>NC_083889.1:36917474-37542474 GCF_032452875.1 Bos javanicus
CGGCAGCCCACCAGGCTCCTCCATCCCTGGGATCCTCCAGGGAAGAATACTGGAGTGGGTTGCCATTTCCTTCTCCAATGCATGAAAGTGGAAAGTGAAAGTGAATTCGCTCAGTCGTGCCCGACTCTTAGCGATCCCGTGGACTGCAGCCTACCAGGCTCCTCCGTTCATGGAATTTTCCAGGCAAGAGTACTGGAGTGGGGTGCCATTGCCGATGTAGCTAATCCAGGTATTTAAAAGAGTTTTAAGGTGTTATATTTAAAATCAACTTCCTCCATCTGTATTTCCTGGGTAATAGATGTTGGTTGCACCAGTAGCATTTCTCAGATGAATTATTATCAGTGATGCTGTTGATTTTCATTGTGCTGTTATGTTCCCAAAAGACATCTAGCCACTTAATTGGAGTCATATAGGAAGAGATGTATACACATAAAGCATTTTGGTTATGCCATTTTGAAAACGCCATTTGTCTTCAATAATAGTACCTATCTCTGTGGTTATTGGAAGGATTAAATGAGATAATGTATATAAAGTCTTTGAGTAGTGCCTTGCACCTAATGAATGGGAGAAAGCTGTGCCTTTGCTAATTCTGCCTTTGTAGATTGCTCCCTAATATTAGGTTACCTCTTCTAGTGACCACTAAATGGATTTGTTTTATTTGTCCATTCAACACTTATTGAGCACCTGCTAAGTTCTAAGTATTCTACAAAGTGTTGGAAGTATAAGCCCATAGTGATAAACAAAGCTTCTGTAACCCCTGACCTCATGGAACTTACAGACCAATAGATTACTAAATCTCCATTTCCACCAACTTTCTTCCTCCCCTCCATATTAAGGGACAGCTTGTCTGAACTGTTTGTATATTGAAATGATGATCCTTCAGGGTCAAACTTGCTTTCAATTGATACTTGTTCATCTGATTAATAAGACAGCTGTGTCTGTTTCTTCACCCTAATCAAACACATTACCACCCATGAAGCCATATCCTCTAAATTCAGCTCATCTCCTAGAAAATAATATATTCTTGACTCCCTGTGCTGTTTTTCCCATCTCTGTCCATATCCACCACTCTAATCCAATTGCCCAAAGCAGAAAACCTGGAGGCCTTCCTGCCCCTGCCCTCTCCCATCCACCCCACAGCAGATCCATCGGGGAACTGTCATTTGTAGTTCAAAAACGGTTTTAAATTCACCAGCTTCCTTCACCCCTCCACTTTGCACCCTCATCAGTGCCACCGTCACCTCTTGCTTGGACAACTGCGTTAGCTTCCTAAGTTTTCTTGTTTCCACTAATGCTGAATTTCTACCCATTGTCTACTCGGTAGTAAAAATAGAATTTTGAAACGAAAATTAGACTGTGTCTTACGCTAACTTAAAACCCCTCAGTGATTTTCCGTCTTGTGGAGAATAAAATACATTATTGTGACCTATTAGCTTGACATGGTCTGGCCCTCAGGAATGCCCCAGGGACTCCTCTTGCAGGCACTTCAGCCCCTTTTCTTCAGAGTACTCATGTCAGTTAGCAAATATGTATTTGTTTTTGTTGTCACTTGATTAATGCTGGTCTCCCTCACTGGTCTCTAAACTCCACAAGGGCAGGGATTATATCACTCTTATTTATCACTGTATTCCCAACACTTTGCATAATCCTGAAAACTTGGTAGGTGCTTAATAAATGTCTGCTGACTAAACAAATGAACGCACCTCAAACTCTAACTGTGCTTGTAATTTTGGTGGAAGTAACATTTTTAAATACTAAAATTAGTCACTAATAATAGGGATTATCTGTGTGTAAGTTGGTTTATAGGGAAACTTCTTGGAGATTCATTATAAAAGTCTTCTAGAATTGTAGCCCAAAGTCTTCATATACATCAAAACTCTAAAGGCTGAAAGATGGATATTTTTGATGTAGATATTTAAATTGGACTCCTTCCTTCCACACTGTATACTCCTTCCAGAATGACTACTCAAAATCATAATACTCACAAAATAAGAGCTCAAAAGAAAAAAACCTTTCCATCTCCTAAAGTAAAAAGTTAGGCCCAAATATATTAATACACATATTTTATATTTCTCTAGCAGCTACTTTGGAATTTTTATAATAGTCTATATTTACTAGAAAAAACATGTCTGGCACATATATGAATGGGATCACTTAGAGCTCGCTTGGTAATGGTGGTTCAATTTATATTAGGCTATATGTTTTACATGGTGCTATTTATCTATTAGACCTGAAAGGACACTTTGGCCATTTAAGTTAACAAAATCACAAAGTTCAAAGGAGAAACTAGAAACATTGAGTAGAAAGAAATGATACTTGAAATCTATTTTTGTTGCATTTTCACATTTTTGCTCTTCATTCTTAAACTCAGTTCCCTCTGAAATGTAAGGACATTGTATTGGGAAATAATGTGTCTTGAAAACCGGAGCCAGCAAGCTTATGATCCAAGTGGTAATGACTTCTGTAATCGCTAATGAGGCAATGGACGTTGAATATCTCAGTGTACTCATTGGGGCCAGCCTCTTGCCTGTTCTACAAGAAGCTGTCATGTCACATTTTTGTCCCGACTCCATGAGCACTTTGATTCCTAAACCTTTCTGAGAAACCTACTCTGAAATCAAAGTCAAGTTTCTTAGATGTGGTCAGACAAGGTCACATTAAAACAGTTCAGTGAACCTGCAGATCAAAGTTGAAAGGTAATGCCTCCCTCCCAAACTTGGCACAGACCCACCTGCTAACTTACCTTTCAGTTTCTAACATGCTTTTTCACCTCCTTTCCAATGGACTGGGAAAATGAGAGCTTATCCTCTGAAAAATGGTAGAAGAGTTTCCTTAAATCAATTCATAAGGAAATTGAACACAGCTGTATTTTGGAAATGCACCTTTATCCAAAAGAGTGGATCACGAGGCATTTTGTTGAAGAAATATCTTGACCAGAGACTGCATGAAGTGAGATGTCCAAAATAAATCCTTACTAACTCATAGTAGGACTTCTTTAAATCATAATTTCATGGTAATTTCAGGTTCGTGGGCTTATTTTTGGCCTATATTACCAGGATTTACCCTCACTCTTGAGTGACCCAAAATACTAGACAGGATTCCCGCTGTCCATATTTTTTTCCTCCACTGCCACATTCCTTCCATGTTGAGCCTTGAGATATTATCCAAAATGGCACTGCAGAGGGGGAGGGAATGGTGACTCTTGTTAGGCATGATCTTAACATCTCACGACCTAGGTTTTTATCAAATTTCTTGTGATTTAAAAAAAAAAAAAAAAAAACAACCTTGCCATTGCTTTATATTTCAGTGTTCTGTCTCTTGTGGTCGAGGGCATAAACAACGAAATGTTTACTGCATGGCAAAAGATGGAAGTCATTTAGAAAGTGATTACTGTAAACACCTTGCTAAGCCAAATGGGCACAGAAAGTGCCGAGGAGGAAGATGCCCCAAGTGGAAGGCTGGCGCCTGGAGTCAGGTGAGCAACACTTCTCCTCTAACGACTTCTTACTTCCCTTTGGCCACGTGGCTGACACCAGTGTGTTGGCTTGTTTCCCTGCTCAGTTTCAGTTTTTTAGAGGGGAGTGTGGAGACAGGGAAGGAGACAGCCTTATGTCAGAATGCTCACTAGCTGTGGGACCTTGGGCAAGTGGCTTCATCCCTTGGTGCTTTGGGTAATATATATACTAGGACAGTTGTGGGGATTAATTCTAAGTGGTGATAGATGTCAACTGTGTAGGACAGAGTAGCCCTCAATGCTTTGCTGATGGCTTTTTATTATTCACCATTTAGAAAACCACTAATTCAGATTCCAGTAAGGTTGACTATGGTTACCTGGCAGGAATTGAGTTCAGATTTACCTTTGAGGTTCTTAAAGAAAGAGCTGTCAATATGAAGGATTAAAGAATACTTCTCTGCCTGTTAGATTGTATACAGTAGAGGTGGGGGATAGATGGGGAAGTTTTCTGTCATTTCCTAGCTCTGTGACCTGGGGTGATTTGTGTGACCTTGCTGACCTGACTTCATATAGCTCTTATGAGGATTTATTGCAGTAATGAATGCCACATACTTAGCTCAGTAGTCTTAACTCTAATAATCTCTCAAGAGAAATATTTTGTTTGAATGAGTGCAGTATGTGTATATCCAATGGGAAAGTGGGGGACGTACCCAAGAAACTGATGACAGTTAGACTCCACTAATTGTACACATTTGCTAAATTCAGTAGGTTTCCCTATTGAATTCAAGAGGGAACTTGAGAAGCTTTTGTTTACACATTAACAATTGGTGGGTGAACAGATCACTCATATCTGGCCCTTAAAGTATATCTTGTTACTCCTCACTTACACATTTCCTCAGCTTAGTTGAAGGTGCTTACTTAAAAGTAGTAAGGCCCAATGTCTTTTCACATATTCTGTGTGTAATATGCTCTTTCCCTCTGTTAATTTGATGCAGTGAGGTTTTGCTGAGTTTGTGGTTCTCCTATGCAGTAGAGATGTATGCGCATACTCTGGAGAATCAATAGGAAACCAGGTTCAAGGTTGGCAGCCTGTAGAATTGATTCTTTCAGAGCCTGGATCTTGATTCCTAACACCGCAAAGAAGCTTTGTACAGCTGTGTTAACATGAGAAGGAGTTGAGAATCCTCTATTTCAACATGAATGATAGGAAATTCCTCTAGAAACATGAATTTTTCTTAAATGCTCTGGGCTGCTGTCATTGTCCCCCATACCTCACAGTCATATTCCCCTTCACACAGAAATAAAATGTGGCCTGCATTGTACCCCAGCAGAATAGCCTCAGAGTGCTTTTATCATATCACATTTTGTTTTTATTTTTATTTTAACAAAGTGTCTGTGTCCAGCCAAAGCTAGTTCCTCTTCTGGCTTCTTTAAGGGATCAGATTTCTAGGCAGTATTTCGTACTGGTCATCAGTAATGGTTTGTCTCACTGACTACTGTCATCTCTGACTTCCAGCCCTTGTATTTTCGAGCTGTTCAATTCATGTAAAAGCCTATAGCTAACATTATTTAAGATACCACACCAATTAGCTTGTCCTCTTGCATACTTTCATGCTGTTATTTTTCTTTATGTCCCTTGGCCTCGACTTATCTATTTGCATCTTGTCGAGATGCACTTAATTGATAGTTGTTATAAAAGTCAGTTCATTTAAAAGAAGGATGATTAAAAGACTCTTTCACTCTTTATTGGTAAGCACAGAGTGAGTTTTACTCTCATATCCTGTGAACTTGATGGAAAGTCTAAAATTGCTCACAAAGCTGGGATGATTAGGTTTGAACCCTTGGGGTTTTTTCAAACATAAGGTAATAGGATTATCGGAATGCTTCCCCCAAAAAGACTGCACCTGTTCAAAATGATTGCTTAGGAAAGTCTAGTTACCTTTGTGGAAAATGCAAGCAAAAACAGTCGTGTAATGGTCTGTGGCCAACTTTCTAATGCTTGATTTGATTTATAGAAATGAATTATAAAAGCAGGCAAGATAAGATGCTACATGGGTAAAATCCGATTTGTGCCATTTTGAAACATACCTGAAGATAATCAGACCCAGAGGTTGATGGAGAAAGATAGTCTGCATGATTAAAGATTATTGGTTTACTAATGATCCCATGGTAAACAGAAATATCCCTAAGGCAGTAATATAAAGCAAGAGTAATGATTATCCATTTGCAATAATTTTTAGAAGATTTTATATCTGGTTCTTCTGTTTTCTGCTGGTGGCTGTATTTTAGTCATCTCGTCTTCAGGGTAGGGGAAATAATTATTGTAATTTCTCATTATGTCAAAATGTCTGACAATAATAAGGCATATAGAATAGTGGGAGAGGAAGCTAGTGCAGCCTTGCTAATCTTCTTTGTCTTTTTCTCAGAATTAGTGTTTTGAGGTTTAAAGTGGAATGTTTCACTTTTACATCTTTTGAACATCTTGAATGTGTCAAGGAAATTTTTCTAGTAAAAGAAGAACCTTAATTGAAAAACATACTCAAGTTTGAAAGCATTTTTTTTTTCAAAAGTTCATGTTCAGTTTGTTTAGATGATTTTGATAAAGAGCTGAGGGATGAAATTTTCAGACAAAATCAGCATCTGATTCTTGATTCAGCTTGATAAATGTGAAGGCTCTATAGGTCCATGATTCAAAAGCCTTCCAGAGTAAACATCGTTAATGTATCCTATTCCTATAAAAAAGCTTCCTAAACAAAAGAAGATTAAGAATAAACAATAAAAATGATCAGATTAGAATGAAAGTAACACCTTACCATCATTCATCTATCATGAATTCATTCAGCCCTGAGATACCAGTTTTTTTTTTTGATACTTGAACATTTCTCTGGTCAGGATGGTCCTTACATCTAATAGAAGGTCGTGATTAATTGCTCTTTTTTCTTTCTCAGTGATACAAAATGTAGCACTGTGTCTTGAAGTCAGGGAAACACTTGATTTTTTTAAAGTTCTTCAGTACTCATGCCAAAATGGAAATCGGCAAATTGCATTATGAACCTATCAGCCATTTTTGGTTGGGAATTTTTTGTAACTACCATGAGAGTGGCTTGGTCATGTGATTATGAAGTGTTTAATGGAGAAACATGGCAGATGTGCAATGTGTGTTCTTTGAGAAATCTTAGAAACCCTATGCACATGGTCAGTGATGAGAACTAGAGTTGCCGTAGTGATATGTGCTGTCTGTGACTTGTATTTGAACTGCAAACGTTGATGTTGAATTGTTTGAATACAGTCCTTTCACCCACTCTTGCTGACGTAGTACAAAAGGCCGCATAATACTAGCACCATATCTTAAAACTGGAAGCCAAATCCTAGTCCACAGTGGCTTTGGTTTATTGCCTAGGATAGAACTTATTTGAATTACTTTTTGTTTTAGTTTTTGCTTGAGTTAGGGTGATTGTTCTTTGCTTTATTTATGTGCGAAGTATCTATGTAAAAGGTTTACTGGGAAGTATGAAATATATTTTATGCAAGATGCTTAGCATAGAACTAAGGTCTCCACTGGCAGTGATTTTGTAACTCTTGGGATGTTTGGAGGTGTCTGGAGACAGTTTTAGTTGTCTCAGTTTGGCAGAGGAGAGGGAATGCAACCGACGTGTAGTGGGATAGAGTCCAGGGATGCCCCTGAACTTCCTCCAATGCACAGGACAGTCTCCAACAAAAATGATTTCTTAGGTTGAGAAACCCTAGAATAGAGCCTGGCCTAGTAAGTGCTCACTAAGTTTGCTATTATTGTTACCAGTTGTTATTTATTAAAGTTAGTTCATACTTTAGTTAGTTATTAAAGTTTGTTATTTTTCAAGCTAATCCCTCCTTTGAATCCTGTCATGGCCATGATTGTAGCAGTCACACTGATAGAAAGTATGTAAAATTCTTTCTAGGCTTTCAAGTATGTACTACAGTTCCCTAAGCATCACAAGTTCCATAGAGATTTGTTTTATCTATAGAAAGAAGCATTAACTTTCTCCTTTAAATTGGTGAGTTCTGCATACTAACATTGCATAGCAGGGAGTCCAGAGAGATGAAACACAGCTCCTAGCTTAGTAGTTTGGAACTAAAAACATCTGCGTTCAAACCTGCACAAATAGACTGCCATGCAGGAATGATAGTTGCAGGAGGAGGGCACATGTTAATATGCTGCTCAACCTTTTTTCTTCTTAGAGTAACTAAAAACTGGACTACATAGTACAAGAATTAAGCACACACACGTGCACACACCACCACCATCAGCACCTCCAGGGTCACACAGAGGTCTTTCTGATGCTGTTTTATTCATAGGATTTCTGCACAAATCTCTCAGAATTTACCAAGCAAGCCTGGCTTGCTCTGTATGCTAAATGTTGCCTCCCCTGAGACAGCACAGGAAGAAAAGTCCAACACAGAGAACTAGCTCTGATGCAGTACACTTCATTTTGCACCAAGATTGCCATGAATGCAGTTTTCACAGAGGCAAGGCTTATTATACCTTGCTGTGCATATAAGCCCTGTACAAATCTTTGAATATGTTAAGTCAGGGCTAGCTTTGACAATATGAAAATCAAAAGCCACAATGACATTATTGTATAATTGAAACTTCCTCTGTCTTTATTTGCCCTTTGGAAAAAAATATTGAACACTGTAGAAATTATTTATTAAATATTGGATGCTTATGGCTGATAATACCTTATCTTTGCTGAGCCATAAGTAATAATTTAGTAACAAACAGTGGAATCAAAAAGAAATTGCATTTACTTAGAACCTGAATAGTATACACCTGGAAAGCCTTGAATGTTTTTTCCTTTTTCTTTACCTTATTAAAGCATGATGAGATTTTGAATATATATCAGCTCTATGCAAATTCAGACTTGTTTACTTAATTGTTCTTATTTTTTTCCTTGTGCTTTTACTTGGATACGTTCTGGAATTGTTCTGTTTTATGCTTAAGGCCCCAAATTCAAATACACAGAGAGTGTTTTGGTTGTTATTTGCTGTCCGTGGTTGACGATTTCTGTCATTCCTGTGCTATTTCTCCTATGTCATAGTTCATTCATTTAATGTGGAATCAATGGGAAATATACACATAGCTCCCCGAAGTATTACATGGCCATCTTCTGTAGACAAGGCAGTCACTTGTGCTCAGGCACCCTCTCATTCCACCCAGAGCACAATGACTTTAAATGTCTGATTTCTTGTGGGTCACAAACTCATTCAATCCAATTAATACAATTAAACCCAAACAATAGTAGCAATGTTGCTCTAAAATATTTCCTTCTCTTCAGCTAGCTTTGATGTGAACGCTTAAGCTCCTTGCCTGGCAGACTTATCTGAAATGATATGATTTCCCAAGCTACCTTCTAAATATTATCACCTGTTTTTTTAGAATCTGAAATGGAAATAATACTAATATGCACCAGAATTCATTAGGGGTGCTTCTTGATAGTAAATTCCCATTAGCCTCAGAGTACGATGAATCCTGCTGCAGGGTAGCTGGACAGGAATTTTTATCTAATTTAAAAGCTTGATTCTACTCTGTATGAAGACTTCCTCTTAGGAATATGACTTTAATGTATGTTAAGCTTGTTTTCTCAGTCAGACAAATGAATGGAGGCTCAGCTATCACACAAACTTGGAAACAATTTTTAATAGCTAAGTGAAATAATAGGCATTTCTTTCCAGTTAAATGTTGCCTTTAGTTTCTCACTGTCAAAAGCTTAATAAAGATAATAATTCTTGGCTGCCCATGAGTGAGATTATAAAACCCAGTAACGAGGAAACCACTAAAAAATTAATTTAGAGAAAAGTTAATTGCAGATTAATAGGGTGTTTTGCAGCTTGGTCAACAAAATGTTTCAGCCTGATTAACAGTACATTTCACGGGCTGAAAACACAACGCCCAAGGAAATAGTTTTTCTCTGTCAGCTTTTATTTTTCATACATTCATCCGAATTCCCCTATCTCTAGTAATAGG
Source organism: Bos javanicus (assembly GCF_032452875.1). Taxonomy (NCBI): domain Eukaryota; kingdom Metazoa; phylum Chordata; class Mammalia; order Artiodactyla; family Bovidae; genus Bos; species Bos javanicus. The sequence goes on from NC_083889.1 coordinate 36,926,933, forward strand.
AGCAAGAAGAAAAGGAGACTGGAGAAAATAATTCTACTTATAAGGCCATAAAATCTTCAGTGATTTTCTCTCCTTGAGTTATAATTTTCATCTGCCAAGAAATTCTCTTGTGTGCAACTGTCTCTCCAATTTTCAAGGCCCTCCAACATTCCGGGATAGAAATCACTTGGGATTTTCATTTCCCATGGCAGCAGTACTCTAGGATGTACTGAATGTTTCTGAATGATGTCTCCCAGCCTCTTCCATTGTCCAGGAGTTTTGTTAACTTGAGAAATTACCCCCGAACTTGAGTCTCTTCCTCACTCAACTGGCTTTGTTAGGCAGTGAGGCTGCAGATTTTAGACATTTCCTGGGTCCCTTTCACTGGAAATTAGAAAACCCCGTGATGGCTGTGAAGATCATTGGATTAGGAATGCCATCCCCAGGTCCTTGACCCTCTCCACCCTGATGACCGCCCCCTCCCACCAACAATCCAGAGCTCCCACTTACATCCTCTTGTCCTTGCAGTGCTCCGTGTCGTGCGGCCAAGGCGTGCGGCGGAGAAATGTGGGCTGTCAGATGGGAACGCACAAAACGGCCAGAGAAACCGAGTGCAACCCCTACACCCGACCAGAGTCGGAGCGCGCCTGCCAAGCCCCGCCGTGTCCGCTCTACGCGTGGAGGGCAGAGGAATGGCAAGAAGTAAGTAGAGCCAGGAAGCAGGCACCTGCCAGCCTCTCGCTCAGCCCCCTTGCTATCATCACATCCGTTCCCCTGTGAAGCCCTCCAGCGCAGTGACCAGGCTGGCGTTTTCCCACCAGGTCACTGTCAGAGGGCAGGAGTTCGTTCCAGGCAGGGTGGGAGAACTCCTCCTTTTTCTGCCATTCCAACGCTTGTGTTCTTGATGTTGCAAATCTGGCTGCCTCCAGAAAAAGTTGAACAGGCCGTGGGCCAAATGCATGAAGATAACTTTCCCAGAAGGAGGGGGAGATGGAAGAAATATTTTTGAATGTGTGTATTCAGACGTGGTCATTTGCGTAAGTTCAAACAGCCACTGGGCAGACCCTAGGTAGGATCTCCTCTGGAATTTTTTTTTTTCTTCCACGGCTTCAGCCATCAGCTGGGAGGCAGGCATTTCATTTGAAACCCGGATTAATTGGTGAAGGATTTTCAACATTTAAAAAACTGTGAGTGCCTCTGAAGAACTGCTCCGTTGATGCAGAAATAGACCAATTTGTTTTTCTCCAAGTTAATGTCTAGTTAAAGAAAACACTAAGTGTCCCTGAGGAATGGCCTGGCTCTAGCAAGGATAGGACTTTCGTAGGGAGGATCCTCTGTTTCCAGTGGAGAAGATTCAGTTGTAGACAAGGGAGGAAAAGATATTTTTAAAAGCAATACTTTATCTACTGACATTGGAATGAAACAGAAAGTACAAGGTGTAAAATGTTCAGAGATAGGAAGTTGAGACAGGAATTTCCCACCAGGAATAGTTTTTCAGGACAGGAGAGACAGTGCCTGGCACTCTGGTGAGTGCTTTATATTCAGTTCAGTTCAGTTCAGTTCAGTCGCTCAGTCATGTCTGACTCTTTGCGACCCACATGTTTATTTTTATTATGGTGTAAGATTGAGGTCCAGTTTTATTCTTTTGCATATGGTGCTTTGGATATTATGAACCTTTTAACCATATTAATTCCTCCAGCCTATGAGCACAGAATCTTTCCATGTATTTCTGCCCTCTTCAGTGTCTTTTATTAGTTTTCAATGTACAGATCTTTCACCTCCTTGGTTAAATTTATTCCTAGGTGTTTTATTCCATTTTAAATGGGATTTGTTTTCCTACAACTGCATTTTTAATCCTTGTGGGGATTCAGCCTTCCAGCTCTGTTCTTCCCTCTCTCTCACCTTCCTGATTGATTATTTCCATTGTTTTCAGTCATCTCTTTTCTTTAGGAGTCTCACCCTCTCTGCTAAAAGAAAACAAAATTTTTTTTTCTCATTTTCCTTTTCAAAGGAAACTCTAGGGTTTTTTTTTTTTTTATTATTATTTTCTTTTCTTTCTTTTCTTTTTTTCACTTTTATCAGACAGTGGTAGAGAGGAATAGCTAGAGCAGTTATATTTCAAATTAATTGTACTTGAGCCACACAAGTTGCTGGGAACCCCAGAGGCTGTAGAATTCTTCAGATGTGGTTCATATCCTGGCACTGCCACACTTCAGATGCCTGGCTTAGAACAAGGATGCCTAATTTTCTGAGCTGTGAGTTTGCCATCTGTAAAATGGTAAAATGGTAACTATGCAAAGTCCCTCTGAGAAAACTATAAATAATCGAGTGGCTTGGGGATTGACAGGGTGAGATATGGAAGGGAGAAAAGATTTCTTCGTCTCTGCCTGTGTGTCACCACTCAACACTCTTTCTGATTCTTGCTTCAGACCTACCACTGCCTGCTCTCTCCCTCTCTGTCTTCATGTCCTGCCAAACTCCACCCTGTGTGACTGCTCCAAGGAGCACAGAGTAAGAGTGTTCAGAAATGAATCTAAGCTGACAGCTGACGCTGTAGCCAACTTTTGAAAACGCTGGAGTCAGTTGGGAAAATGCATGCTCCATTGACACTTCTTTCTGACTCCCACAGACTAGAAATCTTGCCAGACATGCACTGAGGAGATCCTCTTCTCTAATCATCCAAAACGTGCCTAGAAATTTACATCTTTGCATGTGCCATGCAGATTGATCTTTCTAAATCCTTCCTCAAATATTGCTTTCAAGTGCCATGTAAGAACAGAAGACCTACGAAGAAAGCCTGGCCTGTGGCTAAATTTAGAAGCTGATCATACGGAAGCAATGAGAAAAGCAGACTCTGATAGTTACCCTCCTGCCAACATGCTTCCCCATCAGCCTGAACCCAAAGTAAAGAGTTGGAGACTAGTGGACTTGGTTAGTGAAGGGGATTGGAGGCCCTCATATGACACTAAGCTGGCCAAAGTGAGTCTCAGGGCTGCTAGATGGTAGAGGGAGAAGTTCCATCAAAAGCCATAGTTTCTCATTAGCAGGGCATGCTGGTGGTCCTTTCCTAACATCCCCTTGGCCACAAGGCTTCAAGGGAATGCTGTGAGCAATTGGGCAACCACCTTCATAAGCCATGTCAGGAAAAGAGTGGCCTCTCACCCTACTTACCTGGGGCAGCCCTGGTGTAATTGTTAATTGCCCCTACTTCCATGGTCTAAAGTGTCCTTGTTAAACAGTCAACTGGGTGGTCACTTGATAGTCCACCCCCTTCATGTTCCCCTCAATCAACCTGCACCTTCATTCTGGTTCTCTCCTCCTCTGCACCCACTCACTCCGCTTCCATTTTACCTGATATGTGCAAACACATGTCTTAACTTCCCTCCCCTCATCAAGTGACACCTTGACCTAATGTCGGTGAGATGTCAGGGCACAGCCTTAGAGCCCAGTGAATCAGATGCTGGACACTTGCTACCCCCATCCCATCCCGTTATGGGAAGTTCTCTTCTTCTTAGCTGTTCTTGACAGCTAACTCAGAGCTGTTGTTTGCTTTCTACATGTGCATTTTTTCATTTTGCTTCCCCCTTGGACACTATTAAAAACCCACCTGCTTGTTGGCAAGATGTACTTCATGCCAGGCATATAGCAAATGGCACCCTCTTCTTCATGAGAAATAATCCAAGTGTCCACCTTGAGAAGCATGAGTTCCACCTATGCACAATAGCGTGATCATCAGGAATGTCGTATACAGTCACACAGGTTGTACACTGTACAAGCCCAAGGCTGCCATTCCCATAGGCTACAATGTGAGGGGCATCGTCTATGATTATCTGGCACAGTGGCCCTAATACAAATGATAATAAAAGTAATACATCTCGTTGTTCATTAAGCTATGGACCAAGCACTCTATTGAGTATTTTTATATGGAGGACCTCATTTAACCTTTTCCATAACTCTCTGGTGTTGTAATTAAATTTTTATCCTCACTTAAAGGTGAGGAAGCTGGAGGCTTAGCTAAGTTAATTCATCCAAGTTGGTAGTTACTAAGTAATAAGGCTGGGATTTGAAGCCCAGAAGCCTGACCTCAGGAATACATGCTCTGAATCATTATAGTCTACCTCCTCCCGTGTTGACATGCACCCAAGGTGAATTCTTTTATTTTATTTTTGGCTTGGCCAGCCTCTTTCAGCATAGTTGGCATCAAAGTATTAGTAGAATTCTCTAGAGGGTGACTGCCCCACCCTCTTCTTAAAATGAAATTCTTGGTCCAGTTGGTTGATAATCAGACCTTAAGGCATGTGGTTGAGGGGAAGTCTTGATGAAGATGGAGCATGTCATTAGTCCCCTTTGTGTATTGAGAGGCCTGTTGACTATACTGGGGAAGGGGGATTAATGTTTATTCATGGTACCACAAGGATAGAGCCTGGACTTTCAGATATAGCACAAAATAATTGAAGAAGAGAAAAATGCTCTCTTCAGAAAACCACAGTGTTGTAAACAAGACCACCTGGGACTCTGGGAAATTGACATCAAATCTATGGGCTCCATTTACTTCATCTGCAAAATGGGTATTATATGTCAGACTTTGCTGAATCCGGGTCTTAGGTTAAATGAGGTTAAGGGAGGGATTCGGTGCAGTGCCTAGCATATTTTAGGCCTTTCGCAAATGTTACTCCTCATTGGTACATGAAGTCTTGATGGAGAGTTCAGATGATGACCACCGTTTCAGCAAAGACTGTGTATCACAGTGTTGGGCTTTTAAGATCACCTGCCAACTTTGGGCTAGTTATTTAGCTTTTCACTGCTCAGTTTTACTCACTTTTGAATTATTATGCTCTTGGGGCTGAGTTTAAGAAATTGACTTTTTAATTCTTTTGAAAATTACCATCATAACAAACTTATAATATTATAATCTATAAATTTATAGATTATCAAAAGCCCTATAAGTAAGCTAATGAATTTACTTATAGGGCTTTTGATTAAATATGAATTCTGAGTATGTGGGTTATACATCCCTTAGCTTTAAGGAGTAAATCTTCCAGGACTTACGAGTGCTCTTTTTTTTTTTACCTTTTCTTACCTTTACCCAGAATACTCCTTCCTCCCTAGTACCTCTGTAACACAATAAGGCTGACCTCCTCCTTTCCTTATTTGAGTGACCCTTGCTCATCCTTCAAGTCTCAGACAAGATGTCGTATCTTTTCAGAAGCCCTTGCTGATCATACCTCCCCTCGAATGACTGAGTCAGGTAGCCCTCCTGTCCACTCTCGTTGCACCTTGAAAATACTCTGCTTCAGTAGTTAGCGCTCTGAATCGTTTTTGCCCATCTTTGCTGTTGATATTGTCAGCTGTTTGAAGTCATAAAGCTTGTTCACCAGAGTTTTCCCCAGCTTTTAGCACAGTGGCATTGAAGACACTTTATGAATGAATGACTCCATGAATGAATGCAGTGAGAGAATAATAGGTAGAGGGAAGAAAGGAAGGAAGGAAAGAAGGAAGAGAAGGAAAGAGGAAGGAAGGAAGAGAGGGAGGGAGGGAGAGAGAAAGGAAGGAAGGAAGGAAGGAAGGAAGAAGAAAAGACTTTATAAAACAATACCTGGTAATTGGCTTCAACTCTAAAATCACAGCATTGTAACATGTCTTTTAGAATAGTCAAACAAGCTCTGTTTTTCCTGTAAGGACAGCTGTTTTACTTTCCTGTCACATTGCCATGGACAAGCTGTGCTCAGATCTGCCTGGCCTTTGTTGAGCTGCCCACCCCACGGCTGTTTGACCCAGTGCAGGGACTTGGACCACTCTAACGCATATTTGTATTCTAAAAACTTTTATTGATATCAGCTGTAAAATGATTCCCAAGTTCATCTTCTTAGCACAGAAAAATTAGTCATGAACTGCAGGTCCTTGGCCAGTTGGTTACAAAGATTTTATGAAGTTTACAGTAGGGAGTGATCAGGTTTTGATGTGTGAACAAGGGCCAAATACTAACTCTTTATTACTCATTCCTTCATTCATGTATTCAACAAATCTTTATAGAGTCTGCAAAGTGCCAGGCATTAGGCGTTACGGTTACAATAGAAAATGTGGAATTGCTATGGTAGGGATTGATTATCTAGTGAAAGAGACGGACAGAAGACAAGCAAACAGATATGTTCTATGAAATCACCAATTATGAAAAGTGCTGTGATGGAAAAAAAAAACAATACAGACAAGGTGCTGAGATAGAGAATGATAGGCTAGCCCTACCTTCTCTAGGGTGGTCAGGGGTAAACACCAAGAGGCAGTGATTCTAGGTAGAAGAGAGAAGGAGGACAGAGCCCAGCGTGTCTGTGGACTTGTGATCAGTGATTTTTGATGTTCCTACTGGGACACACTGAAGGCTGAGGTGATGGACATGTGTGTTTGTTTGTTTGTTTTTAATCAATAAAGAATTTTAAAATTATGTACGTTTTTAGACATAATGCTATGACATAGTTAGTAGATTATAGTGCAAATATAATTTTTTGTGTGCCTTGGAAAACTAGGAAACCCATGTAACTCACTTTATTGTGATATTCCCTTTATTGTGATGATCTGGAACCAAACCCACTGTGTCTCTGAGGTGTGTTTGTATTGGTTGAATGAGTGAATGACTTTAAAGTTACAAAATGTATCCACACAGTTATTTCTGCCTTTTACCTTGGCACATATAATATTTTAGGACAAAGATGCCCAAACTCCACTTTTAAAATGAACCTGTTGTAATTTGAAGGTTGCTTTTCCTTTTTTGGATGTAAAGCAATGTTAGGATAAATTAATTTTTACTGTCTGTTCCTTTTAGCCAAAGACTCTGTTTAGCACAAGCAGAACACCATACTGTCAAATTCTTCACTTGTTCTTTTGCTTGCTTTCCCACACACTATTTAACAATGACAGCCTGACCCTAGTAAGAACACAACACATTCTTTCCTCCATGGAGAAAATCAGCAACCATACAGGTTGAGCAGATAAATATGAAGAATGATTTTCTTTCCTCCATGGTTAGAGCACCTAAGCAAAAAAAGTAAAGCAACTCGATTCCAGTCTTTTAGGAAAGACAATTTCTACTTATTGCATTAAATGATCCTTTTTAGACATCACCCTGTGGTCAGCCAAACTAGCTAAATAAAATAGTTCCTTAAAAGTTTATTTTATATCTTCCTCACCCTCAAATTTAAAATGTTATTTCCTCCCTGTGAGTTTCAACACATTTATAGTTACATGTAGCCCATGGAACAAGGAGCAAACTACCCAAGTTAACCCAGGGCTGTGATAGTTGCTTACTGAATCACAGATATGCTGAATTTCAGAGAGGCTGGTAGTGTGTCTTATATACTTTGTATAGAATTTTCTAAAAGCTATAAAGAAATTGGAGGAAAATCTTCTGAAAATTAAAATAAGCTTAGTTGAGCTTTTCCATCTGTTTTCCAGAATATTCTAGGTCATATTCCAGGACAGAGGTAAGAGTCATAAATCTTACATGGGTGGAATGGGTGATATTACTGAAAGCTAATAAAATCCTATAGTATGGGCTGGATTGCTTTCTGATTACCCAGCCCCTATACTCTGGTTAGGATTTAAAACCCCAGGAGAACGCCTATGCTAAGTGATTTTCAGAGCCACTGTTGACTCATTCCAAACCACTGGGCAAGTCACTTATTTACTTACTTTAGTTATTCTAAAAGTTATATTCAAAATAAGGTTTCCCAATGCCCTTTGCCACCATTGGCAAAGTAGTTTTTATGGTAGTTAAGCATTACTTAAGACCAAGGGAGAAACATCTAACAAGCAGAAAAGTAACCCTTGCTTTTCTGCTCTAAACTGTTACTTATTGATACAGCTTAAAGTCCTATGGATTAGTGAAAATGAAAGAGGACACTGGAAGGTTTAGTCCAGGTTGACTGCTCAGTAATCATGTTCTTCTCTGCGCTACCTAAGTCCTGATTTCTCAGGAATTACCTTTTCTGTGGGGAGTTAAGTATGTCTTCTGCACAGATCTACACATCACAAATTAGCCAGTTTTGTTTTGTGACATTCAATGGCTCATTTAGCTTTTTTAAATGAAGTAACAGAAACATTACTACTTCACAATGGTTCTCAGTATCCTTCGGGAGAAGAGAAATCCCAAAAACTGCTGAGTCAGAGCTGAGCTGCATCAGGCACAGCTAGTCTCCTGCACTGGGAGGAAAGGATTTACTCCTCTGTGCTCATCTCACACTGTTTTCTATTCAGATTTGTGCCCCAGAAAAATTATGAATGATTCCATAACCCTAGATGTTGAGTTTGAAGCAACAGAAATTTTAAATTAAATTTGCAAATATTTGATAAGGAGCTATCAAGATACAGCCACATACATACCCCCTCTACTTTTTGAAAGAACAAAGCAGCTCACAAAAGACATGGATATACCAGGTGACCCAGCATTTCTAACTCCTAAGGATACACCCAAAGGAATTGAAGTCAGGTGTTCAAATTTGCATACAAATGTTAATAGCAGCACTCTTCATAATAGCCAAAAGACTGAGACAACCCAAATGTCCATTAACATTTGAATAAACAAAAGGTGGTATATCCATACAATGGACTATTCAGCCATAAAAAGGAATGAAATACTGATCCATGCTCAACATGGCAAGACCTTGAAAGCATTCTGCTAATTGAAAGAAGCCAGACAAAAACAGGCCACATATTGGATGATTCCATTTCTATGAAATACCCAGAACAGGCAAATCCATGAAGACAGAAAGTAGCTTGGTAGTTGCAACAATATGAGAGAAAGAGGGAATGAGGAGTGATTGCTTAATGGGTGTAGGGTTCCCTTTTGGGGTGACATGATTTCACAACATGGCCAGTGATTACATGCCACTGAATTGTATACTTTCAAATGGTTAAAATGGTGAATGGATTATGTCTATTTTCCTAACCAAAAAAAAAAAAAAAAGAAAGAAGGAAGGAAGGAGAAAGGAAGGAAGAAATGAAGAAAGAAAGAAAAAGAAAAGCAAGGCAAGGGGTATATGAGGTAAGACATCTCTGGGTCAAGCTGAATTCCATACTCAAATGCCTTTGGGATAAGGCAGGTCATAAAAGCAAAGGAGACTTGTCAGAGACAAAAGAAAAATGGGATCTGTGATGCTCTCTAGACTAAAAGGAAAAAGTTTAAAATATATTATGTGAACAACAATGACAGTTCACAGTAGTCGGATAAGGCCCTAAGACAACAGAGTTTATAATCCCTGGTTAAAGGAAACCTAAGCTGTCCTTGACACAGGTTGGTTACAGTACCTTTCCTATGTAATCTAGAGTCTTGAAATGTTGAGTAACACAGATGCTTTAGATAGGACAGGCTTTGGAAGACCTTTAACAGCATAGATAACTAAGGTGAAACTTCTATAGTGGGGTTTGCTCTTGGTCAAAGTAAAATGAGATAAGTAATTTGTGGTCAGCACAAAGATCATTCTAGATTGAAACATACCACTTGCTCTATGTTCTCCACATGGTTTATGGGAATAAAAAACATCTATCCTGTTTACCTCACAAAGAGATGGATAGCCTGAGATCTTTAGGCGGCTAAATCCTAGTTTATTCATCTGAAAAATGGAAATTATAGTAGTGGCTCAATCTTGATCCCTAGCTGTCTACTTCTTTAATGTCCGTCTTTGCTACTAAAACACAGCTCATCTCTGTGCTCTTTGTTTCCATTACCATTCATCCAGACCCATCATAGGGCCAGACACTTCTTAGGAACTTGGTGGATACTGGCCAGATGATCCAGGGATGACACCAATTCAGTCTGGAGAAGAAAAGCTATCCTCAGGTGCCTGAGGGTGGTTATTTGTAGGAAACAAAACTTGTCCTTTATGCTCCCTTGGAATTAACCACTAGGACAAGAGGTTGGAGTCAGCAAAGAGATAGGCTTAGTTCTGTGTTATGAAATGGACCACCTGAACAGGGAATAACTTCCCTGACTCTAGAGGTATTTCAACATCAATATCTAGAGGCCATATGTTTTAAAGAGATTTAGTGTTTGAGTGTGGAGAAGGCAATGGCACCCCACTCCAGTACTCTTGCCTGGAAAATCCCATGGATGGAGGAGCCTGGTGGGCTGCAGTCCATGGGGTTGCTAAGAGTTGGACACGACTGAGCGACTTCACTTTCACTTTTCACTTTCATGCATTGGAGAAGGAAATGGGAACCCACTCCAGTGTTCTTGCCTGGAGAATCCCAGGGACGGGAGAGCCTGGCGGGCTGCCGTCTATGGGGTCGCACAGTGTCGGACATGACTGAAGCAACTTAGCAGCAGCAGCAGCAGCAGCAGTGTTTGAGTGAGTGAAGTAAGGTTCATTCCAAATCCAATTTTCATTCATTCATGCTTTCATTGCTTCATCCTGACAGTCACTTATTGAATGCTGATCATTATGGCAGAAACAGTATTGTTGTTAACAAGTTCAAGCTCATGCTGCTTGCCACATGACGTATCAGTAAATCGAGGGATGAGGTATTGGGGCAAGGAATAGCAATTTTCTGACTTTATTCAGAAAGCCAGTGGACCAAGAAGATGGTGGACTAGTGTCCCAAAGAACCATCTTAACCAGAGCTAGACTTACTGGTTGTTGCAGACTTCTTGATACCAGAATTCTTTGTTCTCAGAGCTGTCCAAGTAGGCCTGGTCACAAGGTTCCCATAAACCTCCAATAGGACCATTGTTATTTTCTTTTTGGCAACTTTTTATCCTTGTATGAATGAATACTTTAAAGGTCAGAGCTTTGAGAATGGGCTGTAACATAAATTACAGGCAACATTCTTTTATAAAAGGTGCAGAGGCAGATGGCTAAGTACAGGCTGCTGCTGCTGCTGCTGCTAAGTCGCTTCAGTCGTGTCTGACTCTGTGCAACCCCGTAGATGGCAGCCCACCAGGCTCCCCCGTCCCTGGGATTCTCCAGGCAAGAACACTGGAGTGGGCTGCCATTTCCTTCTTCAATGCATGAAAGTGAAAAGTGAAAGTGAAGTCGCTCAGTCGTGTCCGACCCTTAGCGACCCCATGGACTGCAGCCTACCAGGCTCCTCCATCCATGGGATTTTCCAGGCAAGAGTACTGGAGTGGGGTGCCATTGCCTTCTCCTAAGTACAGGCAACAGGGCACAAGAGTTAGAGCCAAAGGATTAGACCCCATATGGAGTCACGTGTGTTCTTTTCAGTTACATTGTTAAGTTACGAGGGTAAAATAATGAGTTCTCTGATAATACACTCAGCTATCTCCCAATCTTAAAGAGTATATAGAAAGGAAAATAAATTATCACAATAACAAGACCTGAGAAATCATCTGTTATTCTTCCACATCACCACCTGTTTTGTCTGTCTATAACAGTGCACCAAGACTTGTGGTGAAGGCTCCAGGTACCGGAAGGTGGCATGTGTGGATGAGGACAGAGGTGGTGAGGTTCACGGCGTGCACTGTGGCATGAGCTCACGGCCTGTGGACCGCGAGAGCTGTAGTCTGCAGCCCTGCGAGTATGTCTGGATCACAGGAGAATGGTCAGAGGTATGGTCTTGGGGGTTCTGGAACCGCCTTCAGGCAGCGATGGCCTAGGGGTGGCAGACTGATGAGGGCAAGAATGGGGGAGACGCACATCCACCTGCTGGTTCTTTCCCTGAGAACTGGAAGCCCTCAGACAAGTCCCTCAGCCTTCCTGGGCTGGAGTCCTACATATGCAAACGGAGAGGTGCATGAGACGGTGTCCAAGCTCCCCTCAACTCTAAAATCATGTGAGTCACCCTGATGTCCTGTTATTATCATTAGGAAGGAATTCTTAGAGGATGGCTCTAGGTGCCTGAAGAAGGTTAAGTATAAGAAAATATCTTAGGGGACTTTCCTGGCAGTCCCGTGGTTAAGACTCTGTACAATGCAACAGGTATGAGTTTGATCCCTTGTCGGGGAACTAAGATCCCCCATGCTGCAGGGCACAGCCAAAAAAAAAAGAAAATATCTTAGCATGAGGGAGGCAATAAGAAATGGTGGGGACTGTGACAAACTAGCACATGGTGTATAAAAGGAACAGGTTCTCTTCCCCTCCAGTGAAGGCCATGCAGAAATGTGGGTCCTGTGTTAGCAGAGGTGATCTTTCAGAGTCAATCGTAGGATGTTCCCCACCTTATTCCTCTCTCCAACCCCCAGAGATGAGAGCCTCTTACACCTCAGAACTCTGGTGTGCAAAGGATAAAGGAAGCCAGAGGCACTCAACATTTTCAGGATGCTCTTAACAGCTACTGAAGGGTGTGTGTTCTTTTCAGAGCTGTGGAGGCCTCTGGATAGAACTTGACCGTTTGTGGAGCTCCCTTCCATTGCTATAAAAGACTACCTCCCAGCTCATTCCCCACATAAATGGGGATTCCTATTGCTCCTGTTTGGTAGGGGAAAAGGGTCTTAGCACCTGCCATCTCAGACGTTCAGCCTTTAATGCAGACTGAGGTCAAGGCGTGCATTTTAGGTACTCTAAAATACCCACAGCTTGGACGGACGCCATTTGTAAGCCATCTGCCCACTCATGACATACCTCAGACGAGCCCTGCACTCTGCTGGCCTGGTATCAGCTGCATCTTTGGGCATTTGAACAGCAGCAGCCAAAGAAGGAAGAAGTGGATAACAGAGTGTTTCCAAGTCTCAAGCCAGCTGGAAGGGAAGGCACGAGGATGTTCTTCGTGCCTGTGGCTGGGCTGGCTCCCTCCTCTGTCTGAAACCCTGTCAAGGGGAGCCTTCCCCCTGGAAATGCTACAGGAGCAGCCAGCCATGTGGCTTAATGTGATAACTCAGGAGACAGCAGGAAAAAGAGACACTGGTTTTAATAGCAAGTGAGAACTGATGGAAGCTATGGTTGTTGTCGTTGTTTAGTAGCTAAGTTGTGTCCGACTCTTTGCAACCCCATGGACTGTAGCCTGCAAGGCTCCTCTGTCCATCGATCGGATTTTCCAGGCAGAGGATACTGGAATGGGTTGCCATTCTCTACTCCATAGGATTTTCCCTGACCAGGGATCAAACCTGCATGTCCTGCATTGGCAGGCAGATTCTTTACGACTGAGCCAAGAAGCTATGATCCCTCACCCCGAGAAAAGCAAAACACACCGCATGCTGCATACAATTTCCAGGGTTCATCTGGTCCCTTCTTTGACCTTGGGAATCCTGAAACCCTAATTTTGTGTAACTTTTTTACAGCGAGTGGCCAATTATTTGATGACTTTTCCTAAAAGTATCATCAAAACTAAATTTGTTGGTTGATTTCCGTTCTCTTTTTAAAATAGTATATTATATAAATTATGTAGCTGAGGAAGTTGAACACAATCTAGAAATCTTACCAATAACCAATTAGATGTCCCATCACCAAAGGGAGCTGGGACACCTGTGAAAAACTTCTTTTTTCTCCTTTTCTGGATTGTCTGGGTATTTTTAAGTGCCATATAATTATGGCAAAAGGCGTAAATGAGTGCATGATTTAGAGAGAGAGTGAAAGAGAAGCAGAAAGGTAATGTTTAAGTCAAGATACTGGATTGGCCAAAAAAGTTTGTTTGGACTACAAACCTGAACGAACTTTTTGGCCAACCCAATACATAGCCAGGGAGACAGGAGACAGGAGGGGTTGAGCAGAGGGCAGATGGGCCAGCAGACCATCGAGTAGGGAAGGATATTGTCCCACAGTCCTCTTTCGGCAAAGAGCCTGGATTTTACACAGACGGCATCTCCAGCTCTCTCTGCATCTCACCGGGTCACTTCTCTGACACAGTCATGGTAGGTTCAGAAAAGTGTGATTTTTCCACCCTTGTAGAGCTGTGGATGCTGTAAGTGGACCCAGAGACAGCCGGAGTGCCTCCCCCACCTGCTTCTCACCTTGAAAATCCAGAGCAGGGGCTTGAGGTGCCCCCAATGGGGGACTGTTTGGGGGCACATATGCAGTAGCAGCATGGATCCTGGAAGGCTCCTGTAGGGCTTGCACATCCCCTGAGTGCTGTGGGCTGCTGCTTGTAGTACGTAAGAAGCTAATAAAGAGAGCTCTCCGCGCCGTTGTCCCAGGGTCAGCGTTCGATGTGGAGGTCAGGGGCCTATTGTGGCTGCCCCCAGGCCCTGCTCCAACCTCTGCTCTCTACCCGCCTCTTCCCAGTGCTCAGTGACCTGTGGAAAGGGCTACAAACAAAGGCTGGTCTCCTGTAGCGAGATTTACACCGGGAAGGAGAATTACGAGTACAGCTACCAAACCACCATCAACTGCCCAGGCATGCAGCCGCCCAGTGTCCAGCCCTGCTTCCTGCGAGAGTGCCCTGTGTCAGCCACCTGGAGAGTGGGCAACTGGGGGAGTGTAAGTAGCCAACTGGGTGGTCATGGTGGCAAGCTGCTGGATCTCAGATCCTGACTCAAACATACCTTACCTGAGCTGTCCTAAGTGACTGCCTCCCAGGAGAGCCCTGGGAGAGAAACAGGACTTAGCATCGTGAAATGGGCTGATAAGGAAAGAAAGCTTCTCTGATTGTTGGGTCTGGTGCTTAAAGCAGGGGCCGAGGGGTGGGGATGGCTAGCCCTGAAGCCATACAGCCTCCATCTGATTCTTGGTTCTGCCACTTCCCAGTTGAACAGCCTTGGTGGTGGTGGTTCAGTCACTCAGTTTTGTCTGACTCTTTACAACCCCGTGGACTGCAGCATGCCAGGCTTCCCTGACCTTCACCATCTCTCAGAGCTTGCTCAAATTCAGTCCACTGAGTCAGTGGTGCAATCCAACTATCTCATCCTCTGTCGTCCCCATCTCCTCCTGCCTTTGATCTTTCCCAGCATCGGGGTCTTTTTCAATGAGTCGGTGCTTTGCATCAGGTGGCCAAAGTATTGGAGCTTCAGCTTCAGCATCAGTCCTTCCAGTGAATATTCAGGACTGATTTCTTTAGGATTGACTTGTTTGATCTTTGGACAAGGTGCCAAAAGTTCATGTCTGTTTACTCCCCTGCAGAATGGGTTATGAAGATGAAATGAATATTCATGCATAAAAACCACTTGGGTTATAATGACACCTTTTTAAGTTCCACATGTTTGACCACAATTTAAAATTAAAAAGCCCCCAGAATTCTTGTCTTTCCCCTAATAAGGGTTATAGAAGTGTTCACTGTTGTACCTTCTGTTGCTAAGAAGCCTGTTTGTCCCTCTGGATCAGGAATTCTTGGTTGAGTTAGGATTACAACAGGTAAGAATATTTGAAATTGAAACTGCCATAGAAAATTGCCCCAGCCTCCTGGCTACTGACTCTGAGACTTTCACTGATGTGAAGTGATGATCAGGCAGAAGTTTGGGACCAGTTGAAAGTCGTTAAGGTTTCAATCTTGGATCCACCATGACCTTAAACAAATTTCCTCACATTTGAGCCCCAATTTTCCCTCTGTAAAAATAGAATAAAATCCCATGGATGGAGGAGCCTGATAGGCTGCAGTCCATTGGGTCACCAAGAGTTGGATGCTTAACTGAGCGACTTCACTTTCACTTTTTACTTCCATGCATTGGAGAGGGAAATGGCAACCCATTCCAGTGTTCTTGCCTGGAGAATCCCAGGGATGGCGGAACCTGGTGGGCTGCCGTCTATGGGGTCGCACAGAGTCGGACACGACTGAAGCGACTTAGCAGCAGCAGCAGTACTATCTCATAGGGTGATTGCAAGGCTTAGATGAGAAAATTATTAATTTCTCATATGCTTGAATACCTATGTAGGTACATAAGTACATATGTACAGGCATGTATGTATAGAACTCAGCACAAAGACTGGCCCATAGGAAGTGCTGTCCAAGTATTGGGTATTTGTTTTCAGCAGCAAACCTCTAAGCTCTGAGCTCCATGCTTCGGGAAGCCCAGTCCCCCAGGTTCCACAGACCCATCACTGACCCTGCTCTGCTTACAGTGCTCCGTGTCTTGTGGCGTGGGAGTGATGCAGAGGTCTGTGCAGTGTCTCACCAATGATGACCAGCCCAGCCACTTATGCCCTGCTGACCTGAAGCCGGAAGAAAGAAAAACCTGCCACAATATCTATAACTGTAAGTCAGCAAACCAAAGCCACCTTTCTGGATCTTGAAGAGCAGGTCTTGTTGTTGATGCGCTTGCCTGCCCTTTTCTGGAATAGAGAATTTATTTTTGAGACATTGGCCCCCACACTGACCAATGTGCACATGAATGATGTAACCAGTCCCGTTGGCAGCCACTGCAGACTCACAGCTCATGCTCATGGATCTGTGTATTCTAGGCGAGTTGCCCCAGAACTGCAAGGAAGTGAAAAGGCTGAAGGGTGCCGGTGAAGATGGGGAATACTTCCTGATCGTCACAGGAAAGCTCCTGAAGGTACTCGTCCGAGCTCAGTCATTATCCCTGCACTGCTTTCAGAGCCGGCAGCCCTGGCTGTCACGGTCCCATTTCCGAGCCTCCCTGGCAGGTTTTGTCTGGTCTGTCTTTCAGGTCTTCTGTGCAGGGATGCACTCTGACCACCCCAAGGAGTACATGACACTGGTCCACGGCGACTCTGAGAATTTCTCTGAGGTTTACGGGCACAGGTAGGAGAGCTCCAAGCTCAGAAGAGCCCGGACCACCTGGAGATCCCTAGAAACGCCTCCCCATCCTCACCAGAATGTTCTCTCTGTCTTATAGGTTGCACAACCCAACCGAATGCCCCTACAATGGGAGCCGACGTGATGACTGTCAGTGTCGGAAGGACTACACAGCAGCTGGGTTCTCCAGCTTCCAGAAGGTCAGAATAGATCTGACCACCATGCAGATCATCAGTAAGTCCCATAGCACATTCTGGGGCATGTGTCCGTGGGTCTTTCCATTCAGGCCCTGACACATCCTGCTCAGGGGTTGGGCTGAGGCCCAGAGGGTACGAAAATGAACTTACGATCCAGGGATGACAACCCTGGTCTAAGCTGCCTGAAGGTGGGGTTTGCTCCACCTTTGATCACTGTGGTCCCCCCAGTGCCTGGAAAGGGCTGAGCAGTGGGCAGTGCTCCATCAGATTAGTGACAAATGAACAGAGGAGACAGAGGCACATTAAAGGGGTGCCATCATAGTGGGGAAGTCAGGGCAGCGTCTCCCAAAACATGACATCGTAGTTGAGACCTTAAGGCCAAGTGGGAGTGAGCCAAGTATTGAGTTAGGCAGAGCAAGCGTGGGAGCAGAAATTCTGAAGGACGAAGTTTTAAGGGAGCAGATGCAGACTCTGAAGCTATGAAATTTATGTAGCAGCATTCACCCCACCCCGGGTTCCCACCAGCAGTGTATACACACGGGCACATGCGCACACACACACACACACACACACGAGCATAAAACTAATTTGCTCTGATGGCCGATTTACAGAAGAAAAATGGAGGACAGAATTACCTATTTTTTAAACTAGCCTGCCTGTGGGCTGATTTCATACTCTGGCCGACACTGCATTTTTGTTAGGGACATTAATCATAGGAGTGGTTAAAGACAGCTCAAATATCCCAACCTGTTCCCTCGAATGGAGGGAAAACAGAAATAATGAATAATTAAGTTTTTTTCATTAACATTGTTCCTGTAATCTTGCCTTGCTTTCCTTTGGAGGTAGATTACACTTGATTTGTACCAAGATATTTTTAATTGCCTTCAGCTAGACTGATGAGGGCTAAGGGCAGAGTCTGCAGTTTCCCACTTAAATACTGCCCCAGCTGAGACCCAGAGCTTCCTGGTGCTGAAGCTGGAAAAGGCAGGATGGGGGACTCAGATTTCCCTCCCACAAAACTGCAGAAAAGATTGAGGCCTTCTCTTGCTATTCCCAAAAGACAAAGCAGAAAGGTTTAAAAAGCTGCCTCCGGTCTCCAGTCCCCACCAGATTTTGCAGGATTCTCAGTCTGTCTCCTCCCAAGCTGCCTTCCCCATTCTCCCAGCTGTTCTCAGGACCTACACGAGGGTTAAAAACATGAGCATTGTTTTTATTGGCTTTTTTAAAAACTACAAGTTAGCCCCAAACTTGAGAAACTGCCATTAATATTTTCAAGATGTGGGTTCTAATTGCTCCACATTTTGGCAACTAGACTGCCTGGGCCACAGGAGGACAGCTGAGCCTCGGGGAGGAACTGCTAAGTAGCTGGAAATGCTTGGTTGGCTGATTTCCCCAGTCCTGCAGCCTCCAAGGCGGCCGCCGTCTACAGGAGGTTCACAATCATCCAATTACACTGCATTTAAGCGAGGTGATTCACACAGTTATTTGTATAGGAATCGAGTCCAGAGTCATCTGAAACCCCTTTTTTTGGCTTCCATACTGCGAGGAGACAGACAGTGCTGGTAAAACCCAGGGAAGGAAGCTCTCGGAACCACAAATACAGTGACTGGGGGAGTGGGGAGCAGAGCAAGTGTACATCTGGATCCATTTGCTCACTAATCATATTTTGGATTGTTTTTTTTAATTTCCCATACCCTCTTGTGACTTCTCTAACTCTTCTTCTTCCCTTCTGTCTCCTTGTTAATATCCTGTCCAAACTCTTTCTCCTGCTCTCACCTTTCCCCTCCCTTCAACCCTTTCTCCAAAACCCCACAGCCACTGACTTACAATTTGCCAGGACCAATGAAGGACATCCCGTCCCCTTTGCCACTGCTGGGGACTGCTACAGTGCCGCCAAGTGCCCACAGGTACGTGCCAGGGACACCAACCCACCGCCCCCAGGGACCCACACCCCTCCCTGGCCACCCCGCCCCCACCCCGGGCTGCATCTGTTTCTGCAGATGTAATCATAATGGCAGCTCTAGCTGCAAGGCAGTTTGGCCACCTGTATCCAGGCCTCACAGATGCTCCAGCCTCTCAGCTCCTAGGGGTGCTTCCTAAGGAAGTGGTCACGGCCACGAGCCAGACTTCTGCATTCAGCAGAATGCATCAGTGATCATGGTAAAAACTTAGAAACAAATCAGATATCAGATGGCAAGCTTTGGTTAAACAAATGATGATGTTGGTAAATGTTTAATGATTGGCTCTCCAAGGGATGGAGGCAGGGGGAAGCAGTGGTTTGTAGCATTTGCCCCTTTCTGGGGTGTCCGTTTTCTCCCTGACTGGTTTCAGGTCGTCAGTGTCCTATCACAAATAGGAGAGTTAGTGAGAGATGCACACGGTTGTTTCTCAAAAGGCAGTACAAGCAGATGCCAACACTCTGCTGTCAGATGTTAAAAATTCTGAATATTGCATGACACAGAAAACCTGTCAGTCCAGTTTCCACTGCATAAGTGTGCAGTGTCTGGACCAAGAAGTGCAAAGCTGTCTCCTGGATTCTGTCTCCAGCAGAGCTGCTCAGTGGCCGTCTTACCCATTCGACAGTCGTGCAGGGTTTTGCCTCCTTAGAGGTGTGGCTTGTTCATTTGACTTGCCTTTTGTAACAGGCTGTTATAATCATCCTTGGCTCACTTTGCCAAGTAGGCATCAGTCTTTGCCAGAGGCTTCTGCAAGGAGAGGACAGGACACACGTAATGAATTAGGTGATTCTGGACAGAAGATCCTGGCCCCAGTTTTTTCCGCTGGTTTACATGAGGTCTTTATAAAGCTGTTGTCAAACTCCATGTTGGAAATCTTTGTGTTGCTGTGAGCCTTCACAGGTTCTAGGAATTGGGATTGGGAGATGCTCAGAGTGCCAGCCACTGCCTCCCCAGGATGCATTTACACACAACCAGAGACCATCCAAAGACAAACACATCTGAATTTTCTTTTAACGACGTGTTTTCTCAGCCCCAAGCTTTAGAAAGTATTGCTAAACATTTTAGAGCAGTGAAAAGGAAGCTCTCAGGGGAGAAAGAAAATAAACAAAGGACAGAATGTTAAAAGGGGCCTTTTCTCCATTACCCAGGAATTGAAAAACTTTTGAAGTGCGGTTTCTTTAGAGCACTTGATGACTTCAAACACCCCATTCGTTTGGGTTGCATTTAACAGCTTATAGATTGGCTGTCCCTGCCCTTTTCAAATGCCTCAGGATTTTCTTGTTTCGATATGTGCATCTTTGGTGAAACTTAAGTAAATGAGAGGTAATTTGCATTTGATTATTTTAATAACTCAGAGACAAAGGAACTGATTGATTTGCTAAATCCTGACACTAATGCAGTTACTAAGTGAGAAAAGTGAAGCCAGTATGAGGCTAACTTGTATTCTTTCCAGTCCATTCTTTAAATCGTGTCAGATACTTTTAGAATTAAATTCCTTAGAAGTTTATTGAGCACCAACTATGCTGATGAAAGGCGGGAATTTTTCAAATCACTTTTCCGGGGAAATGCCTGTAGAAGGCAGGACTGTGCAAACTACTCGGGAGTCCTGCTTGTCCTCTGATCTGTGACTGCAGAGGTATCAAAGCAGAGCGATGCTGTGTTTGACAGTCTGCTTCTTTTTCCTCCTCATCCACTGCTGTTGCTTTAAGGATCTATGTATCATTAAGGGTGGGTTCCCCAAGAGCCCTCGCAGCCAGAGTGCATGTTGTTATCCTGATCACAGTGCGTGTGGCATTATTCTTACTGCTGGTGTTATGAGTGTCTGCTGAGTGTTCACTACACTTGAGCCACTGTGCTCAGCATTTCTAAATCAGGGTAGCATGTAATCATCCACAGCGTTCTGTGAGAATGTGCCCTTTTTCCAGATGAGGCAGCTGAGAGGTGTGGAGAGGTCAGGTGATTTATCCAAACCCACGCTGGTGCTCGGTAGAGGCCAGATTTGATGCCAGTGCATCTGAGTCCAGACCCATGAAAGCAGACGTGTCTGGCTGGTCCTGTTTTCAGACAAGACTTGTACAGCATACACCCTTGTCCAGCAGAGAACAAAAGCCTCCCTTTGTCAAAGCTACATCTTTTGCTGACCTTTCTGGAATATCTAGTGTATGCATGCCTTAATCACCTTTACTCTTAAATCAGCAACAGGAGATAGTAGCTAAAACTCTCATGCCCTTTAGAACCCTGAAGATAAGGCCTATGGGGACAGAGAACTGGAGCTGGAAAGGACAGTAGATCTACGCTCCACTGATGACAGGCAACTTTCAGAGTGCTAATTATCAACTAGGATGCTGGCTAAAAATGCAAATCCCTGACCCTGAATAGGCCAGAGAGAGAATAAGAACAAAAACTTGTTTATCACCTGCTCTGAAAGGGCAGATCTAGCCAGCATGTAATCCGCTCAGCTACGTGCTCAGACACTGAACCTGGGGATCAGCCTGACACATCCTGGGGCTAGGAACTTGCTCCTTCTAAGGACTTTGACGTCAAAGCATATCACGTCTGTCTTCTGAGATGTAGGCTTGTCAGGCAGTCTTCATGGGAAACAGGATAAGGAAGGAAAGAAGAGGGTATCCTTGGCAATAGTGAGGGCTGGGCATTGTGATCTGTGTGGATGCCCTCTGCAGGGGAGGGAGGTTAGGAAAGTAAGAATTGGCCAGGTGGGCGAATGCAGCATCCAGAAGCCAATGTCTAAGGAGGCTCGGCAAGGAGGGTTTTGAGCATCTGGTGTGACCACAATCACAGATACCTGGGTATTGAAGTCACTCAACACGACAGCCACTAACATCTGCATAGTACTGTCATAAAACCAGTTCAAAAAATATTTTAAAACATCACCTGCTCTCTGCCAGGTAATGGGCTAGGTGTGTCATATCTTCTGCATTCTGTCTTATTACCCATTTACAGATGGCCTCAGGAAGGGTAACCCGTTTGCCTGAGATCGCACTAAAGGCAGAAGAGTCAGGATTCTAAGATAAATTCCTCCCCCTGACCACAGCACGACTGATGTTTTGGGCTGGATAATTCTCTGTTGTTGGGGACTAGGCTGTGCCTTGTAGGATATGTAGTAATAACTCTGGTCTCTCTGCATCAGCTGCTGGTGGCTCACACACCCACCAGCTGTGACATGGCAACCAAAAATGTCTCCTGAGGTTGCCAGATTTCCCATGGGGACAAAAATGTCCTCTGATGGAATCCACTGATTTAGACTGCACTAAATCCTCCCTTCACCTCTGTGAATAGGAACGCTCTTTGTTCCCAGTGTACAGACGTAGGATTTAAGGCCCCTAAAGAGTTCATAAACTGTTTAGCATTTATGGAGCCAACATGGAGAGGAAACCTCCAAGTTACACCTGATCCTGGAAGTCTTCATGGAAGAGCTAGGAAGTAATATTGATATTTATTAAGACTATATCAGGGTTTTCCGAAGGCTCAGCTGGTAAAGAATCTGCCTGCAATATGGGAGGCCTGACTTCGTTTCCTGGGTCAGGAAGATCCCCTGGAGAAGGGAATGGCAACCCACTCCAGCATTCTTGCCTGGAAAATTCCATGGACAGAGGAGCCTGGCGGGCTGCAGTCCATGGGGCTGCAAAGAGTCGGACACGACTAAGCGACTAAGCACAGCAAGACTATATCAAGTGCCTCGTCATATGTTACAAACCATAACTGATATAAATAGGCAAAGCAATGCCAAGTCCCACCCCTCAATAAGCTTACTGCTATAATGGAGAGAGAAAACTAGCACTTACAAAACAATAAGAAAATGCAGGACTAATACCAATATTTTTGAACATCTGTTAGGGACCAGCCATACAGCCCTCAGCTAATTTCATTTAGTCATCACTATACGACTCTGAGGAAGGCACTCTTACTATTACCTTCCATTTTACAGATGGACAAACTGAGGTTCCTACAGGGTAAATCATCTGTGCACATGCAAAAGCCGGCTTTACACGTAGGTCTGGTTAGGTGTGAGCCTCCACCTCACTACTCTGATGTATTTAAGACCATTTTGACAAAAAACTGTGTCCTAAGACTCAGAGAGGAAGCTTTCACCCACTGTCTGCAGTTCTTGCAGAAAGCATACTTTTTACTCCCAAACTGCTCATGAATCTATTTAAGATGCCTTTGTGGAGTCATTTTTGCAAGAGAGAAATACACAGAGACAGATGGAGAAGGCAGGAAAGGCTCTCTGCTGCCCTGTCTCCTTGGAAATAAAAATGGAAACACCGAGGCCACGCTTGGAAAGGAATCCGACAGCGCAGCTGGGAGGTGTGGGTTCCCTGGGCCTGGAAGCTTGGCTGGTCCCTACCTTGGTCCAGCGCAGGCCGCGCGCGCCCTCTGCAGGCTAATCCTGAGAACGCGCCACTCCTTTGAAGTCTCGCCCCGCTGTGCTTAGGACTCGGCGTGCTCAGCGCGGTGGGGAGCTGAAGCCCAGGAAGCTTTGGCAGCGAGATCTTGTTAAAAAAATTACACTGTGGCATTTTGTTCCTGTAGGAATCTGATAATTGTGAGCAACATCAGGGTTGCTGTGTTAGGGACGCAGAATAGCGGTGGTTGAGAGTGAGGACTTTGAAGTTAGGAAAATGTGAGTTGGGCTTTTAGTGTCTCCTGGAGAAGTTAATCACCTTCGCCAGGCCTCCCTGTCCCCATCTGTGAAGAAAATCCCCTTCAGATTGCTCTTGCAAGGATGGATGAGATGATGCATGTAAAGTGCCTCGTTCAGAACCGCCCCCCACCACCACCACTACAAAGAACCCTCAGTCATTAGTTAGCTATCATAATGAATTAATATCTTTCTCCAGGTTACCTTTTTATTGTGTGGGACCTTTGCTCAGGATGTCACGTGGACTAAAAATCTTGTTCACTGGCCATTTATTCCAGGGTCGTTTTAGCATCAACCTTTACGGAACCGGTTTGTCTCTAACTGAATCTGCCAGATGGATCTCCCAAGGGAATTATGCCGTCTCTGACATCAAGAAGTCCCCGGTAAGGGTCCCCATGGCTTGGAGGATGAGTTCTGTTTTCTCCTCCTCTTTCCCTCCCTCTGAGGCTATGATGCTAAAGGAACTTCCTCAAACCATTTTACGAAGTGTCAGGAAGAAAATTGAGGACATAAATGGAAGGTTGACGCGTGGACAGGTGAGTGGAGCAGAGTCTTGCTTACCCTTCTGATGAATTCTTCCCAGAGATGTGAACCGGAGTACCATGGGAGCAATTAGAAGGATGCCTAACCAGGAAGCCAAAAGCACTCAGCAGCCTCTAAGGGCGTGTGTGGCTCAGATATCTTGCAATTAATTAACCAACATGCAATTAACCTATGCGAGCTTAGGGACAGTGATGTCTGTTTCAGAAGAAATGAAATAATACAAAAAGGGCTGGAAAAAGGAGTCATTCATCAGGAGGGTTTCTGGAGAATGAGAGAAAAACTCACAGGCTCTACAAGTCAGTTCTTGCTCTAAAATCTAGCTGTTCACAGTGGGATCACCCCAGAGCACCCGAATTACCTGGGAGCTTGTTGACAATGAAGATTCTGGGGCCCCAGAGCTTCTGAGCAAGACCGACAGCTGAGCAAGCTCTCAGAGGGACACTCTGATTCCGCTGTGGTCTGCGTATGTTGCTTAGCCTGGGGGTATGTTAGAGTCACTTGGGAAAGTTTAAGATGCATGTACCTGGACCCCATCCAGATTCACTCAGGGAATCTGTGACAGGGGCAGAATTTGAAATTCCCCAGGGGTGTCTAATGTCTAAGGTGGGGCAGGAAGCGCTGCCCTTTCCAGCCAAGAAGTTCCGAGGACGAGGGGCAGGAGCTGACCCACAGGCAAATGGGAAACTTACAATGTATGGCCTGTGGCCACAGTCCTGCCACAGCTGTGACCTCTGTCTCAGGGTCTCCTCAGAAAAGTAAGAAATTGAGAGAGAAGAAGAGGACTAGAAAGTGGGGTATTACTCCAAGGTGAGGTTGCCAACAAAATGCAGGATGCCCAGTTAAATTTGAATTTCAAATACGGAAGATTTCTTAATTTTTTTTTTTTTTTTTACTATAAGCATGTCTAAAACATTGTATGGGACATACTCTTTCTTTTAAAAGAATGTGTTTATCTGAAATTCACATCTGATTAAGCATCCGGTGTTTTTATTTGCTGCTGCTAAGTCGCTTCAGTCGTGTCCGACTCTGTGAGACCCCATAGACCCCATAGCCCACCGTCCCTAGGATTCTCCAGGCAAGAACACTGGAGTGGGTTGCCATTTCCTAAACCTTATCAAAATCCGAATATAAAGAAACAGCTCAATCAGCCTGCTTCCACCCAGGAAGAGAATAAACATCAATTATAATGTTCCAGAACTATTTCAGAGGTTTTTTTAGCTTCAAGGGTTAAATTTGTGTCTTTGAGGAAAAAAAAAAAAAGCAAGTTTTCTCTTTGAAAGTCAATTAACTCCTTCAATTCTGATTTATCTAAATGGCTATATTGATTGCTTATAATTTAATCATTAATTTTTTTGCTTGTACTGAAAGAAATAAAGAGAACTGAGAGCACACTTGCTGTGCTTTACAGTGGGCCCAGAAATTATGTTCTTATGTTCTACTATATATTATGTTGCAGTGACCAAGAGAGACAAAAAAAAATGCATTGCCTCAAACGTGGTCATACTTAAGCCATGATTATGTAGAAAACCATATATGTAAACAGTGTTGAAACCTTAGTTTCAATTTTGTTAGTGTCACTGCAGTGTTCATCCAGAACCTAAAAGTAATTGCAGCCTGGGGCGCCACCTCGTGGCGACAGTGATCACTGCCCTGCCGAGATGGGCTGATTGTTCCCCTAGCCTTCCGGGGAGGTTCTGCCTGTGCTGAAGGGAATTGGTTTCACAATTGCCTGTCAGAAATTTTTTTTTTAATCTTGGTGTTCCATGACAGCTCAGAGAGGCAGCTCAAAATTAGTCTCAAGGGTCTGTCGAGCACTCCTTATTAATCCCCATGAGCCAGAACTAAGCAATCTGTAGCTCCTAGCAGCCCCCAGAAACAAGGTTTTGTGTGCCTGACCTGCTGTGTGGTCCACAGAGCAGCATCCTCTAGGGATGCTCCATGAAAATAGGCTTCCGCAGCCTAAGACACTTGAGGGAAAATTGTATATTTTATTTCCTTCTGTAAGAGTCACAGTAACTAACCATGCATATATTGGAGGTTGGAATAAAGTGTACAGGAAGGAAACCTGTGTGGTTCTATTGAACCCAGCATTTCCCTAAATCAGTGGTTCTCAAACTTGGGCCAGGACTTGCTAAAACACAGCCAGCCTGGGGAGGGGCCTGAAATGTACATTCCCAACAATTTCCCAGGTGATGCTGATGCCCTGGTCTGGGACCACGTTTTGAAAACCACTGACCTAAGTTAAACCAGTCACAGAGCCTTCTCTTCAAAATCAGACCTTAATTTCCCCAAATTACCATTGTTCCACACAACACACTTTGAAAAGCTGTGTCACATCCTGCTCCCACCTTGCCTTACCACTGTCTTGCTTCTGAGGGGCTGAAGCTGGTCTGCTCTATTTTGCACAGATCCTGGCCAGTCCTGATCGACTCCAAACAGCCTTGCTTTGATTCAGTCCTCTCATCTTCACGCTTCACTTTCTTTCACTTTTCTGCCGGGAGCACCAGAAGGAAAAACACAATGGAATCCTCCATTTTCTAAACCTGCTTGGTGATAAACTGTTTTTTCCCCAAGAAAAACTAAAGGAAAGCTCCAGTCATTCAGGGTAAAACTGAATTACCAGAACCACTTGTAGGATGGGTACACGGTCTCACCAACAGGAACAGACCTGGTAAAAATAAGTCTGTGTCAGGTTCATTACTGGCTGCCCGTATATGTGTAGTGGGAAGAATTCTTTTTTTTTTTTTTTACTGATAAGGATTTTTGTTATTGAAATAACCTTTGTTACTGAAAGCGCCTCTGTTTACTGGACAGTTTACATGCATTCAGTCCCATTCCTCCAGGTTACTCATTGAATTCTTGGGAGAGCACTGAAATCAAAGCCCACAGAAGCCGCAGAGTATAGTGGCTAAGCCTCCAGGCCCTTAAGTCAGATCACCTGACATGCTTTTACCAGCTCTGCCATCGTGGCAAGTTATTTAACTTCTCAGGGGCCTCAGTTTCTTCATCTATAAAAT
The DNA here is from genome assembly GCF_032452875.1 of Bos javanicus. Lineage (NCBI taxonomy): Eukaryota > Metazoa > Chordata > Mammalia > Artiodactyla > Bovidae > Bos > Bos javanicus. The sequence continues at coordinate 36,953,856 of NC_083889.1, forward strand.
GGGTATCATGGTGGTCTTACCCAGTTGGGTTCTTGTGGAGCAAAAATGAAATAGGGAGATAAAGCTGTTTGCATGTCACTGGACAGGCAGCAGGGGCACAGTAAGTGTTGGCTGTTAATTTTATCACATTTTCATAGGCCTGAGGCTTGCCATAAGGTTGCAGAATTGGTCACGGTGGTGAAAGATGAAAGCTTGCTTGTGATGGGAGGATGGGATTGCAGCCTGAGCAGAGGTTGAGCCTGGACCTGGCTGGTACCCACCACACCATGTGGATTTTGTCCACACAGGCCCTTCCTCACCCAGGACTGAGGCATATGGGGCACCTCCTGGGTCCAGGCATGGGCTTCTAGACGAATGCTTTGACTGTACCAAGTTTCTGCTCTGTGGGTGAGGGGCAGCCAGACAGAAAGCGGGGAAACTTGGCCCACCTGTAAGATTGGAGAGAAAAGGTTGGCATTCTAAGCTCCTTCGCCAGTGACATTCTGTGCTTCCCCAACTCATGAGCGCACTCAGGATGTGAGAAGATCCTCAGCCCCCATCCGGGAGAGTCCCCCCTGCCAGCACTCCCCCTACCCCAAAAGATGCCCATTCTCAGAGCTACTATCTCGCCTTCCGTCCTGGAGGAGGTTCTAGAATGGTCCTCAGAGCCAGGCACAGTGAAGGCAGGTTCCTGTAAGCAGGGTGGGAGGGGTGTCCTTGGGTCTCTGTGCTGCTTTGTGTTCCTAGGGGATGGGACAGGGTCTGAGAGGAGCTGGGAGCCTGTGTTTCTGAAGGCTGGGTGCCTGGCCCTGAGGCCTAACCATCACTGTTTTTCTGAGGGAAGGACTCTAAATCCAAGAATTACTTTGAAATTAAAAATTAAAGTTGTATTACTGTATGGGAGATGGACTCAGTTCCTTTTTTTTTTTTTTAATCTTTCAGTTCATTTACAATCAATGGAGTTTAAGTAGCATGAGAGAAATGTATGTGTTTGTAGCAAGCAAAGAATCAGTTCTTTTTTATCTACTATAAGCTGCGTCCTAACCCACAATTCATTTGTGAAAATTCAATTATCCACCAAGTATAAAAATCATACATTTACTACAGACAAGTGGAGTGAAACTACCTTTTATATATGTGTACATTTTATTCTGTATGATCCCATAGAAGTTAGATATTTATACATTGTGTGTGTGTACATTTGTGTATGTGTGATTAGGACTTTATTTGGGAAAAAAACAAACACTGTTGTTTTTTTTTTAACGGGCAGTTTCACTCCCAGCAGTTCCAAAGAAATGTAAATAAGCACACTTTAATCAAAGATGTGCTGGCTTTCCTAAATTACGTGAATCAACCTCCCTTGGTCATATTGACTGAAGAAAGCAGAGAAAAGAGTGAAAAGTATGAACTATAAACTGTTCTTAGTGGAACACAGAGTCGCTCATTTTAATTATATGTAATAGCTCAAACTCTGCTAACAAAATATTTGTTGAAAAGAGAATTTTAAAGGACCTGCTTTAATGGAGAAATAAAAATGATTTACAGTTAATGTTTCATTGTATGAGAGTGGGTACTTCAAAAGTGCTGGAAAACATACCTTTTTCTCTGAAATAGTTACTGTTTCCATGACAGTCATGTTTATGCTATTTATTTTCTCAGTACATATATTTTTTATTCTGTACTAGAAATAAGTGTTAGTTCAACCTTTACCTAAATGACATTAATAGAGTCCTAGTTAATGAAGTAACATGAACATTGCAGAGCGAGTATCAGCGATTTTATAATTACCCAGACTATTCCTTATCTCCATGAGAACAGGCCGTGATGGAAATTCACACATTAAAAAGCACTATTATGACAATGATCACTAATAATTGAGCACGTACATTAGGCCAAGTGCTATTCTGGGCATTTTTATGCTTTCTTTCATTTGCAGCAAACCTATGAGGGGAGACGTATTATCCCCATTTTACAGATACACCAGAAAACTGAGGTTTAAAAAGGTTATTTAAAGATATGATGCAAGTCTGAGGCAATCTGATCTTTGCTGTGGGGGAAGGAAGAGTTTGGGTGAAAAAAAAAGCTTTAATGAGACAGAAGGCATTTCTACTATGTCAGCATCCTTAAGGCCACCAGACCTATATACTTCCGCCTAGGGGAAAAGTTCCTGGCTAGAGAGCCAGTTGATCTGGCATCAGATCTAGTTGATGATGTCAGACTAGCTCCAGAACTAACATGGGCCCCTAAAACCAAGATCCACTGGGGTGATAGAACTCAGTCTTCCAACTTATTCTTGTGCATGCATGCTCAGTCACTCAGTCACGTTTGACTCTTTGTGACTCCTTGGACTGTAGCCCGCCAGGCTCCTCTGGCCTTGGGATTTTTCAGGAAAGAATACTGGAGTGCGTTGCCACTTCCTCCTCTGGAGGATCTTCCTGACTAAGGGATCCAGCCCGCATCCCCTGCGTTACAGGCCCATTCTTTACCACTGAGCCATCAGGGAAGCCCTCCAAGTTAATCTCACTCATAATCAAAAGCATGCAAATTTTTAAAAGAGTGAAACTTATGTATTTTTTTTTTGTTCGAAATTTCTTCAAAACTTTTTCAGCTATTTTTCTTTTTTTAATGAGATTATCCATTGTTTTCAAAAGACTTCCATATTGGGCCATATGAATCAAATATGGCCCAAAGAGATTCTGAAATGTGCACACATGTAAGATTCACACCAGCATTAGTCCCAGTGGAGAAAAACGTCTTAGATGCCAAACCTTGTGCAGGAGTCAGGGGTGGAGGGTGGCTCACATGACATGGTAATTTACAAACTGGGATATGATGCCGCAGTTACATAAGGGGTTTTTCATAGCATGGGGAAGGATTAAGGGGGCTGAGTCACAGGGCCATTTGAACTGTAGCTCACAGAGAAGAGCATACTTGTTCAGCCTTCCTGGATTCATTCAACAAATGTGTGTTTAGACCCCTGCTAGGTTCTGGGGACCCTAGTATTCTAACAAGGCACTGGCCTTGCCATCATGGGGCTTACATTCCAGCGGGGGAAGACAGACATAAAGAGAGAACTACCCCATTTTATAGGGTGCTGTGCAGCTGCTAACTTGGTCAGAACGATTTCTCAGAGGAAGTGGCTTCTGGGCTGAGTTCTGAAGAATTTACCAGACAAAAGCTGGTAAATGCACACAGAGTCCAGTTCACACAGAGAGGGAAAGGGCAGAGAGTTCCAGCTAGAGGAGCCTCACGTGCAAAGGCCCTGTGTTAAGAGGCATGTTAGAGGAGCAACCCAAAGAAATGCAGAGGACAAGAACAGAGCAAGACGAATCCAAACAGGTAGGACTATACAAGGCTAGAAACCAGGGTTCAGCAAACCTTTTCTGTAAAGGACCAGATAGTAAATATTTTAGATTTTGCCATCCAGGAGGTGAAAATCATGGATATTACATATATATTTATATGACAAGAATGAAAACAAATTTACACAAAAAATTTAATGATTAAATTCAAAGCAGAATAATAATTGAGTGTAAATTTTTGTTATCCAGAATCTACCAAGGAAATGAATGAAATATTGAGAAAGGATAACATTTTATTTAATCAGTGTTCTCTGTTACCAAAATTGCTTCGAAGTGTTTATTTGTTAATGCTGATCTGAAATGAGATGTTCTGCACTTCATCTTTATGAATGTCTATTTTCAGAGATAGGTATTGCCAAACACTAGTCTCGTCTACAACCACATCACTTTAATTGAGCATTTTCATGCCTTGGCAGCTATTGGCAGAATTCCATTAGATTTTACACTTGGTATTTGCCTTTCTGCACATCATTACATTACAGATGAATCACTTGTACTTGAAGGTGAGATGGAAGCTCTCCTCAGTTACCTCATTAGATGGATTTTGAAATATGAAAATTTCCTTTGCACTTACATCCATGTCCAAAAAGTGCTGCTGAAACTGTAGTTCACACTCACAAAGTATATCCACTATAAATGTATGTGGAATAGCAATAAAGCTTCTCATTTTTAACATTTGACAGATTGGGAAGTGTACAAAGCACCTTAACATGATTTATGATTCAAACAATGTTAGTTGTTATTGAAATGACTTTACCACAGTATAACTTTAGCCTGTAAGTGCAGTTTTTGCCTTGTAATTTTAGCTTCAGTTCATTAAGAAACATTATCAAGTCAGCAGCAAAAGATAATGTCCAAAACCATTAAGTGTTCAATGACAGTGACTGAGAACAGTTCTTCTCATTCAGAAAATTATTTATCCTGTCCCTGAGCTCAAAATTCATGATAAAACTTTACCACTCCTAAGTCATCCAACTGCTGGATGTTAGGATAAGTCAGAGTATTCAACTTCTCGTCCTGATAACCAAATTCCCAAAACTGATGAAGATTAAGTCTATGATAGAAAAAGAAGTTCATTATTAACACCATGGGTTCGATGACACTGGATAGGGTCTTGTATTTTCCACAGTGAATAATCACAGGCTTTAAACATCTTACATTTTCGCAAGCTTTGTAAATCGGTCCAAATAAAGCTTTTCCTTCTCCACACATGGATCTTACCATTATTAGTTGTCAACACATCTTAGCAGATTCCTCTTCAGTTTTTCTGACTAGTGTTTTCTCTATCTCTTTGACATACTGTCGCCCATACTTCTTCCACACAGAGCGTTCATAGAGACTAATTATTTGGTTCCTTCACAACTCAGCATGGTTTCCTCAAACAACTGAAAGAGTATCAGTAAAATCTATCTTCTCATCAAAAACCGCAGGAAACCATTCCAATTTGCTTCGTTTTTAAATTGTTTATTGATGTGGCTCCCAAATGTCATTAAATTTTGGAGCAACTGGTCTTGCCAAAAGGATAACAGTGTTCAACAAATTGATTTTCTCTGGACATATGTCTTCTGCTGTTCCAGTTAAACAAGGTTTCATGAACTCACCATCTAGTAGACTGTTTTCTTTATGTCGCTAACAAACGCGCCACTTGGACGCTTACATCTTTTCATCTTTTATCCTTACTCACTTTGATTTCTTACTTTTGTGAAGAATTACAGTATGATGAGATAGTCTAAGTTTTCTGAATTCCTGAGCACTGCTTGCCTGGGAGTTGGGAATACCATGCACATGCTAAGTGTGATGATATTGGTGCATAGTGTCTTCTTTTAGCACAACTTCCGTGTCGTTGTGTGCTTCCCCGTTGGCTCGGTGGCAAAGAATCCACCTGCAATGCAGGAGACGCAGGGGGCACAGGTTTGATCCCTGGGGCTGGGAAGATCCCCTAGAGGAGGAAGTGGCAACCCACTCCAGTGTTCTTGCTGGGAAAATCCTGTGGACAGAGGAGCCCGGTGGGCTACAGTCCATGGGGTTGCAAAGAGTTGGACATGACTGAGCACGCATGTACACAGTGTCATTGCATGATGAATGCAGTGCTTTGCCATGTAAATGTGACAATAGAATAATCCATCCTACTGTACCTTAAAAGTACAATAAAGTCTACTTTTTGTGTCTTTTCTTATTTTGACATACACTGGTTATTTAAAAAAAAAAAAAAGAAAATGTTATAATACTGCAATAGGCATGGCACTCAAAACAGGTTACAGTGTATCACTGTGACTTGTGTATGGAGTAGCCGTGTGAGGCTGTGAGATCAACCACTCACCCTGCTGTTGTAACAAGAAAGCAGCCAGGACATGAGGAAAGTGAATGGATATGGCTGTATTCTGATAAAACTTTATTGACGGGCCCTGAAATTTGAATTTTATGTGTTTTCTACCTATCAAGAAATAGTATTCTCGGTTTGCTGCTTCCCAACCATTTAAAAATATAAACGCTCTTCTTGACACTGGTAGCTATGTCAATAATCAGGTTAAAAGCAAAGCAATTCTTTTGAGTGGTTTCCTTTGGTTCTTGATGAGTAGATAGATTTCTACTGAGACTCTTCAGCTGTGTGTTTGAGGAGAGACCATGCTGTGTGTGAAGGGACTAAAGATTAGTCTCCATGAATGGTCTGTGTGGAAGAAGTGCAGGTAAGGATATTTCAAAGAGGATGGGAAAGCACCAGGGCCAAAAGACTGAAGTGCACTCTGTGAAGATACAGGCCGTACGAACACGGGACACGCAGGCCATCGCTTCTCAGCCCCTGCTTTAGACCATGGAGAGGATGTTGGTCCCCACTTCTGCTGAGAAGTCCTACCTGCTGTACATACCGGAATGAGTCCTACCAAAGCCAGTTCAAGCCCCGGAACCATAATAGCCAAGCAGGTGGACTAAGATGATGCATCTTTTTTTTGCAGGATGGTACCCGGGTTGTCGGGAAGTGCGGTGGTTACTGTGGAAAATGTGCTCCGTCCTCTGGCACTGGCCTGGAGATTCGAGTTTTATAGTTAAGGTAAGTATCTCTGTCCCTCTCTCTCACACTCTCTCTCTTGCCCTCTGGCTCTCATTCTTTCTGCAGTCTAATGACTAGCAAATGTAGGTGGGTCACTTGCCCCCAGACAGGGGAAGCTGACCCAGTGCTTTTCAGCCTTGTGTCTCCTGCCCATCTGTCCTCGCACGCCTGTGGCCACCTGCTCTCCACCTTGAATGTGCGGTCCCCAGACATCCTGCACCAGGTTCCTCTGCAGTGCTTATTAAAAACGCTGCTCCCTGGGCTCCATCTCTAGAGGTCCTGCAACGTTGAGTGAAGGTGGATCTAGGAATCTGTATTTTTAATGCAGGAAATTCTAATGCAGAAGATTCACAGATCAGCCTTTGAGAAATACTGCCAAGGGTATTACGAGAGTAATATTAATGACAGTCGTTGACCACTGACCGTGTGTCAGGCACCATGCTGGGTAGGCATTATTTCTGTGCATCCTCACAGGGAAGCCACAGTCTGGGGCTGTTACCCCCATTCTACAGACGGAAGCTGAGATCCACAACAGTTAAGCGGCTGGCTTAAGTTCACCATGGATTTCCTTGGCAGAACCCAGGAGGGTTCTACCCACAGCCAGTGCTCTCAGTTAATGTATTCTTCTGCACACTTGTAACTCACGATGTGATCCAAGGACTAGCCTGATCTGTATCACATGGGAGCTTATTAGAAATGCAGGATCTCTGGCCTCATTCCAAATCTTCAAAGTCAAAATCTGCATTTTAACAAATGCGCAGGAGTTTCCCTGTTAAAAGTTTGACAGTCCTTGTCGTGACTACGTTATGCTGGCAAGCGCTCCCTCCGCTGGGCAGAAAAGTGAACTGATCACTCTCTTTTCTCATCTCATTGCCTTTCATGTATAAGAGATGAGCTCAGCCAACTCAGGCGACCCTCCTACATCTTCCCTCAAGCTTCCAGCAGCCCATTATCCTTTTTAGGCTCTTCAAGATCCTGGCAAAGGAGTATGTAGCTGACACTTGTGTATCAGTTTCAGTGTTTAATCATCTATATTAAAAATGATGAACTTAAGGTAGAAATACTTCCACTGCAAGAAGCAACAGGGAAAAAAAAAGGAAAATGAAAACAAACTTACTGTCTTAAGTAACTGAGATGTCTAAGCAGTGGTCTGTCTCCAGGCGTGGTTGGATCCTGAGGCTCAGAGTCATGGGGACTCTTTCTTTCTCCATCCACCAGCAATGCTTGCCTCTTGAGTGACTTCATTCTCGGGCAGATCATCTCCTCCACACCATGGTCCCTGGCAGTTCTAGGTTTACATCATCTTTACATCTCATGGCCCTTAGTAAATGCTTACCTCTGATATCTGTTTTGCACAAGAACTCTAGCTCTGATTTGTCACATGGCCATTTCTGAACCAGTCACAATATCCAGGAGACTGGGATCATGTACCCACCTAGAGTCAGGTGACTGACAGCTTCATTTGGAAGAGGGATGGTTGCCAAAGGACCAGAAAGAGTTTGTTATCAGAAAAGAGGAGATGGAATAAAGGAAGGTGCAGTCAGGAGATCTCCATTTGATTTGTATTATGTATATTTTATATCTAATAAAGTGTATTTTATACATATCTTATGAGTAGTAACATTTGAATGAGCATATACACATAATATTTGCATGTCTGTACCAAAGGACTAGAAGGAAATACACCAGTATGTGAAGAACATTATCTCAGGCTGGGGGAATCACAGGCTGGTGGCTTTTTATTTTATTCTTATATATCCTTGAAATTTCCAGTTTCTTGTAGCAAGCATTAATTTAAGTTCTATATGTAAAAATTTCTGGCTTACCTGTTCTTGACTTATGTCATTTGAGACAGAAGATTTACATTTCCTGGTTGGTTCCTTTGCTTTCAGGTGCTCAGAAGAGGAAGCCATTATGGGATGGATGAAGGATAGTGATGAAATACCTCCACCTTAAAATTTGTGTGTGTGTGTGTGTGTATGTGTGTGTGTGTGTGAGCATTTGTGTGCCTTGTGTACATATGCATATATATATACTTATATACACATACATATGTATATATGTGTGTGTGTATATAAATGTGGAATAACCTAATGATGTAAAGTTTAATATTTATGTTTGAAATTATTTATTGTGATGTAATATTTTTGTACGTAAAATGATTCTATTATGACTGCCTTTCACATTATTTCGTCCCCTGCAGTCAGACCACTGCATTTTACGTACTCTACATTATATGTAGTGCTATGACAAAAGTGATCCTTTATTATCACGGTACACTATTGTTTACTTTCTATCTGTAAATGTTTTATGTTACTTTTTTTTAATTGTAATTTTTTATAAGAAACAACTTAGCTACCATCAAGGTGCTACGAGAGTTGTATGAGGATATGGTCGGCATTTCTAGGAATGTGTCATTAGCCAATTGGTAATTTAGTGATGTCACAGGTTGTACCAGCTATTAATTATGTTAAGTATCTATTCAGTTTCTTGTGATCTCTGGGAAAAAAAAATTGCTGCCTTGGTGCTAATATTGTGTGTATTTAAGTGATAATCAGGCTCAGAACTGTAAACACTTTTAATAGAAGGGAGAAGCCGAAGGACAACTTTCAATGGACAGAGTCACTTGAATAAAATAAGACCAATTGTTTACCCTTGTTTTTAAACATGGCTTCTTGGGAAGAGAATGGGACTTTGTTCTTGTTGTTATTCTTATCAGTACTTTGCTTCAGTTAATGGTGCCTTCGTCCCTCTGGTTAAAGAGAGGGTCCTTCAAGCAGCTTCATTACAGAGTGACATTGAGCCAATGAGAGCCGCTCAGCGTTTTGCCAAGATACTCTGAAATGGTGTCTATGTCAACAATTGCGACAGAGGATGCATGGGGGGGCGGTGAACTTCAGCCCCCCAGCACACCTGGAGAAATCCAGAACCGGAATCCTAGTCATCAGGATTGCCTTTTGCATGAAAACTTTGGCTGGTGACTTAGCCCCTTTGAGCCATGAACTTTAAACCCTGTCAGTGTCCGTGGCTGCTGCAGTAATTGGCATTCAGGAATAAAATGAACTATGGAGTACAAGATGCCTGAGTCTTTCTTATCTTTGGATCCATTCATCTGTGGAAGTCCTGTTTGTTACTTCTTTCCAAAATGGAACTGCCAAAGCCATGGTCTTTCTGCCCTTCCAGCCTGATGGAAGAAGAGTCGTCACCCGTCAGACACTCGATTTGAGAAACCTTCCCACTTCAAGAGCCAAAGAGATTAGGAGAAACCTGTCAGTATTCTCCAAACCCACACAAACTTCAGAGTGCTCCAGGAAGTTATATTCAATGTATGAATAAGTATTATTCTCCTTTATTAATACATTGTGAAAATATACTGCGAATAAATACCATGACCACATCCAAACATTTGTGTTTCACGTGATTTCTGGACACTTGATTCAAGATGGGATGAACATGCCTCTAGTTTTGTTTTGTTTTATTTTTTCTAGTTTTTAAGATTACCATATTGAGAAGAAATGCAGGCTTTCTTAATCGCATTGATTGCATTTGCCATTCTGGAGACAGATAAAGAATGGGGACTGTCTCAAGGTTTGTCTTTTCACCACTTAAATCAGTTAGTGGAAGTGGTTATTCTGAAAATCAGACAAAGAAACCTCTTGTCTGTGCAATGGGGAAACAAGTAACCAAACAGAACAGAAAATTTAAGTGAGATTTGGGGGCTTAATTGTTAATTTTCATGTAACAATATTTCTATTCTAGAGACTGATTCCTGGAAAATGAGAGCTTTCCAAAGAGATCTAAAGAACAGCTAATAGTAAGTGAACATCCCTGTATGCGGGAGCCTTTACTAGATTGTTTTAGTTTGTTCTCGAGCAGGTAATAGACTTAGCATCATTTTTTGAAAAAGCAGACAGAGCCTTTGAGATGCAGATGGGCCCACATTCACATACAGTGAGTAAGTGACAGTCTCAGAAAGAACTTTGGCTCTGATTGGGTTGCATGGCCACTTCTGAACGAGTGACATTATCAAGAGGGCTGGGATTATGTGCCCTCCTAGAGGCAGGTGATCAACAACTTCAGTTGAAAGACCAGCTATCCCAGAAAAGAAAGGCTGTGCTATCAGAAAAGGGTAGATAGCATGAAGACAGGCAAAAGCAACACATCTCCACTCAAGATTACGTGTGTGTGTGTGTGTGTGTGTGTGTGTGTGTGTTTGCATGCACATGTACGTGTACATGTATAAAATCTCCAGATCCCATGGTTTGCACCATAGTTTCATAGTTTCTTGTCAGCCCACAGCTTCATCTGAGACCTGGGTTCCAGTCTTTTGTCTGATGTGTACTGACTATGTGATCCTAAACCCCAGTTTCCTCATCTGTAAAATGAGGCTGTTGACATGCCTCCTGTCACATGGGATTGTGTTGTATGAAGATGCTTTAGCCCTGCATTAGTGGTAGCAAGTAGAAGTACTGCAAATGGGCATCAGTGTATCTAAGCTGACAATGTGGAAGGCATGGATTCTGTATCAGTTAGGAGTTGTGTTCAGCTTCTAATTACAGAGACCTGACTGCAATGGCTTACACATTAAAAAGTATATTTCACCATTATGTAGGAGAAGCCTGAAGATAGGCAATTCAAGGCTGGTATTGTAGCTCCACAAAATCATCAGAGATGTCATTTCTTTATCTCCTTTCCTCAGTCTTCCATATTTCCATGTGGCTGCCAGAGCTCCAGCAATCACTCCCAAATTCCAAGCAACAAAAATAAAAGAGTGGGGGGAATGGTAAAAAGTAGCCTAGTCCCAGCTTTTCTGAAAGGGGTTTTCCAGAAACATCACCCAACAAATTCCCCTTGTATCTTCTCAGCCAGAATTGAGCCCTGTTCTTGAACCTAAGCTGCAGAAGCAGTAGAGAATTAGGGTTATTTCTGAGGGTGTGTTGCCAGACTAAATGAAATGAGGAATCTGTTCCTAGAAGCAAAATGGATTTGACACAAATAACTATTAATAGAAGTCTCTGCAACGGGATCAACTACAGAGACAAGAGGAACAGTTTGGAAGCAATTATTGCAAAGTAAGCCAGTGATAACAGGATCTGGGTTAGAATGGTGACCGTTGTAATGGTGGAAAATTTTGAAGTGATAAAGGTAATAAAATGCACAGGAGCTGACCATGGGTAGATTCAGGGTGGTCTGTGGAGGAGAAGACACTGGTAGGATTCAAAGATGAGGTTTCATTTGCCTGCAAATGAGTACAGCCAGAGTGATAGAAAGGTGAACGGTTGGATGAGTGAATGGGCAGACATAATCTATATAGAATCTGTTAATTCTTTACATTTTTATAGCACTGCACAGATTAAATATTGTCTTTCTGTTCTACTCATTATTTACCCGAATACTGTTCATAGCACATCTACTAATTTCCAGTCATTGTTCTAGGCACTAGGGATGCAGCAGTGTCCAGCTGACCCTTGAACAACACAAACATTAACTGCCCAGGTCCACGCACATGTGGGTTTTTTTCAGTAGGAAATGCTATAGTACTACATGGTCTGTTATTGGTTGAATCTACAGATATGAAAGGACTATGAATACAGAGAACTGACTATAAGTTTTTATTGGATTAACTACCGTGTTGTTCAAGGGTCAGCTTTATTATTTAGAATACAGGCTAAGAGGCTGTGCCAGGCCCCTGGGGCCGCCATAACAGCACATCACAGACCGGATATTCTAAACAACAAAGATGTGTTCTCTGGCAGTTCTGAAGGTCAGAGTCCGGCATCAAGGTGCCCTCAGGGTTGGTTTCTGGTGAGGCCTGTCTTCCTTGCTTGCAGACAGCTGTCTTCTCACTGTGTCCTCAGATGGCCTTTCCTTGGTGTGAGCACTGAGGACAGGAGAGCGATCTGGTGTCTACCTCACTTCTTATAAGAATACTAGTCCTACAGGACAGAGCCCTTCCTCCTGACCTCACTTAATCCTTACAATCCATATCTCCAAGTTCAATCACAGTTGGCGTCTGGGCTTCAACATACGAATTTTGGAAAGACACAATTCATTTTATCACAGAGCTGTGACAGAGAGACCCCAGAATAAGACGGGCTTTTATTTTTCTCTTGTTCACCACACAGAGGTCAGCAGACAGCTGAACCTGGTCAGCGACTCTATTCTGTATGTCACAGAGGACTTGGGCTTTTTCTGGTCTGTGGCTTGGCCTTTCTCAAGGTGGTGTCCTTATACAGCTTATCCTCACTGTGTCTGTCCAACCTGTGAGAAGAGGGCAATAATTTTAAGGCAGTACATAAAAATTACAGAACGACTTTTCTTAAACTTTTTATTTTATACTGAAGTGTGGTTAATTTACAATGTTGTCTAAGTTTCAAGTTTATAACAAAGTGTTTTAGTTATGCATACACATGGATCTATTCTTTAAAGATTCTTTTCCCATATAGGTTATTACAGAGTGTTCAGTAGAGTTCCCTGTTCTATACAGTATGTCTATTGGTTTTCTGTTTTATAAATATTAGTGTGTATATGTTAATCCCAAACTCCTAATTGATCTCTCTGCCCTCCCCCTTCCCCCTTCAGTAACCATAGTTTGTTTTCTAAATCTGTAGGTCTGTTTCTGTTTTGTAAATAAGTTCATTATTATCAAATTTTTTAGATTCCACATGTAAGTGATGTCATGATCTATTTATCCTTGTCTTAACTTCATTTAGTCTGTTAATCTCTGTATTCACAATTTATTAGCAATTGCTTAGATGCAGAGCCTGATCTAGAAGCAAGAGAAAATGTCACCTTTTTCTAACTTTGCCTCACTTGCCTCATTCTTTTAAGGATCCTTGTGATTGCACTGGGCCCATTAGATGATCAGGATGATCTCTCTATCTTAAAATCCTTACCTTTATCACATCTGCAAAGTCCCCTGTGAAAAATAATATCCCATGTTCTCAGATTTTGGAGATTGGGATGTGGACATCTTTGGGTTTGGAAAGAAAGGTCATTAGTCTGTTTACTGTATTTTCCAAACATTTAATGACCCAAGAGATTGACCAAGCGTTGACATGATTGTCCAGAACCCCAAAGAGCCACACTGGCCTTATGTCAATGACTCTTAGCTACAAGAGAGGGATGTTCTCATAACCCCTGTGCCTATGTTCTGTACCCACATAAGCCTGAGTTTTCCACCTGCATTCCAAACTCTGCAACAGTTAAATCACCTGATTGGGTTTTCCATCTGGCCCTTGTGTATATACATATCTGCCCATCTTGGTCCAAAGACTTCTGAACTTGGCGAGAATTTTGTGGTTCTGCATATGCTTCCTAGGATATAGAATTCCTATGACACTAAAGTGACAATGCACTGAATTCTGATAGATGTGCCTGCCATCATATAGGGCCGTCTTTATGTTATGACCGCCTTTTAGGACTTGATTCACTCTCAGGTGTAGACACTTTCATAGGTACAATGCCTTTTTCATCTTCTTCATCTTTCTTGATAAGCCAGGATGTTTCTTCAGTGCTTGGTGCTCAGTTTCACAATGCGATAGAATGGGTACACATTCTATATGGGAGCCTTTTCAACTCCAGTGCACCCTGGGCCAAGGCAGGGGACTTCAGGGGGTCCTTGTGTGGTGCCTGGTCATACCCCCAAGCTTAATCAACATCTCTAGGTATGGGGCCTGGGGATCTGCCATTTTAGTAGGCTCCCCAGGTGATCTTATGCACACTAGGGAAACGACCCTTCCAAGCATCGTTTTTCATGCAACATGAGGCTGTCAGGCAGTGTCATTTTCCTTCATCCCATCACCCCAACACTGAGTATTTGTCCATGGTGGTCATGCAGTCAACACCCACAGGCTGTAGAACAAGATGGAACGGCTTGTGTTGGTCACCACTGCCTAGCTGTGTGATCTCAGACAAGACTCTTATGCTCTCTGGCCTCACCTTCCTCTTCAGTGGGAGGAGGGACAGTAATGGTACCCACGTCACGTGGTTGCTGTGAGGCCACGATGTGCTGATACACTGAAAGCATTTGGGAATGCTGCCTGGCATGTGGCAAGAACTCAGTGTCTCTTAGCTATGAGAAAATGGTGAAATGCTATAGAAACCATTTAATTTGGGAAAGGCTGCTGTGGGAAAGGCATAAAGGTATTGGCCCCCACTCTCACCTGCACTCCATGTCCTGGAGTTGAGAAAATGAGGTTTCTGTGGATATGTCCTCCTCAGACTCCACTTGCTCACAGAATACTATGGTTCTTTCTGTTTTCCTTCTTTTCAATGTGAATGAAGGCTATGTATCAGAGGATACTGTCAGGACTAGAAGGGACCTGAAAGGATATATAGAGCAACAACAATAATAATAGCTACATAATAAGCATCATAAAAATTGCATTTATTGAGCATGTACTATGTGTGGTGGTTAATTGTATGTGCCACTTTGGCAAGGCCAGGGTACCCAGTTTTGAGACAGACACGACTCTAGACATTGCTGGGAAGGTATTTTTTTCAGATGTGATTAACATTTAAATCAATAGAGTTTCATTAGCGCAGATTACCCTCCACACTCTGGGGGAGCCTCACCAATCCGTTGAAAGTCTTAAGAGAAAGAGTGAGGTCCCTGAGGAAGAAGGAATTCTGCCTCCAGACTGCATTCACATGGCAATGTCAACTCTTCCCTGAGTCTCCAGCCTGCTGTCCAGCCTTGCCAATGTCAAATCTGCTAGCCTCCACAATTGTACAAGCCATAAAATTAATTTCTTCCCTAAATAAATCTCTCTAGATAGATGAATCACAGATAGACAGATGATAGAAAGATATGGTCTAATATCATTGTTGTTCAGTTGCTAAGTCATGCCTGACGCTTTGTGACCCCATGGACTGCAGCATGCCAGTCTTCCCTGTCCTTCACTAGCTCGTGGAGTTTGCTCAGATTCATGTCCCTTGAGTCAGTGATGCCATCCAACCATTTAATCCTTTGTCATCCCCTTCTTCTCTTGCCTTCAGTCTTTCCCAGAACCAGGGACTTTCCCAGTGAGTCGGTTCTTCATATCAGGTAGTGAAAGTATTGGAGTTCCAGCTTCAGCACCAGCCCTTCCAATGAACATTCAGGGTTGATTACCTTTAGGCTTGTCTGGTTTGGTCTGCTTGCGGTCCAAGAGACTCTCAATAGTCTTCTCTAGCACCACAGTTTGAAAGCATCAATTCTTCAGTGCTCTGCCTTCTTCTCACATTTGAACATAACTACTGGAAAAGCCATAGCTTTGAATATACAGACCTTTGTCGGTGACATGATGTCTCCACTTTTTAACATGCTGTCTAGGTTTGTCATAGCTTCTCTTTCAAAGCACACGCATCTTTTAATAGTCACTGTCTGAAGTGACTTTGGAACCCAAGAAAATAAAATATGTCACTGTTTCCACTTTTTCCCCATCGATTTGTCATGAAGGGATGTAACAGATGCCTTAATCTTAGTTTTTTGGATGTTGAGTTTTAAGCCAGTTTTTTCACTTTCCTCTTTCACCCTCATCAAGGGTCTATTTTATATTTCTATGTATAGAGATATTTATAGCTATAGATATATTCCATATGTGCATATCCGTATATGTGTATTACAGGTAGACTATAGGTAGAGATCTCTTGTTGGTTCTGTCTCTCTCTAGAACCCTGACTAAGACACTGTGTGACAGGCCAGAGCCATTCTGTCGCACAACTCCAGGGGGTGCCATTCACCCTGAGCCCTGAATACTTTGCACGTGTCCTCTCATGGAACCTTCATGACAGCTCTCTGGTGGAGCCACTCTTTTTATTCCCATTTTAAAGATGAGCAAATTAAGGGTTCAAGAGAGTCTGACAGCCTGTCTCACAAAGCCAGGGGCTTAAGCACTCAGCATAGCTGAGACCTGATGCAGCTGTGTCCAGGGCATTCAGTTAGTTAGAGGGCAGTGCCAAGACTAGAACCCATTCCTTCTCACTCCCAACCCACCGACTTTCCACACCAGAGAGCTTCTTCACAGACAGAAGAAAATATTTAGAACTTTGTTTCGCATGAGCAAGCAGAGGGAAAGAAAAAGTCCCTCGAGGAGCATTTCCTGTGATTGCTCAACTACATTCTGGACTAGACACCAACAGTTAAGAGCCCCAGGCCTTGTGAAGTTAAGATGAACTCAGTTTTCACTTAATTGGTTAGACTTTGCTCTGATCCATTTGTCTTTGGAGTTCGACTTTTAATACGACTGAGCAGCGCTTAGAAATGGAACGTCTATGGCCTTTCCACTGGAGCAGCCATCCCCATTCCGTCAAGGAAAGGTCAGGAAAGGGGTGCTGGGCTCATTTGCATTCCCCCGACCTCAAACTTGGACCTGAAATAAAAAGTCTTTGTCCAAGAAGAGAGCCAAGCTCTTCACTCAGCAGCTGTTTGGTGCAGAGACCTGCAGCTTTCAGGAAGCCCTGTGTTGTCTGAAGTCAAGTTTGTTTTCCATCTGCCCCCAGGTATTAGTCCACTTAGGAAATAAAGTGTTAAAAGCAATTGCTTGACCAGTTTGGGCTAACCCAGGCTTTGGCAAATCCTTGCTTCTTGTACAATTTACAAAATATTTCCTTTGTAGTTGTGCTTGAAGCCCAAGTGGGACTAAAGGCTTTAACTACCAGCCTGCACATTTCAAAGTGATTTCCACATCAGGAAGCCATTGTCAGCTTCCCCAAACATTTAATTGGTATAGGATGTGAGCAATTATCAAAGGCCACACTTCTGTTCCGAGTCCCAAGCCATCAGCTCAGGTAGGAGCTGGTTTTCAGCAAGGATTTCCATTTCTGCCTCCTTGTGTGCGCTCAGTCTGTATGGCTCCATTTTCCTGTGGAATAAAAGGTTTCCTTGGTAATGAAAAAGCGTTATAATCATCCCCAGGACCCAAAAAGGGGAGTTGGCTTGGCAGCCACAGACCAGAGAACACTCTGTTGGCATAAACTCACCAAGAAACAGCATCACAGTCTTTGCAAGTGTGTGGTGGTGAAGAGTACAGTTTCTAAAATCTGGACAAATTGCTTACTTCTCTGAACTCATTTTCCTTATTTGTAAATCAGAGTAATAATGACATCGACCTCAGAAGACAATTCAAGGGTTAAATGACATAATGAGCAGCAGGCTTCTAGAGCAGTGATGATGGCCCTCAATAAAGGAAGGGAATGACATCCTCCCCCTGCCTTCCTGCCTCCACCATCACCATCACCCTCCCTCTCATCATCAACGTCTTCCACTACGAGTACTTTTTTTTTTTGGAAATGATACAAAACCCAGAAATTATAAAGAAGAAAATTTACCAATTTAACCACATAAAAGTAAAAACTTTAGATATGAAAAAAAAAAAAAACAAGCAAACCCATAAATAAAGCCTACAGATAAATTACAAACTGAGAGGAAAATATTGGCCAGATGAAGGCATTATTCTCATTTACAAACATGATGAGCAAAACTGTTTTAAATAAAGTGCTTACTGAAGAAAAAGGAAGAACACACTAAAGAACAAAAAGGATGAGTATAAAAGGAAAATGAAAAAAAGTGTTTAAAAGATGCAAACAGGCAGTTAGTTTAAGAAAAGATTTTAGATGACAAGCAAATGCAAACTGCCCAATTTAGTTAATAAACCAACAGAATATAAAACATCAATGAGAATCTTTTCATCTATCCACTGAGGAAAAATTAATAATACTCAGAATTTGCCCAAGTGTTCTCTACTTCTGCACTACTTTTCAGCAGAAATTTTTAAAATTATATATTTACTTATCTCTCTACACCAGGTCGTAGTTGCAAGCATGCAGGATGTAGTTCCCTGACCGGGGATTGAACCTGGGTCCCCCACGTTGAGAGTGCAGAGTCTTAATCACTGGACCACCAGGGAAGTAACTTAGCAGTGTTGACACAGGATAAATTGCTGAAACGTCTGGAGGGTAACTTAGTAAATCTCAAAAGGAGCACCATACCTTCATTAGTAACCTATAGTTAATAGTTTCATATTTACAAGTTTCTAAGAGAGTAGCTCGCCCTCTGGTGATGGATGCTAGCTAAACGTGATCGCTTCACAATATATACAAATGTTGAATCATTATGTTCTACATTTGAAACAAATAGAAGATGTCCATTTTATCTCAATTTAGAAAAAGAATCGGAGAAAGCAATGGCACCCCACTCCAGTACTCTTGCCTGGAAAATCCCATGGACAGAGAAGCCTGGTAGGCTACTGTCTATGGGGTTGCACAGAGTCGGACACGACTGAAGCGACTTAGCAGCAGCAGCAGAAAAAGAACGCTTTCCTAAAGGTATACCTGGACTAATACATGTGTAATACAGCTTTATATAGCAGAAGTCTTGGAAACCACCTAAATGTCCAATAATAATAGAATAGTTAAATGAAGTATGGTAAATCTATATAATAATGATGTATTATATAGTTGATCTATGTCTATCTATTTACCTATCCATCCATTTGTCACCTATTGCTGCATAACAAATCACCCCAAAACTTAATACACATCTGTTTGATGTCACAGCGCCGTCTGAGGATCAGGAATGCAGGTGTGCTTAGCTGGACCCAAGACCTCTTCAAGGCCTCTTACAGGCTACAGTCAGGGTTGCGGTATCATCTCTAGGCTGACTGGGGAGGGATCTGCTTCCAGGCTCCCTCCCATGGTTGTTCTCAGGATGCAGTCCTTTGCAGGCTGTTGGCCTGCCCTCAGTGCCTTGTCCAGTGACACCTCTCTAGGGGAGCAGATGACGTGGTAACTTGCTTCAGTAGAATGAACAAACTGAAAGAGCCAGAAAGAGAATGCCAGTAAGAAGGAAATCTCAGGGCTCTTATCACCTAATCTCGAAGGTGACTTTCCCATCCCTTTTGCTATATTCTGTTCATTTGAAGCGAGTTGTTAGCTAATTTCAAACATGATTTCCCACTCCTAAATTCTTCAGATATATATATGTATATAAAGTGAGGACATTCTTCTCCTTAAATGCAATGACTTATTACACCTGACATAATTCAAAGAATTCCTTGTTACTACCTTAGATCCTGTCTCCATCTGAAAATGTTTCCAGTTGTTTCAAAAATGTCACCTTACAGATGGTTTACATATCAACTAAGATCCATATAGTGGATTTTGCTAATAATAATTATTATTATGCTATCTTTTAACTGTCTTTTCATCTAAACCATTCACCCTCCCTTTTTTATTTCTTTTTCACCTTCCCTGTTTTCATGCCACTGATTCATTGAAAAGAAAGGAGATCAGTCGTCCTACCCCCTGGGTTTGTCTGAGTGCTTTCTCATGACTTCTTTGGACTTGTTCCTCTCTCTCCTGTCATTCCTATAAGATACAGATTGGATCTAAATACCTATATTCAGGGGGACTATTCCATAAGTGATGCTGTATGCTCCATATTCTACTTTACTAGGAAGTACATATGGCTTTTGCCACTGCAAATGATTTCATAATTGATCAGAGTTGTCTTTTTTAAATTATTATTGGAGTATAGTTTATTTACAGGGTTGTATTAATTTCAGGTATATAACAAAGGGATTAGTTATACATATATCCTCTGGTTTTTTTAGATTCTTTTCCAGTATAGGTCATTACAGAGTATTGAGTAGAGTTCTTTGTGCTGTACAGTAGGTCCGTATTAGTTATCTGTTTTATGTATAGTCATTTGTATATGTCAGTCACAGTCTCCCAATTTATCCCTCCCTCACTTTCTGGTAACCATAAATTTGTTTTCTATATCTGTGACTCTACTCCTGTTTTGTAAATAAGTGCAGTTGTACCCTTTTTTTAGAGTGGTCTTCTAAAAATCTTCACGTCATTCCTCTGCTTAACCCCTTTCACATTTAGCATAAAATCCCGGTTCCTTACTGTCATCTGGCTCCTGGCTGATTCTCTCCCCATTGGTCCTTGCACCTCACTCACGCTGAGTTATTGTCCCTCAAACTTGCCAAACTGTTTCTCAGCTTGGACCTTTGCAGTTACTGCTTGAACACTCTTCCCCTAGAACTTTTACCTGGCTAGTTATTTCTCACCCCTCGCAATAGCCCGCCTTTCCAAACCACTCTCTAAGCTATAACCCCTAGTTTGTTCTCTTTTGGCATTTTTCCCAACCTGAACCAATGTCATCTTTTTTAGCTTGTAGGTTTCTTTATGAGGTTTTACCTGATTTCCTGTACTGGAATGTATACTGCATGAAATCACAGACCTTGTCTGCTCAGATGCTCAATATTTGTTAAGCAGATAAATGAACCTTATCAAGGTAATTTATGTTAAGAAACAGCCTCTAAGACACCTACCTGATGAGAATAAATATAGCACTGTGTGTACCTCTGGGTATCTGGGGGGTGGGGGGGTTTTGTTTTGTTTCATTGTGCGGCTGTTTTTGCAGGGAGGGTATGATGCTTTCTTGCCACAGATCATGGCTATTCAAACTGTGGCCCATAGATCAGCAGCATTGCCATCGCCTGGGAGCTTGTTCAAAATGCAGAATCTTGGGCTGCAGCTCAGACCTACTGAATCAGAAGCTACATTTAACAAGATAACCCAGGTGACTCGTGTGCATTTTAAAATTTGAGATGCCCTGGTCTAAAACCCTAGTCTCTTCTGTTTTTCTTCCTTCTGTTTCATCTTATTCCCCAGTTCTACCCAACCACCCTCATTGGTAATCCCTAATGGCCCATACCCGGAAGCAGCTTCTGGTGCCTCCTGAAATATTTACCCAAAGGCTTATCTCTCCAGGCTCCTTCCCTCCGGATTTCATTCTGTTTATAAATATTGAAGCTGAAATGTAAACCACTTTGAAACTCTTCTCCTGAAGGCCTGCATGTCCTGGTAAGTCTTTACATTTGCAGATATCTATTGACAAATCTTAAGCAAATGATTTTAAATGTTTCCACAGGCATCCTGAGTTTAGCATTTCCTTTCATCTTGCCTGGTTGCAGATTGAGGCTAGGGTTTATTTTCAAAGCTTGAGGAATTAATAATATTTCTTAAACCTGGGTTACGGGCACACCCCACCACACCATGGCAATGGGATGTCGTCTCATGCAGCCTGGTTGCAAAGCCTGGGTCCTTAACCTCTGTGACAGCAATGGCCGCAAAAGTTGCTTTATGGAAGTGCCATTTTTTTTGTCCGTTCACTTAGGTATTCACTCTTTTGAAAGGCGTGTGAGGGTATCGGCATGGCATAGAGATGTGGATGTCAGACCATCACTAGAGGAGCTGAAATAAGTACAAAAGTAACCTTATGAGATTGAGTCGTGTAAGTGGCATCAGGTACTCATTGAGTTCAATGGAAGACTTCATGGAGGAGACAGCAAGTAGAGATGCCTTTGAAGAGCAGAGGCCCCAGGAAGTCATGGTCTCAGGACTATCACTGAACACTTTCATTTGACTTTATTCAGGATCTTGGCCATCTTTCATACTGTCTCTGGGCTTTAGTCTCTCAGAATATATTAAGAACCTGAGAATCATATAGGATCTAGGGGCAAAGAGGATTAACCTCCACTCACTCAATAACTTTTTCCTGATCATTTACCGTGTGCTTGATACAGCCCTAAGGACTGAGAATACAGCAGTGAATTAACTTGCAAAATACCATTCTCGTGGAGCTTATATTCTAATGAAGGGGTAAATGAGACAGTGACTGAAGTTCTCTATGGTTTGGGGGTACAGAAAAGACTTCGGCAGTATTGGGTTGGCCACTAAGTTCATTCGGGTTTGGCCATTACATCTAATGGAAAAACCCAAATGAACTTATTGAGCGGCACAAGGTATCTTGGTTTAGAAATTAATGATTGCTTTATTAAAGTCACATGTTAAAAAAAGCAAATGTTTAAGCTCAGCTTGTATATCTACATCTAAAAAAAAAAGAGCCATCTTTTTTTTTTTAACTTTTATTTTTGTATTGGGGTATAGCTGATTAACAGACAATGTTGAGATAGCTTCAGGTGAACAGTGAAGGGACTCAGCCATGCATGTACGTGTATTTCTTCTCCCCCAAATCCCGCTCCCATCCAGGCTGCCACATAACACTGAGCAGAATTCCATGTGCTATACAGTAGGTCCTTGTTGGTTATCCATTTTAAACGTAGCAGTGTGTACATGCCTAGCCCAAATTCCCTAACTCTGCCTTCCTTCCTTCATTTTCCCTGGCAACCGTAAGTTTGCTCTTGAAGTCTGTGAGTCTGTTTCTGTTTTATAAGTAATTTCATTTGTATCATTTCTCTTTAGATCTCACATGTAAGGGATGTCATACAGAATTTCTCCTTCTCTGTCTGACTTCACTCAGTATGACACTCTCTAGTTCCATCCATGTTGCTGCAAATGGCATTATTGTTTTTATGAGCTATCATTTTTGAGGGCATTTGAAAAATCTTTGATTGCATTTGAAAATTTAATTAAGCTATGTTGATAAATTCTGTGTGTTCAATTTAATTTTTTAGTAGCACATTTGTGTCCTTACACATCCTCTTAGGTGTTAAGTCATTTTTATAAACCTGTTAAATTAAACTAATAGGATGATCTTTAAATTGTCTTAAATGTTCTAATACTTTATATAATTTTAGTAAGATTTTTAAATTAAAATCCTAAGTCATGATCAGTTATAACTCAATTGCATAGTTTAAATGGGTATTACTATGCTGATCTGTTCAATCTAATAGACAAAATAAGCACATAAAATAAACATTTTACTGTTAAAATATTCAATATATAAATATTAATGCTATGGACTTGATTCTCTTAAACATTTTTATAATTAATCAAGAATTTCTAAGGGTTGAAATACACTTAACCTTTAAGGAAACAGTAACATCAACCTCTTCTGTTTGGGAGGTTGCCTTCGGGTTCATTGAGTTTAACAACCATGATGCAGCCAGATCTTTGAGGTGTCACCTGCCACCTGAACCCCTTTTCCAGAATTGTCTAAAGGAAAAGTCCATGACTTCACCTGTATCCCTAAAATTCACGTGTAATCCATGACATTTCACCCAGATGAACTAGCTGTTGGTTTTTGCATTTCTTTCTTTCACTCTATAAGCAAGTCCATCTATTCCCAGGTCTAATAGACACATGTACTTGACCAGAATCTGGCTTTTTTCCCCCCATGGTTCTTTCAGACTTCTGATTAAATTATAGGCATCTCTCAGCATGTTGTGGGATTTTTCAAAGCAGTGTCCAAGATCATTCTATTGACAGGATGTACAATTTGTAAAGAAGCAAGGTAAAAGAGAGGAGAGGAGTTTGAAAGTGATGAGAGGTGATGTTTTCTAGGGTGGTCAAAGATGGCCTCTCTGAGGAGGTGACACAGACCAGACACTGAACAGTAGAAGAGACAAGGCCATGTGGCTCTCTAACAGGTAGAGAGAATGGTGGATGCAAAGGCCGTGAGGTTGGAGCAAAGACTTGGAGCATGGAGACTAGGGGGTTCAATCTATATGAATGAAGGGAGAGTGGGAAGAGATGAAATCAGAGAGTGGAGGGCAGGATGGGGAGATGGGGACAGTTGATACAGTACTTTATGGACCAGACCAGGATATGGATCCTAAATTCCATTCTGAATGAGCTTGGAGTATATTTGACCTGACTTCGATTTTAAAAAGCTTTCTCTAGCTTCTGGTAGGTATTGGCATTTCCTGCGGCTACATCATTCCAGTCTCTGTCTCCATCTTCAAAGGAGCCTCTCTCTTTCTGTGTCTTCTCTTCCATCTCTCATTTAGGTTTGCTATAAACTGAATTTTTCTATAGCTCTAAAGTTCACAAACTGAAACCTAATCCCTAATATGATAGTATTTAGAGAGGGGATCTTGGAAGTCATTAGATCATGAGGGTGGAGGCCACATGAATGGGATTAGTGCCCTCATAAAAGAGACCCCAGAGAGATCCCTGGCTCCTGCTGTGTGAGAACACAGTGATAAGAGGGTGTCTATGAAACTGCTAGGAAGTGGACTCCCCCTAGACACCAGACCTGCTTCCTTGATGTTGGACCTCCAGCCTCTAGAGCTGTGAGAAAGAAGTGTTTGTCATTCATAAGCATCAAGTCTGTGGTGTTTTTGTTGTAGCAGCTAAATGGACTATAACAACATCCAACCCAGATAGTCCCAAAAGATCTTACATGGAGATCCTTCAGTTAATTGTATCTGCCAAGACCTTTTCTCCAAATAAAATCACAGTCACAAGTTCTGGGATTTAAGACATGGGCATGCATATGCATGTGTGCTCAGTGGTGTCCGACTCTTTGTGACCCCATGGACTGTAACCCTCCAGGCTCCTCTCTCTGTGGAATCCTCCAGGCAAGAATACTGGAGTGGGTAGCCATTTCCTCCTCCAGTGGGTCTTCCCAACAAGAGGATGGAACCTGGATCTCCTGTGTCTCCTGCATTGCAGGTGGATGTTTTAGCACGGAGCCATGGAGGAAGCCCATGGACACCTCTGTTCTTGAAGGGCACCATTCAACACACTGCAGTAGGCTAATGTTGCAGACACGGGAAAAGATACAACCCATTGCCACACTCACGTATCTGTTCATTAAGTCAACAAATAGATGTTGAGCACAGACTAGAATAGGAAGGCCCATGCCTGGCATTGCAGACACCAAGGTGAGGTGACTATAGCAGGCAAAAGCCTTACAAAGCCTTATAAGGGGAACAGGATATAATGGATTCAGCTCCCCTTGGAGTGCTCATGGAGTTCTCTTATACATTGTATTATTTTATTCTCCCAGTTCTGGGAAGTAGATGTTGTGTTTCGTGTATAGTCATGAGCATGGTGGCTCAGAGAAGTGACTTGCACAGACAGATGGTTAATAGGTGGTATAATCAGGATTTAAACCCAGGTCTGCCTGGCAGTGACAGATGGCGATGCCAACTCCACAATAAACACACTGGGAACACCGCACGCGCACATCGTTAAATGCTGACTCCTGTGGCACTGAGTTCCAAATGGATGTAAATGGATTATAGACAGTGACCCCATTTAAATATTACAAGGGAGAGTATTCTTGGCATCTTCTGGTCAACCCTTTCTAGGAAGCACTGGCTCTTTGTTTAACTTTTTATAGTCTGCTAATCTAAATGTATAAGACTCAGATTTTCTTAAAGTTCAGTGGTCTCAGACACTTCTGTTCTGGGAAATAACGCGAGAGTGATAAAATGCATCTTTGTCTGGATCCCAGGAATCCAAGCCCTGTATTTCCCTCAAAGTGATGACTTCAAAATGGGTGGCATCTGAAAAACAACAACAGTCTCTGTAGTTGGTGCAGTTAGATTAAGCACAGAGTTGCCACCCTTTGTGTGCAGACAGACCAAGTATAGAAGTGTGGCTTTCACTTATACTTAAACCCTGGTAAGGCTTTTTTTTTCCCCCCTCTCCTTTTTCTGCTCTAGCTTCTGGAACAGTAGGATGGCAGAAGGCAAGATGGGGTATCTTGCAATGCCACCTCCGAGCTGAGTGACCCCGGGCACATTGCTTCCAATGTCTGAGCCCCAGTTTCTCCATCACTAAGGTGAATATTTATTCCAGGTGATCTTTGAAGTCTCTTCTGGCTCTGAAATGTTTTAACTGTGAGGCTAAATATTTAGTGGTAATTATATTTGCTAGAATGTGTGTTCCATATAGCTAGGCTTAGTTTACAGTTTTTATTAGACAGATGAATGAGGTTAATAAGAATGGGTAATTAAAAAAAGATTGAATTCGCCGAAGGCATTCTGCTATGAATTTAATTATGAACCGTATTAATTGCATCACTCTAAGACTTGAAAGTTGTGCAGTTGCTGGATGCACACAGTAAGGGGCAGTTTTGCCTCAAGCTGACCTCAGCTCTAGTATCAGAGATGTGGAAACAGTCACTTTCTAGCTGTGGAAAGAAAGAGAATACAAGACAGCTGGGCAGTTGGCATAATCATTCTCTTCCCTTGTCTTTGGCAAATTAAGGTACCTACAACAGGCAAGAAATATACATTATAAAATATAGCTCTTCCAGTATCACCTGCGGGGTGCTCTAACTATGCAGCTGCCGCTAGACTGTGTGACATCTTCATTGGAAATTAGCAGAAGATACCCCTTTTCAGAGTTCACAGCTCCACAAACAAACAGCTTGGTGAGTAGCGAGTACATGTTTCTGACCAGGGTATGGCTTAGCAAGTGGAGCTTGGGATGAATTGCAGTCTCTACTGGCCTCCTCAGTTAAGTGTTTGTGCCGTGCACACACTGCCCTCACAGAACAAGGCAGCCCTTCCTGGCTCAATCACTTAGTTTCTTTCTACTACTCTCAGAAAGTGACCTGTCTTTATTTTTTTAAATCCCAGTACTGTTGCATTTGAGGTTACAGTAAAAGAGTGTAGAGCACTTGAGTATCTTAGGGTAGGAGGGAGAATGGCATCTTTGAGAAACGGAGAGAAAAAAACCATTGTGTTTGAAATTAGCAAACAAGGGAGATGAAGCTAAGAGACAAGGCTCTAGAGAGGGACAGGAGACATTCTGTAATCTCTAGGCCATTTGTTCCAAAAACAGTGTTCCAAAAACCATTCTGACTGGTTTAACTATTGAAGAGTTCAAACAGATGAAATTGGTTCCTTTGGAGAAGGTGAATTAGAGGAATCAGAGGTTTGGACCTTTGGTACCAAGAGTTGCTGGTAGCTTGGACGACAGTAATGATGGAGAAGGGTGGATGACTTTTAGAGATATTTGTTAAGTAAAATTGTGTGGAAATGATGATGAATGGTCTTGGGGTATCAGGAATGATTCCAAAGGTAAGAATACCTAACATAGCATGTCCTTGCGCCAGGCACTGTTCTGAGTGCTCCACGTACATTAGCTCATTTAATCTCTGAAGGAGGGTCTGTTGGTTTCTTCACTTTGTAGAAGAGGAACTGAGGCACAGAAAGATGGAATAACTTGCCCCACATTCCACAACAGAGTTGAGATTTGAGCCCACAGAGTCTGAGGTTTAAATCCTTGCTCTAAAACAATAGTTCTTAATCCGGACAGTTTTGCCCCAGGGGACATTGAGCAGGATCCAGAGGCATTTTTGGTCGTCACACCTCAAGGATAGAGGTGCCACTGTTATGTCATGGAGAGAGGCCAGAGATGTTGCTCAAAACCCTATAATCACAGGACAGCGGTTATCTAGCCCTGCATCCCCAGTAACACAGAGGCTGAGAGCTTCTGCTCTCTCCACTGTGTCACAGCACCCCCTGAGGACACTGCCTGGGCTTGTCTTAGCCGATTCACCAAGAACCTGGAAGAGCAACTTGAAAGGGGCTGTGAGTTGTTTTTTGGACATATCCAGCCCAAGCTCTTGAAGACACCTCAGAGGAGATGGCAAGTCGAGCCCACCAGTCGGGTGCTTGCCGGGCTCTGACATCCGCAGGAGGAGCCCGGCATTGCTTAGAGCAGGCTTCTTCTATTCCTGGATATTGGAGACCCCCAAGTACCTTACATATATCATCTTGTATCTGTTTGTTTATGCCCCTACCCTTCTCTAGAAAGATGTAAAGCTACTTAAAAGGATAAGGAATAAAGTACAGGCCATAAAAGATAGAAGTGGGTCATGGACATGAGGGTGGAGGCATAGGTTGGAGCAGGAAGGAGACAGAAATGGACCCTGTGCACATCCCTGGCTGCTGCAGGACTGTTTTGGGGTTCACTGGACACCTTTCTCTATCTCCCTGCCCTCCTTGTCCTGTCTCCTCCAGATGGATCCCAAGTCTCATCGTGTGGCCTCTCTGTAGCTGAGAAGCCTGGGTGTGTGTACTGTCTTGAAGTTTCTGGTACATAGTAAGTGAAATTGCTTAGTGTCCAACTCTTTGCGACCCCATGGACTGTAGCCTGCCAGGCTCTTCCATCCATGGGATTTTCCAGGCAAGAGTACTGGAGTGGGTTGCCATTTCCTTCTCCAGGGGATCTTCCCAACCCAGGGATTGAACCCGGGTCTCCTGCATTGCAGGCATACGCTTAAGAGACTGGTACATATTTGCTCAGAGACTCTCTGGGGACACACTTCTGAACAAAACACAAACCTTCCCCTCACTGGGCTGTCTTTCTAATGGCGGAGATCAAGCAACAGGGCAGGCATTTGCTGCAAGGATTCTTGGTTTGGGATTTTGTTACCAGATAATTTAATATAGTAGTTTCAAGATGGCATCCATGCTATATAGAAAGAAAGAAAAAAGGAGTCAAGAAAGAATGATGAGGGAAACCTGGTAGCTTCTCTGAGGAGATGGCACAAAAGCTGCAGTCTGAAGAAAGATCCAGCCCACACAGAGTGAGGCGGGGCCTTCCAGGGTGCTGAGGGAGCAGTTGGGGTGCGTGCCTCTGTGTGGGAAAGAACCGTGGCCTTTGGGAGACACACAGGAGGCCAGGGGGTCTGAAGCATGGTGAGGGAAGGAGGCTGCGAGAAGAGACGGGAGGAAAATGGGCCAGGCATGAGGGGCAGAGTAAGGAGTACGGGTGTTATTCTAAGGGCAGTAGGGAGCTCTGGAGGGATTACATGGTAAAGATCAACAGCTGTTTCCAAGCATCTGCCTCCCCGCCATCGTCCTCATTAATAAAACCCACAGCATTGAAAACTGGGTTCATGGCTGCCTGGAATAGAGAAGAGTTTCCCCAGCCTCTTCCGTAGCTATAGTCAGGTGACTTAAATTCTAGCCCCTGGAATGTCAGCTAAGGTGGTGTTTGCAACTTCTTACTCCTCTTCCTCTTTTTATTGGTAATTAGTTTTCTATTTCTTTATTTAAAAAAATTTATATTGCAATATAGTTGATTTGCAACATTGCATAAACTTCTGCGGTACAACACAGTCGATCAGTTATACATATATCCACTCATTTCTGGATTCTTTTCCGTATAGGCCATTGCAGAATATTGACAAGAGTCCCTGTGCTATACAATAAGTCCTTATCGGTTATCTTTTTTGTCGTGCATATACGTCAGTCCCAATCTCCCAGTGTATCCCTCTCTAGTACACCTGCTTCCCCTGCTGGTAACCATAAGTTTATTTACTACATCTGTGACTCTGTTTCTGTTTTGTAAATAAATTCATTTGTACCATTTCTTTTTAGATTCCACATATAAGCAGTATTATGCATTCGTCTTGTCTGACTTATTTCACTCAAGATGACAGTCTCTGGGTCCATCCCTGTTGCTGTAAATGGCATTATTTTGCTCTTTTTTATGGTTGAGAAATGTTCCGTAGTATATAACATGTACCACATCTTCTTTATCCTTTCCTCTGTCTTTGCACACTTAGGTTGCTTCCACGCCACGGCTGTTGTACATGGTGCTGCTATGAACATTGAGGTGCATGTATCATTTCGAATTCTAGTTTTCTCCCTATGTATGTCCAGGACTGGGATTGTAGGGTCATATGGTAGGTCTGTTTTAAGTTTTCTCAGGAACCTCCATACTGTTCTCCATAGCGTTGGTACAAGTTTACTTTCTCACCCACAGTGTAGGAAGGTTCTCTTTTCCTCACACCCTCTGCAGCATGCATTGTTTGTAGGCTTTTTGGTATGCAACTTCTGAGAAGTATCTTTGAAAGGAGGGAGTGCACTCCCCTCCCCAACCCTTGCTGCTCTGTGGAATGTAGATTCCATGGCTAGAGCCCTCATACCACCTTGGACTTTGAAATGAGCTTAGAAATAGAAGCCAGGGATGATAGATGCTACCAGCCACACTGGGTCTGGATTCTGACCACTGAGCTGCCATGCCAGCCTTGGGCAGCCTGGTACCAGGTGCTTCTGTGTGAGAGAGAGAAATGTTTGTCTTATCTAAGACACTGTCAGTGTGAGTTGTCTGTCACAGTGGAACCTAATCCCAGCTGAGGGAGGGGTTAAGAGAGAAGGACATGGTTCTGTTTGTCACATAAGCAGCTCTCTTAGGCTTTTGTGCAGAGAGTGGATTAAGTGGCAAGAACCTGGAAGCGGGGAGCTGGGGTGGAGGCTGCTGCAGGTGACTAGGCGAATGAATGAATGTGTCAGTGAAAGAATGAGTCAGTTCACAGGGATGCCTGCCTTCTCACCTCTGACGACCTGCTCTTCTTAGCCTTTCTGTTGCATTAGCAGGTGAGCCTTCTTCACAGGCTGTGTTAGGTGCTCAGGCTGCTATAACAGATTATCCTGGACTGGACAGTTAAGACAGTAGACATTTGTTTCTCACAGTTCTGGAGGATGTAAGTCCAAGGTCAAGGTGTCGGCAGATCCAGTCTCAGGGAGGGCCCTCTTTCTGGCTTGCAGGTGGTCCCTTTCTGCTTGTGTCCTCACACGATGAGGAGAGGATGCCCTGGTGACTCTCTTTCTTCTCCTTGAAAGATATTAATTCCATCAGTGTGCGGGGAGGTGGGGAGTCCACTCTCATGAACTCAGCTAAATCTAATCACCTCTCAAGGCCCCACCTCCCAATGGCCTCACACTGGGGGTTAAGGCTTTAATGAAGGGATTGTATGGGGCAGGGGTTAAGTGCAGAAGCCTACAGTTCTCCTCCTTCCTCTCCTTCACTTTCTTTTTTCTTTATTTATTTATGTTTGACTGTACCATATCTTTGGAGAAGGCATTGGCAACCCACTCCAGTACTCTTGCCTGGAAAATCCCATGGATGGAGGAGCCTGGTGGGCTGCAGTCCATGGGGTCGAGAAGAGTCGGACATGATGGGGCGACTTCACTTTCACTTTTCACTTTGATACATTGGAGAAGGAAATGGCAACCCACTCCAGTGTTCTTGCCTGGAGAATCCCAGGGACAGGGGAACCTGGTGGGCTGCCGTCTATGGGGTCGCACAGAGTCAGACACGACTGAAGCGACTTAGCAGCAGCAGCAGCACCGCGTCTTGGCTGCAGCACATAGAGTCTTTATTTGTGGCGTGTGAACTCTCAGGTGTGGCATGTTCCCCAACCAGGGATCGAACCCAGTTCTCCTACATTGGGAACGTGGAGTCTCAGCCACTGGACCGCCATGGAAGTCCTTTCCTTTCCTTTCACACAAGACATTTCACCTGTGATACTCTGGTCACCAAAGCAAGCAATTCTATGATACCAACTGGGTGTCCTACAACGTTAAGTCAATTCTGATGCCATCTACCTGGAGATAGCATCAAATCCCACAGGTAAAGAGCTCAGTCTCAGAAGACTGCCCTCCCCTTCAGAGGCCAATTGCAGTTTCACACTACATACAACTTCTACCTAATTTAGCTGCAGACTGGAGGTTCCCACAAGCCCCCTTCTTGAGTCTGATTAATTTGCTAGATCAGCTTGTCGAACTCAGGGAAACACTTACTTATGTCTGCCAGTTTATGAAAGAACATGATGAAGAGCCAAATGGAGGGCTACATAGAGTGAAGTCTGGGACGATCCTCAGCACAGGAGCTTCTGGTTTCCGTGGAGCTGGGGTGCATCACCCTCCTGACATAGAGGTGTGTTCACCAGCCTGGAAGCTTTCCTAACCCTGCATACTTTGGACATAATTTTGGAGGCTTTCTCTTGCAGGTATGATTGATCATTAACTCAATTTTTTACCTTTCTCAAGAGAATCGTAGGTGAGGGGGCCAGGAACTGAAAATTCCAAACTTCTCATCATAGCTTGGTCTTTGTGGAGCCAGCCCCCATCCAGGAACCAGCCCCACTCAGACTGGGTTCATTACATCATTAGAACAAAAGATATTCCTATCACCCAGGAAATTACAAGGGTTTCCCTGTGTCAGCAACTGGAGCCAAAGACCAAATATTAGAACAAAAGATGCCCTTCGTGTGTTTATCACTTAGGAAGTTACAAGGACTTCAAGAGCTCTGTGGCAGGAACTGGGGGAAGAGACCAGTGTATATTTTCTGTTATCTCACCGGGAGACGCAAACATTCAATTCATAACACAGGCTGATTGAACTTCCCTCCTAGACAGAGGAAAGAGACTAGAAATATCCCAGCACCTGACTGATGAATTTACCTCCTTCTCCAAAAGAAAAAGTCCCCTCAAATAAGGGAAGGAAGGAGAAAAGGCATGCCTTTTCATGTTAACCCTGGAAGGGTACTTCAAGATCACTCAATTCCCAGTTCACAGATGGGAAAACTGATGCCCAGAGAGAGGAAGGGACTTGCCTGTGGCCACACAGCATTTCAGTGAAACAGAAGGTATAAAATATAGAGACTGGAAGAGGGTGTAAAAACCACATAGCCCCACCTTTTTATTCCCCTCATTTAGAAAAGGGGGGACCAAGGCCCAGAGAAGGGGGAGATTAGTGACAGTCAGAATTAGAACTCAGAACAAGGATGCAGTGATGGTGTAAGACCAGGCCCTGTGTTTGGAATTGAATGCCTTCGTGTTGTGTCTTGAAATCTTTGATAATTTTGATGTCTGAATTTGTGTTTGTAAACTGAGTCTGATGGAACAATGGAGCTTGTACCAGGGGTTGGGAAGTTCAATTCGTGTGAAGTCCTGCCTCCCACCGCATCCCCAGGTGGGTTCTCAGCGCACCTTGCCTGGTGTCCCAGGACTGACCTATTCAGCCCCTCCCTACTGCTCTCCCAGCCCCATCCCCCTACCATCACCATCAGGGACTGGGACATAGGGGAGGGCTGCCGCGCACACCCCAGAGCATCTAGGGGGTTGGCGTGACCACAGCAATCCCCGCCCTGGGCTGGCAGCCACAGGGCTTTCACTGGGGAACCCGGTGGGAGTGAGTTGCAGCTGACCTGGATTGAGATGCCTTGTGCACCCTGGTGTCACCGATCCATCCCTGGGAAGGCCTCGGGGAGAGGAGGGTGCCTGGCTCCCTACCCGACTTCTCCAGGCCCTTGGCAGCTAATGGGCAAGCACGCACATGCCAGGCTGCAGGGCGGTCTTCTGGGTGCCTGTGACAGTGTGCGCTCTCCCCATGCCCACAGGATTAAATAACAAGCCAAAAAGCACTGTCCCCCAGAGAGACTGCCAAAGAGGGAGAAAGCTTTCTGTGTTAGTGCCTGCTGTTTGACTGAGGGGCCTGCATTCCCAGTTTGCACTGGGACCTCACGTTGGGTAGCCAGTCCTTTTCATGTTTCCTTTTTTGTGGGGATGGGGGCAGGTAGCCAGCCCTGACGGAACTTAAGACTGCCTACTCCATCAGCCTCCAGCTCTGCCTGGGCCGCGTTAGCTTTCTCACGGTCAGACTACTGTGCGCTCAGCCCCTGAGCCCCCTTTTTCTGTATCACGTGTTCTGAAGCCTTGCTGGACCCCAGTGAAGTGAGTCGATTATTGTGTGGGCATGGATGTGTGTTAAGTCGCTTCAGTTGTGTCCAGGTCTTTGCAACCCTGTGGACTGTAGCCCACTTATTAGATTCACTTTACAGGTGAGGAAGGGTAGGTTAGGCTGTGTCAGGCCAGGCTCCCTACCCACACAACTTGTCTACTTGTCCTGGCCTGGCCTCTGGGCAGTTGCAGGTGGGGGAGGAAGGCACCACATCCAGGAGCTGCCCTTGCTGCCCCTCCTCCTCCCTGTGCAGGCCTGTGTGCCCCTCCTCTCCCTCTGCTCCCCTGCTCAGCACCTCAGCCTCAGCCTCCAGGGCCGGAGACCTTGCAACCCAGACCATCGTGTAACCAGGCAACCGTTCCAAGACACTGCTTTCCCTCCCTGCTCCTTCTGCCTTATTCAATATCTGCCAGGCGAGCACAGCTCCTGGGAGTATCTCAGAAGCATTCATAAGAAAGAAGGCTTGCTGGGGAGGCCTGCGGGGATATCTAATATTCATCTCTCTGCATCCTGCAACCCAAAGTCCTGAAGCTGCTCGTGGGAGATTCTGAGAGATGTGTGGGAATCCAGATTCAGGGGGCTGGGCCAGTTGGAGAGGGCATGGGCACTGGGGAAGATGGGGCAGGGAGAGGCTTTGTGTGGTGTTACGCTTGGTCCTCAGGTACTACCTGGATGCCCCTGGTTCCCTAGAGTGGAGGTTCAGATACCCTGCACTCTCAGAAGCAGCTCACACGGTCAGCCTTCTGCACCATGAGTCCTCCCATATATAATCTGACGCCAGATGAAGGGGGTGACCAGGATTAATGGAGCTCCTATTGTATTTCCTGTGCCAGACAGGAGGGATGGAAAAACTAGCAAACTAGACCCAATTCCAATCTCACAGGTGGGAAGACAAAGGCTCAGATAGGCAGAAAAGCCTGAATCTGGCTGATGACAGCGTCTGTCCTTCCCAGTGACCATGCTGCTTATATAGGAATAAAGGCATTTAGGAGTCATCTGAGAGCCAGCTCCCTTGTTGTACCGAAAGGGGAACTGACAAACAGGAAGGGAGAGTGTCTCCTCCAGGAACATCCAAATTACTTGGCTCCAGGGTCACACAGAATCGGACACGACTGAAGCGACTTAGCAGCAGCAGCAGCAGGGTCCTCTTGCTGTCACTTGAGCTCAGTTTCAACCTGTTCTTGGATTCGGTAACTGTTTAGAACTCCAACCATCCTTCTGTTTTCTAAAGTTGACAGCATTATGCCTGTGCTTCTGTGAATATGCATACAGTTCTGTAGTTTAAGGACAGCATAACATAGTTAAGACTCATTCCTGCCTCTTTAGAGCAGTGAGATTTGGGACAGTTGTTTCATTGTTTTTAGATTTCAATTTCCTCCTCTGTAAAACAGAGACAATAACAGTACTTACCTCATGAGATTATTGTGAAGATTAAATTAAATCATTTATGGCACATATTGGATACAATCTTGAATATTATTTAATTGTATCCAACTTGCATCACAGATGTTTTCAAACTCTTAACCAGATTAAGAATAAGGCTTATATCATATTCTTTATTTCTTTAGTGGTATCCCAAATGCCTACATAGATAATGCAAAACAATAGATAATAAATGTTTGCTTACTTAGTGACATTTTGAAAAATCTAGAATTGAAGCCAAAGTAGACTTTGAAAACGACACCAAAATGGTAGAAAAAGTTGTTGTTCTGTCTTAGTTAAGACTGGACTTGAGCAGACTGTGCATCTCGACTCCTATTCTTTCTTCGGCCTTCCCCAAACCTCCAGCCTCCTGTCAGGGAAACGCTGGACACCTATCATTTCCTCTGCGCTGTGAATTTACGATCCAGGTGGTCCCTCTCCTAGGGCTGGTTTCATTCATAGTCTTCTCTGTGACTGTAGAGATTCTGTCATTAGAAAGAGGAGGTGTGCTGCAGTGGGGAGCTTATCACAGAGCCCAGGGCATGAGGCAGAGAGCTGGCTGGCTGTTGGCTAAGCTTGACCACTGGGCTCTATTGCCCAGCTTCCCTTGCCACTAAATATGGCCACGTGATTGAGTTCTGGCCAGGGACTGGGTGAAGATGGTGAGTACAGCTACCAGAACTGGCCCATGAAGCCCTCAGTCTGTCCCCTTCTCCAGCCATAAGAGAAGAACATCTCCCATCCCCATCAGGACTTTACTGGAGAGAGGAGCCTCCATCACATCAAGTCACTGAGTTTAGGGAGGGAACTGCTTATCTGTTCTGGCATCTAGTGTTGCCTTACCTGATAGGGTCATGAGGCGAGGGTCACAAAAGGGAACTGAGCGAGCTATTCCCAGATGCGGTGCATGTGGGTGAGGGCTGGCTGTGCAGGAGGCAGGGCAGGGCTCAGGTCCTGCCTTTTTCATTTCCTACCCAGAGCTTTTTGTCCAAAGGCTCTGGGCAAGCTGTGAAAACATCTTTAAAGTTGAGACAGCCATCACTGCTTGATCATTCTCTTCTGAAGAGATGCCGGGAGAATCAGAGAGTGGGAAAGTAGGGCAAGGGTCCTTTGATTTCAGCCGAGTTTTTTTTTTTAATTTTCACCTCACCTAAGAGTTTAGAGTTAAAAACTCCCTGAGGGAAGAGTTCTTCAAGCACTGCCATTTCTGGCCCTCTGTTTCTCCCTCCCTCCTTCCTTCCTTTCTCCCCTCTCTCACAGTGAATGTGGAAGCATGCAGCTTGAATTCCCGACTATATGACCTCATCAAGCTTCTCTGAGACTTCACTTTCACGGGTGTACATTGAAGATGATGCCATTTGTCTTGCTAGGTCCTTGTGTGGGTTAGTGGTGTCATGTCCAAAGAAAACCCAGCAACCCCTCGGGGGAGAACATGCTCCTGCTTCTGTTCTTATGACTGTGTTTATGCCTCACATGATCTGATTCTGTATTTCTCCCCCTTCACTTGGTGGCCATTCATTCAGTGCTTACTGTATGCCAGGCACTGAAAGGGAACACTGAGCCCTTGCTCTCATACAGCGTGCAGTCTGGCAGAGAGGTAGAGGTCACCTAAGTGAGTAGACACATAAAATAATTGCAAATTGTAATAAATGCTAGAAAAGAAACAGGTTGTTGAGATAAGAGTGAGGGGTGAGGGAAAGTGAGGCCCATACTGAACGGGGCCATCAGGGAAGGCCTCTCTGAGAAGGTGCCATTTCTGTGGGCCCAGAAGCCTGAGGGACAACCAGACAAGAGAAGAACTAAAGGAGAAGCCCTCTGGGAAGAGAGAACAGCTGGTGTGAAGGACTTTAAGTGGTCAAGAGGCAGACAGGAAGCGGTGTGCCTGGAGCAGAGGGTGTGAGGGGCCAGGAGATAGGAGGGGCTGCCTCCTGCCTGACAAGCAGCAGGTGAATTTGACAAGTATGGAAGGTGAATTTTTAAAATATTCTTCCCTGGTGGCTCAGATGGTAAAGAATCTGCCTGCAATGCAGGAGACTCAGGTTCAGTCCCTGGGTTGGGAAGATCTCCTGGAGAAGGAAACGGTAACCCACTCCGGTATTCTTGCCTAGAGAATCCCATGGACAGAGGAGCCTGATGGGCTACAGTCCACAGGGCTACAAAGAGTTGGACATGAGTCAGTGACTGAGTACAAAGCCATTTAAGTGTTTCGTAGCCTGAGTCACATTTTTACAACAGTAGTTCTTACAGTGTGGTCCCAGACCAGCAGCATCAACATCACCTGGCAACCTGTGAGCTCAGGCCCAGCCCAGAGCTACCGAATCAGCACCTCTCGGGTGGGACCCAGCTTTCTGTGGTTGAACAAACCCTTCCGGTGATGCCGATGCTGCTGGTCTCGACAGCAAGCCCAGGGGTTCTCAGTACTGCCTGCATGAAGCATCCAGGCATTTCATGAGCTATAGATGCTGAGACGCCCCCCAGCCTCGAGACTCTGCCTTGATCCCGGATCAGTATGTTAGTAGTTTGTTAATGCTATCCAAGGTGTTCCAGCAGCTCTGGCAGTGGGTCTGGGCTCTACTGGCCTGGGAGACTAGACTGGAGGGAGAGGGGAGAGGAGGCAAGAAGACCAACTAGGAAGGAGGCTGATGCAGAGGTCCAGGTGAGCAAAGTGGCCGCTTAGACTGGAATGGCATAAGAGGAGGTGGAGAGGCAGGATCAGATTTTAAATATATTTACAAGAAAAAAATTAACAGGACTCTCAGGTGGATTGAATATGGGATCAGGATGGTACTTCACGTTCAGCATCAGACTGAAGTTAACTCTAGAGTGGTAGTTACGACCCTTTGCTTGTAGGTGGTCTGCAGCCAGCAGCTACTGGGAACAGGGGCTGATCAGTGAGCAAAGGAGTATGAAAAGGTGCATCTTCTCCATCTGTCCCACAGTGAAGAAGATCCAATTGCAGCAAGTTTCGAAAGCTCTGAGTTTCTCCTGAGTGCTAAGAGGGAACATGATGTGAAAGAACCTTCTCCCCTCCTCCCTACCTCTCTTCCTTTCCCCCTCCCCACCCATCTTCCCCATCCCTGAAACTGCTGCAGTGGGACATTCTTGTTTTAGAGTCAAGTTGCTCCAGAATATTCACTTCGGGAAACACCCGCCTGGATTGTGTATCTAGATGTGACCAGCAGAGGGCGCTCTAGACTCGGAAATGTGCATTGCTGGGAGCGAGGCGAATCTTGCTTGCCGTTAGGAGAAAGTGATTCACTTGAAAATCATATCTGTATGTACCAAACAGCCCCTGTAAACCACCAAACACTGTGCTAAGTGCTTTCTGTGTACTGTATCACTTAGTCCTCTTAGTTTTATAAGGTGGGTGCTGTAAGCAACCCCCTTTTACGTATGCTTAGAGAACATGAATGACTTGGCCAGAGCCTTTTAGCTGGTCACTGGCAAGACTGGGCTTGGTCGTCTAGCCTTTCTGAGTCCGAAGGTGTGTGGTCACTTCTCTGTCATAAGGGCCAGAAACCCCAGAAGTTCTTTCTTATGCTGCTTTCACTAACAGCTGGGGTGGGGTAATGCCCTTGGAAGGTGGCATCGCCTGAAAGAGCAGAGCCATGGCTCTGCAACTCACTTGCTGTGTGATGGTGAGCAAGCTACTTCGCCTCTCTGTGCTCAAGTTCTTTCATCTCTAAAATGGGATGAGATGATCTTATATACCCAGAACCTTGTGCAGCCCAGAGCGGGTGCTCAATTAATGGCAGCTTTTCTGCCTAAAATGATTCCACGGGCGGTGGAAAGAGCTCTGAAGGGTCTGGAGTAGCGATGTCGGCCGGCCCCTCTGTGACGATGGCCGTGCGGTGTGTCTGCACTGGGCAGTGAGGTAGTCTGTAGCCACTTGATACATGGCTGATACAGGAACTCAATATTGAATTTTGTTTATTAGAAGAAATTTAAATAACCACATGCGACTGGCGACTACCATATTGCGCAGTGGCAGGTCTAAAATGTGTCTGAGATAAAAGTCTACGTGTCCTTGAAAGTCCCTCAGGTATTAAATAAAATTATCCACATTGAACATTTAGAGCCTGGCATCAGGCAAATGCTCAAGGAACTGAAATTTGTCCTAAGTCAACATAAAAAGATAAGAAAAGTCAAACAGCAAAGCCGTGTTTTACATTTGACACATTTTGTGGAACGAGGTGCTCAGACTTTCCCAAGGGAAAGCTCTCAGTCAAGAGTCCAGCACCCACAGGGGGCAGCCTGTTATTTTTCTCCACCTTTTCAAGCCAGAATTCTTTGAATATTTCTTCAACGTGTATTAAGTGGGCAAGAAGAACAACTTTTATTTTAGTTCATGGAGTGTATGTTGAAAACAAATTCCTTTTATTCATTCACTAAAGAAATCTTTCCTCTTTTTCTGTGCCCCTCTCTTGCAGTTTTATAAATCAGACAATAACATCTTCACTTTTTTTTTAAGGTTTCTGTTTTAAAATTTTTTATTATTTATTTATTTGACTGTACCGGGTCTCTGTTGTGGCATGCAGGATCTTCAGTTGTGGCACATGGGATCTAGTTCCCTGACTAGGGATTGAACCCAGGTCCCCTGCACTCGACTGCCAGGGAAGTCCCAAGGTTTTTAAAGGTTAAATATGTAAATTAAAAAATATACCTGGTCCCCAGGAAGCAACACTACATTACATATGTCTCGGTTCTAAAATTTCATCTGTTTAAGCCTTTGTGTTTAAGCAATGGTCAGTTGGGAAATCTGGAAATTCAGTGGTTGGAGATTCCGTCTCATAGTGATGAGTGGCATGCATTTCCTACAGAGACAGGTCTGCCTTGATGGACACTGGTGTGTTTCCACCTGAGGGTAATTTCTGCCCTGACGGTACTAGGGCCGGTTTGCTTCTAGCCAGCTGTGTAAGGAAACCAGAGTTGACGGGCACCTGATTTCTTCCAGAGAAGCCAGTGCTCCACAG
Organism: Bos javanicus; assembly: GCF_032452875.1. Lineage (NCBI taxonomy): Eukaryota > Metazoa > Chordata > Mammalia > Artiodactyla > Bovidae > Bos > Bos javanicus. The sequence continues at coordinate 36,993,875 of NC_083889.1, forward strand.
GGACTAGCACGCTGGGCTGTTGGCCCGTCCCCTCGTCTGGCTGTGAGCCAGGGTAACTCGAAGCCCCCATCACTGGGGCGGCTATCTCTGCTCACAGGACTGGTTGTGCTGCATTCAGCGCCTTGCAGGTCCTTGCTTCCTTTCTCACCATCCTGAAGATTCACACACTCTAGGCACCCTAACTATTAATAGGTGCCCAGTTCCTTGAACAAGAGCTGTGGTTCTAGCCACATGCAGCCCAGTGAAAAGAGGCCTTTGGTTTGTTTTACTTTTACTTTCACTACATGTCCTAGCCCTTTAAGAACATAGAGGGTCCTCTGCCTGAATCACATGTTCCTTTTTTATTTTTTCCTGAACATGGCTTATCCCTAGTTTTGCCACCAAGGTCCCTGGAGATGGATTCCAGGTGTAAATAAAGAGACGCCCTCCTCATTGTGCCTTTGAATGAGGAATGGGAGGGATCAGTGGGTCCGACATCACTCTTCTCGCCTCTGTGTGTTGGCCCAAAAGGCTGGCCACCTTCTCCCGAGTCCCTGTATTGGCATTCCAGCAGCCCCAGTCGTTGTCCGCCTAACATGAGGCCCAGTGCTATGTGCTGTCAAGGAGGGAAACCTCCACGGGGCTCCCAGAACCCGCTCCACCGTGAAGAGCTTCGTTCGGGTCTTAGCTATCCCCAGTGGAAATGGTAGTTTTCATCAAGTGGCTGAGGGTGGGTTTTCGTGTTCTTACAACCCCTTAATTTTCGAGCCAGCCTGTAACCTCAGCCCTTATCTACGCACTCCTCTGCAGTATCTCTTGATAAAAGCACTGCCTTCATCCTCTGGGTTGGCATCTTGGGTTCCCCCTTCCCCCTCTACTGTGCCTGGTGGTGATCGTCTGTCGCAGGTGCCCTTGCCCTTTGGCATTCAGGTGGGGTCTTCTGATGCAGAGCCCAGGGGAGACTGGAGGGAGGAGAAGAGAAGGCCCCGTGGGGGTTTTGTCTGCCCATTCTTTCAAGGTCACCTTGGCCAGGTGTGCTCTCTAGACTAAGATCTTGGCTTCTCCCAGGCTAACCCCTCTGTGCAACTGTCAGTTCTGCTAACAGCTTCCTCCATTGTCGTTCAGATCCGGGACATGACCCCTTAGCTGCTCCCAACCTTGAGTGAGTGCACTAGCCCTTATGATCCTCTGTGCCTGCACCTTTTTAGTTTTTTTACCCAAAGAAACCTTCCTCCAATTGTCCTAATTTGACTATGTCATCTACTGCCAGTAGGTCTCTGATTGACATAACTTCCTTTGGCATATATGTGCATTTTGTTTTTGCTGGGTTTATGTTCCTGGATGCTCTAGGAGCCTCAAAACTGAGAATTATTTCCTCCTGCAAACCTTGCTTGCATTCAAGATGTTTGCTGATTGTACCAAAACCTGAATATCTCAATTCCAGTCTCTTTCAAACTAACCATCCATCTGTCCTCCTTCCCCTCTCCCTTCCTGGATGTGCTGCATATAAATACTAGAGTCAGACTGTGCATGCTGTGTGCTAAGTTGCTTCAGTTGTGTCCAAATCTTTGCAACTCTATGGACCATAGCCTCCAAGGCTCCTCTGTACATGGGATTCTCCAGGCAAGAATACTGGAGTGGGTTGCCATGCCCTCCTTCAGAGGATCTTCCCAACCCAGGGATCAAGCCCATGTCTCTTAAGTCTCCCTCATTGGTAGGCTGGTTCTTTACCACTAGAGACTGCCTTGGTTAAAATTCCAGCTCCTCTGTCTACTAGTTACGTGACCTTCTCTCTCTAGCCTCTGCTTTTCTTGTCTAAAATGCAGACGCTGTCTGGGTTGTGATGAGAATTGAAGGACATCTTTTGAGGCATCTGCATGTGGAGGCTGCTGTCTGTTGACTGTGATTGCTTCTATATCCAGACCATTCTGTAACCTCTGATTTCTTAACCTAGGTTTCCTGGGTCTGTCTTCCTTGTCCTTCTAGCTGGTAGATGACTTCTTCCTCAGCGCTATCCATGATCTTGAGGTGACCTCTGGATTCCTAATCTTTACAGAAATCCTTCACTTCCCTGCGCCAAGTTCAGTCAGAGAACACACTCTTACCTAATCCTTATAGTTGAGTTTACTGATTCCTCCCAGTTTCTGGTAAAGAATAACAAAAAAGAAGCTTTGAATTATATTATTTTTAGTTCCTCCTATGAAGTATGAGACATTCAGAATGCCTTAGAGGCATAAAGAGGCCAGGGATTTTTTTTTTTTTTAACACAATATGGGCCCAGCAGGAGGGAGAATTTCATAGCAGTTCTAGCAGGCTGGGAGAAAAGAGAAATACAAAGTGCTTCCCACGTGAGGACTATATAAGTATCTGTGGTTTTGCAGTGGATTTGATCAGGATTGTAGAGGAAGCAGTTGAGACTAACGGTTAGCTCAGAGATTTAGGAAGATCTGTAGCTATAAATTCTCCATTACATAGGTGATCCATTGATGATTTTTTTATGTGCTGATGGTATGACTTTTCACCTCTAAGCTCCTGAGAATTGTAAGAACAGGATTAGGAAGGAGGTGTGTGCCCAAAATTCACCAAGAAAGAGTGGAGGACACACTTAGACCCCATCCACAGCTGAATGCGTTTTCTTGATGCTCTATTTCATATTTTTACTTTCTCAAGAGTCTCCCAAAATAGCAATTTATGCACATTTGTCTTCCCATTTAATTTTGCTGTAACAATAGTTGGAAAAACATAACCAGATGCTTTCTTTTAAAAAAAGAAATCAACACATTGGCATCAACATCAAAATTAATGCCCACTCTCCAGAAAGTCACTATTTCAGTTAATAATTAAGTTGGCAAACCCAGGTCTTAAATTCTGGGACCACACGGTGGGTGCGTAGGTAAGTGAGGGGCTGGACCCTGACCTAACCTCAAGGAAATTAGCCAGCTAAGCTGCTCTTAAGTTCCCTGGAAAAGCATACTGTAAGCCAGGTTTCTTATTTAAGCAATTAAACTTTACTCAAGTAAGAGATGAATCCATTCTTTTTTTAAAAATATCTTAATACATCACAGATGAAGTTAAAGTTCCCCTGGACCAGCACTCTTCATGATGCTGACCCTCTTAACTGAAGGTTCCAAGTTGGGGGTCTGTATTTCCTGAGCTTGTAGTTTACGTTTTCTTACACGCATATGTACACATAGAAGATAAGTAACATCGTTGTATGTTTTCTCACAGACCGTTTTCTCCTCACAGCCGGGACTCAAGGGAGAGAAGAATCCCTTGTTAAAACTGAGGCTGGGAATTCGGGACCTCCTTCTTCCCCTTGCATTTCCTTTGGCAGAAACCAAACGTCCAACCTCCACACCCTGTGCTCTTTGCCCCTTCCTCCCTTCTCCTTTCCTGTATGTGGGTCTTTTTGCCCATATGTGAAATTTCAGGCGTAGCCCAGGCAGGTAGGCAGTGAATCATGTGATGTGCACCTTCCCCGGCCATGGTGATTCAGTTAGGGTAAGCCCGCGACTGTCAAGGTCAGGACGTCGGGCTGGGTCTAGCTGCCATCCTGGATTACATGCAGTATAGGTTAGCAGATGAAATGGCCTGGCTGAGACAGCGCAGTCACCTCTGTGCCTGCTTTTCTGATTCTAGTACCCGTGTCACCGGGGTAATCTCTTGTTGCCTAAACTTGAATTCCATAACCTATTCTTTTCAGTGTTTTTTTACTTGAGTTAAATTGAGTGAGTTTCTGATACTAATATAGAATTTCTCTCGATCTGCATGATTACTGTTCACTTCAAGCGCATCACGGACACTTCTTGTTCATTCTGGGCAGTTAGTCATGTGGGAAGTTCGAGACTGTTCCCAGTAGCCTCTGTCTGCGTGTGTAGGACACTTTTCTCAACGCTGGGATGTCTTTCAGTCCCCTCTCCCAGACTTCACAAGTTGGAACATGTCTAAGTCAAAGAATCTTTCCTCCCTCCTTGCTTTCCCTCAGATGGATGACCAGGTGGCACCCTAGCTACCATCCTCTGCATCCCAATTCAAAACCTTACCAAGTTCCCATGTATAAAGTCCAAGCTTCTGTCTCTGATTAGTGACTTTATTGGATGAACTATTATGAATTGGGGGCTTCCATGCTGGCTCAGATGGTAAAGCGTCCACATGCACTGCTGGAGACCCGGGTTCAGTCCCTGGGTCAGGAGGATCCCCTGGAGAAGGGAATGGCAACCCACTCCAGTATTCTTTTTTTTTTTTTTAATTTATTTAATAGGAGGCTAGTTACTTTACAGTATTGTAGTGGTTTTTGCCATACATTGACATGAATCAGCCATGGGTGTACATGTGCCCCCCATCCTGAACCCCCCTCCCACCACCCTCCCCATCCCATCCTTCAGGATTGTCCCAGTGCACCAGCTTTGAGTGCCCTGTTTCATGCATCGAACTTGGACTGGTGATCTATTTCACATATGGTAATATACATGTTTCAGTGCTGTTCTCTCAAATCATCCCACTCTTGCCTAGAGAATTCCATGGACAGAGAAGCCTGGCAGGCTGCAGTCAATGGGCTTATGAAGAGTCAGACATAACTGAGCGACTAATACTAACTATTATGAATTACTGAAAAATGACTTCATCATTTAACATATATTGCCAAATATCCACCATGATCCGTCCTTCAGGTGAGATCCTAGGGACAGTTGAGAATAGAGTCAACCCAGTCAGCACCCGTCATTTGGAGCTTGGAGTCCAGAGGCAAAGACCACTGGAAATTAACACAGATTATGAGGGCATATCACAAAGGCTGATGGATTTGAGGTGCCTAGAAACAAATCATAAGGTCTCATGGAAGCTGAGAGCCTTATGGGAGTGAGCCAGGTAAAGAAGGAGGGAAAAGCACTTGGATTCAGGGCAGAATGTGTCCAAAGACCTGGAGCTGGGAGGCAAACCTAAATAACCTGGAGGCCACACCTGGAAGGCTCAGGAGATAAGAATAACTATGCCTCAAATTGTCACCTTTCAGAAAACAAATGCTCTGTTTTAACCAAAATAAATGGCTGGTGGGTGAGAAAGCTATGATCAAAACAAATGCCTTGGTTGTCACTGAACTGGAAACTGTTTTATTGACGTCAAGATATTTAAAAATATGAGTGACGATTCTAAAACAGACCCTTATCCCTCCCCAGTCATCAAAACTTCACACAACCCCGGGCTTCCCAGGGGGGTCTTCTCAATATAGAAGAGCCTCTGAGGCTCCAAGGGCCCAAGTTTGTTTACTTTATGAACCTTTGCCTCCCTGTCTGGGTGGAGACAGAAATTGCAAAAATCTTGAAGAGTGAGATTTGGGGGGAAATGAGCAGAATTGTCAGTCATGCTGAAAAATCGCTGCTGATAGCTGCTGCGTTTTCTCTTGCCTTTGATTTGTGGCTGTATCTTTTACACATTTTTAAAATATTTTTTTGTCTGCTCCAGGTCTTTGTTGCAGCATGCAAACTCTTAGTTGAGGCATGTGGGATCTAATTACCAGACCAGGAATTGAACCCGGGCCTCCTGCATTGGGAGCATGAGTCTTAGCCACTGGATCACTGGGGAAGTCCCTGTGACTGTTTTGGGGGTTTTTAAAAAAATTTTATTTATTTTTGGCCGTGCTAGGTGTACATTGCAGCATGGCCTTTTCTCTAGCTATGATGTGTGGGCTTCTCACTGTAGTGAGAAGCTTCTCTTGTTTCTGAGCACGGAGTTCAGGTGCACAGGCTTCAGTAGTTACAGTCCCCTGACTCTAGAGCACAGACACTATAGTTGTGGCTCATGGGCTTAGTTGCTCCATGGCATGTGGGATCTTCCCAGACCAGGGATTGAACCCATGTCTCCTGCATTGGCAGGCGGATTCTTTACCACTGAGCCACCAGAGAGGTCCCTGTGACTGTTTCTTAATCATTGTCACATTATCATCAGGGTAGTAATAGCAATTAACACTAAATAGTCAGTATCTCTGTGCCAGGCATCAAGCTAAGAACTGCTTATGCATCATCGTATTTCATCCTAACAAACCCCAGAAGATGGGGACTGTTAGACAATATGAAATTGTCAATGGTCAACCTTTCCTGACCTACAAAAATGATGATTTCATACGGCTGAGCCAGGGCTTTACAAAAATTGCCCATGTTTCCATAACTGGGGAATTCCTAAGCTGAAATGAGTACCTGGATTTGTATACCAGAGTGACTGTGCTTCTTGGCCTGACTTGTGGGAGGGAGGGAGGGAGAGGTTAGATACCATAAAGGTTCTATGTTTTCCTCCCCTGTCCTACTCTCATGAGTTAAGAAAGGAGAGAAAAGTCAGAAGATGCTGAAGTCTGAACACATTCTAACAATCCTTACCTTTTTCACTCCACTGCCCCATCCCCTCCCTGATTCCATGTAAAACTGAGTTTCTCCCCAAAGGGAGTGATTGGCACTTGCTAACACCAGGTCCAGGGAAGTGATGACCACAGGCACTGTCAGAAGCAGGTCCCCAAACAATAATGGGAAAAGTCTGTCTCTGCACCTCTACACTCTCCTTCCCACTAGCTGTTTCATATCCAAAGTCCACAATCTGATACCCCCATCAGAGAGGAAGAGGGATGGGGTGGGGAATGCTGCTTGCTCAATACTAAAATCCTAGCAAAGATTCCCATCAGCCTGGACAGGTAGGGCAGTCATGCCTGGATTCCCAATGATCACAGATGTATCTTGTTGAGGGAGTATGTGTGTAAGGCATTCTTTAGGTGCCTCATCTAATGCTTCCTCATAACAGCTCTGCAGAAGTAGTGGTGCTGGGGTGCTCTTTTTATCATCCCATTTTACAGATGGGAAGACTGAGGTACAGAAGTACTTTGGTAAGTTTCACACAGCTAGTAGACTCTGGCTCCAGCACATCACATGCCTCTGACTCAGTCACCTGGACTGAGGGTTGGTAGAAGGTGATTCCCCAAAGGAGACCTGGGTGCTCTTAACTGGAAGAAGAGGAGCTGGGCGTGGGCACACAACTGCCCTCCATAGTGAGACTCGAGCAGGGTTTTGATAGAGAGGATTTATTTCTTTTCCGTCTAATGCTGAGCCCCCATTTCCAAGAACAGGAGGCTATAAAAAGGCGAAGGAAGGAAGTGTTAATTAAAAGGTCCCTGTGGGCTTTGGGGTTAAAAAACAACAACAAAAATCCTAGGGAGGCTTATAGCCAGGCCTTCTCTGCAAGGGCTCTGGGGTAGGACAGAGGTTTAGCCCAAGGCCCATAGATTGGTATGGGACCTCTCCAATTCCATTGTTCTTATTTGCCAAGTGGCCATAAAATATTGACCTCTTGGGTCGATAGGATTAGGAGTCCTATTACATGCCATTTCCTTAGCCCTGTGTGCGGCTGGTCCTCAATAAACAGTAATGTCTATAGGTGATGTTGCTAATGCTCTTCAGATACACGTGTCCTTGGAATCCTTCCTCTAAGGCCAAGAGCCTCATTTGCTCCATTCAAATCTTTGATTCCTGTATTATTATTATTATTATTTATCTATTTGGCTGTACTGTATCTTAGCTGAAGCATGCTGGATCTTTAGATGTGGTATAAGGGATCTAATTCCCCCATAGGGATTGAACCTGGGTCCTCTGTATTGGAAACATGGTATCCTAGCCACTGGACCACCAGGGAAACTCCTGGTTCCTTTTTTAGAGTTACAAGTTCAAGGACTTGGTCTAGCGCCTACAATTCTAGGAGTCCTGGTGGCACTTTTCCAGAACTTACGGTACTGTTCTTGTTTGCTGGGATGGGCAGTGCGGCCCAGTCAGCGGGGCCTCCTCTGATCAGCTTCATCTGTTGCTGGAGAAACAGGAGCCCTTAGTCTTTTGATCCTGTAACCATCCCATGAGATGCTCCTTGATCCAAGCCCGGTGGCCTCTGGCAGCCATTCTGGACTCAGCTTCCAGAACCCGCTCGCTCTGTCTTGGCTTCTCTTTGGATCCTGCCACTCCTCTCTCTGACTTGACTCTGTGGACTTCCCGAGCAAGTGTCCTGATTGATACAGATCAGTCAGGTGTCTTTTTGTTGTAAACAACAGAAACCCAATTGAAACAGATTCCAACATGAAATAATTGAAAAGTCAGGACTCAGCAGGATTCAGAGATTCCAACAGTATCTTCACATGTCAGTCGACAATCCCTGACTTTGCTCTCTTTTCTGGTGGCTTCGTTCAGGCAGATTTGTCCCCTCAGGTGGTAAAGTGCCCACCAGGGAAGGTGGCCACCTGCAGGCTCCCGACTCGGCACCCCTGCTGCAAGCCTGCCCTCGGCCAGTGACTGTGTCCACTCCGATGTTGGGCGTGGCTACGTAACCCCTTTTAACCAAAAGAGTATGGTTGGCAATGAAAGCATGCCAGTTCTGAGCCTCACCAGTAAGAATTGCCTGCTTCCATTTGCTTTTCTCTTGTGCTTCTGAAATCACCATGAAGATATGCCCCAGGTAGCCTAAAGGGAAAAAAGACATCGAGAGCAGAGCTGCCCCGCTGACCACAGACATGAACCAGAGGCAGAGCGTGCCAGTGAGCCCACAGAGCTATCAGTGAACCACCTGTGCTTGCTGTAGTGTGTGCCCTGGCTGTGGGAGGGCCCAAAGTGTAATCTTGTGGCCACAGTTGAGGGATGCATGGGCTATTCTCCCAATCACCACCCCCAGAAGAAAACTTTTCCTTTCTGATGGTTCCAACAAAAATCCCATGATTGATTTCAGTTGGCCAGACTCAGGTATCTTTCTAATGCTGGGGTGAGGGAGGAGAGAGAAGAGTCTAGAATCAAGACATAATTGCTGAAAGTGAAGAAGCAGTGGTCCTCTACAGGAAAATCATGCTGCTATTTTTAGAAGAAGGTGGGAAGGATACTGAGCAGGCAGTGACTGACTCTCAATATACTGTCCCTGAAGGGGATGTAGAAACCTGTGTCCTTGGCTGTATGTTAAGCCAGGAGCCAGGCTTATTCATGTCTACACCCGTCTGTATAGGGTGGAATTCAGCTGGAGTTAAGATCCAGTCACCAGTTGGCCAGGTGGGGTGCCCAGGACACAGCGTTTAGTGAACCTCCAAAATTAACATGACCTCATCCCTAACCTCTGTCCCTTTCCAGGACAGAATGAGTAAGGTGTCTTCAGCCAACTGGCAGAATACTATTTGGCCGCATGCCCTCCTTCCCCACAATGCCAGCTCAACTTGGAGGTGAAAAGTAGCAGCTGGAGTAATTGCTGTGTCCACACCTGGACCTGATTTAGAGCTGTTCTTTCTTGCCAGCCCCAGTCCTCAATCGCACTCTTGGGGTTTTCATCTCTGGTGGGGTTAGTGCCCTGCTGCTTCTCTGTCTTTGAGAGAGAATTAAACTGAATTGGAAGCATGACATGCAATAAATATAATCCCTTGGGCCTGTTTCACAGGGTCATTCAACTTCTTGCTGAATATCATCTAAAATGAAGTTGAATTAAAAACTCAACTTTTTTTGCTTTTTTCCTCAAAACCTCACCCTCTCCTTGACCTTTTCCCTGCTTTGTGTAGTTGCTGCAATTTTTAAGTGACGTTTGGCTCCAAGATACTCTTGGGGAACTTTTGATGGACAGCACCCTGGGAAAGGATTCATTTCTGTCTCGTTCTGGCAGTACTAGACCCCATGGCTGCACGACAGCATGTGCTTTCTCTAGGGCTTTTATCATAGAGAACTACTGAGAGATGTGAAAGGAAGACTACTTTTTCCCTCCTTCCCAGGGCTCATGCATCACTTTTGCCACACTCTACCCCTCAGATCATGAACTCCTTATGGCAAAATTCAGACTTAAATTGAAGAAAGTAGGGAAAACCACTAGACCATTCAGGTATGACCTAAATCAAATCCCTTACGATTATACAGTGGAAGTGACAAATAGATTCAAGGGATTAGATCTGATAGAGTGCCTGAAGAACTATGGATGGAGGTTCGTGACACTGTACAGGAGGCAGTGATCAAGATCATCCCCAAGAAAAAGAAATACAAAAAGGTTGTTTGAGGAGGTCTTACAAACAGCTGAGAAAAGAAGAGAAGTGAAAGGTAAAGGAGAAAAGGAAAGATATACCTATCTGAATGCAGAGTTCCAAAGAATAGCACGGAGAGATAAGAAAGCCTTCTTCAGTGATCAGTGCAAAGAAATAGAGGGAAAAAATAGTATGGGAAAGACCAGAGATCTCTTCAAGGAAAATAGTGATACCAAGGGAACATTTCATGCAGAGATGGACACAATAAAGAACAGAAATGGTATGGACCTAACAGAAGCAGAAGATATTAAAAAGAGGTGGCAAGCATACGCAGAAGAACTATACAAAAAGATCTTCATGACCCAGATAACCATGATGGTGTGATCACTCACCTAGAGCCAGACATCCTGGAATGCGAAGTCAAGTGGGCCTTAGGAAGCATCACCATGAACAAAGCTAGTGGAGGTGATGGAATTCCAGTTGAGCTATTTCAGGTCCTTTAAAAATGATGCTGTGAAAGTACTACTCAATATGCCAGCAAATTTGGAAAACTCAGCAGTGGCCACAGGACTAGAAAAGGTCAGGTTTCATTCCAATCCCAAAGAAATGCAATGTCAAAGAATGTTCAAACTACCGCACAATTGCACTCATTTCACATGCTAGCAAAGTAGTGCTCAAAATTCTCCAAACCGGTCTTCTACAATACGTGAACCATGAACTTCCAGATGTTCAAGCTGGATTTAGAAAAGGCAGAGAAACTGGAGATCAAATTGCCATCATCGAGAAAGCAAGAGAGTTCCAGAAAAACATCTACTTCTGCTTTATTGACTATGCCAAAGCCTTTGACTGTGTGGGTTACAACAAACTGTGGAAAACTCTTAAAGAGATGGCAATACCAGACCACCTGACCTGTCTCTTGAGAAACCTGTATGCAGGTCAGGAAGCAACAGTTAGAACTGGACATGGAACAACAGACTGGTTCCAAATCGGGAAAGGCGTATGTCAAGGCTGTGAATTGTCACCTTGCTTATTTAACTTATATGCAGAGTACATCATGAGAAACGCTGGGCTGGAGGAAGCACAAGCTGGAATCAAGATTGCCTGGGGAAATATCAATAACCTCAGATATGCAGATGACACTACCCTTATGTCAGAAAGTGAAGAACTAAAGAGCCTCTTGATGAAAGTGGAAGAGGAGAGTGAAAAAGTTGGCTTAAAACTCAACATTCAGAAAACTAAGATCATGGTATCTGGTCCCATCACTTCATGGCAAATAGATGGGGAAACAATGGAAATGGTGAGAAACTTTATTTTGGGGGCTCCAAAATCACAGCAGATGGTGACTTTAGCCATGAAATTAAAAGATGCTTGCTCCTTGGAAGAAAAGCTATGATCAACCTAGACAGCTTATTAAAAAGCAGAGACATTACTTGGCCTAAAAAGGTCCATCTAGTCAAAGCAATGGTTTTTCCAGAAGTCATGTATGGATGCAAGAGTTGGACTGTAAAGAAAGCTGAGTGCTGAAGTATTGATGCTTTTGAATTGTGGTGTTGGAGAAGACTCTTAAGAGTCCCTAGGACAGCAAGGAGATCCAACCAGTCAATCCTAAAGGAAATCAGTCCTGAATATTCACTGGAAGGACTAATGCTGAAGCCTGAAACTCCAATACTTTGGCCACCTGATGTGAAGGACTGACTCATTTGAAAACACCCTGATGCTGGGAAAGATTGAAGGCGGGAGGAGAAGGGGACGACAGAGGATGAGATGGTTGGATGGCATGACTGACTGACTCAATGGACATGAGTTTGGGTAAACTCTGGGAGTTGGTGATGGACAGGGAGGCCTGGCATGTTGCAGTCCATGGGGTTGCAAAGAGTTGGACATGACTAAGTGACTAAACTGAACTGAACACCCTGCCTCCTTTAAATGCCTAACCTCCCTGTGGGACTGGGAGAAGTCCCGGGTGGGGCAGCAAACACTGGTCCGTGTGTTTGCTCCAGTTACACTGTTGGGGATGAGACAATAGCTCCTGTGAACACGAGCAGGGAGCGTTCAATGCTGCTTTCTTCCCCTCCTCAATGCAGCTTTGATCCATCTGGGGCTACCCAAAAGGAATTGCAGTCTAACTGGGGCAGCCCAACCTGGGAACCATATCTCATTCATGGGGGCAGCTTCTCTTGTGATTTGGGAAGTTATCAGGTCCGGGCTTGGACCATTCCGTGAACGTGGAGCACTCCCTCCCCACAGGCCCCTCCACACAGCAGGCTGCTAGCTTTTAGCACAGAGCTTTGCTCTAGGGACGATGGCTGGTGCTAGTTATTAAACTGTTGTCTCTCAGCCTCAAAGTCACCCCTGTTTCCATGCGGTGGCTGGAATTGCTGCTTCTCCCAGCCAGCTGGTGCCATTCTAGGTTCTGCCACTAAGAGGTGCCAGAGGGGGATTGTCAAACGACAGGAGAGAGGAAGGACTCTCCTACTAGTTGCCATGAGCTTCCTTTGGGCAGAGCCGTCTGTCTCAGTCTCTCGCTTTTTGCAGTACTCCCAGTGCCAGTTTCTTCATCATGTCTCTACCCCACGATTTACAAAACTACCCTACTTTAAAGACCACAGCCTCTGGGTTTTTTAAACAGTCCCAGCTCTCTGTGTATAGTTTCACTCACGACAAAGAGAAACCCCAACAGCTGGTCCAAGGAAGGGAGGGGTTTCTGCCTGCATAAAGATTCAGTTTCTCCCCCAGGGGGTGGATACAGCTAAGAGGATAAAAAAAATGACCTTTCACCTCCAAGAACAGTAATGTAAGATTAGTTTGAAGCTTTGGAACTAATGAGTTGGCTCGTCCTGTTGCAGCACCCCATGAATAACACTGTGTTTGCAGAGCCAGCAACCCAGTGATCTTTTTCCTCAGATGGAGCTGGGGAGAAAGGAAGGATAAGAAAGAAACTCATTTTTAGAAACAAACTTCAGAGAAGAGAGATGCCCGTAAAGCTGTTATTAGAGGAAGAAAAAGAAAAAAAGACCAGTGCAAATTATGTACCTTTAATCTGCTTAGCTTTTCACTGTCAAATAGCTGAAGGGCTCAGATGGATGAGAGTATTGTGCGGTAGTTAAATCTGTGAACTTGGAGTAGATCCCTTGGGGTCTAAGCCTGATCTGTGACTGTCTAGCGGTGTGATCTCAGACTTGCTTTTCCACTGTGTTTCAAGGAGGTTTGGATTAGAGCTCATGGAAAGCACGTATGTTCAGGCCAGGATTCTGGTTATTTTTGCATTTTTGATGATGATTGAGGCAGGCAGGAACTTTATCCACACAACAGGAAGGCTAATGTCTAAGAACAGAAGACAGAAGCAGAATCAGTCTGATGGGACTCGTGGGGAAAGTGGTTTCAGCACCGCCCAAGAAAGAAGAGTCTCACAGGCTAGATGACCAGCAATGGAAATGGCTCCTGGGGGAGGCAGTGAGCACCCTGTCCTTGGAAGTATGCAAGCAGGAGCTCTTTCTACTATATTGTAGGATGGGTTGGATAATTTGTAAAGATCCTTCCCCCTGTTCACACTCTGGATCTTCTGCTTACTAAATGCATTGCCTGGGGTCTCAGAGCCTGGTTTGCCTTATCTGATGGTGGTACTGGCCTCCCTCTTACAGTTTCTCTTCTGTTTTCTTCACTCCTTCCCGTCAACACAGTGAGGATCGTGATGGACTGGACACTGAATTAGGGCCTGGGAATGCTGAAAGGAAGTAGATGGTATATAGATGCTGCCTTGGAAGAAACTCAGGCATGCAGGGGAGGGGACCGATGAACAGAACATCAGAAGCAGTTCCACAGAGGTGCTGAGAGAGTATTGGGTGTTCTGGGAGCACGGGAAGAGCATCTCCCTCAACAGGAGTGACATGGGGAAGGGGTGTTGGAGAATGCTTCCTGGAGGAGATGCTGTACTATTTGGATGCTGGGAGTGTGTGCTTTGGAAGCAGAGTAAACACTAGGATAGAAGACCCAGGGTGCGGGACAGTGTGGCGTACAGGGAGCTGTACCAAAGGCAGTGTTGGTAGGATGCCAAATGTCAAGTAAGCGTGATGGGAGACAGGGTGAAGAGGTAACAGGTAGGGACTGGGCAACGGAGGCCCTTCTCTTTCACGCTAGGGAACCTGGATCCTCTACATGATGAAATGTCAGTGACTGGTTTAAATCAGCATGTTCCGGTTTCTGTTACAAAGCAACCCCTCAGAGCCCAGGTGGAAGATAGACCAGGGAGCAACAAGGCTGACCATCCGTTGAGAGACTCCTGAGCCCCAGGAGTCCTCTAAACCAGAGGTAATACCACGAACCAGGCGTCTTGTGGAGTTTCTGTGAGGATGCAATGGGGGGATGCCCAGGGACGCTCCCAGTAAAACAAGAACTGCTTTTCAAATGTACAGGATGACTATAAAACTTTGGTTTTGGGGGGCATCATATAAATTGGGCCCTCTTATCCCTTACCCAGACAGTGGCAATAAAAGCCATGCTTATCATCCAAACCAGCAAAAATGGTACTTGTGCTTAAGAAGAGCCTTTAAAAAGGTGGTGAAACCAGTGGCTTGAGAAATAATTTTACAGATGCTTCTGGGATGCAAAGGTTTCCATTCCAAGCCTGAATTTTGGTGCTGCTGGGAAGGATGGGCACGTGGGGGCGGGGGTGAAAGATTAGATTTCACACAGACAAACGAAGAGGCCAGACGATGGTCTTTGAATAAAACTTCTGATGGATTTGGCACGAGAGGGCACTGGAGATGGGCCCAAATGTCTCGGATTTGCTGAACTGTTTTTGCAGACAGTTGGATGTTTACCAGGATTTTTTGGACCTTGTAGACGTGCCCTGGAATGCCTTGTCTCAGGGAAGGCGAGAGGAGTCTCTCTTAAGCAAGTGTGGTGTCTGCTCCTCATGCTGTTTATAGCAGATCCGAGAACTGTCTCCGAAATTAACAATAGATGTGCATAAATCTTCTTCAGTTACCTAGCAACTAATACAAGACAGTGGAGAGGTTCACAGGGCTGAGAGGAGGCAAACCTGTTTGAGGACTACCTGGGAGCACTTTGGTGATACTTTAGGGATTGCAGGGAGGGAAAGAAGGAAAACTAACACGACTAATGAAATGTGGGGGTTTCTTTCTTTTTTTTTATTTCTTATAAACATTGAATCAGGTTACAAAAACCTTTCCTACAACTCTGAGATACCTAGCAAAGCGAAGGTTTACAAAGAAACTACATAATTTCTGAGGCCTCTTCCAAAGCTAAACGTTTGGCTGTAAACGAGCAGAGGGACCTCATGTATAAAATAATAGATCACATTAGTGGAACTGCAAAGTTTCACTCACATTTGTAGGATGTATGGAATGATAGAGTTTTTAGATTTCAGTTTCGTTGGATGCAAGATATGCGTTTTGAGTCAAAATGGATGTTTAAAGGGAAAAGGCATTGAAACAATGAAGTTGTAAGGTATGCAACTTAAGACACACACACACAAATATATTCTCTGTAGATATGTATATATATCTGTGTGTGCATTTTGTTTATAAAAATTAGTGTATGCATTAAGCCTTGGGCTACAAATTCAGTGCTACAGGGCCTGACAGGTGACACTGATGAGTCCTGTGCCCAGGACGACAGAGAGTCAAATATCTGGGCCATTGCTGGGTGACAACCTTAAGAGAGTAGCACCCAGTGCTGCCAGATCTGCTGCTTCCCCAAAAAGGGAGACATCCAGAATTCATGTAGCATCTCCAATTTTTAAAATATTGACAACTAATTTGAAGTTTTAAAAAGCATCGTGTGGGCTAAACAAAGCAACTCTGCCTTAAAGCAAAAAAGCTCTGAAAACTTAGTCCTCTTTTTAAAGATTATACAGCTCCTCATGACCCACTTTATCTGATGGGATGGAGAAGAACTCACCCAGGCCATGGGCTAATAGGGTTCATCCAGTGCCTCCTACAGCTTCCCAGGCGGCTCAGTGGTAAAGAATCTGCCTGCCAATGCAGGAGCCGCAGGAGATGTGGGTTCCATCCCTGGGTCAGGAAGATCCCCTGGAGAAGGAAATGGCAACCCACTCCAGTATTCTTGCCTGGAGAATCCCATGGACAGAGGAGCCTAGCAGGCTATAGTCCATGGGGTTCCAAAGAGTTGGACATGACTGAGCGTGCAAGCACATGAGTGCCTCCTATTAATACATTCTGTGCAAGGTGATTTTCTTATCTGTCATGCTCAGTATCTTTCCAAATATGAATATTACTTATCACACGAATTAGAACATTTATTTCAAATATGAGAATGCTGAGGCCCACATACATCAAGGTTTTGCTGAAGGTCCTGAGTCTCCAAATCGGTTTCATTGCTCCAACTCTACAACTGCCTGCTCTTAAGGGTTTGACTCCCCTGGAATAAAAGAGGTGAGGGTGATTGTTATTTTTATAGGGAAAAATAGTTTTAACAGAATTTCTCTTAAGAAGAGTTAGGAAGCTGTATCTGTTTGCTAGAGCTGCCATAACAAAGGTCCACAAGCTGGGTGGCTTAAACAACATACCTGTATTCTCTCAGGATTCTGGAAGCTAGAAGTCCAAGATCAAGGTGTGAGCAGAGTTGGTTTCTTGTGGAGTCTGTCTCCTGGCATGTGAAGACTGACCGTCTTCTCCCTGCGTCTTCCCTCTGTGTGTCTGTGTTGCGAATCCCCTCTTCTCATAAGGACACAGTCATATTGGATTAAGGCTCATTTGTTTTATCTTTTTTTTTTTTTAAAGACCTCACTTTATCTTTTTTTTTTTCTGTTTTTAAATTTTTATTTATCTTCTAATTACTTTCCATATACAGTTATTAAAAATACTGGTTCTGTTCCCTGAGTTTTACAATCCATCCTTCAACCTATCTTATACCCAGTACTTTGTACCTCGCACTCCGCTAGGCTTATCTTGCTCCCCACACTGGTAGCTGTTAATTTGTTCTCTGTATCTGTGAGTCAGCTTGTTATATTCACTAGTTTTCTGTGTTTTTTAGATTCCATATATAAGTGATGTCATACAGTGTTTATCTTTCTCTGTCTGACGTATTTTGCTTAACATAATATACCCTCCAAGTGCATCCATGTTGCTGCAAATGGCCAAATATCATTCTGTTTTTATGGCTGCTGTGTGTGTGTGTGTGTGTGTGCCTGTGTGTGTGTGTATACATCCACACGTCATACTCTTTATCCATTCAGCTGTTGATGGAAATACAGATTGTTGCCGTGTCTTGGCAATTGTAAATAATGTAGCTGCAAACATTGAGGTTGTCTGTCTTTTGGAATATGTCTTTTTGGGTTTTTTTTCAGATATGTACCAAGGAAAGGACTTGCTGGGTCATATGGTAGTTTTATTGTTAGTTCTTTGGGAAATCTCCATACTGTTTTCCACAGTGACTGTACCAATTCACATTCTTAACAACCAGTGTACAACAACCCTTTACATCCTCGCCAACATTTATGATTTGTGTTCTTTTTGATGATAGCCACTCTGACAGGTGAGAGGTGATACCTCATTGTGGTTTAGATTTGTTTCTCTGACGATTACTGATGCTGAGCATCTTTTCATGTGCCTGTCGGCCATCTGCATTTCCTCTTTGGAAAAATGTCTGTTCAGTTCTGCAGTTTTTAATCAGGTTGCTTGTTTCTCTGAGGTTGAGTTGTATGAGCTGTTTATATATGTTGAATGTTAATCTCTTATCTGATTTAATTTTAGCTGAATTATGTCTTTAAAGAGCCTATCTCCAAATACAGTCACCTTCTGAGGTCCACAGGCTTAGAGTTTCAACCTGTGGATTTTCAGGAAACACAATTCAGCTTCACACAGAAACCATCCACTTCTGTCCCTTTAGTATTATTATTCATATTATTGGAGAAACTGAGAGAGGTTTTCTAAATCTGGGAGGCACAGTGTCAAGCAGGGCATTGGTGAACCTGAGGGGATCTGCTGGGTCTCCTAAGCACAGGGTGGCTGTCCCAGCATCTCACCTCCCTAGGAGGAGGGGGTGTTCACACACTTGACCCTGCCAACCTGTCCCCAAAGCGTCGCTTCAATGTTTTAGGATAAATACAACCTGAGGCATTTAACGGTGTCTCTCTTTCACTTGGCGTCACTTCTTATATGTGTGTGCATTGATTTAAAATCACATTAATGTGGACACATAGCACTATTCATTGTATCAAAATGGGAACCAACCTCAGTGTCCAACAGTAGGATTTAATAGGATTCTCTGCAGCCTTTGGAAAGTTGGCTGTGGAAAAATATTTGCAGTGTGAGAAAAAGCTCAGGATAGATGAAGGGAAAAAAGCATGTTACAAAGGAATATGTACAGTTTGATCCAATTTTTTGTAAACAATTTATTACATGTACATAGATATTCACACACACATATATATATATGCATCTTTGTTCATTTGGAAACACATGCTCTAAGATGTTTAAGATATCTCTCAGTCATGGAATTGTGTATATTTAAGATTTTTTTCTTCTGTTTTCTTCATGTCTTGTGTTTTCTGCAATAAATATAATTTTTGTGATCAGGAGAAAACCCTTAAAAATCCAAACATGGCTGTACACACTTAGTTTACACTCTTCTAACTCAGCCGTTGCCATAAGGAGCTCTCTTACAGCTTGTAACATGGGGTTGCATTTATAAAAATTTCATTTACTTGCCATTTTCCAGTTGCAACTCTCAGCCATGATCACCTGGACTCTACAAGAATTTTTGTGCCAGGCTTGAGAAACTCTTTTCTGTCCATCTGACTTTCTTTTCTCATGGAGGGGGCTTTTTGAGTGAATTCAGAGAAAGGGCAGCACCCCACAGGCCTGAATAAAGGGTAGGAAAATATATAAGTGAACTAAAGTAACATCCAAGCAGACCTAAAAAAGAAGCAAGATGTAACTTCACAGTGACTCTGTTCCTTCTGGTTCTCTGTGTTTATTTGTAAGATCCTTTGGACACACTTCCTTTTTAATAGAACATGCTTTCATTGGCTACATATCTCTGCAATGTATCCTTTTATGAAGGAGGGGTCTGTGGAGGGTGACACTGGACTAAACTTGGAAGAGACAGTAGTGGTCACTTTGATCAACCCCTGACATCATTGGTTCCCAGACCTCTGAATCCCCTTGAGAAACTTCATCAAGGGTGAGGGTCCCATGCATGCTGCCTGCTAAGTTGCTTCGGTCTTGTCTGAGTCTGTGTGATCCTATAGACTGTAGCCCACCAGGCTCCTCTGTCCTTGGCATTCTCCAAGGAAGAATACTAGAGTGGGTTGCTGTGCCCTCCTCCAGGGCTTGACAGCTTCTACACACTCCTATAACACAGGACTCCTAAGTAAATAGTTAATACCATCCCCTTAAGTTGCGGGCATAAATTGATCTAACAGTTGTGTAAGTCGATCTGCTGTATATCGGAGGGTCCCATACCACTAAAGAAAAAGAAGGGGCCTGGGCCTGTGAATCGTGAAAGCTGTGGTTCTTTTGATATTTGTGCCTCAGCTTCCTCATCAGTAAAATGGGGCCATCACAAAATCTAACTTAAAGAGTTGTGAGAATTAAGGAAACTTCAGTTAAGTAAAGTGCTTAGCGCAGCAGAGTGTTGGTTCTATGCATGCATCCATATTTCCATTTTTCTTTTTACCAGCCTTTTTGGAGGGAATGGGCAGAAGAAAGGGCTGTTTTGCTTAAAGTGAAGAGGACCTGGTGAAAGACTTAGGCCAGAGGTCAGCAAACTAAGCTTGCAGGCCAAATTTGACCTACCACCTATTTTCTTAAATAAAACTTTTACAGAAAGTCAGTCTCATTCCTTCATCTCTGACTGCTTTTGCACTACAATTACAGAGTTTAGTTGTGATAAAGACTGAGTGCCCTGCAAAGCTGGAAATATTTTCTGTCTGGCTGTTTACAGAATACATTTGCCAACCCCAATCTAGAGTTAAAAAAAGAAGAAAAAAACAGCAATGTCTTTTCCACATGATCTGCCATTGAAGAGATGAGTGTTATGAGGCTGTCCCTATCAGGTGAAGTGACTGACTCTTGTCAAAGATTTCCTGTACCTAAGAGTCAACCCTCACCGACACCTTAATTTCTGTGTCTTTCACCAAGAATTAACACCCACGCCAATTGAGACTAAGGCAGTGTTCCTTCGTAGTTTGGCTAGTTCTACCAGAAACACAAGGAATGGAGTGCTGCACGTCCGAGAAGGCTCCCGGGACCAGGATGCCGGCCTCACCCAGGCCTATGACTCTGTGATTCTTCCTGGGCACAGAGCTGCTTGTCACTTCCCAGCCCCCCTGCTGTAGGGGGACCCAGTCTTATGTTCTTACAGGTGGAAGTGGGGGGAAATGTGTCCCCAGTTCCCACATCTGATCTGAATCTTCCTCACTGACCTTTCTCAATCTCACCTGTTCCTTGCCTGCAGGTCAGATGCAGACAGTCCAGTGAAGGACCCTAAGGTTCAGAGCAGGTTGTCCAATAAAACTTTCTGGAATGATGGAAAGTTTCCATTCTGCACTGTCCAATATAGTAGCTTCTAGTCTTATGAGGCTCTTGAGAACTGGACATGTGGCTAGTATGACTGAGGAAGCGAATTTTTACTTTTCATTTAAATGGCACTTACGACTCATGACTTGTTATTGGACTATGCACCTCTGGGGGATGGCAGATGCAGATGTTAGGAGAATCATAGGCCTGAATGTCTGGGTGGAACCAACACGGTTCCCTCCCCCGCCTATCCCCACACCCCTACCCCTTGCCTTGGATTGTGATGTGAGCAGGAAATAAACAGCTCTTTGCATTGGCCTGTGAGGGTTACTGTTTGACCAGCTGGGCTGCCATGACTAACACAGACGTGTGTCTTGGCAACCACCTTTCTGAAGAAAGGACAATTCAGTCTACTCCTCATCCATTTTAGAAGCTCAAGGAATGCCAGGGGCCTCTGCTGAGATCTTGTTTTCAAGGCATTGATTATCCTGTTTAAAAGATGAAAGAGGTGGCTTTGTGGGCCAGAGAGCAAGTGATTTCACTTAGCACCTTGGCCATATACGGACCTGGTTATATGCTAGGTGGGAAGGTTCACTGTTCAGAACTCAGTTCCAGTTGTGTTTTTTTTGTTTTTTTGTTTTTTTTTTTACAACTGCTTTAAACTGTGCTTCTCCTGCTCATGACAGAGAAAGGGCCATCTGGTTTGATGATTTTTTGGCTTGAAGGAGAGAACACGAAAGACAAGTATAAGCTTTAATACTCAAGAGATCTGATTCTCTGCTAAGGAGGAAATGAACTCCATATCCAGGAGAATTCTGCCAGGAAGGGGCCAAATAGACCATGCTCTCTGGAGGGTTCTCAGTGGTGCTGTGAACACCATTTTAACTCTCCTTTTGGTCGTTTCCAAGGTGAGACAGTGATGCATCGCTGGAGCAGGACAGCTCATCTCACCTTCTATGGTGTCATCAGAGAGGGGATCTAGCAAGTTTCCATGCAAAGCCAGACGTGCTAGGATGGCATGAGCCATCTCACCTGCTCTATGTGCCTGCCCGATTCTGGGAGAAGCACCTGACTTTCTGCTTTGTTGTAAAGAGAACCAACTTTGAAATCAAACAGACCTCGACCAGAATCTCAACTCTGTCACTTGTTGTTTGGTCAGTGAGTCGTGTCTGACTCTTTTTGCGGCTCCATGGACTGTAGCCCTCCAGGCTTCTCTGTCCATGGGATGTTCCAGGCAAGAATACTGGAGTGGGTTGTCATTGTCCTTCCTCAGGGGATCTTCCTGACCCAAGGATCGAACCCACGTCTCCTGCATTGGCAGGAGGATTCTCTACCACTGAGTCTCCAGGGAAGCCCCTGTCACTTATTAGCTTAGACAAACCATGTCACTTCTCTGAGCCTTGTTTTCTTTCATTTAGGGATAATAATAATAAACCAACCCCACAGAGCTGTCGTAAGAATGAAATGAATCGGTGTCTGTGGCAGCATATGTAGGGCAGGGCTTCAATGCAGAATCAGTACCTTGAGGGACTGAGGGTCTGGAGGATACAGTTCCAGTCCTGGTGCTTCAGGGTGGTCCTGTGATGAGGATGTGGGGCCATGTGTTAATTAGAGCACTGCTTCTCAAATTTCAATGTGTATTCATACCACTTGCAGATTTTGTGTAAATCCAGGTTCTGAGTTAGCAGGATTATGTCATGTAAGTGAGTTTCCAGGTAGTAATTTCAAGGCTGCTGGTTGCTGACATCACCTTTGGAGAACAAGGAATTCAAAGCATCAGCCGGATCTGTGTCTCCCTCCTCTGTCACCCACATAGAAGCAGCGTACTCTCTACTTTGAGTACAGAGAATGGGGGAAGTGGAGGATGAGGATGACGTAGTTGGCAGACAGAAGGGGAATCCAGGCAAATGAGGAAAGAAATCGTGGGAAAAAACATGGATTCGAGGTTTTCAACCTGAGTGGACTTCAGACTCACTTGGAGAACTTTAACACTCTCCGTTTTTAAGTCTCACCTCAGGAGTCACATATTTAAGAGACTGGGATGGGGCCAGTTATGACATATGAAAGCAAATAACTCCTCAGGTTATTCTTATGTGCAGCTTGGGTTGAAAACTGCTGGCCTAGAGAAAAGAGGCAAGTTTCCCAACTAGAAAAATTCAAGAAAGTATCTTTTCAAGATATGAGATCAGATTTTTTTTTGGGGGGGGTGGTGCTAGTTTAAGAGGAAAAAGTTCATGAAAATTGTAGATAAGAAGGCAGTTGGTTGAAATCTTGAAAAATTGGATCCATTTGATGAAGCCATTACAAAACACTAAAATTCTGGGTCATCAACATGATAACTTAACTCTTTGAAGCATTTTGGGCCTTTGAACAATTTGTTTGTCTATTGAGAAGCCAACAGTAAATAGTAGACATGAAATCTATGCCATCTGGGGGGAACTGGAGGTTCTAGGGCTTCCCTGATGGCTCAGTGGGTAAAGAACCGCCTGCAGTGCAGGAGACACAGGAGACGCGGGTTTAATCCCTGGATCAGGAAGATCCCCTGGAGAAGGAAACAGCAACCCACTCCAGTATTCTTGCCTGGGAAATTTCATAGAGGAGCCTGGTGGGCTACAGTCCATGGGGTTGCAAAGAGTTGGACACAAATGAAACGACTCAGCACGTTTCTTTCACAAACATCTTGGATTTGATTGTGCTCACAGAGGCTACTGAATTGGAGCACAGAAGTCACCTTGGCTGGTAACCTTACCCAGGTCTCTATCCCAGTGGGTCTCCCTCCATCAGGAGGCCCTGAGCCCAGCACACATGCACCCATGAGCATCGTTAGTGTTGCTGAGTGAGTTTTGACTCTTGAAGCCCAGGTGTAGGCTGCCTCCTTGTCACCAGCAGTCAGCTCAGAGTTGGCACTTGACCAGCCTTGACACAAAGCTCAGCCCCTTTCCAGGATCTCAGTATACCAACTATCTGCAAATACTTTATGGAAGATGCCTTATGTCTTGGGCTGGGGGCTACATCAGGCACTGTGCCACATTTCCCTTGAACAGTCCTCAGTAGGTATACATCTCCCCCTGAAAACCTGAACGCACAGCCAATAAGGAGACTGTCCTCTATCACCAAATCCAGCCTCCTCCCAGCCTTTTACTCCTTTGGAGCAGAGCTCCGTTCAGTTCAGTTCAGTCGCTCAGTCGTGTCCGACTCTTTGCGACCCCATGAATCGCAGCACACCAGGCCTCCCTGTCCATCACCAACTTCCGGAGTTTACCCAGACTCACGTCCATCGAGTCAGTGATGCCATCCAGCCATCTCATCCTCTGTCGTCCCCTTCTCCTACCCCCAATCCCTCCCAGCATCAGAGTCTTTTCCAATGAAAAGACTTTTCCATCTCTTCGCATGAGGTGGCCGAAGTACTGGAGTTTCAGCTTTAGCATCATTCCTTCCAAAGAAATCCCAGGGCTGATCTCCTTCAGAATGGACTGGTTGGATCTTGCAGTCCAAGGGACTCGCAAGAGTCTTCTCCAACACCACAGTTCAAAAGCATCAATTCTTCAGCGCTCAGCCTTCTTCACAGTCCAACTCTCACATCCATACATGACCACAGGAAAAACCATAGCCTTGACTAGACGAACCTTTGTTGGCAAAGTAATGTCTCTGCTTTTGAATATGCTATCTAGGTTGGTCATAACTTTCCTTCCAAGGAGTAAGCGTCTTTTAATTTCATGGCTCAGCTCTGTCCTATTTGCTCCATGCTTGGTTTTCTATACCCAAGCATAGCAAACACAAGGTTCCCTAGAAACCCAGACCTGCCCTCTTTAGGTGTGTGTTATCACCCATTACCTGGATGTTGAGCAGCTTATTCCGATGGGTACAGAGCTGGGCACAGCTTCTGGGAGGAAGGAAAAAAGCAGAGCAGGTGCAGATCACAGCCAGACAAGCTGCCTGTGAGAAGCCTTTGCCTGAAGAGTCAGAGTCAGTGGTTCTGCTTTGTGCTGAAATCACAGGGGGAGTTCATAAAATGCTGATGACTGAGTCACACCCCGGGAGACTCTGATTTTGTTGGCCTGGGGTGTGACCTGAGCACTGGGATTCTTATGAGTTCCCCAAGTCATTCCTAGGGTGCAGTCAAGTTTGATACATGCTGTTCCATCCAAGCTGGTTACTGCTAAAGAGGAAAAGGGCAGCCGTGGGCCTTTCCTTATAGAGTGATTGCTTTGTCCTGATTGCTGACCCAGTTAGTCTTGTCTTGAGTGTCTAATTCCTTCGAGTGAGCCCTCTTAGTGTCTACCATCAGAAAGTATAAGCCTGCAAAGGTTGAGAACCACTGAATAATTCTGTATCTTGGTGAGGTAAAGAGGCCATAAGTAGGAGGACAGGAACTGGGGTTAGATTTTATTTCTGACTTAGGATTGAGAGAAATACCAGTTCCTATATCAAACTACTATCCTATTTGCAGGACGCTTTTCAAGCACAGACCAAGGCAACTGGGGAAATAGCAGGAAGCTCTCCTTTTCATGATTCTTCTTCCTGCGACCGAAGGCACGACTGGAAAACAATGCAACCACGACTTGAGAGCTGGAAGAAAGGGGCAGCCTTGAAGGTGAGCAGAGGGGAAAAGAGGCTGGGGAGGAAGTGGAAACAAAGGTAGTCAAAGGAGAAGGATGCTCACTCACCTTCCGCAACATACTGGTCCTTCGCCCCCTTGGATGCACACCGTCCTTCTCAGGCGTGTGAGGAACCCTGAACACTCTGTGTGCGTTTGTGTGGATGTGTGAGTGGGAGAGAGGCGGTTTTAATGGAAAGTCATCCTCAAAGGTAGGAACAGATCAGGAGAACCTGAGATAACAGAGCTAGGCTTCATTCTTTCTGCAACCACCTCTCTTAACAGCATAAGGTGATGGCAGATCGCACGCCTTGGCGAGCATCTGTTTCCTCTTCTACCCTTCCTGGGAGTCTCGGGGTTGGGATTTGATATTTATGAATGTACTTTGGAAACAGTAGACTGCTATCTAAGTGCAAGGGATCATTTAAAAAGTCAGCGTTGCATCTCTGTGCTTTTATAAGGATACTAGGAAAACGAGGAATATAGTATTACAAAGCCTCACGTGCATGGTTGAAGGGAGTGTTAGAAGAAAAGAAAACAAAAACATTTTTTTCTGTGATTACAAAAGACATACATGTCATGGGGAAAAACTTAGACAATTGCAAAGACATAAAACCTGAAATTCCTCTTCCCAAGCATACTGCTATTTGTCTTTGTCTTACAGGACAATTATGTGTGCATATTTAAAATCCATCATATTTTCAAATTCAAAAGCCTCTTAATTCAAAACAATACATGTTATAGAAACAGAATAGGTAGGTTAAAAACCATCTATATTCTACCACTTAGAACCTCCTAATCTTCTAGAACTTTGAAAAGTTATGTAATTATTTATATATTTTATATTTTTACCTTTGTTTATCGTACAAGGAGTGTACACTTATTTTATAAAAACTAGATGAGCAAAAGGGAAACTTTATCATTAAATCACTTGAAACTGAATCATTAAATCACTTGAAACTGAAACCTCAAAACAACTGACCACAGTTTGTATTATTTTTATTACAGTCTGTAGACTTTTCAATATTCAAATATATGTGTATTTTTGAAAGTGTAACAGGTACCCAAAATCTTTTGCAAATAAGAACTCATATTGCTAATTTTATAACCTGCTTTCCAAATGGAACAAGATACATGTTCTACAACTTCATTTTTAATGTCTGGGTTGAATTCCATTGGAAGGACACACTACTATTTATTTAACAGGTTGTCTGACAAATATTTAGATTGTGTGTGATTTTTCTTTTCCCTCTTAGAAACAACACTGTCCTGACTATCCATTTACTACATATTTGTGCTTTTTTTGTAATTTAAATTTTAGGTTAAGCTGGGCCAGTGTCTCTGCAGAATCCTAAGGCTTTTCAAAAAGAAAGATGTTGACTGCCTAGTGTAGGACTTTTTATCATTTCCAACATTTTTGCTTTATACATATTAGATTATATTGATAAATCTAAAATGATTTAAAGCCCTGTGAAATATTTAGCCTGCCAACACTTTTTATTCCACTTCTCTCTGTATTTAATTTTTTCTGATTATTATGTCAGTTTCATGCTCGTATATACAAGAAAATTTGTGGACCTCAGAAGCATGTGCATTGGGAAGAAAGGAAAAAGTCTCATATAATCCCCCTGCAAGAGAGCAGTGTGTCTCTAGTTACTTCCATCCAAACCCTCACCACACGTGACTTCACATGGTCTTTTTCAAAATACTATTTGTAGACTTCTGATTAGGAAGATGCTTTGACGGAGCTTCTAAGTGTTGGCTGCTGCTCGTGGCGATTTTAGCCCTGTTAAAACGGTTAGAATTGTTTCTAGGAAGTACCAGAAAGAAATATGCTCATGGGTGAGGCCGTGCTGAGATGTTGTGTTGTTCTTCTCTATCTTAGACAGTATTATGTGGACAGATCCCTGAGGTTTCCTGCAGTTGTGTAGGAAGAGGGCATCAGTGGCTTCACTTGGTTTAATAGTCACAGCCTTAGACAAGAAAAAAATGTAAAAGTCAAAATACGAAAGACAGGCACATGTAGACCAAGAGAAGGAGAGAGAAACAGCCCCTTGCCTCACTTGATTCACATTTGATGTTAGAAGCCTTCAGACAACAAGGACACAATTCTCAATCTAGGTAAGTAAGTTTACATTTCTGACTATAAAATGAGCATATGCACATTTAAAAGGCAAAAAGAAAAAAAAAATATCATTTCACCATCAATCCATTGTAAGATTTTGTGTTTCTTTCCAGTTTCTTGATGCACGCCTTTTAAGACTAGTTAAAGCCCAACAGTTTACACTGGTTTTGCATTTCTGCTTCATAGTATGGCAAAGGCATCTGCCCATGTCAGTAGTTCTGAAGGATGATTTCTTCAAGTTCTGTTAGTAATTGTATTGCCTTGAGAGATGAAGAAGGAACATACATCAAAGATGTCTGTGAAGGGCAAATGCGGTGATAAAGCAAAATAAAATTGTCTACTATTCACGTATAGCTGCCAGTGAGAGTATATTTTCCTTCCAGGGTTACTAAGCTTTATCTTCCTGAGCAAGATAAAGTGGTTGTTGAATAGATAAGTAAGACACTGCCGCTCATAAGTGACCCTCCGGTGTGTTATAAATAAGTTCTGGGAAAACTTGTTCTTGCCCTGAAGAGACGGACCCAGGCGGGCTCATCCACAAAGAGATGCTCTTATGGCAGGTGGGAGGGCAAACACTCTCGGCGCCCTCTTTGTAGAGTGGGATTGGGTCTTGTGCATGTGGTCTGTTCTGATAAAGTGTGGAGACCACGTACATCTTTTCTCCTCTTTGATCAAGTAACAAAAGTCAAGATCTGGAAAAACTCAAACCACGTGTCCCCAGGGCGTTGCCTCCTCCACCACCTGCACCTACCCTGGAGCAAGACATGGGGCAGGGGTACTGCCCTGGCCCCTGTAGTTCCTCCCAGGCAGTTTGAAAAAGGTGCTGGTTCCTCTGAATGGAGATCATTCCCTCCATCTGTTAGCAGCTTGTACTGCACTGGTTTTGTTAACTGACCTTCGCCAAACATCTTTATAATTAAAGTGCAAATGGGCCACAGCTACTGTGTGAACACTGCCCTCCCGACCTGCTTCTGCCAGTCACAAGGCCACCTGCAGTGCAGGGCAGAGATGGCTTGTGGCCACCCGCTGAGAAGGCTAGGTGAGTGTCCTGGGCTAGTACTGATTATAACTGGGCTTTGAATTGCTCAGGCTCCCTGCCCCCACCCCTACGAAAGCTACTGCCTTCTATTTAGTCAGTTAACAAATGTGAGGCATTTACAGTGAGCCAGACCCCTGCTAGGCCTGGGCAATAAAGAGAGGAATGAGCCATGGAGTTTGCCCTCTGCAAGCATACCCTCCACGGGTGATGGCGGGTGGTGGGTAAGTAGAAAATGCCATAGAAGGGAGTCGATTGTTGAGGCAATTGATTTTTGAAGCATTTTTCCCAGGGCTAGGATTAGGGTGAGATGACTCAGACAAGGATGTGTGCATTTAGGGTAGGATCCTATCTTTAAAATGACATTCTGTTCATCATGGACTTTTTTGTATTAATTCTGACCTCTTACATTATTGCCTAAAAATCTTGATGACTGAGTTTGTGGGTGCCCCTGTAAATTTTGCTTCTCAGGCAAAGACCTCACTGGCTTCACACACTAGTCTGGAACTCAAAACAAACCTTGCCCTTGAGCTAATACATACCTCACACAAAGAGGAGATATATATATATATATATATATATATATTTATAAGCTGTGTTATTCTATTGTTTTGGATTTGGGGTATACGTAGACTGGCTTAGCCACTAATTTGCTACTTTACCCCAGGCAAGTTGCTTTTCTTCACCTAAGTTCAGTGTCTCACCTGGAAAAATACTAAACTGGGAGAGTTATCTTTTTGACATGGACAAGAATGTCTTCTTTTAACAAACAGTTAAATGAGATCATTTTATCATATGCTATGTGCCATATGAGGGAGTGTGTGTGAGAGATGTTACCATAGGGGGTCAGGAAGGTTCTCTTGAAGTGATCTCAGATGGCCTCAACCTGCAGCATCTTGAAATGGGACTTCAGTTCCCCATCCAGAGACTGAGGTGAGGTTGTGGCAGAGTTCCGAATCTTAGCCACTAAACCACAGTCAGTGACAAGGCCCTAGCTCTTCAGTTTTGCGTAAAATAATTCCCACAAAGATGAAAAGTAGTGAAATAAGTTAAAGTACAATACGTGTGGTTGGACACATGGCTGGACTGAGAGAGAGTCTCGCCTTTGTGATAGTCTGAGTCACTTTTATGGGGCATTTCTTCCAGGTTTCCTTTGGCCAGTCGCTTTGATTTGCCTGGTTCTGAGTCTGTATTTGGCTTATCTCAGGATCCTCCCCTGTGGGCATGCACACCTCTTAGCCAAGCTGGATTCTAGTGAAGAGGCCTATGGGTAGTCGTTATCACTTACTATGAAGTGACGCCCCCCTTCCTTCTAACCTCTGAGGGACCTTTCAGCGCATGTGTAATCAGGGAGGCCTCCTTAACTTCAAGAGTGAGGAATATGTAGTCTTTTATCTCTTACCTGGGCATGGTCCAGCCTCCTCCATCATCCTGCTTTTATGGAGTTTCTGTCCACAGGGGAGAAACTGTTGAGCCTGTGGCCCATCTATCTCCTGCCTCAAAGGGAGATGGTATTTGAGCTGAAATATCCATGCCAAGCGGACACTATGGCTTGCAATCTTCTGTTTTTTAACAGCTGATCTTTAAATGAGCCCTCAGTTGGCTCCTGTTATAACGTGTAAAACTGTTAAGGTGTCTTAATTCATTTCTCTCAACAATGCTGTGAGGTCAGTACTCTTGTTGTATCTTTTTTTTTTTTTTTTTTTAATATATTGATAAGGTTCAGTTCAGTCGCTCAGTTGTGTCTGACTCTTTGCGACCCCATGGCCCAGCATGCCAGGCCTCCCTGTCCATCACCAACTCCAGAATTTACCCAGACTCGTCCATTGAGTCGGTGATGCCATCCATCTTATCCTCTGTCATCCCCTTCTTCTCCTGCCTTCAATCTTTCCCAGCATTGGGGTCTTTTCAAATGAGTCAGGTCTTTGCATCAGGTGGCCAAAGTATTGGAGTTTCAGCTTCAGCATCAGTCCTTCCAATGAACATTCAGGACTGACTTCCTTTAGGATAGTAAGGAGACAAGCAAAAAGAACTCAGGAAGAAGGCTAGCTAGCAAGAGAATGAGCACATGGGCCCTGGGGTTTCAAGCTTGCCCTGTATGTGATTACTTAATGAGGGTAGAAATAGATAGGGCCATTTTTCATCCTTCTCCTCCTCTACCAACACTTAGTAAATACGAAGTAGATTATATGTAAGTTTTACAAACTTTTAAAATAGTCCATTTTGGGGGTAATGGGACTGTTGTGTACCTTGATTATGCTGGTGGTTGGAAGTCTGTGTGAATTAATCAAAACTGCCAGAACTCTGCACTAAGATGGGTGATTTTTACTGTGGGGAAATTATGTTTTAATTTTAAAAACTCCCCCCTCTTCCCTCCTCGGCACCCCTCCCCCCGCCCCCGCCCATAGCCCGGCTACAGGAGAGGGACCTGGAGGTGTCCCCTGCCCCTAACTTCCACGGCGAGGGTGAGGGAAGAGCCTTGAGGGGAGGCGGGCCCAGGTGAGGGAAGGGAGTTGGCCCTGGTGGGCCGGCGGGAAGCCGGGAACGGGAGAAAATAGCACAGCTGGGCGCGCTCCGGGAGGGATGGGAAGGGCCCGTGGACCGCGGGGCGAACCCGGGGAGGGCGGGGGGATGCCGGGAGAGAGGGAGGGACCTGCGGGCGGGAGGGCGAGAGGCAGGGGCGAGGGAGGAGGGCCAGGCGTGCGCTGCGGAGCCAGCCGGGGGCAGCGAGGCGGAGACAGGCCACCGGCCGCCGAGGGTGCCCGCCCAGGCGACCCGCCCTCGCGGCCGCGGTGCGGACGGACGAACGGACGGCGCTGCGTGCAGGAGGCGCCCGGCCATGTTCAGCCGGAGCTCCCGGAAAAGACTCTCCAGCCGCTCGGTGAGTGTCCCCCGCCCGAGCGGGGCCAGTCTCCGGGTGCCCCGTCCCGCCGCGAGCGCCCCTGTGCAGGCTCCCTCCGACCCGCGGCTGCGCACCTGTGGCCCCAGGTAAGCCGGCCCCGCGAACGGGGGTGCGGCCCGGGCGCGCGGGAGCGCTCGTAGGGGCTGAAGGCTTTAAGTCCGGATCCCCAATCCCGGGAAAAGCCGGGCTGGGAACCGTGACCCTGAATGTCACAGTCCGGGGGCGCCCAGGGAAGCCCTCTCCTTTGCCCCTTCCCTTCAGACAGGTCAGAATCCCCGTACCCAAGCCCCAGCATCCAGCGTCTTGGAGCTCTAGCCGTGAACCTGACTTTGGGGCGGTTTTAGGGGGGTGTCCCGTTCTGCTCCCTTCCCGGGAGCATCAGTCAGTCTGGTTCAAGGAGAGCACGCAATGGTCGCCTCTCGGGGACTCCGGGGAGCAGAAAGGTCTTGCTTTTGTTTCTTAGAAACCCGTGACCAAGGTGTCTAGGGGAGACAAAGCCCCAGCCAGGGCCATTTCTTAGTGGCTTGGTGCCCACGCCAGAGGCAGCCCGAACTGGGTCCGCACAGCCGTCCCCAGGCGGGAGACCACCCCTCGGGCCCTGCAGCGCTTGCCCTAAATCCCCCAACGTCAAGAGGAGCTTTGAAGTAGAATCAGAGGAGATGGGGTGAGCAAGGCAGGCCGTCCTGCCTGGGACACAAGTGGGGCTCTGGAGGAAGCCCGGTGGTGGAAACATGCTTGTGTTGTCTTTTTGTTTTGAAGTTGACCGGACTGGGGCGGATCGAGAGAGGCCAGCCATGTAATGCCTGTGGTGACCAGTGCCCGGGGTTTGCCTTGCATAAATGGAGGTAGGACCCCTTATGTGGGATTCCTGGAGACAGCACCACTGCAGGGGGAAGCTGCACAGATAAATCCACATATGTGTATATATGCACACATGTGCATTTTTTGCCTTTTAAATGCACTTGAAGTCACATGGAAAGAATGCAAAGGCTGTTCCTTTAAGAGAGGGACTACATCTGCTACAAATATTGAAGGTGGAAGTGGCGGCCAGACACTGTGGATGCAGGAGGGCCCAACTCTGGCTGCAATTCCCTAATGTGAGAGTTTGGGGTCTCTTGTACCACCCTCTGTGAGTCTAAGTCACTCTGTACCAAATGACTCGATTTAGGCAGGACAGTTTTTCCAAGTGCCACAGTACTGCATATGTGGGATTCCTGGGACTAGCTGGTGTTTTCCAATTGTGTTTTTAATTCAGCCTCTGTAACTCTGGGTCCTAACCGCAAACCCACCACTGCCCGCCTGTGCTGTGTCAACCCTCTTCGGTGGCCAGATGTTTCTTATTAATGTGCCGTGAATGTTGACTTCCAGGCAGCCCCAGCCTGGATTGGAATGATTATGTTTGGGGGACAAGGAATCTGGGTGCCCTCCCAGTACATCTGGCTGCTGAGGCTCTGGCGGGGAAAAGTTAGGGTGCAGGCTGACAGGCTCTGTTTGGTAATACAAAGAGAAGGGAGAGGTTCTTCTTGGCAACTTCATGAAAAGGCAAAACTGGGGACAGGACAAAATTCTTCAGTGTTGTAACCCGTTCTCTCTTTGCTTAATGCATCTTCCTCCCTCACCCCCACTCCCCCCATGCCCCTTTGAAGAAGGCTGTTTCTGGATACTAGGGAGAAAGCCTGCTTTGCTTCCCCCCGCCACTCTGTTTGTGCTTCTCTTCTTTTTCCCAATTGGTCATGTGTGCTGGGCACCCAGTTCTAAAGAAGCTCCCAGCCGGCTCCTTCAGAAATTAAATGCTTTTGTTCTTGCCTCTGAAGGGCTGGCAGCCTCTTTGCCTTTGTTTCAGGGCACTGAGCGCAGCCCTTATGGCTCCCGAGCATTTAATAACTTCTGTGTCGGATGCAAGGCCTGGTGACCTTATAAATATGTAATGGGCAGACATAGGCTTCCATCAGTCCCGCTGATGTTGTAGTCCCAGTAGGTGGCTCTGGACTGGCCCCTCGTGTGTCCCAAATGTGAAAGGGGCGATATGTGGAAATACATGTGGAAGCCTGATTTTGTCAGGCAAATCCAGTGTGACAGCACTACTGATCACTTCCTGTTTGATCCATTCTTTGCTCCACTGGGGGTGGGAAGGCAGAGTGATGAACAGGAGAATGATTTCTGGCTCCTCCCCTACTCTGGAGCCTTTAGGACAACTTCTGATCAGAGGCCTGTAGGGCAGTGGTACAGTGTAGCCAGAGTCCCCTGCTTCCAATCTGACTTCCAGCCAGTCATTCTCCCTAGGTCTCAGTTTTCCTATCCAGTTAAATGGGCATCATAATGATACTTACCTCACAGCTTTATTGTAGGGATTAAGCCAGATGTTGAAAACACATTGTTTGCCCCATACCAGGCGTACGATATATATTAGCTTCTGTCAGTTATTTTGAGCTTCCTCTCGGCTAGTGCCTGGGAGGAAGCATAACGAGCTCACTAGAGGTTGTGGGATCTGCTGGTCACTGCAGATTGTCAGGATCTCTGCGTCTTGCAGAACTTTCAGCAATGTTAACCCAGCTGGTTTGGTGAGGGGAAAACAAGTGTTTTATTTTCAGCCCATTATGGAGTCTTTCTTTTGGAAAGAGAGCCTTTCATGAGGCTGGGATGGGTTTTCATGCCCAGTTTCCCCACTAGCAGCCGAAAGCCTCCATGAATAGGGTTTTTATGGCATTTCCATTCATGGCTGGAAAGGAAACAGCTTCTTGCCTTTTGCCCCTTTTCCCTCACGGGCATGCTCTTGGGTGACTTTTTGGAGAAGAAGGAGAACCATTTCTGAGTTACGGCACAAGATTCTTCTTGGGCAGTTAGGAATCCCTGGCATGCTCCTTTTCCAGTACTCTGACTTGGGAGATCTCTGAGCTCCTGGGAGAGACAGTCACGTCTGAATAGGAGGAAAGGCCTGACACAAAGTGGAAAGACTGCCTTTGGCCTGTTTCATGGAGAGTGAATTGTCCTTGTTCCAAAGCAGCATGACACCCTAAATACTGCCATTCCTGGACCTCATCTATTCTTGTGGCTTCCACAAGGTCCCCCTCCCCGGCATCGTCCACACCGCAGGCATCTCCATCAAGCAGAACAGACTTGGGTTCCTGCCTTCAACACCGAAGTTCTAGGGAGGAAGCGGGTTGTAAACAAACTTTGCTTCCCTTTCTGGCGTGCTGGGGCTTTGAAGTCCGGGAGGAGCTGGGCTGTGGCCTTGCTCTGGTTTTGCCTAGCTGTGTGACCTTGGGCAGAAGACTCAGGCTCCCTGAGTTTCATCTTCCTCAGCTCTCACGCTGGGATCTCGCCTCTGAACAAATATTTGAGGGCCTGCTTTGTGCCAGGCTCTCGACAGGTGCTGGGGATGGAGCGAACAGGACAGACAGGGTTCCTGCTCTTGTTCAGCAAATAATTACATTTTAGATAAGGTGGTCTGGAGAGGACTCTCTGAGGAGGTGACATTTGCACAGACACTGAGATGAAGCAAAGGAGGAGGGTCCTGTTGATTCAACCTGGGTCAGGAACTGCCAGTGCCCGCATCTCATGGGAGCGTTGTTAGAAATGCTGAGTCTCGGGCCCTGCCCTGGACTTAGTGAATCTGGCTTCAGGCCTTAACAGGGTCCCCAGCTGATTCATGTGCATGGTAAAGATTGCGGAAAGCTGAATTACAGCACCTGGCACTGCTTACTCCAGCTCACTCTCTGCCCTCTGGGGCTCCTGTGTGTGATAAATTTGCCTCAGGTTCTGTGAAAGTCTGTTATATTTTATGGAGATTTTCCTGAGGGATCATACTCCTTCAATTATAGCATCACCCACACCATTTGGTGGCAAATGAGGGGATTTTTAGGAATTCTTAGAAAAAGTAAATAACAAAACCACAGAATTTCTTGGCCTTGGAGAAGAAAATGTTTGTAACTGTCAGCCAAAGCGCCCTCTTCCGCCCGACGTAGGGCAGTTGGGGAGCAAAGGTGAACACTGTGCCCTGCAGGTGATCTGCACCACCCCCCGCAAAAAAAATAAAAAGCAGCCCCTCATGGCAGCCCAGGGCAAATCCCACAGGGACAGGGCTGCTGAAGGAGTTCTCATTAAGGGGAAGATTAAGGCATCTTTGTGGACTGTGGCCAGGAGAAAATCATTAATAACTAGGCACTTAGTATACTGTGCCATGTATACCACAGCTCTCTGAGCAGGGCTTAATTGGACTTGCTTGTTTGTACCTAGGTTGAGTAGGGAGCGGGGAATAGCCATTTGGACAGTGAAGGTTTGCCCTTTGAATGCCTAGGCACTGAGGAATAGCGATACCAAAGCAACTGTTAGCAGCGACCAGGCTGTACGCTTACTCTGTCCAAAAGTGTGTCTCCCTGTTTGTACGTGCATTTCTGTCACGTCCTCACCAAAGCCTGGGAGGTGGATGTGATGCTTTTCCTAACGAGGAGACTGAGGCTCAGAGTGGTTCCATCATTGGCCCAAGGTCTCCTGGCTACCGAGAATGAAGCTCGGATTTGGCTCTTAACACCCAGCCTGCTTTCTCTGTGACTGTCTGCCCCAGTGACTTCTCTATTCTAAGGAAGAGGTCACAGACTAGAGGCCCTCGACTCATACCCAGCCTGCAGGTGGGTTCTGTGTGGTCTGCACATTGCATTAAACGGGGGACTTTTTCTGACATTAACAGCCAGGTTTCCAGTTTCTCTTAAAGAATCCCAAGCTGTGGTAGCATGGGGCCGACTTTGCTGTGTGGCAGTAACTGGCAACACACAAGCGGTCTTCATTTGATGGGTGTAATCTTGGCTCATTGTGGTCACCAATATTCCAGTTGCTTTCGGGGACCTATTTTCCCATCCTTCCAATCTTTCCCTTGTAACAGTCCTTGGAGCTGGGTGCA
The DNA here is from genome assembly GCF_032452875.1 of Bos javanicus. Lineage (NCBI taxonomy): Eukaryota > Metazoa > Chordata > Mammalia > Artiodactyla > Bovidae > Bos > Bos javanicus. Next base: position 37,029,916 of record NC_083889.1, read on the forward strand.
ATTATTTATACCCCTTCTAATATATAAGGAAAGTGAGTCTTAGGTTTCACAGCTTGCGTAAGGTTCTTCAGTCCCCAGTCAATGCTATTCCAACCATCTCTGACTTCAAAATTCTGTGTTCTGGGCTAGGACTTCTCAGACTTGGCTGGCATGTGAATCACCAGGGGATCCTGTCCAAATGCAGATTCTGATTCAGCAGGCTCCAGGGCAGGGAACTAAGATGCATTTTTCAACAAGCTCCTGGGTGATGCTGATGCTGCTCGTCCAGGACCATACTCTGAATAGGAGTTGGCAACTAGGTCCTGCTGGGCACATCAGACCCTTTGCCTATTTTGTATGACTCAGAAGTCATGCATGGTTTTAACATCTTTTAATGGTTAGAAAAAAAAAGAATGCTATTTCGTGACGTATGCAGATTCTTTGAAAATCAGATTTCAGTGCCCATAAATTGTTATCTGGACAAAGTCACTCCCATGCATTAATGTATTGTCTGTGGCTGTTTTTGAGCTACAATGATAGAGTTGAGTACTTGCGAGAGTGTACAGTTTATAAAGCCAGAAACATTTACTATCTGTCCATTTACAGAAAATGTTCTCCTGTACCACTCATAGAGGAATATGCAAGTAGCTTCTCTTAATTTTAGCAGAAGGATTTCTGAGAACCTTTGGATTCAGGGCTGGAGGAAACATCCCCTTCAACCTGGATGAGAATGGTGCTAAAAAATCAAAGGCAACCGAAAACCAGGGAACAGACTACAGCCATTTCTAAAGGGCATGTGGAGATGAGGCTTGCAAGACCAGATCAATGAACCTCCAGTGGATTGTAAGCTCCTTGTAATCCCTTTAACATTTCAGCTTTGCTGATAAATGTAGATTTGACTCTCGCAATAAAAGGCGGGCTTTCAGAACAAGCCTCCTGGAGTTGCACTTTGATGAGCGGCTGACACGGAAAGCCCAGAGCAGTAGTAGCCTTGTGAAGTCGTTATAATTATGCAGAGTGGTTAGTCTGGGGACAAGGGCTGCCTTTCCAGGCAGGATGCTTGGACTCTGAGTGACCGCGCCCCCGAAGCAGCGCTCACTGGGTCAGCCAAGACTGTGCCTCGAACAGCGTCTTTCCTTTGTTGCCCTGGTAATTGTGTTGATTGATGATTGGGGCAGTAATTTGGGGAGATGCCGGCCTGCTTTCCTTTAGTGGGTTGTAATTTGGCTAAGAAATGGGTTTCCACTGGATTGTTTTTTTTTTTTGGCTTGGGGAGGAAAAACACTCAGTCAGTTGATGTGCCAAGAGAAGTGGGGGAAAAGGAGGTGGGGTGCGTGTGCATATGTCTGTATAATGCACATGTGCATAAGACATGCTCGCAGTCCTCTAGGTAGGGAAAGATACTTACCAGCTAAGAAAGCTGGTTGTCTTACCTTACTTATGTCTTGGGCATTTGATAATATGCCTGATAGAACCTGAAACACCTAAATAGGTTTTTCTCTTGAGGAAATATATAAGTTCATCCCATTGTGGCTGTTTTAGCTCTGATTTTGAAATAAGACATGGCTATTATAGAAAGATTTAAAACATCACACATTCATACATGTACACACACACATATAAAGAATATGTAGCAGAGAGAAGAAAACCTTTAATCCTACCTTCAAAGGCAGGAATCCGAAAATCACAGCCAGTAGAACAAAATCATTCTGCTGTCTTGTTATAGCCTTGTAGCTAAGAATAGTCCTAACATTTTTAAATGGTTGCCAGAAAAAAAATCAGAATTACATTTTGTGGCACATAAAATTTACTTGAAATTTCAGTTTCAAGTCCATAAATAAAGTTTGAATGGAAAACAGCCATGCCTGTTCATTTAGTTTCATCTTTGGTTCCTTTTGGGTTTCTCTGGTGACTCAGTGGTAAAGAATCTGCCTGCTAAGCAGGAGGCTAAGTCACTTCAGTCGTGTCCGACTCCGTGCGACCCCATAGACGGCAGCCCACCAGGCTCCCCCATCCCTGGGATTCTCCAGGCAAGAACACTGGAGTAGGTTGCCATTTCCTTCTCCAGTACATGAAAGTGAAAAGTGAAAGTGAAGTCACTCAGTCGTGTCCGACTCTTCTTGACCCCATGGACTGCAGCCTTCCAGGCTCCTCTGTCCATGGGATTTTCCAGGCAAGAGTACTGGAGTGGGGTGCCATTGCCTTCTCCTGCTAAGCAGGAGACACAGGTCCAATTCCTGGGTTGGGAAGATCCCCTAGAGGAGGAAATGGCTACCCACTCCAGTATTCTTACCTGGGAAATCCTGTGAACAGAGAATCCTGGTGGGCTACCGTCCATGGGGTTGGAAAGAATCGGACACAAGTCAGCGACTAAACAAGAGCATGGCTGCTTTGACAATAGCTGAATTGAGTAGTTGAGACAGCCCTCATGGTGCACAGAACTGAAAGTACTAGGTTAGCCAGAAAGGTCTTTCAGGATTTTCCATAAAATGTTATGGAAAAACCTTAGTGAACTTTTTGGCCAATCCAGTATTTCCTAGCTGGCTCTATACAGAGTATAAACTATTTACTCACCTTACATCTGGAGATATATGTTGTTTATGGTTTGGTGTTTTATTTCAAATTATCATCATCTATTTATTAAGATTATTTAATAAATTTAATGTATTAGTTATTAAGATCTTGTAGAAAATATGCATTCTACATGTGGTCTTTTATAGCTTTTTTTCATACTTGGCAATACTTCATGGACATCTTTATATGTCAATATATAAATGATATAAAGATCTAATATATTTATTAGCTTTTAGAATCCAGTATATGGGTTATCATTGAGTTAAATGTCTTTGGTTCGTGGCTGCTTCAGCTGTTTTCCTTTGTTCTTTATCATATAGCTCATGACAGTAGATCTTGTGCTATGACATGCTGATGTGGAGCTCTTGTCAAATGGTCTTCTAAAGAGATGGTGCCAGCTTTCACCCCCATTTTTTAAAAAATTGGACTATATTTGTGTGTTTTCTTCGAGGTGAAACTTTGACACATATCGCTTATGGAGCAACCTGGCAAGTAACCTTGTTTAATCCCCCCGAGTAACAATTTATACCTGATGAAAAGTGAGAGAACACGTGGCATCGATCACCATCTTGTTTTCAAGATACACTCTTGTCTTTAACCCTCGAAGTGATACTCATAGCCTATTGAAAGAGCGCCATTCATATGCTTCTGTTGTTGAAGGTTGGTGGATAAAGGAAATCGAATGACTTGTTTTGCAGTCTCTCGATTCAGAAAGCTGGAAGATTATCCTTTAACCCTGTAATTAATGAATATCCTAGAGGGAATTCCCCGTGAACTGAGGGAACATTTCCTAAAGGGAATTTTGACATCAAAAATATCAAAAGATCAGCCTGTGTTGTATATGGGAGAACCATGGGCATTGATTTCTGGGAAGAAATAAGTATTTCCAGGCAGTGTCATAAAAATTTCTGTGAAGCTCATGAGAGCTTCTAGGTGCCCATTCTAGCTGAGTGGTTAAAGGGACAGGCTTTGAAGATACTTCGTAGGAACTGTAGTCTTGGTTCTGCCTCTTATAAGCTGAGTATTCTTAGGAAAGTGACTTAACCTTTCTGAGCCTGTCTTGGTTTTCTAATCTTGGTATTCTCAGTGTGGGAATACTATTATTACTCTAAGTTATCCTCTGAGGTTATTGTGAGTGTTAAATGGGATAATGTGTGTGTTGTGCTTCACTGGGCATGATGTATAGGCTTCATATCCATTTCTGGTTGGAAGAAGGCTTAATGGAAACACAATTGGATAAGGAGCAAGAGACCTGGGTTCATGGCTCTGACATTGTAGATTATATGACAGAACAAGGCACTTCCCCACCATGAGCCACAGTCATTCATTTGCTAAAAATGGAGGTGATGATCGTTGTCATAGAGCCTTAACTCAGAAGAGAGAGAGTGGAGTCCCCCTCTGATGTGAGGATTTAGCCTCTAAAGGAATTAGACTTCCTGATGGAATAGCAGAATCCTATGGCTCATTGCACACTCACCTGGGGATATTTACACTTTAGGTTGAATAAAATTAGAAGAATTGGACCCTATACCCTCACAATCTCTTTGAAGTTGTGATGTTTGTAAGAGCATATGATGTTTGTAAAAACAGGTTGCAGTCTGTAACAGGAAGACAACATGTAAACTCTGCCCCTGGGATCAGTATTTATTTACGAAGGGTCTTTTTTTTGTGCCAGGCACTCTTGAAAATTCATGTTCAAAGTAAAAACCACACATAATCAAGACAATACTTTCTTCATTTTCTCCTAGCCTGCTTGATAAGTATGATTTTTTTCCTTGGTGCTCAGTGTGCCATGCTAAACACTTCCATTTACACAATCACCAGTCCCTTAAGCAGAAGCTCCCTTTTCTAAGCTATGAGAAACAAGGATATTTACATAATACCTGAACCCAGATCATACCCTGAAAACTCCTGAGATGAAATCTGCACTGTACCTATGTCTTGTTGATACTACACAGCATTTAAAATTTAGACTAGTTGCCAACTATTGATATTTTGGATAAAAATTCAGACTTAAGGTTTCCTCTGGAATAAAGAAAAAATAGTGAAAACAATGACAAATTGTGGCAACTCGTATTCCTTGCTTCCTTCTAGATAGAATACACTTGTTGAAATTTTTCTGCAGTCCCCAACATTCTCTGAATCACCTGTTACATCCCTGGCTGGCCATGTAGTCATCTGATGTTGTGACCACTGATTTGAAGAAGTGAGTAAGGAATGTGTACTACTAGAAGGATGCTATGAATGGAAGATTGGGATAAAGGTGCCACTTGGTGGCAACGTCTGTGCTAAGCATGACATCTAAGCAGCTAAACCCTCCCTGTCCCAGAGATGTTCTTGGGCTGGAGCTGACGTGATTGAGGACCTGCTGTGTGCTTGGCTTCTTTCTTCTTTTGTCATCCTCAGAACAGTTTTCTAATGCATGTCCTTTATTTTCTCCTTTTTAAATCTGGGGGGAAAAACAAAACAAAACCTGAAGCCCAGGGGAAGCTAGGTGAAATGTCCTAGGTCATGTAAATAATAAGTAGTGGAGTCGGGTTTGAAACCAGGTCTTGAGGGCTTGAGTTCACAAATTCTTTAACAAAGAGAGAGTGTTAAGCTCTTTCATTTTGACTCCCATGGTCTAAATATAAAACAGTACCTTGGCAAAAACAGAATCTTATATTCTCACTGGCCTGGGGATGACATCGGACTATTGTCAGATATCAGAAGAACCCTAGGCTAGTTGGCTTATTTGAGGCTGGGGTCTTGAAGGTGGAACTCCTATAAAATTAGAGGGTGTGGTGTTGAGCTTATTGGGGTGTCTGAAAGGTGAGAAATTGCATTAAATATAATGCGATGTCCAGTAAAAGGCTCCTTGCAATTTTCTAATCAGATCAGCATACATTAAAGGGGGCTCCATTCGGCTTGTTGATAACTTTGGTGTCAAACTGGGGCCTCTGGGGAGTTTGTGAAAGCTGGCGGTGGGGGGGCATTCTTCAGACATGCCATTTGCATGTTTCCTAGAGGAAGCATCCACCAGAGGGCTCAGTTAAGGGAGGGAGTTGGCAGTACTTCCCTTCAGCCAATCAGAGGTCAAAGCAAGTTGAAAATAAGCAAGATGATCATCCAGTCTTCAGATCTGTGTTTTTGAACTTCTGCTCCTCATTACTTTACTAAGTCTCACACCATGCTGCAAGACAGACCCAAGCACATCTGACTGTCAGAAGGCATTTAATGAGAGCGTTATTTGATTTTAGGTTGGTAAACTACCTGATGATGCAGAAACTGCCTTCACAATTCTTTAAAGCTGACTCATTATGTGTACATATAACATCCAGAGCAGGTCCTTCACGTTTGCATGCTGAGGAATTAGGCCTCTGGGGAACTTATTAGAAGAATGCAGGTGTTTTCTTTCTTCAACGACACTATGCAATTACTCTAATAATATAATTTCTCAAAGTCTTTTGTTTCGCAGTTAGGCACCCAGGAGCGCTCCTGTCATTTGCATCCTTGATGACTTGGTCTTTGGAGCTTCTGTAGCGACTTGCTGAGTTGTTCGGAAATTATAGCGACAGGCTTCGGTCATCTTTATGAAGACACGAATTTGCAAACAATAGATAACTGGGAGACTCTCCATCATCCTGAGTCTCGAATATTTGAAGCCATAGGGAAGGACACAATCATGTTTTCCTTGGTTCTGGGACACAAAACCATTAATAGTTGTGTCCAACTGCTAAGGCAGCGGAATCCCACTCCAGTACTCTTGCCTGGCAAATCCCATGGATGGAGGAGCCTGGTAGGCTGCAGTCTATGGGGTCGCGAAGAGTCGGACATGACTGAAGTGACTTAGCAGCAGCAGCTAGGGATTTTGGATAACTTTTTTAAAATTACAGAATCATGGTGATAGCATTTTATGGCAGGTTTATTTTTAACTTTTTCTTTTATGTTGGAGTAGAGCCGATTAACAATGTTGTGATAGTTTCAGGTGGACGGCAGAGGGACTCAGTCGTCCATATACACGTATCCATTCTCCTCCAAATTCCCCTCGCATCCAGCCTACCACATAACACTGAGCAGAGTTTCAGGCAGGTACATTTACTTAAAATAGTAAATAGTATTTAAAACAATTCATTTTGATCCAATTGTTATGTAAGTGTGCAGTGCAGACAGCTTGGAAAATTGAACAAAATCAAATGATTTATTTTAAAAAAATAGCAGTATCTTCTTCACACGAGGTTGAGTACAGATCTCTTAGCTTTAGGGTGTGATTCCCTTCTAGTCTAGTTTGTTTATGGTAGAGTATGATTAGTTGTATTCATTTTCTAAAGCTGCCAAAACAATTGCCCACAGACTGGGTGGCTTCAAACAACACAATCTGTGGCCCCACAGTTGTGAAGGCTGCAAGTCCAAAGTCAAGGTGTTGGTACAGTTGGTCCTGTGCAGGCTCTGAGGGGGAATCCACCCATGCTGTCTTAGCTTCTGGGGACCTTCTTGGCAGTGCTTGGCCTTCGAGGCTTTCAGAAGTATCGCTCCCTTCTCTTCCTCTGTGTTTCTGGCCTTTTCCCTTTTTAAGGACTTGTCATTGCATTTAGGCACGATGATCTCATCAACTTAATTACATCTACAAAGACCTTTTTCAAAATAAGATCACATTTTGAGATTTGGGTGGATCTTTGAAGGGACCACTCTTCGACCCATTGTAATAATTCTGGAAATAAAGCATATATATATATATATTTACAGTATATATACATATATAATATACATTTAATATATATAGTTAAATATATAGTTATATATTAGATATATAGTTAATATATCTTAAAACATATGTGATTTCATATTCTTAAGCAGTATGTCCAATTTGGGCTTTCTAAATGTGTTCTTTGTGAAACGACAGTGGTGTGGGAGGGCTGGTCCTTGACTGCGGGGCACCTTTGTGGGGACTATGCCTTACTTGTCTTTCCTGGGCCAGTTAAATATCTGCAGCAGGAGGGGGCTGTACAAGCTGCTGTTCGTGGATGGCTCTCTGAGACGGAATCTGCTGCCCATATTGATGAATTCAGCTGTCTGAATCAGCTGACCCCCGGGTCATCCTATGAAGTCCATCCATCTTCTTTGAGCTTTTGTTGGGCTTTGCCAGGGAGATGTATAGGAAATGAACTGGTAGTCTGTGGACAGTTATTTGTGGGAAGTGCTTTTCGCCCTAGGACCTTTTAATTAATGTCTAGGCTATGTAATTGATTCACTTGCAAAGGGGAAAAAAAGTGAGCTTCTTTAGAAAAGGAAATTTTTCATCCTCCTAGAAATCAGCCCCACAAAACCCTGCCTGAGATGACTTCCTCTACCCCTCCCTCAGTCAGTACCCCCCACCCCCCACTCCCCATCATTTCTCTGTAAATAACATCAAGAAAATTATAACACTAATTGTACTCCCTCATTCCCTGATTTCTGTCAAATCCAGCATGAATGGATCTAGGCTTTCCAGAATAAATTATGTGAAATAAATTGAAAGCAGATTATGATTTTTTATCATCATGTTAGCTATCATGAATGGAACGTTAACAATGGACTAGGGCATAGTATATTCTAAGCACGTTTCTTGTCTTCCTGTTTAATTCTTGAAACCTGTTCTGACAGAAACAGCACTATCCACATTGTTTTCACAAGGAAACTGGGAGGCTGCAAGAATGAGTTACTTTTCCCGAGGTTACACAGCTAGTGAGTACTCAAACCAAGGTTAGATCTTACAACCCCAACTGTAGTTTGGACTCTTAAACCCCACAGTATGTGCCTGGCTCTGGAAGTATCTTATAATAAGACTCTAAACCGTGGTTTTCACAGTTCAGTATTCATCAGAATCAACTGGAGGGTTGCTCCCCTTTCTCCTCAGAGTTTCTCATTCATTAGATATCAGCAGATGATTAGAATATCTGATCACCTAATAATTTAAGTTTTCTGCTGCTACTGCTGCTAAGTCGCTTCAGTCGTGTCCGACTCTGTGCGACCCCACAGACGGCAGCCCACCAGGCTCCTCCGTCCCTGGGATTCTCCAGGCAAGAACATTGGAGTGGGTTGCCATTTCCTTCTCCAATGCATGAAAGGGAGAAGGGAAAGTGACACGACTCTTAGCAACCCCGTGGACTGCAGCCTACTAGACTCCTCCGTCCATGGGATTTTCCAGGCAAGAGAAACTAGGTGTTGCTGCTACTGGTCCAAATACTTTGAGAACCACAGGTCAACACTGTAGCCCTTCTCCAGGACTTATAGTCACATCCATTTATCAGACCAGATAAACATGATTTAAATGATTGTCCAGTTTACTAGTCCATACGTTTTCTTATCACAAAGAAACAATGTAGGTTACTATTACCTGGTTGGTATTGATGTAGAGCGCTTGGAATTTAGTTTGTAAAGAAGGCCCCACCCCCACAAAAGCCTGCGTATAATCTTAGTTTCTTCCTCTTTCCTGTCATGTAGAGGCCATGAAATTTAATAAAGTTAATAAAGTGGTTTTTGAGCTCTTTTGTCAGCTGGAAAGTAGAACCAGCCAAGGTCTGGTATCCATGAAGATGACTAAAGATAAATGTTCTAGCCCAACCAGACAACCTAGATAGCATATTAAAAAGCAGAGACATTACTCTGCCAACAAAGGTCCGTCTAGTCAAGGCTATGGTTTTTCCGGTGGTCATATATGGATGTGAGAGTTGGACTGTGAAGAAAGCTGAGTGCCGAAGAATTGATGCTTCTGAACTGTGGTGTTGGAGAAGACTCTTGAGAGTCCCTTGGACTGCAAGGAGATCCAACCAGTCCATCCTAAAAGAGATCAGCCCTGGGATTTCTTTGGAAGGAATGATGCTAAAGCTGAAACTCCAGTACTTTGGCCACCTCATGTGAAGAGTTGACTCATTGGAAAAGACCCTGATGCTGGGAGGGATTGGGGGCAGGAGGAGAAGGGGACGACAGAGGATGAGATGGCTGGATGGTATCACTGACTCTATGGACGCGAGTTTGAGTGAACTCCAGGAGTTGATGATGGACAGGGAGGCCTGGCGTGCTGCGATTCATGGGGTCGCAAAGAGTCAGACACGACTGAGCAACTGAACTGAGCCCAACCAGATAGTAAAATACATTGTAAAGCGATATAAAGGAAAACGGTACGTTACTAGAGCAGAAATGGATTTTTTACAAGAAACTCAGATATCTCCCTAAATCAACCCAGGTATTTTAAGATGATGATCTGTGATAAAGGTGATATGTATTTAAAAGCAGTGGGGAAAAGATTCAATAAATGGTGCTAGGACGAGCAGCTTTTCATTTGGAATGAAAAGATTAATCCAAAACTTTTCAGTGTAAAGAACATTTGATTATGGAAAAATGCTTTTACAAATTGGGAAAGTGAAAAGCATATCTAAATTCAAATATTCCTTCTTCCTTTTTCTCTTACTCCCTCCTCTCTTGCAGTGCTGACCCCCTGCTGGTCCCCAAACACAGGCATAGTTTCACCTTAGGGAATCTGCCCTTGCCTGGACATCCCCCGGGACCAGCCCCCTACATACCTATCAGTTTTTTCTCTTGCTTCCCTCCAGATCTCTCTTCCCTTCACGCTTGTGTTCCGTGATCATCTTTAAATTGTGTTCAGATCCCTTCCTTTTCCCTTCGTCTTAACTCTTTGTTTTTTCAGAGCACTTATTAGCACCTGACATTATACTTTTAATAGATTATCTGGCTTTTGTTCTCACCCTAGAATTAAGTTGCCTTAGCTCCACGGGAATTTAAACTTCATGAGGATATTTTGTTCCATGTTTCCTTTGTTCAATTCTCTAATACCCAGAAAAATATCTAGTGTGCAGCAAAAAACCTACCAGAATTTGTTGACTGAATGAATAAATGGATGGATGATAGGAATCCCAGATGTTGTCAAGGAAGATGAGTTATTTTGACATGAAATAATTTAAAAATTGTCAAAACAAAATTGAAAAAAAAATTGGAACAGATAGGATAGAGACAGAGGCCTAGTTTTTTAAGATATGAAAACAGCTCTAATAAAAATATGAAATGATTCATTAGAAAATTGGGCAACTGATCTCATTAGGCAGGTGTTTGAGAAGGTATAATTTGTTTTCATAGTAATGTTCTTATATATATATATATTTTAATTTTTATTCCTTTATTTCTCATGTGTTCCCCATCCTGAACCCTCCTCCCTCCTCCCTCCCCATACCATCCCTCTGGGTCGTCCCAGTGCACCAGCCCCAAGCATCCAGCATCGTGCATTGAACCTGGACTGGCATCTCGTTTCATACATGACATTTCACATGTTTCAATGCCATTCTCCCAAATCTTCCCACGCTCTCCCTCTCCCACAGAGTCCATAAGCCTGTTCTATACATCAGTGTCTCTTTTGCTGTCTCGTATACAGGGTTATCGTTACCATCTTTCTAAATTCCATATATATGCGTTAGTATACTGTATTGGTGTTTTTCCTTCTGGTTTACTTCACTCTGTATAATAGGCTCCAGTTTCATCCACCTCATTAGAACTGATTCAAATGTATTCTTTTTAATGGCTGAGTAATACTCCATTGTGTATATGTACCACAGCTTTGTTATCCATTCATCTGCTGATGGACATCTAGGTTGCTTCCATGTCCTGGCTATTATAAACAGTGCTGCGATGAACACTGGGGTACACGTGTCTCTTTCCCTTCTGGTTTCCTCAGTGTGTATGCCCAGCAGTGGGATTGCTGGATCATAAGGCAGTTCTATTTCCAGTTTTTTAAGGAATCTCCACACTGTTCTCCATAGTGGCTGTACTAGTTTGCATTCCCACCAACAGTGTAAGAGGGTTCCCTTTTCTCCACATCCTCTCCAGCATTTATTATTTGTAGACTTTTGGATCGCAGCCATTCTGACTGGTGTGAAATGGTATCTCATAGTGGTTTTGATTTGCATTTCTCTGATAATGAGTGATGTTGAGCATCTTTTCATGTGTTTGTTAGCCATCTGTATGTCTTCTTTGGAGAAATGTCTATTTAGATCTTTGGCCCATTTTTTGATTGGGTCATTTATTTTTCTGGAGTTGAGCTGGAGGAGTTGCTTGTATATTTTTGGGATTAGTTGTTTGTCGGTTGCTTCATTTGCTATTATTTTCTCCCATTCTGAAGGCTGTCTTTTCACCTTGCTTATAGTTTCCTTTGATGTGCAGAAGCTTTTAAGTTGAATTAGGTCCCATTTGTTTATTTTTGCTTTTATTTCCAATATTCTGGGAGGTGGGTCATAGAGGATCCTGCTGTGATGTATGTCAGAGAGTGTTTTGTCTATGTTCTCCTCTAGGAGTTTTATAGTTTCTGGTCTTACGTTGAGATCTTTAATCCATTTTGAGTTTATTTTTGTGTATGGTGTTAGAAAGTGTTCTAGTTTCATTCTTTTACAAGTGGTTGACCAGATTTCCCAGCACCACTTGTTAAAGAGATTGTCTTTAATCCATTGTATATTCTTGCCTCCTTTGTCAAAGATAAGGTGTCCATATGTGCGTGGATTTATCTCTGGGCTTTCTATTTTGTTCCATTGATCTATACTTCTGTCTTTGTGCCAGTACCATACTGTCTTGATAACTGTGGCTTTGTAGTAGAGCCTGAAGTCAGGTAGGTTGATTCCTCCAGTTCCATTTTTCTTTCTCAAGATCGCTTTGGCTATTCGAGGTTTTTTGTATTTCCATACAAATTGTGAAATTATTTGTTCTAGCTCTGTGAAGAATACTGTTGGTAGCTTGATAGGGATTGCATTCAATCTATAAATTGCTTTGGGTAGTATACTCATTTTCACTATATTGATTCTTCCAATCCATGAACATGGTATATTTCTCCATCTATTAGTGTCCTCTTTGATTTCTTTCACCAGTGTTTTATAGTTTTCTATATATAGGTCTTTAGTTTCTTTAGGTAGATATATTCCTAAGTATTTTATTCTTTTCGTTGCAATGGTGAATGGAATTGTTTCCTTAATTTCTCTTTCTGTTTTCTCATTATTAGTTTATAGGAATGCAAGGGATTTCTGTGTGTTGATTTTATATCCTGCAACTTTACTATAATCATTGATTAGTTCTAGTAATTTTCTGGTGGAGTCTTTAGGGTTTTCTATGTAGAGGATCATGTCATCTGCAAATAGTGAGAGTTTTACTTCTTCTTTTCCAATTTGGATTCCTTTTATTTCTTTTTCTGCTCTGATTGCTGTGGCCAAAACTTCCAAAACTATGTTGAATAGTAATGGTGAAAGTGGGCACCCTTGTCTTGTTCCTGACTTTAGAGGAAATGCTTTCAATTTTTCACCATTGAGGATAATGTTTGCTGTGGGTTTGTCATATATAGCTTTTATTATGTTGAGGTATGTTCCTTCTATTCCTGCTTTCTGGAGAGTTTTTATCATAAATGGGTGTTGAATTTTGTCAAAGGCTTTCTCTGCATCTATTGAGATAATCATATGGTTTTTGTTTTTCAATTTGTTAATGTGGTGTATTACATTGATTGATTTGCGGATATTGAAGAATCCTTGCATCCCTGGGATAAAGCCCACTTGGTCATGGTGTATGATCTTTTTAATGTGTTGTTGGATTCTGATTGCTAGAATTTTGTTTAGGATTTTTGCATCTATATTCATCAGTGATATTGGCCTGTAGTTTTCTTTTTTTGTGGGATCTTTGTCAGGTTTTGGTATTAGGGTGATGGTGGCCTCATAGAATGAGTTTGGAAGTTTACCTTCCTCTGCAATTTTCTGGAAGAGTTTGAGCAGGATAGGTGTTAGCTCTTCTCTAAATTTTTGGTAGAATTCAGCTGTGAAGCCGTCTGGACCTGGGCTTTTGTTTGCTGGAAGATTTTTGATTACAGTTTCAATTTCCGTGCTTGTGATGGGTCTGTTAAGGTTTTCTATTTCTTCCTGGTCGAGTTTTGGAAAGTTGTACTTTTCTAAGAATTTGTCCATTTCTTCCTTGTTGTCCATTTTATTGGCATATAATTGTTGATAATAGTCTCTTATGATCCTTTGTATTTCTGTGTTGTCTTTTGTGATCTCTCCATTTTTGTTTCTAATTTTATTGATTTGATTTTTCTCCCTTTGTTTCTTGATGAGTCTGGCTAATGGTTTATCAATTTTATTTATCCTTTCAAAGAACCAGCTTTTGGCTTTGTTGATTTTTGCTATGGTCTCTTTTGTTTCTTTTGCATTTATTTCTGCTCTAATTTTTAAGATTTCTTTCCTTCTACTAACCCTGGGGTTCTTCATTTCTTCCTTTTCTAGTTGCTTTAGGTGTAGAGTTAGGTTATTTATTTGACTTTTTTCTTGTTTCTTGAGGTGTGCCTGTATTGCTATAAACTTTCCCCTTAGGATTGCTTTTACTGTGTCCCACAGGTTTTGGGTTGTTGTGTTTTCATTTTCATTCGTTTCTATGCAAATTTTGATTTCTTTTTTGATTTCTTCTGTGATTTGTTGGTTATTCAGCAGGGTGTTGTTCATCCTCCATATGTTGGAATTTTTAATAGTTTTTCTCCTGTAATTGAGATCTAATCTTACTGCATTGTGGTCAGAAAAGATGCTTGGAATGATTTCTATTTTTTTGAATTTACCAAGGCTAGCTTTATGGCCCAGGATGTGATCTATCCTGGAGAAGGTTCCATGTGCGCTTGAGAAAAAGGTGAAATTCATTGTTTTGGGATGAAATGTCCTATAGATATCAATTAGGTCTAACTGGTCTATTGTATCATTTAAAGTTTGTGTTTCCTTGTTAATTTTCTGTTTAGTTTATCTATCCATAGGTGTGAGTGGGGTATTAAAGTCTCCCACTATTATTGTGTTATTGTTAATTTCTCCTTTCATACTTGTTAGCATTTGTCTTACATACTGCGGTGCTCCCATGTTGGGTGCATATATATTTATAATTGTTATATCTTCTTCTTGGATTGATCCTTTGATCATTATGTAGTGACCTTCTTTGTCTCTTTTCACAGCCTTTGTTTTAAAGTCTATTTTATCTGATATGAGTATTGCTACTCCTGCTTTCTTTTGGTCCCTATTTGCATGGAAAATCTTTTTCCAGCCCTTCACTTTCAGTCTGTATGTGTCCCCTGTTTTGAGGTGGGTCTCCTGTAGACAACATATATAAGGGTCTTGTTTTTGTATCCATTCAGCCAGTCTTTGTCTTTTGGTTGGGGCATTCAACCCATTTACGTTTAAGGTAATTACTGATAAGTATGATCCCGTTGCCATTTACTTTATTGTTTGGGGTTCGAATTTATACACCATTTTTGTGTTTCCTGTCTAGAGAATATCCTTTAGTATTTGTTGGAGAGCTGGTTTGGTGGTGCAGAATTCTCTCAGCTTTTGCTTGTCTGAGAAGCTTTTGATTTCTCCTTCATACTTGAATGAAATCCTTGCTGGGTACAATAATCTGGGCTGTAGGTTATTTTCTTTCATCATTTTAAGTATGTCTTGCCATTCCCTCCTGGCTTGAAGAGTTTCTGTTGAAAGATCAGCTGTTATCCTTATGGGAATTCCCTTGTGTGTTATTTGTTGTTTTTCCCTTGCTGCTTTTAATATTTGTTCTTTGTGTTTGATCTTTGTTAATTTGATTAATACGTGTCTTGGGGTGTTTCGCCTTGGGTTTATCCTGTTTGGGATTCTCTGGGTTTCTTGGACTTGGGTGATTATTTCCTTCCCCAGTTTAGGGAAGTTTTCAACTATTATCTCCTCAAGTATTTTCTCATGGTCTTTCTTTTTGTCTTCTTCTTCTGGAACCCCTATGATTCGAATGTTGTAGCGTTTAATATTGTCCTGGAGGTCTCTGAGATTGTCCTCATTTCTTTTAATTCGTTTTTCTTTTATTCTCTCTGATTCATTTATTTCTACCATTCTATCTTCTAATTCACTAATCCTATCTTCTGCCTCTGTCATTCTACTATTTGTTGCCTCCAGAGTGTTTTTAATTTCATTTATTGCATTATTCATTATATATTGACTCTTTTTTATTTCTTCTAGATCCTTGTTAAACCTTTCTTGCATCTTCTCAATCCTTGTCTCCAAGCTATTTATCTGTGATTCTATTTTAATTTCAAGATTTTGGATCAATTTCACTATCATTATTCGGAATTCTTTATCAGGTAGATTCCCTATCTCTTCCTCTTTTGTTTGGTTTGGTGGGCATTTATCCTGTTCCTTTATCTGCTGGCTATTCCTCTGTCTCTTCATCTTGTTTAAATTGCTGAGTTTGGGGTGTCCTTTCTGTATTCTGGCAGTTTGTGGAGTTCTCTTTATTGTGGCTTTTCCTCGCTGTGTGTGGGTTTGTACAGGTGGCTTGTCAAGGTTTCCTGGTTAGGGAAGCTTGTGTCGGTGTTCTGATGGGTGGAGCTGTATTTCTTCTCTTTGTTCAGTCGCGCTCCTTTCGAAGAGTTGGATTGCTTTTCTGGGTGCCTGATGTCCTCTGCCGGCATTCAGAAGTTGTTTTGTGGAATTTACTGGACGTTTAAATGCTCTTTTGATGAATTTGTGGGGGAGAAAGTGTTCTCCCCGTCCTACTCCTCCGCCATCTTGGCTCCTCCTCCGGAACTTCTTATATCTTTGCAGATTGCCTCTGGGGCTTTAAAAATGGAGAATCTCAATTGTGAAAGGGCTTCTAAGACTGAAAAGTCCCCAAAGTTGCTAGAAGCATGGCTCCTCACCCATAGGATCCGCCAACAACGCTGACGACTCACTCACTCCAGAAGCATCTCAGAGGCATGCCCTCTCAAAGAGCAGTAATGTTCTTATGTTTCCATTTATTTGTGCGTCTAGTATAAGTAGCTCTTAGAAAATGTTTGTGATGTCTATATTCAATTAACTATAGCATCTCTTTTCCTAAGAAGTATTAAAACAGTATGCATACTCATGTTTTGGGCTAAGCTTTGTTGGCTTCTATCAAGAAGATTAAAAGGCCTTTTAAGATTCCTTAGGATTTGGAGTTGTCTATGGGTATGAACAAGACCCATAGCTGTGCTAGTGTGATCCAAGAGATGACAAGAAAGACCGAGTAAAAGACTACCAAATCCACAACATCAGAAATCACCTCTGTGTCTAGGGATGTGGGCATTTCACCGCTAATGGGTATCTTTCTCTTTTCCTGTCATGACGATTTAGGAGTGTTGCCTGTGGCCTTTAGAGGCCTGGGGACTGAGATGTAAATTCTTTTGTGGTCTGTGAGATTGTACCATCACAATGCAGGTAGTCCTGCCTCCAATGCCAATGCCATTCTTCCCCAGTGAGAAGCAGTGAAAAGTTTTGGAGGCAGCAGGTGCCTTTGGGAAGTGCTTAGTACATATCCGATGTTTGGAAACTTCTCTGGACCTCAGTTTCCCTCATCTATATATTGAGGGAGATTATAGAATAGGAAGCCCTTCTCTCTCCCCCCATCGTTAATACATGGTGATAGTATTGCAAGGGTTTTCCTGCTCAGATAATCAACTGAAGAGATTTGGACAAGAAGAAATTAAGGAGAGAGAACAGAAATTTTTCAGTCAATCCGCTTGCCTGATAAGCGTCCCCTTTTCAGGATGCTCGCACTCTTCTGCTCGCTTGGGTTGTGGTGGTGTAGAATCGTATATCTGCCAAGTGTGAATTTGTTTGTTTCTTACACTACTTATTGCCAGTTACATCTGCTACTGTAGTTAAGTTACCTACATAAACCCATGACATATGAATGTGAGAAGAAAGAAGAGTTATTTATATGAAAATTAAGCTGAGTGCTTGGAAATGACCTGAAGCAATTTAAAAATATTGGGAGAGAGGCAGAAATTGTAAAACGACTTAGATTTTTTTTGACAGCACCTTTAAGTTCTGACACTACTTAAAAAAAAACACCTCAAAAAACAAGCAACAAATAACACCACCAAAAAAAAAAAAAAAGACAAACCAACCGGATAAGAGAAAACCTGCACTGGGAATTGAAGAAGATCCATTATAGGTGTGTTTTATGGTACTGGATCTGTAAGCCCATAAGCTAAATTCCCTTGCCCACTAGAAAGGAATGTATGGTTATGTATTTCAAGAAAATAGAAGATATGTATGATTCTTTTGTGATTCCTCAATGTTATAGACACTGCTACTTTCCTCATGTACTTTGTCTACTCCTTAGAACCATTACCTTCAAAATACTGTCCAGCAAATATATTAAGACAGTATTTCCTAGCCCTCCTTGCTTCTAGGGATTGCCATTGACTAAGCTCTAGCCAAAGGCATATAAATAAAAATAGTAAGTACAGCTTCTGGAAAGTACTTTTGAAAGGAGAGCATGTACCGTTTTTGCTGACTTCTTGTCTACCGGAATGTGGATGTGAGAGCTGGAGCTCAAGCAACTACATTGGACCATGAGGTAGAAGCCCTCTGTTGTAAAAGGCAGAATATGACATGCAATGCCTGGGTCCCTGATGACCGCAGAGACAATAGCACAGCCTTGGACTGTGTAACTCCAGACTGTATTTCCATGAGAGATAATTTTCATCTTGTTTAAGCCATTATTATTTTGAATTTTCAGTCATCTACAGCCACATATCAAGCCAACAGGACTATAACAATGGGATGTATGTTGTATTTTCAGTGGTTGATAACCCAAGCTGTCCTTTTAATTTTAGGAGTTCTTGGTAAGGGCAGGTGTGCTGTTCCAGAATACACTGTTCTGAGGCAGGGATGCCTTCATCTGAAATCTTGGCGTTTTGTAAGTTCTTAGAGTGCATGACTCATGGTGGTAATAGGTATTAAAGAGAGTAATTTTTTCCTGTTGGTCAATTGCTCTCTGAATATGCACTGTTATCTATCGAGGAATAACCTGGGCCAACTCAGGAATGTCATCATGTAGCACTGATTTCACCCTCTGAGAAAGTGCATGTCCTGTTTTGGAATGTGTTTAGTACTGCTTATTTTAGGATTAAAGGGTAGTAGAGTGAAGGAATACATTTAATCCATTTGATGGTCCCTATCGTTTTACCAGCAGACTGAGCAGAGGAGTTGGGTTCACATTACATCCGTGGAGAGGCATGCCACAGCGCTACTGTGTGGGAGTGTGGACAAGGGTGAAACCCTATCGCCTTTGTGTGAGCACAGAACGACATGTGCCTTTTTAACCTCGTAATTAAATAATCACCGTCCAAAAACGTTTCTCTCTGGAACGTCTGCCCCGTTGGTTGTATCCCAGAATAGTTTTGTGTGAAAGTCTTTAAGCAGGAATTACCTTTATGATGGTTATTCCTGACCAGCTTTCTCAAATTATCTGAGCACAGTGTTAAATTGGTAATAAAAAGTGTCTGAGAAAAAATTAGATGACATTTTGGGGTCAAGTTTTCAAAAGGAAGAGGAACACACTGGGAAATGGATTTATGAAAAGCTTAAAGGGAATTCATTCATTCAAGAAAGTTTATCATGTATGTGCTATGGCTTTATGCATGTATGCTGAGTCACTCAGTTGTGTTTGACTCTTTGCGACCTCATGGACTGCAGCCCTCCAGGCTCCTCAGTCTGTGGGATTCTCCAGGCAGGAATACTGGAGGGGGTTGCCATGTCCTCCTCCAGGGGATCTTCCGAACCCAGGGATCGAACCCACGTCTCCTGGACTGTAGGTGAATTCTTTATCCACTTGCCATAAAATACAGTAAAACTGATGTCATAAATGAGTATATTTTCAATTCGTTGGATGTCCCTCTTTGATACATATGCATACATACAGGTATGCACATGCAGTATACATAGATCAGTACGAATGTGTGTATATGTGTGTATATATATGTACATATGTTTTGTTTTTTAACACAAATGGTGGCATAGATACTTACTTTTTATCACTTAACAGTAGATCTTGGAGGATTTTTAACATTAGTATATTATTATATATAAATATTGTTATAGAAAAAAAAACAGACCAGGCAATAGCCCATTATATAGCTATGTCATAATTTTTTTTAACCAGTTGTCTGCTGATGATCATTTAAGATGTTTAAAATTTCTGGATAATGCAGTGGTGCTTTAGCAGACATTATTTGTAGCTTGTCCCTGCCTTTTCATTTGACAGTATTTGCAGGGTAAATTCCTAAACACAGAATCATCAAATCAAAATGTATGTGCAAATTAATTAGTTGAGTATTACTAAATAGAAAAAATAATGGTTTCCAAAGATGTTTAGATCTATCAGTGTATATGAGGGTGAAAGATTAAGTTTACATGACTGGACATTTAAC
Source organism: Bos javanicus (assembly GCF_032452875.1). Classification (NCBI taxonomy): domain Eukaryota; kingdom Metazoa; phylum Chordata; class Mammalia; order Artiodactyla; family Bovidae; genus Bos; species Bos javanicus. Next base: position 37,049,699 of record NC_083889.1, read on the forward strand.
TTCAAAAAACTTTTTCGAATGCCGTTTAAAGCATTTATTTTGTATTGTGGTAAGGTAGTCATGGCTACCCAGGTGGTGCTGGTGGTAAAGAATCTCCCTGCCAGTGTAGGAGACATAAGGGATGCAGGTTTGATCCCTGGGTCAGGAAGATTCCCTGGAGGAGGACATGGTAACCCACTCCAGCATTCTTGCCTGGAGATTCCCCATGGACAGAGGAGCCTGGTGGGCTACAGTCCATAAGGTCACAAAGAGTCGGACATGACTGAAGTACCTTAGCACGCATGTACAAGATAGTCATAGCTGGGATGCCATCTTGATTTATTATGTTGATACACCACCCTCAAGTTTTTGCAAAACCATTAAATTGGATTTAACCTACTTGCCCTGAGGTAGGAGTTTTTAGGTAACTTAATGCTGATGGAGACTCTTTGGGAATAAGATAGATCATCATTATTATAGACAAAGACCAATATACTGTCAGCATGCAGTACCGATGGTGCCCGTGGTACTGAATTCTGGTGTATCAGAGTGTGAGTTTGTGTTCTGTCACATGACTGGGTAGAAAGAGGCAGAAGGCCGGTGTTAATGATTTTGGTACTGGTCCATTCTGCCCCTAATTTTTTTTTTTTTAATCTCATCTGAGTCTTGATTTACAGATCTGTAAAAATCAAGGAGTTTCGTAAATTGGGGAAGAAACCCTCTCTCCCTCACTGTTCCCATCACACTCTAGAAATGTTGCTTAAACCTTAAACCCAGTTTGAAAGGTATGGTTTAACTGTGTGCCTGGCAGCATTTCTTTCTCTCCATCTCCTCTGTATCGTGCTCTGCTGGAAACCACTATTACTTCTTGCTTCAACAGGTACCCTGGTCTACCTAACAGATTTCCCCACTTCTGCCTTTTCACCCCTCTAATCCATTTTCCACCCCTCTAATCCATTTTCCACCCAGCCCTCAGATACAAAGAGGTAGTTCTTATGAAATATTGAGCAGATAAAAATATTAATAAAATATGTATAAGACAAAAACAACAGTGTTGTGATGGACACCCACGAACCTGCCACCTGGCTTTAGGAAAAAGAACCTTACTATCTCTTGTGATTCCATCCTTTTTCCTCTCTCAGCGGTAACTAGTGTCTTGAATTATGAATTTATCACATCCTTAGCTTGTTTCATAGTTTTGCCATAATTTATGTCTTACTAGGCGTCTTTGCTTCTGTAGTGTTCTTTTGGGACACAATATTCAAGAGGTTTCTGAAGCATGTGCCCAGGATTGGCCTTGCCAGGTCATCTGGCACGTACCTGGGACTTCGCTAAACAAGGATGCACTGCTTTCCAAAGTTAATACTCCGTCAGCAGTGAAGGTTCTGCTTGTTCTCATCCTTGGCCATACTTGGTTTTATCTGATCCCTCCTTAGTCCTTTGTACATGGTGGCTTCCTCTCCCTAGAATGTCCTTTCCCCATCTATTCCAGAACTTGCTGCTGCTTGCATCTTTCCACTCTCAGTTTAAATGTCACCTTCTCAGAACATTTCTCTGCACATAAGCCCCTCTTGCCCCCAGACTATAAGGGCAGGAACCTGTGTCTTCTTGGTTCATCATTGTGTTTTTAAAAAGCACCTTGATTTTCTGGAAGGTGCTCAATAAATAGTTGAAATGAGAGTAAGCAATGGTATGAATCAAGTCCTTTCTGGTCTGAAGTCTTCTGTGTCAAATGATGTAAAGATTTGAGAAAGCTCAAGAGAACCCACTCTGTTTGGCTCTGGCTTCAAGGCAGCTTTGTGATGAAGATGGTTTCAGAAGACCTCCTCTGAAGGGGTGTGGATGCTTAGCTACTCTGGTGGAACATTTCCACCAGCAGACATGAAAAATGTCTGTGTGCAATAAATGAATAAATGGAGCGTAAATAAATGAACAAGCAGAGCATACATAAATAGGGCATGCATAAACAGGAGTTATAGACATGCTTGTCTCCCAAGTAACAAAGTAGGTGAAGGTGCTCTTGAGGTGCAGAATTAACCGATATTCTAGCAGCCCTGAGTGGGACTGAAAAGTAAGTGATCCCAGATGGGAGACCTGGGGAGGTTTTAGTCCAGAGCTCAAATTCCCAGTGTGGACATTCGAATTTGCCTGTGGATGTTTGTGGGGTTTTTCCTGTGCTCATGGGAGTTGGTTTCTTTCAGTCCTTAGGGGTGGCCCATTTTCTTTGAGCTCAGCCTGGTGAAAGCTGGGCGGTGCAGCCTCAGTACTGGGCAGACTGGGTCGGAGTGGCAGGTCACTCTTGAAGATTAACACAGAAACATCCCTAAATAATGTTTTAGTATCCATAAATAATGAAATCCATCACATGGAGTCATTTACAGCCTGCAAAGCACTTTCTCATACATAATCTGATTGCCTAGAAATGGGAGGGAATTGACTTGTGTTCAAGATTCCTGTGAAATCCCAGCAACAGGGATGCCATGCAGGGAGGTGATCATAAGCTCCGGCTGGAATCTCCATTACTCATTGACCAGCTCTGTCAATTTGGATATGTCACTTAGGCTCTCTGAACCTCGATTTCCTCATCTGTAAAATGGGAACATCAATACTTCTCTAAGTTTCCAGTGAGGGAAGTGATATGATAATGATAAAACACTTGGCACAGTATCTGGCACATGGGAAGTGCTTCAATTTCTTTTTCCTCTAAAGAGTTATCTTTAATTTATATATGATGGAGCAAGAGATACCCAAAGGAGATTGACATGCTGGAGTATGTAGTTGAAACTGGGCCCAGAATGCAGATCTAGGCACTTTCTGGCCAGTATTTTTGGGACACACTTCTCTCTCAGAACAGCTCAGATATCTTAAGCCTCTCTTAATTAAGCTCTTTCTATGAAAGAGCTACTCTTATTTTTTTTTTTAAGGTTTTGCAAGTCTGTTTTGCTTCAATACATTCTTAGTCATTTATGATTTAAAAAGGGGAGGATTAAGACTGAACAATTGGCAGCAGCCTGTAGATACAAATGCCTTTGAGGACTGCTAAAAAGGAAGCAGGAAGTAGAAGAGGGTAAGTAAAACTGTCAGAGCATCAGCCTCCAGACTGCAGGTCCCTGGAAGAAAAAGCTCTAAGGGGCTCTCTGTGCCCCTTGCTTGTGTGCTGACATGTGAGGACCTCTCTAAGTCTGTGGCCAAGAGGAAATGCCTCTTTGAGAGAAGTCAGCTTAGTGTGAAAAGGATGGGCAGGCTGACTTGGGATAATTAGTGGCCCAGTGAGGCAGAAAAAGCTCCTCCAAGCCTCCTTGTTGCCCACTGGCTGATGGACCTCCCCACCGTTGTTGCAACTCTGATTCTTTTCCTGACATCTTTCCAGAACAGTGTTTCTTAACGTGGCCTCCCATAGATAGAGCACTCCTGAACAAGGATGGAAAAAAACTGACATCTTTTGTTTCTACTAACCCCTACTTGAACTTTAGCATTTCCCTGAATTATGAGTGAAGGTAATGGACCACAGTGATTGCATTAACAATACCTGTACCTTTAGCACCAATAAAAATCCCAGATGTTTTCATATCATGTTAATGGTCATGGAAGTCATCTTGAAAGATCATTAATGCTCATCATTGTTTAGAAATCATGGCACTTAGTAGATTTACTTCTGGATCTTTGTATATCATATTTCAGTTGATATTACCATATAAACCAAGCTATATAAATTATAGCTTATATATAACAATATTTATAATTGTATGCTAAAAACTATAGCTTATATGCTGTGTATTATTAATTATATAAACTATATGTGTAGCGTGTACTTATATGTAAAGACAAATTGCTACATCAGATTTTTAAAATATTTTAATAACTATTTTAACATAACTGGCTTCCTTTATAATCTGATATATTTTGTTTTGCTTCCCTTGTGGCTCAGCTGGTAAAGAATTTGCTTGCAGTGTGGGAGACCTGGGTTCTATCCCTGGGTTGGGAAGATCCCCTAGAGAAGGGAAAGGCCACCCACTCCAGTATTCTGACCTGGAGAATTCATATTTTGTTTTACTCATTGTATTATGAGAAGGGGTTCATGCTGCTGCTGCTGCTAAATCGCTTCAGTTGTGTCCAACTCTGTGAGACCCCAGAGACGGCAGCCCACCAAGCTCCCCCATCCCTGGGATTCTCCAAGCAAGAACACTGGAGTGGGTTGCCATTTCCTTAATGCCCGTAGGGAGGGTGAGGCACAGAACAGATGAAGACTGATGCTTGTTCTGAAGGGAGGATAGAGGAGAGGGAGGAAGAGGAGGATCTGCCCTGGATATTTTAGTTGTTGTCTGTCTTTAGAAGTCTGTGAATTTAGTAGAGTGGAGGTGGCTTTGGCTTTTCTTAACCACACTGTTGAGTATTTATTTTTCAAACTTTCCTTTTCACCAAGAGAAGCATTTTGCTGTTCAGAGACTTGTCCCCCTACCCTCAGCATTTTGTGAAGTGTCATCTTCTCTGATTCCCTGAGGACAGGGTGGAAAGGAGAGTCCCCAGAGGTGAATTGGAGCTTCCTGTGTTTCTGAGGTCCCTCCTCTTCACCGGCATTCACTTCACACACATACACAAGCATGCTTTCGGCTTCCCTCCCTCTTCCCTTCACTGCATGACGAATGCCTTCTCCCCAGCCCTCCTCCCGATGCAAGTTTGAAGAGAGGAGGAAAGCAAAACCAGGCCATTGCCAGGCGCCAGCGAGAACATATTAGGAAACTGCCATGTGTCTTCATCTGTTCGCTTGGAAAGGGCCCGGGCATAGAAGTTCCTTTTTCTCCCAGGCAGCATGGCTTAGAACAGAGCTTCCCAAAGCCACCTGTTCATGTGTTCCCTCTGTGACTTTTGCCACATCTAGGGACCTGCCCTGCTGCTGAGAGGCAATTGTGGGTCGTAAGCCTGCTTTCAGGACCTTGCCTGGGTTCCTGCCCCAGTTCTGCCACTTGGCAGCTGTGTGTCTCTCTAAATCTTGGTGTCAGTGTCCTTATCTGTAAAGTGAGAATTGAGATAGTTTGTACCTTGCAAGGTTGTTAGAAAAATTTAAAAAGTTAATACTAAAGTTCGTGAGAACCATTCTTCAAATCCAGATCTGTCTGGTCTGAAAAACTAGGACAAGTTCCTTACTCTTACTGATGGCTACTGCTTCACCTGGACAGTGATACTTGTCTCAAAAAATAGTTACAGGATTTAACCAAGAGGGACTCTGTGAGGTTTATGGAGTTTTGTGAGGATTAAATGAGATCATAACGTTAATAAGCTTAGAAAAGTGGCTGCCACATATTAAATTAAATTCTTCCATATAAATGCTAATTACCACACCTGACTAATAAAGGTATTTAATAAATGTTAACTTTGGTTGTTGTCATTAAGCCTCTAGGCTCAGTACTCTTTGTTCATTCTCATTATTGAGCGCATGTCTTTAATGTTATCTGGTAATGGCTACTCCTTGGAGCTAAACATCTAATTGCACTGGGAAGACTTTTTACTGATGATGCCTAATAAAAGGGGAACCTCTTTTTAATCTATTGACTCTTCCACTGCACAATTAGTTTGCTTTCAATTTTTGTTTTCTGCCACAGTTGGTAGTCTGTGAAAAGAGGCCTGCCTGTTTTGTTTCTTAAAGACCAAATATTTTTTCTTGGCTTGGTGGTATTCACACCTAGCTACTTAGAATTTAAAGGAAAAAAAAAATGGGATTTTAGAAAATCATTTTAATATCCTCCATGTGAAAAGGGAAAAATTCACTGTAAGACATCTAGTTTAGACTATTATGAAATATTATGTCTGAGAAATGTAATGTGTTCATCTAAAAAATTTAAAGGCATATTACCTTCACTTTAATGGAAATATCAGCAGTGCTTTTTAATTAGGTTTCTTTTAACTCCCCACATTTTCAGGCTAAGAAAAGGTCAAGACAGTTTCTGAAGAAAGATCTAAGTTTTAATTTTTCTCACTTTATAATCACATTCTTTTTTTACTTCTCAATAGCTGACATTCTAAAAATAATCTTGTTTTGGCTCATAGGCTTCCTCTATCTGGCCTAGAATGATTTTTTTTGGAGGGGGGAGATGTTATCACTGCATTTGGTTTCCAGTGATAATCTAGGTGGACTTAGAAGAATTCCCCCAGCAAAACCTTGTGAGGTCAGCCAGGGCAAATGTTTAACATTTCGGCAACTTATCTCCTTGTTTGTTTAGCATTTCTTAGCCTTTGAAGCTTCCCATAAATAGTCATGAAGTTATCACAGAGGGAATCAGCTAAGATGAATTGATGTTATTCCCAAATGCAAGTCCCGTGCCAGGAGCTGGCTGGTGCTTCAGTAAGATGGCGGTGGAAGCAATCTTGCCTGCCCCTCCTCATGGCCTAATAAACTACACCATTATTGGTTCTCTTGTTGGCTAGGCCTATCGGACCTTCAATAAGCCTATTGGATTTTTATTTCATCCTGGTGCTTTGGAGTATGAGGTAGTAAACAGAAACCTGTATCTCCAAACTACAGAGGTAATTTGCCAGTTATATGGATGCTTGTTGGGGGATAATAAGTGCCTCCAAAGTACAACCCCTAATACATGCACACTCCTCAGTGCTACCATCACTTGCAAGGAATTCAGAATAGAAAAATATACCAGGCTCAATGAACTGGATAATTGTCCCAAGCACCTCTTTTGCTTTAACGACAGAGGCAGACTGTTGTGAAATATGGTGGTTACATTGCTCCTCATTGAAAGTCCTGCGGGTGGCACCGTGTCAGCTCCAGAAAGTGAGGAGATTGGAGCTCCAGGTGGAAGATAAAGCATGAAAAAGGCCTTTGTGAGCATCTGCCCTTTTCCCCTGATCCCTTACCCCCTCTTCTAGTCTGCATGGGTACAGTATGGACTTGCATCTGTGAGCCAATCCTTCAGACTCAGTGGCTGACTTGAAATTGAGCAATTGAAAGGAAGGAAAGGTTTCTGCATTGGGAGACTGGGTGATGCTGAATACCGAAAGCCAGGAGGAGGAAGAAAAGAGAGGGAAGGAAAGGAGGAGGGATTCAGGTAAGACAGGGTTGAATGGCCCAGAGGACATTCTGATAGACACATTCTGGAGGCTTATCCTGGATTCGGGCTCAAGAATATGGTTGGGGCTTCAGATAAAGACATTGTTAGTCGGACTTCCCTGGTGGTTCCGTGTTTAAGCATTCTCCTGCCAATGCGGAGGACACAGGTTTGATCCCTGGGCTGGGAAGATTTCATGTGCCACAGGACAACTAAGCCCACATGCCACAACTACTTAAGCCCTCTTACCTTAGAGCCCATGCTCTGCAACAGGAGAAACCACCACAATTAGAAACCCATGCACTGCAACTGGAGAGAGTAGACGCTGCTCACTTCAACTAGAGAAAGCCTGTGAATAGCAGCGAAAACCCAGTGCAGCCAAAAATAAATACATTAAAAAAATTTTAAATAGATATTGTGAGTCATTTGTGTTTAGGAAGTTGAGGGTAGGTAGTTAAAACCATGGAAGCAATATGACCAGGAAAAGGTATGTGTGTCTGTTAGTCATTCAGTCATGTCCAACTCTTTGCAACCCCATGGGCTGTAGCCTGCCAGATTCCTCTGTCCATAGAATTCTCCAGGGAAGAATACTAGAGCAGGTTGTCATTTTCTTCTCCAGGGGATCTTCCTGACCCAGGCATTGAACCTGGGTCTCCGAATTGTAGGCAGATTTTTTATCATCTGAGCCACCAGGGAAGCCCAGGAAAAGGTATAGACACTGTTCTGTAAGGTAAGAAAAGTGTGTTATTGGTGAAGAATTGTATGTGCCTGCAGGTAACACAGACCCCCCTAAAAAAACAAAAGTTAGCTTAAATGCAGTAGGAGTTTTATTTTTAATACATAATGAGGAACACTGAGTAAGTGCAATCGAGGATGGGTTGCCAGCTCAGTGCTGTCACCTGAGACCCTTCTGTTCCGGCTCATCCAATCTTTAGCACGTTCTCTTGTCCTCAAGAGAACACTGTGGCTTTTCTTGCCCCTCTCCCCCCACCCTGTCCCATATCCCCACCCTATACATTCAGTATATTTCAGGCAGGAAGAAAGGAGAGGAAAGGAGGAAAAGCGTTGTTTCAGTTGAATTATCTTCCTTTCATGGATGATCCACCCATGCCATCTCATTGGCCCGAACGTGGTCACATGACCATCCCTACCTGCAAGGGAAGTTAGGAAATGTAGTTGTTGAACTAGATTCATTGGCATCCTGACTGTAATATTGGTGTTCTGTCAGCAGGGCACAAGGGCCGCAGGAAAGTTTAAATTAATGAATTAAACATTGAGCAATATTTATTGAATGCTGACTGTATGAAATATGTAGAAATTCTTCAAGTGGCTTTCTTCTCTTTACAATCTTCTTCCAATTGGATCAGGTCCCACCCTGGGAAAAATTGTATGGTCCAGGACCAGTCTGTTGCTTAACTTCCATTATTGCATTTGGTCTTCACCTAAAACCCTCTGAGACTGGCACTGTTATATCCATTCTACAGGTAAAGAAACTGAGGCACAGAAAGGTTATGTTATTTGCCTGGTGTCCCACAGCTACTGACCCTATTTTCAGTGCTCTCTGCTACTATTTTGCCCCCGTTTACACAACCCAGATCCTACCTTCTGCCAAATCCCTTAACTTTTGGTGCCCAGTTCTCTTGTATCTGTTCATTTCATAAGTTAAATTCCTCACTACTGAAAGGTAAAGTACTTGCTTACCTCTAAAAAAATTACCTAGAATTTACGTTTCTTATTAGAACTTGCATTTTAATAGACTCATTTTGTATGAGAAAGTGACAAATCCAGAAGAATGCATCCTCTAGAGTTTTCACCTGCATGGAAGTGGGAAGTATTTGAGGGGATGTTGTTAGAGTCATTTCAGTGATGGAAAGCTGACCCTGTTGGCAAGATGGGACAGGTGTGTTCATGTTTCAACACCGAATCTGTTTGGGGAAGATAGAGTGAAAGAGAAGGAAATAAATAAGTGTGGACATTTTGCCTGTCATTCTACTCATGGTGGTGCCTAGCACAGTGTGATCAGAGCAGGAAGTACATGAATCTTTTGGTTCTTGTTGATTCAGCTTCCCGGTGCCTCTGGTGGTGTGGGCTTTTTGCCACATCGAGGGGGATGTTAGTATTTTAAAGATACATATTTTTAATTCACTGTGGGTCTTTGGTACAAGCTTGTGACTCTGGCACTCATATGAAGCAGCAGTGCCTTTTGTAAATACTAGAGGAAAGCTGGTGGGATGGATATATCAGGAGAAATGGTTATCATTTTCCAAGATGGCACCTCTTTCAAGTATGTTGTGAAGAGTTATCTTACTCTTGTCAACTTAAAGAAAATGCACAACGTGAGTGTTGTGAGTCAGGTTTTATTTGGGGCAAAATGAGGACTATCACTGGGGCAGGGAAAGGAGGCAGCATTTCACATAGCTCTGAGAAATTGCTCCCGAGAGATAGGAGGAAGGTCAGTATATATGTGATTTTGGTGAAGTGGGAGTACGTGTAGTCCAGCACACATTTTTTGCAGAAAGTTTCTGCTAGTCTCATGAAGGTTACCTCTAACCATGAGGAGCAGATATCACCATGAAGGATCTTAGTGCTTTTTTAAATATGAGGAGATACAAGAATTGGGCTCATAAGATCAGCTCCTGAAAATATCTAATTATCTGAAGACCTGTTTTGCCAGTTTTTCCCAGAGCACAGAGTGCCTCGTTTCTGTTCTCACTCTGAACTCCTTTCAGGACGGTGTTCAGAATCAGCAACTGCAGAAGCAACATGATATAATCCTTGTAGAGGTAGATGGCATCTGCCAATGGCAAGTGCCAATTTGTGGTTGACAGTCTACATGAGTGCTTCTCAGCCTTGGCACTATTGACATTTTGGACTGAATAATTTTTTTTTTTTTTTTGGTGGGGAGCTGTCTTCTGCATTGTGTATTTAGCAGCATCCCTGATCTCTACCAGTCAAATGCTGTGACAACCCAAAGTGTCTTTGGACATCACCACATGTGCCCTGGAGGCAAATCACCCTGGTTGAGAACCACTATTTTTCTTGATCTGACCTTGTATACTAACTCAAAACCTAAACCCTGCCTGAGATGTAACTCCAGTCCATGTTTTTCTAGCTTTATTGAGATATAATTGATACAGACCATTTCCAGTCCATATTTATGGAATCCTGTAAAACTGACAGGGATGGGATATTCGGGGCTTAGAAAACTACCATGCCTCTACATTGGGTAGAGACAATTAGAATCTGCCTAATTGTAACATGCCATTAAATCATCTCTCCATTAAATATTGAGTGCCTGCAACATACAAGGCAGTGCACTAAGGCCATGTACAGCACGGCAAAGCATACATGTAGTTCCTGCCTCATAAAGCTTCTACTCTACTTCTTCACACTCACGGAGCATGAAGCATCCGATTACAGATTTTATTTAATTGTAGCAAGTACTCTACAGGGAAGGAGTTGAGCTGCTCAAGCATCAAGGACTGAAGAAAACGATATTTAGCCATTTAATCTGGAAGATAACCAAGTGATAGGCAAGTGAAGGGGGAACAGTATCCTGGGCAGAGGTAACTGCATGTGCAAAGGTCCTGAGGCAGGAAGGAATGTCACATATTTGGACTGAACACCAGGACAGCAGATGTACAGAAAATAAGGCAGAGAATGGAAGAGATGAATGAAAGGCAAAGAAGAATGTCTGCACCAGATCGTCTTGGAAATTGAGGAGTTTATCTTAAGATTAATGGGAAGCCGTTGAATGATTTTACACAGAGCAGTTAAGATTCAATTTGTGCTTTAAAAGATCAGCCTGTCTCTGTGTAGGTCCAAGAATCACAGGTTTCTCTCCAGACTATAAGGGATTGATCTCTTTCCCTGCTGGACAACTCTGATGGAGCCTTTTGAGGTTACCATGACCATTGGTGCCAGCACCCATCCTCCAACCACCCCAGTATGGAAGCTTTTAAAATTTTAAATAAAAGAAGCCATTTCTGTTCGTGTTCTCCCTTTGTTGTCCTTCTTTAAACCGTGATTGAAGCTAGGCTCACATATCTGAAAACCCCAGAGAAGAAAATCATTTCCATAGCAGCTGTAACCATGGGAAACCTTCAAAATAGCTCCCGTTCCTATATTCCGCTCCGCTCTATTTATTGGTTGGCCGAAAATGAGGACTCGCATTTTGGTGGTGTTCTTTTTGTCAAAATCCATGAAGATGAGAGTCTTCTTTTCACTTCCACATGCACCTTATGATAGCTTGAGAATCGAAAGATGGCCTATTGAGGGTGAGGAAGAAAATATGAGGCCATTAGGATGCCTTCATTTGTTCATAAGTTACAAACACTCAAGGGGAATGTTGATTTAGATAATGAGGTCTCCGGTTTCTCTTCCTCTTGCTTGTTTCCTCCCAGGAAGTACGATAGCACCAAGTACATCTTCCCTGAGAGCTATCAGGAGCAAACCTCTTTTTTTTTTCTTTTCTTTTTGAGACATTTGAAAGTGGTTTCATCAGTTTCCTTTCCATTATATCCTCACGGGCTTTTGGTAACAAGCCATCTCTTTGTCACTCCAGAGAGATGCTCGAAATTCTTCCAGAAACACTTGATTCCCCTTTGGAGAGTTTCTGTCATAAAAGTCAGGGCTTGTTTTGGGCTGAATCTCTGGTATGGTACCTCTTTTTTTAAGGGGTGGGCACAGGGTAGACATGGGCAGGTCATTTCTTTTGATGAGCTGATTTTAGGGAAATGAAGACATGACAGTGAATCAGAAGTTATTGCTGTAAAGGTTAATAAGGAGACTGAAACATCCAAGTTTAGTGTTTGCTTTTGGACTTTGGCCAGGCCACTGGGAGAGGCTCAGGAGGAGAGCTGAGAGAGGAAATATGAAGTTCAGGCAAGTTCGTTACATGCACTCTCATTTCCAAAATGTTTGAAAACCATGTCGAGAAATGCATAAGTTAAACCAGCTGCTGGCAGCTTTTGTTTTCATAGCACTCCAGGGTCACCACAGATAACAGGGCAAGTTCTCCAGGTTCTCAGCATGTATGAGGGAAGGCTGGGGAGGTTTCCTTTATGCAGCACTCTTACTGTAACAGGGTGGCATCCTTTTACCTCCAGAACTCACTGCATGAAAAGAACTCATGACTCTTGTTGGGCTGGACTTAGCATCTCTTATTGAACTTTGAGGTTTTTGTTTTCAAACAAGGTACTCAGGCTCTGGCAATCAGTTAGTTAGAATCATGACACAGGAATTTAAGAGGTTTACCCTGGTTCAAGAGCTTGGCCTGGCCTTCTGAAGTTTTCCCGTTGACATTCATGGGCTTGATTAGAGTTCAGTTGTAAAAATTAAATACAACGATCTATGCAGCTTGCCTGGCATATGCTCCATAAATGTCAGTTCTTGTCTCTTATTAAACTTTTATAAGGGCAGTCTTAAGAGAATACAATTGGATATGTTTGACCGAATCACATTGGGGCTGGGCATGTTGAGATAACGTCAACGGCCAAAGCGAGTGGTGTATCATCCCATCAGAGGCCTGGAACGGTAACCATGCCTTGAGTCTCTTGCTTGAGGTCAAGACTGGCTAGCCTGAAAGCAATCTTCTCAAAATGGTCTCCAGAGCGAAGAGCTTGACAGCTTGCCCTGCTAGCAGTTGGTGGTCTCTTTCAGGCCAGCGGAGTTGGTTGGTCATCACCAAAGATGCGAGTGCCCATGCTTATAAAACTTACTACCCAAAGCTGCCTATTAACATGTTTTTCCAGTTGAGAAGTCATTAATCATTAAATAGGAAGTGCCTCTGTGTCCTTTAGCCTATGTTTTGGCTCACTGAAAATTTTTTCAGTATGCATCCATCTTTCAAGAGTACTTTGAGAAATTCCTAGATGCAAGACTTTTCTTCAAAGACCCTATTGCTCAATTCTAAGATTCGTTTATTTGTTTATTTTTGGCTGTGCTGTCTTCGTTGCTGTGCAGACTTTCTCTAGTTGTGGCGAATGGGGGTTGCTCTCTAGGTGTGGTCGTGGGCCTCTCATTGTGGTGGCTTCTTTTGTTGCAGAGCATGGGCTCTAGACACGTGGGCTTCAGTAGGTGTGGCGCTTGGGCTCCAGAGCATAGGCTCAGTAGTTGTGGCGCACAGACCTAGTTGCTCCAAGCAGGTGGGATCCTGCGGGACCAGGAATCACATCCATGTCCCCCTTCACTGTCAGGCAGATTCTTAATCACTAGACCACCAGGGAAGTGTGTGTTCTGTTGCTCGGTCATGTCTGACTGTGACCCCATAGACTGCAGCCCACTAGGCTCCTCTGTCCATGGAATTTTCCAAGGCAAATGGAGTGGGTTGCCATTTCTTTATAGAGGGAATCTTCCTGGCCCCCACTAGGGGGGGGCCTCTTCTGCATTGCCAGGTGGATTCTTTACCACTGAGCCACCAGTGAAGCTCCTGCTCAATTCTTGATAAGCAAATCTTACATAAATCCCAGAGTAAATCACCTTTCCTTTCTTTGTCCTTTAGAACCTTAGACCTAGGAAGCCTCTTGGAGACTACCTGGAATATCTGGTTGAGAACACTGATTGGCAGGGAGAGGAAGTTCAGTATTATAAGCAAATGTTTTTGCTGGCAGATAAAAGATCAGAATCTGAATCTAATGTGGTGGTTTCCAAAGTAAGGTCTATAAATATTGTGAACATTAAAAAATGATCTTCTAGTATTTATTTAAAAATTACAAGTTACAGATATAAAACTTCTACTTTGCAGAGGACAGTTCGTAACTGATAATCATGTCAGTTGCTTAAGGGTGTTGCTTAACTTGTTCTTGCTCTCAAACTAAGCCCTGCTCTCTGGAGATTGGCAGATGGGGGTAGGAAGGGTGTGAGGATGAGGAGGCTGTGTGAGACCTTCCTCCTTTTAAAGTCTGTCTTTAACAAGAAATGATTTTATGCTAAAGACATCTGATTCTAGGAATCAGAAGATTGGTGTTTTAAATCTCTCTGTGGATGTTATTTGGGCGGGGTGGGGGGACGGTTTTGAATTTAGACAGAACAGGATGCGCTTCCTGACACTTCTAACACCTAAATTTGTGAGCAAATCCTACAACTTGTCAGGTTCCCATTTCCCCCTCAGCATGATGAAGTGCATAATGTTTCTTTCATGAGATTATTGTGAATATTAAATGATATATATTATATATGGAAAGCCTTGACCACAGTGTCTGGCAATAGCTAAATATTATTATTAGCATTAAGATCAGCGGCAGCTTTCTACTCTTGAACTTGAGTCCATGCTAACAGAGAAGGTCCTTCAACTTCCCTGTAATATGAACACATTATTGAAAATATCTGACTTAACTTATTTTCCTTTTTGCTAATCTCTTCACCTGAGTGAATCAGACTACTCTTACCAGTAGGAAAAGATGTGTGTTAGTTGGGTATTCCTTTTTTTTTTTTTTTACTTCTGAAGACTCCTGTGACCACATTCAGTTGAATCTTCTGATTTTAGGCTATTTATTTACCAGCATCCTGATAAACTAAGCATATGAACATATTTTGTTTCCAGCCCTTTCACTTATCCTTGAGAATCTGAGTCCCACAGCAGGGACACAAAGGTTCTATTTAAAACTTTGTGACGATGAAAAGAACAAGAACTCTTGCAGGAACAGGGCCGAGATGCAAAAGAGCTTGCCCTTTCTCACACATGGAACTAATTGTGACATTCATCCCAGGGCCCAAGTCCTGCATGAGGACCCCAGAGCCCATGTTGTAAAGATGTTTTGGAATCCCACCTCTGTCATTGCCCAGTTGGAGGGGCTGTAATATCAGCTTGGAACTATGCAAAAATAATAAAGTTGAACATTCTTTCGGAAAGATGACCCATATGTTTAATATATCACAGTATGTGGACCAAAGTCAGGTTCTATTACAGGCCACATAAAAGCTTCACGTAGGTGGTTTGTCTCCGTCTTTTTTCTTCATTCTTTTCTCAGAATGTGAATTTACTAAGCTAGCTTCCCTGTATGGCGCTGTTCTCTCATTCTGTGACCCACAAAATGAGGGAGATTTGAATCCTGCATTCACCCTTCTGAGTTCTGGGATATGCTTTCATGAGCATCATCTCCTCTGACCAAAAGGGCCATTAATCATAATACTGGAGCTAACAGAACTCTGTGGTTTTCTACCCTTCTCTGAAAACCCCTTAAATCACATTTTTATTTTTGATTAGCTAGTTCTCAATAAATGGATTTTATATAAATTCCTATGGTTTTTTATAACTAGTCTTCAATAGTATTTAATTATTAAGTATTTATTATTAAGTGAAGTGCCATTAAAACCAGTACAGGTGAAAATGTCACTGTATTTCTGTCCACAAATAAGAATTTGTATTTGAATGGCCCTTAACAGTTTGTCAAAACCCTTTTGAATAGATTATTTCATGGGATTATTTCCTTGCTTTTGTTTTTTTATGATCACCATTTTCAGGTGATGGCTCAGAGGGTTGAAGTGGTTTGTTCCACATAGCTGGTGGGTGACGGAGCCATGATGAGAGTCTATTTCTTCCTCTGACACCAGAGTCCTTGCTTCTGCCCCAAGTGGCCTCCCTGTAGTCTTGTTGAAGTTTATATTGACCAAGGCACCAACATGGGAGAATCAAGCATTTTTCGAGCACCTTCCATAGCCTTGTTCTGTATACATGACTTAAACTTCTCTACAATCCTCTGAAGTAAGTAGGAGGTTTTACAGATGAGAAAATAGCCTTAGAGAGGTCCAGTGTCTGGCACAAAGTCCAAAGTTATTAATTTGTAAATTTTAGATTTATTTCTGTGACCTGTGGTCCAGGCTGACTTTCTATAGAACAGTTAAAAACTGTGGGCTGCACACAGTGCCTGCTAAGGAAGGCAAGTCAGTGAAACATTTAGAACAATTGCAAGTGAATTTGTTAAAGTTGGAGCTTCTACAAAGATAATCTGCAAATATTTGAAAAATAGGCACATCCATTGACATTCAGTGGCCAAAGTAGCAGAATACGGTGGCCCATCTTGGTCCCAGGTAACTTGTTTTGTTTTTTCTTTGCTTGAGCAGAAGATTGCACTTTCTCTTAGAACCAGGGAATAGGAAAAGGGTTCAAAGATAAAAGCTTGGTGGGGGTGAGCTGTGCTGTGCTGTGAGGTGAGCTGTGCTGTGCTGTGCTGTGCTTCATGTCACCTCTTCCACTCAGCCCTGATGGCATTAGGTTATTCTCTTCCACTGTAGGAAGAGGATGGAATTTAGATCCTCTGCTGCTACGTCACTTCAGTCGTCTCCGACTCTGTGTGACCCCATAGACGGCAGCCCACCAGGCTCCCCGTCCCTGGGATTCTCTTGGCAAGAACACTGGAGTGGGTTGCCATTTCCTTCTCCAATGTGTGAAAGTGAAAAGTGAAAATGAAGTCGCTCAGTCGTGTCTGACTCTTAGCGACCCCATGGACTGCAGCCCACCAGGCTCCTCTGTCCATGGGATTTTCCAGGCAAAAGTACTGGAGTGGTGTGCCATTGCCTTCTCTGAGTTAGCTATTACAATAGTGGTGTGTAACAAATAACCCCTGAATCTCAGTGGCATGCAACACTAAGCATTTTTTCTCTATTTGTGTATTTTCTGGGTTTGCTGGAGTGGCTCTGCCCTTCCTTTCATCCTCTTCCTGGGAGCAGTGAACAACCCTGAAATATATATATATATTCAGATTCTTTTCCCTTACCAGCTATGCCAAAATGTTGAGTATAGTGCCTTGTGCTATACAGCAGGTCCTTGTTGGTAATCTGTTTTATGTACAATTGTGTATCTGTTAATCCCATGCTCCTAATTTATCTGTCCCCCTTTCTCCTTAGGTAGCAGTAAGTTTGTTTTCTATGTCTGTGAGTCTATTTCTGTTTTTTAAATAAGTTGTACTGATATCATTTTTTTTATTCTACATATAAATGACAGTGTATTAATATGATTTGTCTTTCTCTGACTTTAAGCTTTTCACCATTGAGTATGATGTTAGCTGTGGATTAGTTACATATGGCCTTTATTATATTTAGGTATGTTCCCTCCTTGGCTACTTTCTGGAGAGTTCTTATAATAAATGGATGCTGATTTATCAAAAGATTTTTTTCTGCATCTGTTGAGATGATCACGTGGTTTTTATTCTTCAGTTTGTTACTGTGTATCATACCGATTGTCTTGCCCTGCGCTTAATCGCTCAGTCATACCCGACTCTTTGTGACCCGTGAACTGTAGCCCACCAGGCGCCTCTGTCCATGGGGATTCCCCAGGCAAGAATACTGGAGTGGGTTGCCATGCCCTCCTCCAGAGGATCTTCTCAACCCAGGAGTCGGACCCGGGTTTCCCACATTGCAGGCGGACTCTTTACCATCTATTGGGAAAATACCTGCAAATCCTTGCATCCTTGGGATAAATCCCACTTGATCATGATGTGTGATCCTTTTAATGTATTGTTGGATTCATTTTGCTAGTATTTTTTGAGGATTTTTGCATCTGTGTTCATCAATCATGCTGCTGTTGCTGCTGCTGCTAAGTCACTTTAGTCGTGTTCGACTCTGTGCAACTCTGTTCGACTCTGCCTCCCACCAGGCTCTTCTGTCCCTGGGATTCTCCAGGAAAGAATACTGGAGTGGGTTGCCATTTTCTTCTCCAATGCATGCATGCATGCTAAGTTGCTTCAGTCATGTCCGACTCTGTGCGACCCTATGGACAGCAGCCCACCAGGCTCCTCTGTCCACAGGATTCTCTAGACAAGAATACTGGAGTGGGTCATCAATGATACTGGCCTGTAATTTTCTTTTTATGTGGTATCTTTGTCTGGTTTTGGTATCTGGGTGGTGGTGGACTCATAGAATGAGACAGGAAGTATTCCTTTCTCCACAGATTTTTGGAATAGTTTCAGAAGGATAGGTGTTAGCTCTTCTCTAAACATTTGGTAGAATTCTTTGGTAGAATTTTTACTTTTTTTAAAAAAAGTGGTTCCTGTTTTAAGAAACCACAGTGATATTAAACACAGATATCCCGTTTTCTGAAAGTCCTCTTTATGCTGCTTTGCTTTTACCAAAGACCTTCCTTAGTGTCTGTTTTCACTAACCGAAAGAAATCTAAAGAGAAGTCTTTTGCATTTGTGAAAAAGAGAATTGCTCCTTCACTTTACACTGTTTCAGCTTATGAAAGGTTTCATAGGAATGTTCTACTTTCAGATAGCTGGGCAAACCTGTAGTAGTTTTTATAAGTGTCTTTAAACCCTGTGTTGCTCCCCCAAGTTATTTTGCTTTTTTTGTGTGTGGCCTGAGAAATCTCAGACTCTGAGAACCACTGATGTAGACCAACTGTCCCTCTGAAGCTGGAATCTGGAGATTTCTCCACGTCCGTAAGGACGCTTTCAGATTCTGTTGGATTACCTCCAGAGATAGACAGTTGCCATCACTGGCCAATTACGACCATTGGATCATCCTTCCTTATGCCAGTGAAAAATCCTCTTCCCAGTCGTGATAGGAGACATTCAGTCAGCAGTGATCTTTAGCACTGCAAGAATACAAAGAGGAACACGCTTACCTTCCATCTGCCTAGTGTGCGTTCTTTGAACTCACTAAGTTGGAATTTTGTAATAATTTGCTGTCCATCTGAAACATAGGGATGCTTCAGAAGTTAACTGGCCTTTATTGTAATTTAGAGCCCTGTCTGGATTGAGTAATCAGTGAAGTAACCCAGTGATTACCCAGGGTTGAGTAATCAGTGAAGCGAGAGTATGGTTCTGTAGCCTCAGCCTCTCTCCATACCCCAGGGCAGCCTCTCCCATAGAATTCCTCATTTGGCTGAGGGCCCTGTAGGTTGTTCATTCCATCTGGGGGGATCAGAACCTGAAGAAGTCAGTGTCCTCCACTCTCAGAGGACCTTCAGGCTTGCTGGACTTCACTCCTCTCCCAGAGCCAGGATCTCCACGCTACGAGCAATTAGTGCAGTAATGAAAACCTACAGCAGAGGGCGATCTCTCATGCATATCAAGGCTGCCTTTGCGGTGATGTCTATTAGATTGAAAAACCCATGGAAAAGTTTCTTTAATTAGGCCAGCTTCATAAAGGAGAGAGAAATCCCTTCTCCTAGAGGCCATCTTTTATGTGTAGGAAGGGTGATTTTCTTGAAGGGGAAATTTCCCTCTTCCGCCTACCCCACCTCCTGACACTATTGGGTCTAATTTGTGAAGTTCAAAGATAGAAGGGGCTTTGCTGTAGAGTAGCTATTCTGGATTTTGTTCATTTGTTTTTGTTTTTTTAAATCAAATGTACAGAGTGGTGGGACATTCGAACACAATGCAGCCAGCCTTGCTGACTTATTAGACTATCTTCACAGCCCCCTGCACAGAGGATTAGCCCAGAGAGGATCATTAATGCCAAACATCTGTTTTTCTTTCATGTGCCAGGCACTCACTCTGCTGAGTCTGTCTTATGCAATATTTCATTTAATAGTCGCAAAACCCCATAAGATAGATAGGTTTGTTATTGCCATTTTATGGGAAGGGAAATGGAGACCCTGAGATAAAGGGAATTGCTGTGTGACCTTGAACAAGTCCCTGGATTTCTCTGGGCTCCACCTTGCTCTTCTCTGAAACAAAGACACATTAAATAGGCTCCAAAATCCCTGTTTCCTCTAGGTTCCAGACAAAATCAAATCAAAAGCACTGAAGCAAAACTTATTATGAAAATGGGAAATCTTTATTATGCGGGGGTGGGGAAGTTATCGTAATTGACAAGGAACTAGGGCTGTGCTTTTGCGCTTTGTTGAAAAGTGCCTGAGCTGAGCCTATGGTGTGTTGAGGAACCCAGCATCAGTTTAGTTTAACATCCATAAATGTTGAAATGCTGAGCCTGGACCAATTTTAGCAATAACCTGCCTCAGTTTCTGGGTAAAATGGGAACTGCATGAGAGGTTCTGAAAGCTTGGCCACTTAGCATCTGCTTCAGCTCATCCATGAAATGCAGAAGCAAAGTGTTAGCATATTGAATTATGCAAAAGAGATGCGTCTCCTTTAATTTTTCCTGATAAAAATTTAGCAAAATTCCTGACTTGCCCCGGCTCCTAAAATAAATTTTCAAGAAGGAAACAAATAAAGCTTTTAGTGGCCGATCTTCTTAGATGCAAGTTTTATCCTCTGAAGCATCAGCCACTGTCAGAGGTCTTACTGTGAATCTGTTCTAGTGGTTTTATATTCTTTCATACCTCTCACTGAGTTAGTTTCATACCCAGCCTCTCACTAGGCTCTGCATGCTGGGTGCTACTTAGCAGAGATGCGGTGGAGATAAGAGAGAAAAAGTCATGGTAAGTGGTTCTTAAGGAACAGGGGGCATACCTTGGTTGCATCTGAACTGGGCCATGTGCATTATAAAAGGCAGGGGTGATTCTTTAATGTTTTGAGGGTTTTATAGACCATGTGATGACAAGGAATCATTTTAAAAAGAGAAAAAACTTTCAGGTACAGGTGAGACGCTTATTGGATATATTAAGGTGAATATATTAAGTTTTGCTGTAAGAAACTGGCAGGGAAGATCTGGGCTGGCTGGGAAAAAATATATTCAGGAACTATCAGCTAAAAATATATTCAGGAAAAAATATATCAGGAACATCGATGGTATTTAAATTTGTGGTGAAGAGCAGTTAGGGAGAGGATTGATGTCAGACAGAGAGCCTGTCCAAAGTTTGAGGCTTTGCACTGTTCAGAGGATTTAGAGGGGAAGAGGAATCAGAGAAGGAATCAGAGAAGGGGAAAATGTGTCCTTAGATAAATATTCTATTAGCAGAGTTTAGCACAAATGCACACATATGCACAGAGCACTGTTAAAAGTCCTGGTTCCAGCTTTTCACAAGTGAATTCTCCCCTCCCAAATAACCTTGCCTGGCAGAGATGCTGTTTTGTCAGAGGAAGCAGCAGGAGCTGCTAAGCTGAGATGATGATTCATTATCTGTTAATGGTTTCCCCCCGTGGTTTTTCTTTATTCTCACAACCCCCCACCCTCTTTTAGTGGAGTTTTCCATGGGCTGCAAAATCTATCTCTGGAAAATATCCAAGATTCTCAAGCCTTCTGGACTTTTCTTGACTCATGGAACCTGAGAACTTCTAGGCCAATCAGAATCAGTGGCTGTTAAACTCTGCCTGAAATTTGGTTCACTCCTCTGTATACATACTTATGATGGTTGATTTTAGGTGTCAGCTGGGTAGAGCTGTGCGGAGCCCAGAAAGTTGGTTAAGCTTTATTCTGGGTGCTTCTGTAAGAATGTTTGGGGATGAGAATAACATTTATATCAGTGGACTGGAGTAAAACAGAGTGCCCTCCCTAGTATGGAGTTAGCCTTGTCTAGTCCGCCGAAGGCCTGCAGAGAACAAAACGACTAGCCCTTCACTGAGTAAGAGAATGGTCAGGTAACTGCCTTCGGACTTCATCTGCAGTATCGCTTTAACTCTTTCTGCCTGATAACCTGCAGACTGGAATTGGGCCCTCCATGCACATTTCCAACTTCTCATCTTCCATTATTATGTGAGACAATTCCTTACATAGGCATACCTTATTTGACTGTGCTTCGCAATCCCATCACTTCATGGGAAATAGTTGGGGAAACAGTGTCAGACTTTATTTTTCTGGGCTCCAAAATCACTACAGATGGTGACTGCAGGCATGAAATTAAAAGACGCTTACTCCTTGGAAGGAAAGTTATGACCAACCTAGATAGCATATTCAAAAGCAGAGACATTACTTTGTCAACAAAGGTTCGTCTAGTCAAGGCTGTGGTTTTTCCTATGGTTATGTGTGGATGTGAGAGTTGGACTGTGAAGAAGGCTGAGCGCTGAAGAATTGATGCTTTTTTTTTTTTTGGAATCAAGATTTTTTTTCTTCTTCTTGATTTATTTATTTTTTAATTTTATTTTATTTTTAAACTTTACATAATTGTATTAGTTTTGCCAAATATCAAAATGAATCCGCCACAGGTATACATGTGTTCCCCATCCTGAACCCTCCTCCCTCCTCCCTCCCCATACCATCCCTCTGGGTCGTCCCAGTGCACTAGCCCCAAGCATCCAGTATCGTGCATCGAACCTGGACTGGCAACTCGTTTCTTACATGATATTTTACATGTTTCAATGTCATTGACTCTTGAGAGTCCCTTGGACTGCAAAGAGATCCAACCAGTCCATTCTGAAGGAGATCAGCCCTGGGATTTCTTTGGAAGGAATGATGCTAAAGCTGAAAGTCTAGTACTTTAGTCACTTCCTGCGAAGAGTTGACTCATTGGAAAAGACTCTGATGCTGGGAAGGATTGGGGGCAAGAGGAGAAGGGAACGACACAGGATGAGATGGCTGGATGGCATCACTGACTCGATGGATGTGAGTCTGGGTGAACTCCAGGAATTGGTGATGGACAGGGAGGCCTGGCATGCTGCGATTCATGGGGTCGCAAAGAGTCGGACACGACTGAGTGACTGATCTGATCTGATCTCGAAGATATTACATTTTTCACAAATTGAATGTTTGTGGTAACCCTGTGTTGAGCAACCCCACTGGGGTCGTTTTCCCAACAGCATTTGTTCACTTCATGTCTCTGTGTCATATTTTAGTAATTATCAGAATATTTCAAACCCTCCACCAGGACAAAAGATTATGACTGGCTGAAGGCTCAAATGATGGTTAGCATTTTAGCTATTAAATATTCTTGACAGTATGAACATTGTTTTTTTAGACATAATGCTATTGCATACTTAGTAGCCTATAGGATCGTATAAACATACCTACATAACTTTTGTATGCACTGGGAAACCAAAAAATTTGTGCGACCCGCTTTGTTGTGATATTCGCTTTATGGCAGTGGTCTGGAACTGAACCTGCAGTGTCCCCGAGGCGCGTGTGTAATCAGCTAATATCTCTCAGTCTCTCTCTCTCCCCGACCTGCTCCCTCCTTTTTTCCCCCCACTTCCCCACCTCTCTCTATATATCCCTATTGGTCTGTTTCTGATAGAGTTACCACTATTCTGTATCTCTCTGTGAGCATGAACTTCAAAGGCCTAGCCAGATACAACCTGACTTTTGTACTGCGGAGATCTCCATTTGTTCTGGGATGGCATGGACGATGGTGGAGGTTTTAGCACTGTCTGCATTGCATATGTGCATACTCAGTCGTGATTGACTCTTGCAATCCTGTGGACTGTAGCCCACCTGGCTCCTCTGTCTGTGGGAATTTTCCAGGCAAGAATACTGAAGTGGATTGTTATTTCCTCCTCCAGGGATCTTTCTGACCCAGGGATTGAACTGGTGTCTCCTGCATCTCCTGCCTTGGCAGATGGATTCTTTACCACTGCAGCACCTGGGGAGCCCACTGGCGACACTGAGTGAAAGTTTATTATACAGACCCCAGTGCTGGGAGTGCTGCCGTTGTTAGGTGGTTGTAGGATGCCTGTTGGCCTGAAAGGGCTGTTTTTACCCCATTCTATTGACTGAGCTCTTCCCAGCACAGTAGTCTGCTGACAAACAGCCTTCTTTGCACACTTTACAGATTGTAGAGAACAGCAAGTTAGTGAACAGAAAGCAAGAGAAGAACGAAGGACTAATATATGGACTTCCTTTACTTTAGCAAGTGTATATTCAGTGGATGAAAAGATACCCCAAAGCATTTATAAGCAATGTTTACACAATGTTTTAGAAGCCATCTTCTCATACCTCAGCACCAGGATAGCTGGGCTGTGATTACACTGTGGTTGATGGTAGCACCGAACCAGTATGGTGGTGAAGGAGGACAGGAGTGGTGCCAACTTCCAGGAGCAGCTGAATGGACCAAGGTGGGACCCGGGCAGTGCCTACCCCAGCACAGACCAGGCTTCAGAGAAGGAGGCAGGGGTGGGCAGGGGTGACATGGTCAGCACAGGCCAAGCTCAAGGTGCCTAGGGTATGTGGGAAGAGCTGGCACCCATTCACCAGCCAAGATAAACCAGCATCTGGCCTCCCCCTCACTACAGCAAGGTGCTGGGAGCCGAGCGGGGCCCTCGTGACTCTTTACTGTCACGAGAATGTCTTTCAAAGACCTTACCGTGGCTCCCTGTGTCAAGGATGGATCAGACAGAGCCATCATTTACTACTGATGAGTGCATCAAGCAAAGGAGTGTGCCAACAAAGCTGAATCAACAATTAGGAAAAGTTTAGACCTATTTGAGACACAATACGTGCTTCAGCCTATATATCACTTAGCAATTTCTGACCAGCCGTTCACTTTTATGCACACATATGTGATAGAGAGAATAAAAGAAATTGCAGTTTGGAATTTCAGTGTGCATTTTTATATCAATTTCGAATAAGTTTAGTGTTTTGAATATAATCACGGAATAGTCTCACTCGACACAAAAGGAACCAAGCCAAGTGCTGGGCTTTTTCCCTTTCTCCTCTGCTTCTTGGAACTTTATTGATTTCCTCCCTGCATGATCTATATTCAGAGATTGGCAGTAGCCAGTCAGACCTCTCATCTTGAATCTTATCCTTGTGTTCTCCCTGGAAACTGTCTTAGTTAATATACAAATGGAAGAAACACTAAATTAGACTAGCCAGGCACTGAGTAAAATGTGGGCGTTTTTAGACAGAATAGTCTTTCTGTCAGGAACAAAAGATTCAGAAGCTCGGAGGGTTATTTATAAATCGGTCATATGACAAGGCTCTCGAGGTGCATCCGAGTCAGGAGAGGGACAGTACACGGTAGTGGCAAAAAATGCGATCTTCGGGACCACACAGACCTGGATTCAAGTCCTGGCTTTTCTTTTTACTATGTGTGGACTCTTAGCCCAGTTATGAAACTGCTGGCCTCAGTGTCCACATCTGTAAAAGTGGCATCCTCTCAACATCTATTGCGAGGTTTATTTTAAAAATTAAGAGTAATAATTCATAGAAAGTGCTTAACACAGAGCCCATGACGTAGCAGTTGCTGAATGATTATTCTCCATTATTGCAATTACTGT
This sequence comes from Bos javanicus, assembly GCF_032452875.1. Taxonomy (NCBI): domain Eukaryota; kingdom Metazoa; phylum Chordata; class Mammalia; order Artiodactyla; family Bovidae; genus Bos; species Bos javanicus. Next base: position 37,074,726 of record NC_083889.1, read on the forward strand.
GGCTTAGTGTATGTTAAGTTGCTTGCAACCCCATGGACTGTAGCCCACCAGGCTCCTCTGTCCATGAGATTCTCCAGGCAAGAATACTGGAGTAGGTTGCCATTTCTTTCTCTGTGGGATCTTCCTGACCCAGCTATCTGAACCCATGTTTCTTACTTCTCCTGCATTGGCAGGTGGGTTCTTTACCACTAAGTGTCACTTAGTAGTTCTAGGCAATAAATCATAACCTCTGTTCTAGGTCTGCCAGAGGCGTTCAACCTTTGTTCAGAGTGATTTGGTCTCTATTTGTTGGTGACTGTCCATCCTGGTTTTCATAACAGCTTGTAAATATTCTTCCAAGTGCTTGATGAAATTACCTTGAATACACCCTCAAAAGGTCTCCAGGATGTCCAGCTTTGGCATTTGGACCACTCTTCCCAGGATATGTTTCTGACTTTGGGCTCAGAAAATATTACTCCCGTCCCTCTGAGTGACCACCAGGGCCTGTGTGGTCATTGATCACATCAGTGGCCCTAAGTCTTCCCTCCATCTTCTGTTTGTGTAGTTTATGGTCCTCTCCTCCTCACACCCTGTGCTCAGCCAAGGAATTGATTTGGCCACTGGGATATCGGCAAACATAGGACAGCCACTTAAAGTGCAGGCATGTTTCTGTTCTCACTCTTCCCTCTGTCATCTTCCAGAGAAAGATGCACCTGCTATTAGCCTCCTGGTCCAGGAAAGGAATGAGAGGTATTAAACAAGGGCAGAGCAGAGCAGCCAAACTCATCTGAAATCAGCCAGCCCACCCCTCAGATGCAGCAGGCAGCCCGGCTCCCACAGACACCGGGGGAAGAGGTGCCAATAGAGAACTGATACAGCCAGGCAGGAAGGAAACGCTCTCTTCCTGTGGTTGATGTATCCACGAGAAAAATGTTGGGATTTTTGTCTTTTTAAATTTTTATGTTGCAAATAGGCTTGATGTTAGAAAGAAAATGTCGCTGCAAGCTGACTCGTCCTCAGGAGTGCCAACCAGATTTTCAGCTTGTGGCAGGATGTCGTTATTTAACGTCTGTTGGGAAATAAAACCTGTGTACTCATTTGAAGCTGCTTGTAAGTGCCACCAACAATCATCTGTACAAATGGGGAAGGGGGCGGGAAGGGGAGTTTGTTTCCTTGCCACATTTTGCTGGTAAGTACACAGACGAGTGAAGGCCCAGTCCTTACATCAGCACCTTGCAAGGCCTCAGAGGTCACAGCTGCTGGGAGCAGTGAGGCTGCTCAGGTGAGGGACTCTGGCAGGGGCAGACACCCAAGACCGCCCGGATCCTCCTGCTTCTGATGCCTGTGCCCTCAGCTGTTTAGGATCCCAAGCATTCCGCCATGATTGCACTCATTATATGCTGGGGGTCTGTTTGGGAGAGAAGGAGGCTTCTCCCACTAGCCTGTGAGTCTTCTGAGGGCAGCAAGTTGGCCCTATTCTTTTTGTTTATGAACTGTCTGGCATGTAGTGGACCCTGAGAGTGAGTGAGTGAATGAATTAATGAATGAATGATGTACCATTAAGTATATTCAAGGTGCTGAATTTTATCCTTGATGGACATATGTACTTCAGAGACTGCAAAAAAAGAAGAAAAAAAAGACATATATGATACTGGACCAATTATATAATGTTTTGAGGGAAGCTCTAGGTTTTACATGTGTAGAGGGCAATAAAGATGAAAATGATTTTGCTTCAACATGAGAATTAGTCAAATAAACGTAAAGGATTTAGCATTGCTCCTGGCATACTGTCCACGGCTAATAGTATGTGAGTGATGGTGGTAAGGCTGATGCTGAGATTTATACTTTAATAGAATAAACTATGAGCACAGACAGAAGTCCCCCAAAGAGAATCCATATGCAAGTACTTGAGTGGAGAGTTATGAGAAACCCACAGTCCTCATGGAAATCTAGGCAGGGGCACAGCTACGTAACCAGAGTGCTGCTGCCCCTGGGAGAGGTTGGGGGCAGAGCAGAGAAGCTGTGGGTGCGACTCTAAGGAGAACGTGGAGTTTGAAGGATGGGTGAGTTGTTGACAGTGGTCGTTCATGTGATCCAGACTTTGGGTCTTTAAGGAATTCTGAGAAGGTACAGTTCCCTCAGGGTGTGCGATTCTGGAAGAGGTTGGTGAGGAAAGTGCCGCCTCCTTCGGGCCTTGCACAAACAGAGGTCAGAGTTTTCTTGGGAGTGAATATAGAAGAGACAGCCTTACTTTATTTAATGGGCTCGTTAGAATTTTATTCCTGTATTCAGGATAGAAAAATTGTATTCCAGAGGACATCCTCAGCTCCTCCTCCTGCTCTCTCTTCCTGTTTCTGCCTTTGTTGCTTCCATGTTTTTTCGCTATTCACAAAAGGTCCAAACTGTAGAACACATCTGGCTTCCAACCTCAGATGCTGCTGATTTACTTCCCGTGTGGTTTTAGGAAAGGTGTGTTGCTGTTTCTTGAATTTTTTAAAATTTATTTTATTGAAATATAGTTGATTTACAATGCTGGGTTCATTTCTTCTGTACACCAAAGTGATTCAGGGTTTATACACAAATACATTCTTTTCTTTTTCATGTTCTTTAACATGACAGTTTATCACGGGATATTGAATATGTTTCCCTGAGCTGTACAATAGAATCTTGTTATTTATTTATCTATATATGCCAATTTGGATCCACTAAGCCCACACTCCCAATGCATCCCTCCTTATCCCTTAGCAACCATGTGTCTGTTCTCTACGTCTGTGAGTCTGTTTCACAGATGAGTTCATGTGTGCCATAGTTTATATTTCACATGTACATAATATATGGTGTTTGTCTTTCTGTTTCTATGGGTCTTGATTTTCTCATCTGTAAAAATGGGAAAGCAGTTCCTACTTCAAGTTTCGTGAGAAGGTCACTTGACGTAATATGTGCTGAGGTTTCTTAATAAATGATGGTGGCCTCCATTACTCAGGTTTTATTCCTTCTGCCATTCAAGTACAAAGGACTCTTTTCACCCTTCCTCAGGCCCTGATGATAAACCAGGCGTCTTCCCAAGGGATAGTCGGTTGTTTACCGTCATGTGCCACGTTTTCATACAGAAATCTCCTTTGAGCATGTTTTATCCCTGAGGCCTTGCCTGCTACTATCATCTGGGCTCGCATTTTACTTCTTACTTTTCATCAACTGGTGGCCACCCCCCAGAGCTGATAACCAGCACTCAAGAGATGGGTCTAGCCCCTTAATTCATGCCAGCCTCCAGTTCAATTGGCTGGTGCTGGTGACTCAGTGTTTTGATGATCATACCCGGTTGCCACCTTTACAGTCATGGATTTGCAGGACAAGTGATTAGGAGGTGAATTATCAGTGCTTATCCATGAGGACTATAATTCAGGGACTGGCAACACCTGGACTGTGATCAGATGGCCCACATATACAAACACAAGAGTGTGAGGGAATCAGAGACTGTCCATTCAGGCCACTTTCTAGAGGAATAAGGTTCGTAAGTGTTTCTCTTCTTGGGAACTATAGGCATCTCGGTTTTGGTCAATTCTTCCTGACACAGGACTGAGTCACAGGTACAGCATCCTTGTCCTTTATACACTAAATACACAAAGCACCAAAAAATGCCCTCAAGCATTTCTGGATGTTCCTGGTGGGAGGATGATGGTGGACATGGTTCTCCGCTCGTGTTTGGTGGAAAACCTCTGTGTGACTGGCCAAACAGAAGCAGTAACAATGTTTTATAAGCACATTGCAGAGTAAAATTTAAAATAGAAAAGCCTACTTAATAAATAAAATCAATGAACATTTACCTTGATACTCAGTGTAACCCTAGCCATTCTTCAAGCCTGACAGATAGCAGCCCTGAACTATTTCCTTTAGCTTATACCCACCAACTACACTTGGCCAGGGATTAGTCTGTGTGGGAAATAAGATGCAGTTCTTGCCCTTCAGAAGCTAACATTTGTAGACCTGCCAGGGTGAAACACCGCTGGCTTCAAAGCATCGCGTAGCAGAAGCCTGGGCAGGGAACTTGTATTTCCTTTACCATCTCACTCTAGAAAGGAATAGACCTTTATCTCATTTACCTGGGATCTTGTAAAGCTGTATTACCCTATGGACTCCAGTTGATGGGTTCATCTTCTTTTCACACTTAGAATGAAGTGGAGAAATGTTATGTGAACAAAAATGCTTTTCACAGTATTCAGTAAACACTGGGACACAGATGGTCAGACTTGATAAACAGCACTGGCCACAGCATTGGAAATGGGCCTTTGGGGCCACCCTCTGGTATTATGAATTAACCCTTTGTTGTTGGTTGGGCTGCCTCAGGGAAGTCGCTGGGGAAGTAGTTATTTTGCCAAGGATTTCAATATTTTAACGATAGGTATGGGGGTTCTCGCTTACTACCCAGAGGCAGCCTTATGTGTCAGTCCTTGGGATCCTCCTTTTCCAGACTGGAGAACACGGCCCAGGTCACCAGATTCTGAGGCCCGTGCCAAGCCTCCCCAGCCCCCACATACCTTTTCATTTTCACCCTATCAACTGTGCGTCCTCATTAAGCACTGTTAGTGACACACAGACTGGACCGAAGAGCTTTTAGAAAAAGTATATCTGTTTATCCCAGGGCAGACCTTATAAACACATTTAATAAAGATGTAAGAAATTTTTAGTTCAGTTAAGTTGCTCAGTCATGTCTGACTCCTTGCCATCCCGTGGACTGCAGCACCCCAGGCTTCCCTGTCCATCACCAACTCCCGGAGCTTCCTTAAACTCATGTCCATCAAATCGGTGATGCCATCCAACCATCTCATCCTCTGTCGTCCCCTTCTGCCTTCAATCTTTCCCAGCTTAGTTTTTAAGCTAAACATAAAGGTTTTTTGTTTTTTTAACTTCCCTTCCGTCAAGTACCAGTTATGCTTTTTCTCTTTTTATACAAATACAAGCTCATGTGGTATCTTTTTAAAGGAGGTTCCGCCATCCTTTGAACCAGATCACCTACACAGGGCTGGCTCCCCGGCAATCTCCTCCCAGCCCTGATGCGAGGTGTTTTTGTTTCTGTGGTTTCAAGACAAACCTCTATCATTTGTCCGACGTAGCATTTTGTGGTCAGGGACATACGTGCAGAAAGCTTATTGAAGTTGATTGGCATCCTCCTCTTACAAATTGCTACCTTTTGAGATTTTCCTTTGGTTTTCTTTGGCAACATTAATTTCGGTCTGGAGAATTTGGCAGTGTCAGATTTCTGCTGGCTTTTGTGTGTTTAATATTATAATTGCCTTTATCTGTTCTTTTTACCTCCAACTTGGGAAGAACGTTTATGCACAGTGCTCTGTGTTTGCACAGAGGATACTATACGTGTATAAATGTGTTTGATTTCTGTTCACTGGTTTGTTTTAACATGGCTTTTCAGTACAACATGGTGGAAATGCAGGCCTTTGAATCCATTTGATAATCATCAACAACCCAAATAAGAACATGAAAAGGGGTATTTATCCCAATCATAACCCCTAAAGATGTATTAGCATTTGAAAGAAAAATGTGCCTGAGAAGATAGAACAGCAAAATGGACTGTTTAGCAAACATTTGTAGAGTTGTAAGTCATTAAGTCATCTTTGTTCAAGGCTTTAGGTGAAAAGACCTAATTTGTCAACTGCCTTATGGAGGAAGAGAAATTTGTGCCTCTAAGACTTGGTAATTTTAGTCAAATCAGATCTTTATTGACATGTAGCGCTGAAACTCTGCCCAGGAACATTTTTTAAACAGATAATTATTTAGTCATGAATCAGAGCCTCTGTAAAAAGGAAAGTGTTGGTGAGTGGAATGGGGAGTGCTCCCTTTGAAATTTAATATCCCTCAATTTGTTCCTTTTCTGAAACTGGGAGAGGCTCATTCTGAGTCCTTTCTTCATTTTCTCCTGTGGTTCTGAGCCACGTCTTGAGCTCTCTTTGCAGAGTCCTTGTGGAAGGCTTTGAAGGACCAGAGAGAAATAGAGTCACTGCAGGGATCTGTACACAGGAAGTGGTGTTGAAGAGGAAGGGAGATGTGACTCAGGATAGAGGAGGGAGGGCAGATTGATAGGTTAGAGCGGTAGAAAGACAGACAGACGGGCCAGTCCTACGCCTGGCTGAGCCTCTGGGGACAGCCCAGGGCACAATGGTACAGCCAGGCACATGCTGTTGTTGTTACGGTGAACCTGGGTGGGGGTTCAGAATATCTTGGTAGTAATAGTAGAAGCACCAGCAGCTGATTTTTCACAAGTTTTGTTAGTTTCGGGTGTGTATAGTGAAGTGAATCGGGTATACATATACCTTTTCTTCTTTAGATTATTTTCTCATGCAACCCATTACAGAATATTGAGTAGAGTTCCCTGTGACCAGCAGCTGGTTTTCACTGAGGCCCACTGTCGGCCATTTAACATGCCAGTGTTTTGATTGGATTATTCCCTCTAATCCTTAGAGCATCCTTAGGAGAATGAAATTTATTATCCTCATTTTCCATAGAGGAAACTGAGACTGAGAGTTAGAAACTCTGAAGTTAAAAGAAATAATCATTCCGTTGGAGAAGGGGGCATGCCGTAAATGATTTTCTTTTCACATGATGCAATCTGTAGGAGTCTCTTTGAGACCCATCTCCATGGGGATATTCCGATTGAGATGTGACAGAGACGGCATAAGTGTGAAAGTGAAAAATACTTTGAAGTAGCCTTCCACTGTTTGGGAAGTCTCAAATTACACTAAGTCAAAGAGGCCAGAATGTATTGATCTGTTTTCATTTTTATTGCAAGACGTAGAACTTTTAGTATAGTAACGTGTCGCAGTTATTCTAGAAGGGGTTCTAGCACATGTTTCTAAATTTGGCCATAAAACCACTCTTTCCCTCCCTCCCTTCTATCCTTCTCTCCCTCCCTTCCTTCACTATCTATTAACTTCTCAAAAAATATACATGAAGTCCCTTTAGAGAAGCATGGATGAAAGTGTAGAATGGATGACTAGAAGGAAAATGATCTAAGTACCCTCCTAGGTTGTACTCCTGACTCTTCATAATTTGGGGAAAAATTTCGTTTCTCTCAGCCAAAGTTTTCCCTGTATAGCTTGGAATTTGTGTGTTTCTTGTACTGTGTTACAGAGATGTGTTAATTGTGAATAGTTAAAACATTTCATTCCGGACACTAAACTGATGTGAAGAGCATTTCATTCTCATAATACGTTGAGAATATGTTGTCATTCTTTAATAGTGGTCCCAGAGAAGAGGGAATTTGAGTTTTCTTTCAGTGCCTAAGGGTTAAATAATCTAAACTATTGAAATCAGTGGTTTTCTTCATGCCTGGGAAGTTGGAAAGAGCATGTTCAAGATGACTGAGATGATCAGATCCTGCTGAGGTTGTATTAACTCCATTGAAAGCCTCAGATGGAAGCTGATAATCCTACTTGGATTAAGAGCTGGATTCTGAGCTGGAGTCCATGAAAACCTTGGTTTTGTTCTTTTGATGTAGGGTTCATGGTGACACTTAAGCCCACATGGGACAGAACTAGAGAGCAGTCACTAGACCAAGGACAGTTTGTATAGTCAAAGAAGAAAAATCACCCCTCCCAGAATCCCATGGGCCAAAAGAGCCTGGACCAAATTAGACAGAGTGTGGCAACCATATTGTGGAAAGAGTCACTTTGTCTTTCTTTTCCTTTGAAGGATCACATGTAGAGCCAGAAGGAAAAAAGACATTTTCCCAACACCGAAAAGGAAAAATGCAGTTGAGGCTTCTGAAATGAACTGTAAAAGGCACAGACCTGTGGAAAGAATACATTTTCTGCTCAGTGAAGTTATGTATTTAGCAGCTTTCTGATGAAGCGTGAGTGTAACCAAGTTTTGTTACTGAAACTTAAGACCAAGTCTTAATGACTGAGGGCTATGGAGGCAAGGCCGCCACCTCACTGTCCGTCAAAGATTCCATCCCAGTTAGAAAGAATGTAAATTGTCTTTCCATCCTCATAGCTCCAGGTTGGTGGTAGTTTTTGCTTTTTCCACCCTTCTTTCTTGTATAGTTCATTGACAATTCTGCTCATGCTTTAAAATAATCCGAGCTCGAAGTGGGGCTTGCATTTCACTGATTTTGATTACTCCCACAGACTGTATTTATTTGCCATTTAAATCATCTTTGTCTGGAGATTTCAGTTCTGCCGCATCTGATCTCTGCTGTTGTTAACTAAGGAAAAGGAAGGGAAGGCAGGTCCCTTCAGAGGGGCCTGTTGTTTGAGAGGCCTCCAAGGAAGACGGGGAGAAAATAAAATTCCTCATGACAAGGAAGGCTTGGCTGCTTACTCAAGCCCTTGTCTGGTGCCTATCACTCTTTCTGGAACTTGATGGATGGATGTGCTTTCAGGAAGGTCCTTATCATGTGAGATACACAACACTTACTGTTTCCATGCAGCTGGGCCCTAGATTCTGTTCCATAGACTCTTGTCCTGCAACTCTGCTCTCCTTTGTCCTGCCACACTGGGCGACATGAGGCACTGGGTGTCCAAGGGCTCTCCCCCTGAGTTCAAGGACCTGGAGTCCTGGCACATGAACCAAATATCAAAATTTGGGATAAATTCAGTTAATTTTCAAGAAAGACTGCACATTCACAGTGCCCTCCAGAGCCATGCTGGAGCCTGAGGCAAAAGGGGAAAAAAGATCAGTACTATGATAAAATGTTGGTATATATTCCTTGTCCTTGTTGATAAGGCCATTTACCCTATATTAAGTACTTACTCTATTGGACTGTGAAGAAAGCTGAGCACTGAAGAACTGATGCTTTTGAACTGTGGTGTTGGAGAAGACTCTTGAGAGTCCCTTGGACTGCAAGGACATCCAACCAGTCCATCCTAAAGGGGATCAGTCCTGGGTGTTCATTGGAAGGACTGATGCTGAAGCTGAAACTCCAATACTTTGGCCACCTCATGCGAAGAGTTGACTCATTGGAAAAGACCCTGATGCTGGGAGGGATGGGGGGCAGGAGGAGAAGGGGATGACAGAGGATGAGATAGCTGGATGGCATCACCGACTCTATGGACACGAGTTTGAGTGAACTCTGGGAGTTGGTGATGGACAGGGAGGCCTGGCGTGCTGCGATTCATGGGGTCGCAAAGAGTCAGACACGACTGAGCGACTGAACTGTGCCTTATGGCACATAGATATCTGTCTAGCATGTGGAACGTGCATCCCTGGAAACGTTAACAAATAGTAACTCATGAAATCACCCTGAAATAGGTACAGTGATTATCCTGATTCTAGAAATCAAGAAACTGAGGCACCAAGAAATTAAGTTACTTGTCTGAAGTCATCACTTAGCCACAAAGGCAGAAGCAGGATACTAGTCCCCATGTGTCTAGCTCTGAGCCTCTTCTGATCTGTTGTTCTTGAGGGACAGAACATTTTTCTCTCTGTTCCATGAGACTTGATTTCTGTTCAGCTACTTGAAGTTTTCCATTTCCATTTCCAAGAGGACTTGACTCCTGCCCAGGAGATAATGCATCAAATTCAAGTGGAACCTGAAATATAAGATCCGAGGAAAGTATGTGGAAGACCTTGATTCAGTTAATCCAGGTAAAAGAGGGAGATGGATGTTAGTCTAGTTGCTTCCCACTTGTACTAGACATGATTTTTATAGCTTTTTAAAAATTGTAATATAGAAAATATCTGTGTGAATACTAGTTGGTTCTTCAGTGATGTTACAGCATAGTTTCATTGCTTTCACTTTCTTTTTCTTCAGATATGTTCATCTCAGAATTCTTGTTCGGAAATTTAGGTTTTGACTTAAAATTTTACCACCCTTGATCCATAGACATGTGTTGACCAGTGTGGTAAGTGCTTAGCACATATGATCATTGACCACTTGAAATGCACTTCGTATTAATTGAGATGTGCTCTCAGCACAGAGTTGTTTGAAGACTTAGTGTGATTAACAGAATCTAAATTATCTCATTAATTTTTATGTTGATTACATACGACAGTGATTTTCTGGATCTACTCATTTAAATAAATATACTGTTAAAATTAATTTCACTTGTTAGCATTTTTTTAATGTGGCTAGTAGAAAACTTTACATCACATATGTGACTCAAATTTATTTCTGTTGCACAGTACCGCTATAAAATATTGCCTGTCAGCTGTTCCATTTTGAGGCAAGAGGTTGGTGTGTTTGTTTTGATTTGTTTGTTAACTGTCGCAGGAGCAAGTAAAATTTGCCAAAAGAGAAAGAAAGGGAAAATCGTAGGCGCTTAAGACTTTTAGCCCAGTTATAGTTTCTTTGTTAAAGAATTTTCACCTTTTGTCTCTGCCGTCTCAGCAGACATGTGAATTCTTTAGGCTGTAGCATTAATTTGTATTCTGAGAGGTTTGTAAACAGCAAAAAACTGGGCCTGTTTTTCAGAACAGCTGCCTGTAAATGATTTCATCAGACTCTAAATACAGCTTAGGTGTTCATTTTGGCGTTGAATACTGATAGGCCTGCCTGTGTTTGCCATGTGCAGGGCTCTGGTGCATCTTCCTCAAAGTCTTCGTGCAGAATGGTTCTCTGGGCCCTAGGGCCTGATGTCGTGGTCCTCAGACTTGAGTTTGCAGAAGAACCACCTGGTGACCCAGAGTGGCTGCACATCCCTGGGGGCTGATCCCTGGGGCATCTGGTTTAGCTCCTCTGGACCAAGCACATCAGCCGTATTATTTCTAACAAACCCCTCAGGCTCACCTCTCCATTGTAACTTGGGTATTAACATGGTCTGTCTCCCACTTTGTCTTAAGGATATCTTTGCTTTTTCCAGAAAGTGTTCCTCAGTCATCCAGTCCCTTTCTCCTTCCTTCTCACACACTATAGAATCTAATTTACTTCCAAGTAGATATCAGCCAGTCTTAGCTATCCAAAAAAAAAAAAAAATCCTTTTAGTGAAAGTGCCTTTATGTCTTAATTGTCTTAACTGCCTTATGGATCGGTGAAATTGAACTTGAAAGATAGCTGAAGTCCTCTTTGAAGTAAATTAGATAATTTTTCAGCAAATGTTAACTTCAGTGCTCTGCACAAAGACAATGCTTCATAAATATTTATTAAATGAATGAATTTCTGTCCTGTTCATATTCTTTGCAAGTTGCATGAATCCTGCTGATCACCTAGGGTGTTTATCTTTAGTGCCAGAGGCAGAAACTAAGTAAACACCTACATGGAGGATTCAAATGAGGGCTTTAATGCCATACTGTAGAATGTACCTTAATGGAGCAAATAAGAAGGACCCTCATGAGTAGTTGAACGTAATTTCCCCCTCCATAATTTTCTTCAGCTCTTTTTGGTCCAATGCATGTAACCATTCCCCAATCTCCATCTCTTCCTTAGAGTGGAACTATATTTGTCTGAACTCTGGCTTGCAAGTGACAGAGACCAGTTTTATAAAGCGGTTTATGCACAAAAGCAAGAATTTATAAGTTGAGCTTATTGCAATACTGAGGCAAGACTTCATGCAGAGGCTCAAGGAATATCATTAGGACATGAGTCTTTCTGTTGCTTGGTTTTATTGTCAGACTGTCTCCACCCTCATGGACCAGACAACCAGATGGTTGTCCATGGTTAAACCCCCTCTTAAATGTCCTCACTCCACCAAAGACCTTGGCTCCCCATATAGCTCCAGGAAAATTTCTGGGAATTGGCTCTGGTTGAAATGTGTATCTTACCTGGAACGTGGCCATGCAAATGAAATGCTCGACTTTGCAAATCTGGGTCACATAACCTCCCCTGGATCAGGGTATAAAGCCAGCCTCACCCAAACTGCTGGAGTAGAGAGAGAATAGTATGGCACCCCAAAGTCAGTGCAAGGTCAGTTGACCATTGAAAAGAGGAAAAGGTACAGCTGGCAAAATAAATCAAAGAACCACTTTAAAAACCTACAAAGGAATTGGTTTTTCTCTTTCTAAATGAGATTGACTATCGCTACAGAAACTATAACCCTTCCCCTATTTCCGAAGTCATGGTTGCAGGCATTCCCAAGTCATCAGCAGACTGGGAGCTCCTTGGGGCAGAGAATGCTCTATAATGATCTTTGGACTTACCCTGGTACACTGCAAACAGCAGGTTTTTAATCAGTGTTCCAATAGACAGAGGGCTTCCCTTGAGGCTCAGCTGGTAAAGAATCCACTTGCAATGTGGGAAGGTCCCTGGGTTTGATCCCTGGGTTGGGAATATCCCCTGGAGAAGGGAAAGGCTACCCACTCCAGTATTCGGGCCTGGAGAATTCCATGGCCTGTATAGTCCATGGGGTTGCAAAGAGTCGGACACAACTGAGTGACTCTCACTTCACTTTACTTCAATAGACAGAATCGTGTGGTATACCTACTGTGTGCCCGGTACTCTTACATTAATGAATATCTCTTGTTGCAGTAATCAAACTGGCTGCTATCCCACAGCCTGCTGAAGGAGAACTTTGAGATGATGCAAACGTGGCTCTAAATCTGATGCTGCCATTGACTAAACAAGTCACCTGCCCCTGTAGGCCTCACTTTGTGTGTTTATAAAATGAGACTGGCATAGTCCCTCCACATAGAGCCAGTGTGGTGATTAAATGAGATTATGCATGTAAAGTGCTTTACGCAGTAGCTGGCCTGTAGTGAGAGCTGATGCACAGTAATTAACAATCAGTTCAGTTCAGTCGCTCAGTTGTGTCTGACTCTTTGCGACCCCATGAATCTCAGCACACCAGGCCTCCCTGTCCATCACCAACTCCCGGAGTTCACTGAGATTCACGTCCATCGAGTCAGTGATGCCATCCAGCCATCTCATCCTCTGTCATCCCCTTCTCCTCCTGACCCCAATCCCTCCCAGCATCAGGGTCTTTTCCAGTGAGTCAACTCTTCGCATGAGGTGGCCAAAGTACTGGAGTTCCAGCTTTAGCATCATTCCTTCCAAAGAAATCCCAGGGCTGATCTCCTTCAGAATGGACTGGTTGGATCTCCTTGCAGTCCAAGGGACTCTCAACAGTCTTCTCCAACACCACACTTCAAAAGCATCAATTCTTCATCACTCAGCTTTTTTCACAGTCCAACTCTCACATCCATACATGACCACTGGAAAAACCATAGCCTTGACTAGATGAACCTTTGTTGGCAAAGTAATGTCTCTGCTTTTCAATATGCTGTCTAGGTTGGTCATAACTTTTCTTCCAAGGAGTAAGCATCTTTTAATTTCATGGCTGCATTCACCATCTGCAGTGATTTTGGAGCCCCAAAAAATAGAGTCTGACACTGTTTCCACTGTTTCCCCATCTATTTCCCATGAAGTGATGGGACCAGATGCCATGATCTTAGTTTTCTGAATGTTGAGCTTTAAGCCAACTTTTTCCTCTCCTCTTTCACTTTCATCAAGAGGCTTTTTAGTTCCTCTTCACTTTCTGCCATAAGGGTGGTGTCATCTGCATATCTGAGGTCATTGATATTTCTCCCGGCAATCTTGATTCCAGCTTGTGCTTCTTTGAGCCCCGCGTTTCTCATGATGTACTCTGCATATAAGTTAAATAAGCAGGGTGACAATATACAGCCTTGACGTACTCCTTTTCCTATTAGGAACTAGTCTGTTGTTCCATGTCCAGTTCTAACTGTTTCTTCCTGACCTGCATACAGATTTCTCAAGAGGCAGGTCAGGTGGTCTGGTATTCCCATCTCTTTCAGAATTTTCCACAGTTTATTGTGATCCACACAGTCAAAGGCTTTGGCATAGTCAATAAAGCAGAAATAGATGTTTTTCTGGAACTCTCTTGCTTTTTCCCTGATCCAGCAGATGTTGGCAATTTGGTCTCTGGTTCCTCTGCCTTTTCTAAAACCAGCTTGAACATCTGGAAGTTCACGGTTCACGTATTGCTGAAGCCTGGCTTGGAGAATTTTGAGCATTACTTTAGTAGCGTGTGAGATGAGTGCAATTGTGCGGTAGTTTGAGCATTCTTTGGCATTGCCTTTCTTTGGGATCGGAATGAAAACCGCCCTTTTCCAGTCCTGTGGCCACTGCTGAGTTTTCCAAATTTGCTGGCATATTGAGTGCAGCACTTTCACAGCATCATCTTTGAGGATTAGTATCTTTATATTTCAAAGAACAAGTGCTGACCATTTGTATTTTCTCAGTCAGCATCTGGTAGGTTTTTGCTATATCCTAGATCCTTTACTAGACCAGATAAAGATGAAATGAAGCAGAGAAAAGTCCCACGCTAGGGGAATGTGTGGTTTATTGGAAGGGGCAGTCAGTTAAACAAGATAGCGCAGGTAATGCTTATGACTGCATGGTCCATGTGGTTGCTTCCCCAGAGTGGTGTACAACGAAAGGAATTTCAAACTCACCCAGGTTTCTAGAATAGCGTGAAGGGGGAGCACGCACCTGCCAAAATGTGTCATTCCCCTTTTTTCCTCGTCTGCTGATTGCCCTCAGCCTGCTGAGACAGGCAGTGCCTGCATGTCGTGGACCTCGATGGCCTTTCCTGCCCCACCCCTGTCACGCCCTACTGCCAAGACTCCTGGAGTTCGGGGGCCATGTCCTTTCTGACCTTGAATTCTCCATGCAGTTACTTTCTCTGCCTCAAAGGCTCTCTCTATCCACTTTCCCTTCAAGACTTAATTCAAGCATCACCTTCTGTGATAGGTCTTCCCAGCCTGTTGGCCTCAGTTGGGTACCTCTCTTCTCGTTTTTCATCTCTCTTGCCTTCCTGGTTCCCTTAGAACCTAGTGCATGTCCCCCTTACACTCTGGACCCTCTGATAATGTGACTGTCAGCATCCCTCAGCCTCCCTAACTGTCATGTGTAGACTATAGGCTGGTCCTCCTAATAACCAGGGAGGAAAGAGGGGAGGGATACATGGGGAGAATGGGATTGACATATGCACACTACTATATATAAAGTAGATAACTGTGTTGTATAGCACAGGGAAGTCCACTGAATACTCTGAAATGACGTATATGGGAAGGCAGTCTGAAAAAGAGTGGATAGACGCATATGTATAACTGATTTCCGGAGAAGACAATGGCACCCCACTCCAGTACTTTTGCCTGGAGAATCCCATGGATGGAGGAGCCTGGTAGGCTGCAGTCCATGGGGTCGCTAAGAGTCAGACACGACTGAGCGACTTCCCTTTCACTTTTCACTTTCATGCATTGGAGAGGAAATGGCAACCCACTCCAGTGTTCTTGCCTGGAGAATCCCAGGGACGGGGGGCCTGGTGGGCTGCCGTCTCTGGGGTCGCACAGAGTCGGACACGACTGAAGTGACTTAGCAGCAGCAGCAGCAGAACTGATTTCACTTTGCTGTACACCTGAAACTAACACAATGTTGTAAATCAACTATACTCCGATATTTCTTCTTAATAAATTTTTTTAAAAAACAAGAAGTCATGATTTTCTGTATTCTCAGGCAGCCCGGCACCATATGGGATGGTGGGAGAGAAGGAAAAGGACCTTCCCAGAGATAAGCCAGCAAGTCCTCTAAGGTTGACAGTCCTCTGTGGGGGCATTTTGAACAGGGTCTCTTCCTTGTGAAAGATGTTTTCTGATACAAGTTATAAAGTGGCAGTAAAGGCAAGATAGCATAGGGATGGCTAGACTTCTCCCGTGAGGATGAACTTTTAGCTCTTACTGACAATGAGCAAGGTGCTTAACCTCTTAAACCTCCTTATCACCAAAAAAAAAAAAAAAAAGACACGATGACAAGTCTTGTTTCCTAGGGTTACTATGAGCATTTAAGAGATGATGTAAGGAAAACCCTTTGCACGGTACTTAGTGTCTAATGAAGTCCCCAGTAGTAGTGGGTGCTGTTGTTATAAATGTGTAAATATATTTTGGAGACCTCCAATGGTTTTTCAAAATGAACCATCAGTAACAGTTTTCATCAAGGAAGTGGTTTGATGGTTTTGTATGACAGTTGGGAAGAAGGAAACAAGAACATGTCATTTGCAAAGGGGGAACATAATTTTGTTTTGGTTGCTTTTTGCTTTTGTTTTTCACACCTGTTTTCTCAGGGGAATGGGACCTAGTGTCTTGCCAAATCTTAACAACAAGTAAAATATGTGGTTTAATGTCCTCAGCAGTCGTCACAAATTGTGAAATCAAATCTCTCATTTGCTTTGGAGCGTCCGGACGGCAAGGACAGCTGGAGTGTTGCTATTTTTTCTTTCAAATAAAAGAGTCAGCTCCTCGTTACCATAGAAACCACCAACCTAATTATAAGGAGTTTTGTTCACTAGATAAAAGTCATCATTTCTCTCTCCTCCCCACGCTCGTACAGGTCCCCAAAATATTGCTGTGGATTTGGTCCTGGATGAAAAGATCTGCCCTCTTTAGCTAAAGGGTTTTAGTGCACTGACCAGCTCACACAGGAAAGCAAGCAATCAGGCTGGCCTGAGACTTTATCAGATACCATCCACAGCTCACATTCTCCTTCAGAAACAGTCATGAGCATTTAGCAGGAACACATTGGTGTTTTTAAAAGTAAACTTCAAAGACAGATGCTCCTAACCCCTCCTACCATGAAGTAGACATGCTCTTTCTTGTTTGCAAATAGAAGGGTGGACCCCAGCTCTGGAATTCTCCTGTTCTAGGCTTTTGTGTTAAGATTCGGAGATCAATCATATTATATAACATTGCAGTGTTTGGAGAGGAAATGCTAAACCTTGAGTTTCTAAGAGCTGACAGTCTGTTTCACATGCGTGTGGATTTTGCTAGGATGGAAAGTAGTTGTTTTCCCTTTACAAATTCGGGTACCATCAGGGCTCACCCAGAGCATGGGGAGGCTTCTTGTGCCTGCTTCTCTCTCCTTGAACTTGTCCCATCTGTTTACTGACCTTCATGCATCTGTGTATCTGAGTGGAGAGACTTTTCTTTGACCCTAGAGAGGTATTCTCTCAGAGATCAGCTGATAGAAAGCTAAGTGGCACTGAAGACCAAGAGTCTTGGATATATTTTGGGCATAAGGTTACTTAGGGATTAGAGATTTACAAATGCAGTTAATGCCTCTTTTTTTTTTGAGATTCCATTTATAGAATCTGCCAGCTGTAGGTCAGTGCTGGTGTTGAGCACATTGCTTGCATTTTGTAGGCACCGTAATACTAATTTGAGAAGGGAATGTCCCATAAGCACATGTCAGGAGTTTTGGAAGATACATCAGGCCATTTGGCATGGGGGTAGGGGGTCAGGAGAAAGCCTGAGAGTAAAGGCAGGAGTCCCAGCAGAAGCTATAAACATGAGAAGAAGGTTATGTAAATATGTGTGGGGGTGGCATGGGGAGAGCATGGGGGAAATGGCCCTACAACTTGGGTAACATCCCAGGACAGGTAAGTGTTTCCTTTGTCCAAAAAAGCTATCTCGATTTGGATGGCGTTTCTTTGACCTGTACTTGCTCCTTGTGTGGTGGTCTCTGCTGTTCCTGATATGTGACCCCTGTTGCGGGTGCTGATGATTGTAGTTGTAATGGTCACGGCAGCAAGGATGGTGGAAGTTGGAAATGCTGGTGATCACCATATTGATGCAGTGCTGGGTGGTCAATATTTTTTGAGTACTTTCTCAGCGCCAGACCTTGTTCTGAACAGTTATATGTCTAGTTTTCCATGTGTAGGGCAGAAACCTAGAAATCGTTGTTCTTTCTCTCACACCTGCCATCAAACCGTTGGCAAGTTTGCTCAGCACTGTCTTGAGAGCCTCTCTCTTGCGCCTCTCTGGCTGTACCCTTTGCTGCCACCTTTCACTGTCTTGCCTCCAGGGTGCTACTCCCGGGGCCCCCAGATTTCATCCCTATCTCTTACAGTGCATTCTCACTGCAGGAAGGTGGCCTTCTGAACCCCACCTCCTGCTTCCCTTCACGTGGACGGTAAAATCCAGGACCTTACGACCATTTAGGCCCCAAACGCCCGTCTCACTGGTTTTACTCCCTGAGGCTTACTCTGCTCCAGTCACCAACCTTCTCCCTTCAGCCAGGAGATTGCAAGGTCAAGTAGAAGAAAGTGAGGATATTATATTGGTGTTTAAAAAGCATCTTTATTCAGATAGTTTATATCCCACACATTTAACCCATTTTAAGTGTATAATGCAATGGCTTTTAGTATATTCACAGGAGTTGGGCATCCATTATCACCATCAGTTTTTAGATGTTTTTATTACTTCAAAAGGAAATCTCATACCCCTTTGCCCTGATCCCCCAAATTTCCCTTCACTCCCATCCCTGACAACCACTTACCTATTTCTTAGCTCTACAGGTTTGTCCATTCTGGACATTTCAGGTTTTATTTTATTTTTTTAAAATGATTAGCTTACATTCCAGCAATATGTATTGGTTTTCCTATGGAAATATAAAGTTTCCTGTTAGAATAAACTTACCAAAATAAATTAATAAGCTTAAACAATGTTGACTAGAATAAGTGGTATGTGTATAAAGGTACAAATTGCTCTGGTGGCTGGTGGAGGCCTGGAGGTAGGCAGGCATCCTCACAGGGGAACACACCAGGGCAATTTGGGAATTGTGGCTGGTCTACGATTCCAGCTCAGCTGGTCTAGTCTACAATTCTAGCTCAACTGGTCTAGTCATCTTTGGACGTTCAGTGCCCGCACACGCGTGTCACCAGAAATACCCAACACTTGACACTGCCTGATGCAAACCGAGTACTTATCAGGCAGGCGATCGTTGCTGGCCAAGTTCAGGCATAGCCGAGAGGAAGCTCTGAGTCCTCCCCACCCTCCACCCTGCTGCAGTTTGATCACTTCTTTGTTGCTTTGTCTCTGCCCCTGCTGCTTCACCTGCCCCAGCAGAGAGCTTTACTTAAAGAGTATCCGCTGACCAAGAGCAAGGGGTAAAGCCTGCCATTTGAGGGTATCTGAGTAGCTGCCTCCACCCTCTGAAACATCACAGCTAGCTTTCAAGTTAGAAACGCATCGCCCTTAACCAAGTTGACAAAACCACAGGTTACCTCTCTATGTTTTTGCAAATTGCATCAAACCAAACATCAAAAGCCCAATTCCATGGGGGCCGAGTGCGTTTGTTATCCGTTTAGCAAATGACCCCTGGACATGTTTCCATACCCCAGCATGTGGAATGCATCAGCAGACCAGAAACATGATCCGTGTTGTTGTTGTTTGGTTTGGTTTGTTTTTTTTACAAAACCATTGCACAAGTAAATTGAGATTTTAAAAATGCTTTTTTCACATGTTATTCTCTGGTTGGAGCAGCCATATGTTAAAGTAAGCTTCACCTATGGCAACAGTTTTCATCTGAGACTTATTTTAGCTGTTAATGAAAGAGTCCGTGGGTGGTGAGCAGAATCTTGTGCAGAGCTGCTAGAGAATCAGAACTAATGGCTTTTGTCTTTTTGCCTTGTGGATCTAAACCGTTTTGATTTTTGTCCAGATTATGGATGGGGTGAAGCGAAGCCACCATTATTGCAGGACCTAAGCTAGCCTCTGTCTGCGTCCAGGGAGAAGTTATTATCTAGGGTGAAGCTCAGTAGGGGAGAGGAGGAGCCAGAACTCAGACTGTTGGCTCCTAATCCCAGCTCTACCACCACTTAATAGCTGTGTGAAAATTATGAGTTCTACCCCTTCCAGGTTTAGGTTGCTTTATCTGAAAAGTGGGCATGATGACACCTACCTTATAGGACTTTTGTCGGTCAAATGAAATAGCACATGCCAAGTTCTTTGCATAATGCTTGGCATACAGTGAACTCACCTGCCATTATTGGTGTTATTTTTGTTGTTTTCCGCTCATTTTCAGAGGCAGTGGAGAATTCGGCTCTCTGGGTACATCTGAAATGTTCTCTGATATCTGGTCTAGTTGCATTTACTTGCCACACTGGCCTCTTTGTTTCTTGAAGACACCAGCTTTGATCCCACCTCAGAGCCTTTGTGCTTGCTGGTCCCCTGTCCAGCCTGCCCTTCTCCCAGCACTTGACGTGGTCACTCCTTGTTAACCTTCAGGTCTCTCTTTAATGTCTCCTCCCCCGCTTCCAATTCTCTGTTACTTCACTGTGTTTCCTTTTCTGTACTTGCCTCCCCCTGAAATTGTCTTCTTCATTTGTCTCCTTGTCTCTTGTCTATTATCCCGACTAGAAGGGGAGCTCCATAAAGGAAGGATCCTTATCTGCCTTCTCTGAGATCGTTGCATGGTACACAGTAGGTACTCCTTAAATATCTGTGGAATTGCAGTGTACAACTTGGAGTTCAAATACAGGGTTTTTTTAAGTAGTGGGACATGAAGTTCTAGAATGAGCCTAATGCTAGAAAGGTTACTGTAAGATTTTAAAAATCTTGCATTCTGATTTTCGGTGTTACCTCTTCCCCAGCAGCCCCTGGATCCAATTTGTTGTCATCAGGAAGAAGGCAGAAAGAATGACAACTAATGTTGCTAGAAACTGAATTTGGTTTAAAGGCCATCAGAGGATTTAGTTTTCACAACAGGATATAAGAAACCATGTTTTGCCTTTGGCAGAATGCAGACAAATGGATGGACTGTGTTACCTCTTCTTGACCACTTAGTGGATGTGTCAAGGGAACGATTGGAAGGATTATAATGAAAAATTTTGTGTCTTGAATGCCACATTTAGGGAAAAAGAGCATCCTTCCGAGGACAGGCATCTCAGTGGATACATGCTGTTCTGTCTCTAGTTCCTTTGGGTAATTGGAGGCAGGAATAAAGAAGTAAACTCATATATACTTATTACTGAAGGCAGTGGCACCCCACTCTAGTACTCTTGCCTGGAAAATCCCATGGACGGAAGAGCCTGGTAGGCTGCAGTCCACGGGGTCGCACAGAGTCGGACACGACTGAGCGACTTCACTTTCACTTTTCACTTTCATGCATTGGAGAAGGAAATGGCAACCCACTCCAGTGTTCTTGCCTGGAGAATCCCAGGGACGGAGGAGCCTGTTGGGCTGCCATCTGTGGGGTCGCGCAGAGTTGGACACGACTGAAGCGACTTAGCAGCAGTAGCAGCAGCTTATTACAATAAATACTATGAGGGAAAAATAAGGCAAAGATATGGTTTTGATAAGAGAAATAATCATTGCAGGCAACCTACTATAATTTGGATAATCAAAGTAAGTGAAGGAATACCTTAGAGAAGATGAATATAGTTTCATTATTTTGGCATGAAAAAAAAATAGACTCTGATAGCCCTTACACCAGATTCCTGGCCCCTCCACTGCTAGCACAGGACAGAGGACAGCACTGACTCTTGAAGGACCCAGTTGGTTTATCTCTTTTTCAGACTCTCCTTGCTCCAGCATCCCTCCCTTTCCCTATCTCCATCCCCAGCCGGTAGGAATGAGCATCTTGTGGTACATAGCCTCACAGGGGCCTTGGACCTGCTGGACATCCTGCTTCTGGGGCACTTTAATGAAAAACAAAATCTCTTGCAGGGAAGGGGAGTAAGGACAATGATGGCTTCTGCGTAAATGTGCTTGTTGGACACCTGCAGTGCTCCAGAAACCTCCAGAACAGAACCTTAGTGCTATTTGGAATTGCACAGAAAAGTGGGTGTTTTGGCAACTGCCACCCATTCTCCCACCCATTCACCAACTCAGCAGGGCTGTCTATTTCTTTAAATCTACTTCTGTTTAGAAAGTGCAGATTTACTTGAGGGCTGACTGTGTGCCAGCGTCCAGAAGAAGCACCTCACAGAAATCTCCAAGGTTTCTGCCACAGGGTGTGCCTCTATATGTGTTATTATTATTGACCACTTTTTCTATATCACATGATGTGTACCTCTATATTAATTATGTTATATTTTGCCACTTTTTCAACAAACAGCAAAACTAACTTACTATATCAGTATGTATCTACAGTCATTTTAATAACAGCATACTTTTCTATGTATCATGTGTATCCTAATTTATTTCACCAAATCCCTGTAACTGGACACCTGCTGGCCTTCTCCCTCAGATGAAAGAATAAGGTTGCTGCAGTGCTTTCTTTCATGGTTCCAAAGTATAGGTCTGGATGTGTTTGTACACAGGTCTTTTTAAACTCATCTAGTTGTTTCTTTAGGATAATTCCTAGAATGGTATCTGCTCCTTACTAAAAAGGATATTTCAGGAAAATTCCATGGCTGCAGACATTCAGACCTGCAAAGAATATAGTTGCTGTGATTAAGCTTTTAGCCTGACTCTCTGTTTCCTGGATTAGTAACTGCTGGTTGGCTGGCTGACTGCCTGCAGCTTCCAAGGAGCAATGCAGTCGGGTAGAGAGAGATGGAAGCTTGGTGTTATATTATGACATGGTACATTTAATAAGAGAAACATGCTAAATATCTAGGACAGAGGGAAGTTGCACCTACCTAACCCCACCCAAGTGTCACATGCTTCTATAGCGTTAGCCATATGAAGAGCAGGGAGGGTGAGCAGTTTGGGCTTATAAAGTGAGATGTACCAGGCAGGACAGCCAGAGACAGAGCCAGAAAATTAGCCAACTGCCATAGCAGAGATAGCTGGATATGAATTATTGAGAATCTTAGGACCAACCTCTGGACTTGATACCAGATATGATGAGGCAAACCTTGGAAGGGCTCTTTTGTTGTTGCTGAGTCATGTCTGACCATTTGTGACGCCATGAGCTACAGCACACCAGGCTTCCCTGTCCTTCACTATCTCCTGGAGCTTGGGCTCTAAGGCTGGCTAATTTGCAGTTTAAAAGTTTTCTTCTGGCTTAGAGATGGAGAATGGTTGCACAACAGACATGTTTAGGGCCAGAGAGATGTGTTGGAAGGAGGATGCAGTTTTAAAAGTAAGAAGCATCTATTTTTCCAGGTCATGGGTTTTTAGACACTGCATGGTCAAAGAATAGGAATGAGAGGAGCAGACTGGAAATTATTTACATGAGAGGCCTCCACCTAAAGCTAAGCTAACAGGGATATTTGACCCCTGGAATTCTACCCCAAAATGTGCATATATGCTGGTCGTTATTAAAAATATTTCCAGTGAGCGGTAAGTTCTTGGATGTTGGGCATAAACAACCTGTAGAACCTATTTGTTCTGGCTAGAATTAGCAGATATTCAAAAGGACCCCCGTAGATGAGTGATCTTAATGGAATGATGACCATCTTCTAAAGCTGGATTATGGTAATAGTCACACGACTTGATAAACTTACTAAAAATCACTGATTTATATATTCTAAATGTATGAATTTTGAGATATACTCCAAACACTTAAAAAGTGGAAGGGTCCCCATAGTCCCAAAGTAAAGAGTGAAAAACCAATAAATTATACATGTTGAATTAAGATGTAAGGATTAACTTCCTTGTTTCAGTTCTGCTAGGTTATGGTGCCTAGTTGTTTAGTCAAAGACTAGTTAGTTTAGATGGTGCCCTGAAGATATTTTTTAGATGTGATTTAGGTTTACAATCACTGACTTTAAGTAAAGCAGATTACTCTGTATATTGTGTGTGTATGTGTGTGTTAGTCACTCAGTCATGTCCAATTCTTTGCAACCCCATGGACTATAGCCTGCTTGGCTTATCTATCCAGGGTATCCTCCAGGCAATAATACTGGAGTGGGTTACCATCCCCTTCTCCAGGGCATCTTCCTGACGCAAGGATTGGACCTGGGTCTCCTGTATTGCAGGTGGATTCTTGACCATCTGAACCAGTGGCCTATATCGTGTGCCTGGGCCTTATCCAGTTATTTGAAGGCCTTAAGAGAAAGAATTGAGTTCCCATGAGAAAGAAAAATTTCTGCCTCCAGGGTGCCACATAGAAACCCCACCCAAGCACCCAGGCTGCTGGCTTGCCCTACAGATTTCAGACTCAAGACAGCAATGACTCTTACCCGAATTGTCAGCCTGCCCTAAGTATTTCAGACTTGCCAGCCCCCACAATTGTATGAGCCAATTCCTTAAAATACATCTCTCTCTATAGATAGATACAGACATGGAAGATACTTTACTGATTCTGCTTCTCTGGAGACCCCTGAATGATGCATAAGGTAAATTGAAGTATTTCAGTTGCTTTCATTTTTTAAGTTGGTGTCACTATAGAAATCATATTCTGTCCTGTTATTCACAGTTGTGCTACTCTTATTTGTGTGTTGGGCTGCCCTGTTGGGTCTGGTTGGTATGGCATGTGTTATGGTGGAAGGGAATTAGGCAGAAACCCTGAGAGTTCTGGATCTGCTCCATGCACACTGAGGGTGTCAGCTCCAGGACACTATGGGTGGGTAGGTAGGCCGTGTAGTCTGGCCTTGGAGGGTGGTCTGAAAAAGGGAGGTGGGAGGCAGGCCAGCCCACTGGCCACTTCTTGTGCAGTGAAGGACCCAACTGAAACATGGGGAATGACTGTCCCTGTTTGACTGAGGCTCTCTGAAACCCAGCCACACTTCCTTGGTCTTCAGTCTGAGTGTGTGTTTTGAAAGAAGACACACCAGTAGTGATGGTCAGCTGCAGCTCTGACTTTTATTAAGGGTTGGCAGGAATCCAT
Organism: Bos javanicus; assembly: GCF_032452875.1. Taxonomy (NCBI): domain Eukaryota; kingdom Metazoa; phylum Chordata; class Mammalia; order Artiodactyla; family Bovidae; genus Bos; species Bos javanicus. Next base: position 37,099,159 of record NC_083889.1, read on the forward strand.
ATGGAAATGACAGCTGGTCCCCAGATGAGCTCTGGTTCTCTTCACATAGTGTCACAACTCAGTTTGTCATCTTGCATCTTTGCACTGAGGAAGCTAGTGGCTGTTTCTCCTATTTCACTTTTTGCCATGGCTTGTGGGAATTGGGAGAAAAGTCATCTAGGGAAACATTTCTGGGGAATGTTAGAAGAGTGGAGACTTCTTGCACAGAACACACTGGAACTTAAGTTCACATTGAAATGATCCAGTCTGTTGAACACATGCTATGTGCCAGGAATTGTGTGAGGCTTTGGGACTACTATTAGTCGGAACACATAATGTTCTTGCAGTCTTGCTGCCTGAAGGAAGAAACAAAGAAAGAGAACCTACCCTGACTTGAAAATTGGTACAAAGTTCTATTCTGAAACAGAGAAAGAAAGAAAACAACTGTTAGCCATGTCCATGGTTAACCTGTGAAAGATTGCCCAAATGTGGTGCCTGAGAAAGTCTTGTCTGGAGACTCAGTCGTGGTTCACGTGTTGGTATTTAGTTCTGCCTAGGTTCTAGAATATTTGTAGGAGATCACCATATGATTTAGTAGAAAGTTGATGTTGAACTGTAGGCATATTACCTGGTCCAAAGTCTTCCTGCATGCTGAACCACAGGCCAATAAATCGAGTTGTTGGGGGCAGGAGATAGTGACTTCATTAGAAAAGCTAGCAGACCAAGAAAATGGTGGACTGGTATCCCAAAACACCATCTTAACCAAGTTTGAATTCAGGTTTCTTTTATACAAAAAAGAGAAGGGGTACGGTTGGTTGTTATAAACTTCTTGGTGCCAAAATCCTTTGTTTCTTGCAGGTGTCCAAGTAGGTCTGGTCACCATATTCCTGTAAACCTCCAACAAGACAAATGTTATACTCTGTTCTGTAACTTTTAATCTCTATATAAATGGATGTGTTATATTTCAAAGATCAGAGCCTTAAGAACGGGCTACCCTGTGTATTTCAGGCTGTAGACAACATTCTACAAAAGCATGACTAAATATTTGCAATGGAGCACAAAAGTTAAAGCGAAGAGAAAAGATTCAGTGCAGAATCATGTTTGTCCTTCCTTGTTAGTTTTCACTGTTTATTGGCTCTTTTTTGCAGGTCCTTATTCTCTTTAAGGGAACAGTCCTTGTTCCTTCATGCATAAAATCCTTCCACTCAGAGTACTGTGGCAAGGGGCAAATGAAATACTACCATAAAAAGAGTGTGTATGGAGATGCTCTGTGCTGAGCACTAAGAGCTATGTTGTAACAGTCTAAGAAGTGCTCCCTGATTTTTGTGAAATTACAATATAAGGAGAGAAGTGGATCTGAAATGGAGTGTGTACAATTGTCTGTGAATGTGTATGTGTGAGGGTGTGTGCGTGAGCCTGCAGATGAGACCCATGTGTTTAGGAGAGGTATTGTCTCAAAGAAATACCTTTTGACAACTAAAGATAATTTCAAAAAACCATCCATTCTTTCCTTGCTTTTCTCAAACATCGTGGAAAGATACTTGAAAACAGTCTTTAAAAAAAAAACTATTTTCCCCACCCATCCACTTCCCTCATGCAGTTAGTTGCCCTTCATCTTTCTCTTCCAAACTTCCCTAGGAATTCCTTGGAAAACACTCTTCTCCCTGGCCCCCTCCTCCACACATCTCTTTGGTTTCTCCTTTCCTACCCGCCCTCACTTTCTCTCAGTTCAACTTCATAAAGGCTTAAATTAGTCTCCTGAATCAATAATGCAAACTGTCCCGTGTCTTCAAACCAGAGACCTCAGATGGGGAACAGGGAGGGTTTAAGGTAGACATGGGAAGTCAGGTTAACAAAGCCAAAACCTGCGTACATGGACGGAGAAAGGCTGAAAACATGTGCATCAATGGAAATCACATGGTCTCCTGTACCTACTGCTGCAACATGTCCCAACTGTGGGAATCCATGATTAGGGCCACAGATGCTGCCTGGGAAGGTCATGGGAAATCTCAAAGAGGGGGTCTCTGCACTGGGTCTTAGAGTGTTACTGAACAGAAGTTCATGTGCTTGACACACAGTGAGGACAGTCAAACCAAAATGTCAGAGTTTGGAACAGAGAAAGGTTTATTGCAGGACCATGCAAGGAGACAGGTGACTGGTACCCCCCAAACCCTGAACCCCCTGAAGGGTTTCAGCAAAGCGTTTTTAAAGGCAAGGGTAGTTGCAGATTTCTTGGTGTAGCAATCCCTTGTTCCTGCAGCTATACAAGTAGGTATGGTCGCCATATTCCTGTAAACCTCCAATAAGACAAATGTTATTCTCAGTTCTGTCACTTTTTATTTCTACATGAATGGAGAAATGTTATACTCTTAACTTTAAAGTGAGAGCCTTGAGAATGGGCTACCCTGTATTTCAAGCTATTGGCAACGTTCTTAACTTGAAGCAAAAGCAATAATATACAAAGGTTAACATTCAAGAAACAGATGTAATATGGAGTCAGATTTGGTCTTCTCTGTTAGAAGAGGACAGGCCCAAGTGCATTAGTGTGGCAGCCTGAAGCCATGTGCTGTGAACTAAGGAAGGGAAAGATGGTCTTTGTGCCTGAAATGTCAGAGGCGGGGAAGCAGAAGGTAGAAAATGAGACTGAACTGGTTGTTTGGGGGCCGTGTGTACTATGTGCTCGCTCTACACAGAAAATCTCCATTCTCTTGTTGCAGATGGCTCTTGACACCTGCAGGTTGATTTGTAAATGATCCCTCCCATGACTGCAAGGGAAGGTGGCTAAGATTGTTATGGCTGATCCTGGGCAACCATCCCTGTCCCCTGAAAAACTGTCGACCCATGCTGGCAGCATCTTAGTTCACAAAGGGAAGTGTTCAGTGTTTATTTAGCTGCTTTCTGAAAATCACATCACTCTGGGCTACAATGAACAGAAACCTAACTTAAAGTGAGAGATACAAAAAAGCCTTAAATTTTGTTGTACACAGTACCCTGAGGGAAAGGGAGCTCTCTTTTTCTACTCCTTCCCACAAAAGTCGTGTGACTGTCTTTTCTTGCACTTAGGTGGGTGCATATGCCCATCTGTGAACTCTGGTCAAGATGATGGGCTATGCCGATTGGCCAGTCCTGGCTTCTTTGTAATGGGATGGGGGCTGCCCAACCTATTCAAGCCTCATAAACTGAGAGTAGGGGAAGGAGGGGGTTTCCCAGAAGAAAATCTAGATGCTGATACCAGAAGGATCTGGAGGAGACTAAAACCCAAATGCCCACCACAAATAGCTTCCTGTCCATCTCATATTCTCACACTGATGAGCAATGAGAAAAATGACCTCCATCAGAGATGAGTATAGCAATTGTTAGGGCTTTTTATGGAGGAAGGAGTAGAGTGACTTCAGGGAATATATGTGCAGCAGGAAAAAAAAAACAAACAAAGATTTGAAATGAAGCCCAGCATCTTATTGGTTTTTTAGTGTCTTGTTTGCTGAGGAGAATTAAGCAAGAAGAGAACTGATTGCATCTAATTGCCTGTAAAAAGTGTTCAAAAGACATTTTATCACACAATTTAGATGAGTAAACAGCTAGGAGGTGAATGCCACCCTCTGAAGTAATAAACAGAAGGGAAAAGTCTGTCTTCATATTGTATCTATTTGTGCTTTCACCAGTGCCGCCTGTGTTCATGGCTAAAACTGAGGAGGAGTTACATTAACTCAGGACAGATGGTGCTTAATACTGACCACACATGAAGACTGGTGGCCCCAGGCTCCAAGTTCAGGCAGAAGGCAAGACAGATTTACTTCCATATGGGATGAATACCATTAAATGCTAGGATGCTGTGGTTGTAGTTTGGGAGTGGAAATGGCAGAATTACCTTGGTTAGGTAGATACTGTTGTTACTCTTGGTAATTTACCATTTTATAACAGGGCTTTACTATTTACTGCATGCTTTCAGGCACACCTGTTCACTTTATCCTCCCCCAAATTTTGTGCAATTAAAAAGTGTGTCTCCATTTTTACAGATCATTGATTCAAGATCATAAAGCTATACTGTATTGGGCTCAATGCTTGGGCATTTGTGTCCATACCTTTGACTCAAAACCCAGGGATATTTTGACTACTTCATAATTACTAGCCCATAAGTCACTCTCAGTTGTTAAATGCTTACATTTCTCTTTTGGGGGTAGTGGAGGGAGTAGAAGGAAAGATAGCTTTATTGAGGAAGCTGCCAGTCCTGGGGAGAAGGTGGACTCATGCCCTAAAGAACCAACTCCTGCCTCCTCAGACTTTGCTCAGAGATAATATAGGGGAAAGAGGAAGGGGATACATTCTGGGCAGAGTGTAGTGTTCTGTTTTCAGAAATGGTTATCATGACCATTGGTGCCAAACTTCGATCATGTCTCTCTTGCAGTTGGAATATATCAGGCCATGTCTCTGGTTAGTTATTTCTGCTGATCTTGGAGGGTATTTCGGGGAGGCAGAAGGTAGCAGTGGCTCTCCCTGGAGTCACAAAAGCTGGTGGTAGAAACATCAAGGAGTGAGTTCCACCCACTGGAACTCCCACTGTAGGCAGACACCCTGCCTGTGTCCTTATATTTCTCTATATGCCCACCAGGGAGGGATTAAGAATTAAACTGCCTAGGTTCAAGGCTAAATTCACCTCCTCTACCCACAGGGTCTTAGTAATCTTCCTAAGTCTTCTTGACTCCATTCTTTAATTCCCAAAGTACACACATGACGGTTGAATGGGGGAGGGAAGAATATATCAACACTCATATTAATATTTATTTTTAAATAATTTAGCTTCACTAATACTTGAAAACTTTCTTTTGAAATTATCTAAAATTATAGAAAGTTACAGAATTAGTATGGAGAGTCCCCAGGTACCCTTCTGCCAGTTTTCCCTAAGGCTAATATCTTAAAAAAAATTATTGTACGATCATCATAACCAGGAAATTAACATTGACACAATGTCATTAACTCAACCACATACCTTATTCATAATTCACCAGCTTTCCCATTAATGTCTTCGTTTCCTGCTCCTGGATCTTTTCCAGGATCTCACGTTGCATTGGTTTTCATGTCTTCTTGTCTATAACTCTAATCTGTGACAGTTCCTTTTTATTTCATGACTTTGACATAGTTGAACAGAACTGATCATTTATTTGAGTGTTCCTCAATTTGGATTTGTCTGATATTTTTGCATGATTTGATTGGGGTATGCTTTTTTTGACTGGAAGACCATTGAAGTCCTGCTGTTCTTTTCAGTACATCTTGTCAGGAAGTGCGTGATATCAGCATGTCTTGGTATCAGTGATGCTAGTTTTGGGCACTTTTTTTAAGGTAGTGTCTGCCAGGTTTCTCTGCTGTAAAGTTACTATTTTTCCCTTTGTAAGTATTGCTTGTCTTGTGGGGAGACACTTTGATACAATGCATGTATTCGGTTTGTCATTGTACTTTTGCTTATCAGTTGTAGCTTCCGTTGATGATGTTTGCCTGCAACAGTTAATACCGAAGCATTTGCCTAATGTACTTGATTAAAATTTATTAAGTAAGTTCTCTTCAGTGCTCTTATTCAGATGTCATGTTTTATAGTGACATGCCATAGTAGTATTTATTTTCCCATTTTCTTCCTCTGTGTTTATTCACATGAGTATTTTTACCCTCTTAGAGTAATAGTTCATGGGAAATTTGATAAATATCTCATTTTATAATCATAACACCAGAAGAACTTTTTGGAAGCATTATCACTGACTTGTAGAATTGGCAGAAGGCTAGAGAATTTAGCTTGGAAGTCTGAGGTCATGCAGGACCCATGAAAAAGACAATATTCTACTTTTGATAGCCCACTGGAGGCAAAGTCAACCTGACCATTTCACCTGATGTTATATCACCAAGATTTCTATATGCTTCCAGTATTACCAGTTACCATTTTACATACCTGCATAATATTCCACAGAGAAGGCAATGGCACCCCACTCCAGTACTCTTGCCTGGAAAATCGCATGGACGGAGGAGCCTGGTAGGCTGCCGTCTATGGGGTCGCACAGAGTTGGACATGACTGAAGTGACTTAGCATAGCATAGCATAGCATAGCATAGCATAATATTCCACATATTATGGGGGATATTGAATGTTTAGGTTGTTCCAAATTTAATACTGGTACATTAATAAATACCTTCATGCTCAAGTGTTTCTGAAACTTGGGTGCATGCTGGAATCAGCCAGGGAGTTGAAGAAATACTGATGTCTGGGTCCCACCTCCTTTCAGAATCTGATATAACAGATAAGGCTTTTTCTTGGACATGGGGATCTTTCAGAGATCTCCACAGATCCTAATGTGTAGCCGAGGTTGAGAACCACTGGTCTAGAAGCTTCTGTGGCTCACGTGACATACATTTTCTTGTACATAAAGAATCCATGCATTCACTACTACTTGTTGACCACAAAAACTTGTTCTGTTTTCTCTCCATTTGACCTAAAGCACACAAATACTCACACTCAGATGCATTCACACACGTAGGCAACCTAATACTGCTTTATAGTATTACTACTTCCTGCTTATATGAACAAAGTAAGTTTTATGACTTCACTGTGCTTTTTTTTTTTTGTCTATAAAATGGTGATATATTAGTGTCTCTCTCCTTGCATCTTGCGGATGAGTCAAGAGTCAAAATTCATATTCCTTATGCAAAACTCTTGAGTGCAGGCATTTTAGAGCACAGTTTGGCGGTATCTATTAGAATGTGTATCCCCTGCCCTCTGAAAAAAACTTTCAGGCTTATGAGTGTCTTCACAATATTGGGTTGAGAAACCACCATGATATTGTTTGTCTAGGGCTGAGTATTAAAGTCATGGCACCATCGTGATGATGGCTGGATTTAATACAATGCATGGAGGGGTGTTAACCTCCTCTTCTCATTGGGACCTGGCCACTTTTACTGTTGCCATCTCAGCATATGGTAGGTTTCCATACCAGTTCTTTTGTTTGTTTTTCTTATTTCATTTAAAATGTGATTTTGACTTTAACCCCTGATACCATAGTTTTAAGTGACCTGTGTGACATCCTAAGCATTTGCTCACAAATGCCAGATTCTCAAATGAAAGTTGAAATAAAGTTAAGTAACAGAGTGGATGATAGTAAATTCAGGACTAGAATCAGCCTAAATATAATTCTTTTTAAATTCTGAAGCTTTTCATTAATTAAAAATAATAGCTACGGGTACTGAGCACTTACTCTTGACCAGGTATCATGATGAACATTTTACAAGTTGTATTTGATCTTCACAATTGAACCTGCAAGGGATAGCTTGAGTTTGAATGTTTATTCCTTTATTGATATAAAGTTGATATGTAATATTGTGTTAGTTTCAGGTATACAGTAGAGTGATTTGGTCATTGCTTCTACATTGCTATATGTATACAAATATGTGTGTATATATATATATATACATTCTTTATTTTCCAATTCTTATCCATTATAGATATTGAATATAGTTTCCTGTGCCATATAGTAAATCCTTGTTTAATTTACTTTATATGTAGTATTGGGTAACAGTGTGTTTGTTTTCTATGTCTGTGATTCTCTTTCTCTTTAGTAAATAATTTCATTTGTACTATTGTTTAGAGTCCATGTGTAAGTGATATTGTACAATATTTATCTTTCCCTGACTTACTTCACTTAGTATAATGATCTCTAGGTCTCTCTAGGCTGCTGCAAATGGTATTATTTCCTCCTTCTCATGGCTGAGTAGTATTCCATTGTGTATGTATACCACATCACCTTTATCCATCCATCTCCTGATGGGCAGTTAGTATTTATTTTAAAGTTGAGGAAATGTAATAATAATAATTTACTCAATCCTTTTCATATCCCAGATGCTATTCAAACAGTCTTGTTTGAATGCATTTGCTAATAACTTATTTGCTCCAGGAGAGGATAAGTAACTTGCTCATTGTCATACAACCCATCAGCACAGAGCTGAGAATTAAACCCCTTCCAGTCTGCCTGACTGCCAGTGGCGGTTAACTTGATTGCTAGATTTGATTGCTTTCCCTAAAGGCTGATGCTTGGTCAGCTCCCTAAGTATCCAGGTGCAGAGGATACAAGGGAGATTTTTTTGTTTGTTTCATTTCAGTCTCAGCCAAGCGTCTACCATACTGGCAGGTGACATCTAGGAACAGAGGGACTGTAGCAGCTTGGTGATTGCTGGCCCCTGATCCTGTGCTTGCCTGTCTTTTTATGATGCAGTGCCTGTAAGGTAGGGTATGCTTAGTCAGTGTTATGTGACATTAGGTTTATGAATTAAAAATATCAAATAGAATAAATAGGCTTTTGTTAATAATGTTCACACCAAAGGGAAGAAAAGTGCCTGTTGATTTTCATGCCAGACAAGAGTGGACCCTTCAAGGCAAATCAGCTTAGAATCAGTTGTCCTAAAGCTTGTGCAGTTCATCCCAGCCATGTAGGGAAAAACAGTTCCTTCTTGCTTATCATTCACAGTGAAGATGCTTACTTTAAGGGGTGCTGGTGTTGCTAGACAGATTTTGTAAATGTTAGCCCATTTATGCTAGCCTTAAATGCTAGTCTCTAATTGAATCTTGAATGTTGAGCTTCGGGTTCTTTATTCTGTTGGCTTGGAAACCCCCACATTTCTGTGACTTTTCAGAGTCCAAGTATTCATTCTGTGCCTAGCTAATTTCCCTGAAACAGAAATGTTTCCAAAGGATTAATGCCCAGCTCTGTCGCAAGGTGGTCCTTTCCTCCTCACGCCAGCAACCTCCTCCATGCCCAGTTGTCATGTTTCATGAGAAGCTTCGCGCTCAGTGGGCATTTCAGCATGTGTGTGCCAGCGTCTTGCAGCAGCATTTTCCATGCCTCCTGAGAAACAGATTAGGGGAAGTGATGGATGCTGAAATTGGTTTTGACAGATCTCTAATCTTCTTTCTAACTGAAAGCTGTTATTGGAGGGGGGTTCCTAGGGGTGCTTCTTGCACAAATTCCATTTCCATCCCTCTCGGAGCTCTTGTAGCTTCCTCATCCCACCAGCATCTGTGGACTCTGGGTGCTAAGGAGTGAGGGGAGGGACAGCAGAGGGCGAGCGGTCCAACAGTAATTGTGTTCTCACTGTGGAGGAAGAGACCGGTCTTTCTTCTCTAGGTGGGAATGGATTCTTTGGCATTAATGTTCACTTATTAGTCTTAGGTCAGCAGTAAGAAGATAGGTAAAGTGGGGGGAAAGGATTAAAGGGTGGGGACAGACCTGTTCTCTTTTATACAGATGATGACTGTTTGCTTTCAAAGTGCCTTCCAGATGGGCCAAAGGATATGAACAGAAAGTGTAGAGAAGCTGAATGCATGTGGCAGATGGTGATGTTAGAAGTTCAGCTCAGCAGCAATAAGCAGTAGAAAGTAAAACAAAAATGAGACAGCATTTTACCTATTAAATAACAAAGCTCCATTTTTTTTGAATTGTCAGTGATAATACTTAATGTTGAAGGATGCTGGGTGATAGGCATATACTGCTGTTGGGAATACACATTGGTTCAAAATCTCTGGCAAGATATTATAAGCCTGAAAAATATTCATGCACTGTAACTCAGTGATGAAATTTCCAGGAATTTTTACTAAGCAAATAATAATTTTTTTTAAAAGGAAGTGTATCACTTGGGTATTCATAAAAACTTTTTTTTTTCATAATTGCAAATTAGAAATAAATATCTAGCAGTAAGGTTATAGAACATTCTAGCAATAGCTGGAATATTATTGAATGTTATTGAATATTATGGAATGTGTTGAAACAGTATATCCATTAAAACTGTTAACTAAAGTTTTTATGATATGGAAAATGCATATGATATATTGATAAGTAAAAGTTGTCTAGTGGTTTTTTCTTTTTTTCGAATAATACATACATGTAAGAAAAAAGACAAGGGATTTACATCAAAATGTTAATGATTATCATGTCTGGGTGGTATAATTTTCTTTACCTTATTTAAAAAAATTCTGTATATACTTCACTTATTTAATTCTACTCTGTTCAGCATTCATTTAACCAGTGAATATTAAGTGCCAATTATATATCAGTACTGACTTTTTAAAGCAGTATTTGTCTTAGGAGCGTTTTTATTTTTACATGTGCGTCAGTTGATGACAGTATTGAGAGCTGCTTTCTCAGGGCTGTCAGTGGAGTGTGAGTTTTTACAGATGAGGACTAATGAGCCCTCCTGTGCTTCCCACTGTATGAGCCTGCTGGTCAGGAGGAGAAACATGGAGAGGTCCTCCTCCTCCTTCTGTCCTTATTTCATGGTCTCATGAACACTGTGGATTCATGATACTTGGAAAAGGATAATAGGAAAGTGCTAGAGGTGCCATGAACTTACCAAGGGAAATCCACAAACAATGGATATTAAAAATGCAGGAGCTATAAAGAATGACTTTTCTATTTTGGGAGCAGGATATTTATTTTTAAAATAAGGAAGAAAAGATGGGAAAGAGGAAGGGAGGGTGGAGGGAGAGATGGAAGGAGTTCCCCAAAATGCCATCACAATAAATAATAACATTTAAATATTTGTTTAAATGTTTGTAAAATGTTTTAATTTGTAAAACATTTGTTATATGTTTCTTTGGATATGCCAATGCTCTTTCATTGTATAAGTTAGGGCTTTCCTGTTTTAAAACAAAATTACTCCAAATGCATATGAATTATATTATCATTGATTTTGTTTATGAAATGATGGTACTCCAAGTGTTAACTGTTTGAGTCAAATATCTTCACCTCTAGCAAGGAGCCTGTCTCTCCAGCACAGTCCTCAGTGTTTGGTAGGCACAGCTTAGATAACCTTCATCATGATGTCTGACATATTGGGGTCATGGTCCCATCATTTTGGTCAACTGAGTAGTTACCTATATGGATGAATAGCTTTTGGTAGTTGACTGTCCAGTTATTACATCTGTCTAGTGTTTGCAGAAAGCAGGCACATCTGTAGAGATTTGAGTATAAATTCTGAAATTAGACCATTGGGGGCCACATGCCAGCTCTGTATATTTGCCACATGACCTCGGCAAGCTCAGCTCTCTGGATCTCAGTTTCTACATCAGTAATATGGGAAAAACAATTTCTGTCTTAAGGGATTGTTATAAAGATAGAATAAGTTTTTGTTGTGGACTTTATTATTTGCACAAGTATTGCCTCTCCTGGACCCCCAGAAGAATTTATCTGTTTGTTCTGTTGATTTCAAGCATGACCATGTAATATATTTTGGCCAGTGAATTTTGAGTGGAAGGACACATGTTGCTTCCTGGCCTGGTTTGCCATGTTCTCCTTTCCCTCTCCCTTAAGACTGATCGTGCTCTTGGTAGAAGCTGCTCTATCAGCCCCGATTCAGGAGTGGGAAACAATGGGGCAGAGCTACAGCTAGTGACCACGCTGCATGAGGGGTACTCCCTGTGTGTGATCATAAGCATGGGGCTTCTCAGATCGCTCGCTACTGTGGCATGACTTCTCCTAACTTTACTAATATGTGAATTAAATTTTCAGCTCTCAAGTTGGTGCCTGTCACGTGGTAATGTTCAACCAGCATTAGTTTGTGTAGTTATGTGTCTCCACATTTCATATTTTTTCATTTGTTGGCCCCAATATTTGGCTACTTTTAAAAAATCTCTTCGATCTTTTGCTGTCCATTAAGACATGAAAATGTCACTGACTTTGGCCGGTTTGTTCCTATAGTTCAAGAGTAGAACAGCAAAGGGATTATGGGGGAAGATGTATTTAGGAGAGAAGCCGATATAACAGTATTTTTGATCAGGGGTCAAGACCAGTGACTTAAGGACCAAATCTGGTCCAGTGCCTAGTTTTGTAACAACTGTTAGCTAAGAATGGTTTTTATATTTGTTAATAGCTAGAGAAAACAAAAACAAAGAAAATGTTTTCTGACAGCTGAAAATTATGTGAAATTGAAATTTCAGTACCCATAAACTTGTTCTAACAGAGCCGCACCCTTTCATGTAAGTATTATCTGTGGCTGCTTGCCCAGGTTGCCTTAATAATTGGTCCCAGTGTCCTAATCTCTGCATATCATAGGATTACTTTAAATATCTAAAGAACCTATATGTATAGCAACATATTGAAAAGAACAAAAGTCAGTGATGTACTCTTAAATGAGGAAAACCTGTATTACAGAGGGTGTCATTTAAACCTCTTTTTTTGTTTTAAGGTGTTCCTGAAAAAATTATTAGAAATACATATAGACTAAAATCTTAAGAGGAGTGGCCAGGCAGTGGGCTTTTGCCTAATTTTTGTGTTACAAGAATCTGTGCCTTTTGACATTTTCTTTCTGTTTAAGGCATTGAGTATGTAATTTGAGAAGTTATTTCAAAAGAATAAAATAAAAGTATACTGTAAGTTAAAGGGAGCAATAACTCATTTCACAATGTTTGGGGCCTCTCAAGCCCTCATCCTGGGTTGTGCTGAAAAGACAGAAAAGGTTCTGTGCCAGAGAGTGTCTCCTTCCAACCCCATCAACCCCATTCCATTGTTTTATGGGCCATCTGGAAACAGAAACATCCTGTTCTTTCCATACTTTTTCAGTCTTGGCATCTGAACCTGGCATCACCTATGTGCTTTGGAAATTGTACTTCGAATTTGAGAGTTTCCTAGAACCCCATGGAACTCCCAGATGCTCTAGGACCTATGTACTCAGCTGTGACTGGAAGACACCAGTTCCAACTTGTGCAAGTGCTCCAAGGACAGTTCTGCATTTTAAGAGTGCCCTTCTATGACTCAGGGCCAGGACTGCCAAGTCCTTGTAACCTCAGGCTTGAGCGTCAGATGTTCATCTGTAGAGGTGTCACTGGCGCAGCTGAAGAGGGGTGGTGGTGTGGGCTCTTTTGGCAGAGCAGACTTCCTCACTGGTGGACACACCTGAACTGGGAGAAGGGGTGCTGGTCATCTGAGCCATCTGTCTCGGCCGTGGACTCCTCACTCCCAGGCAGGCAGCCTCCTCAGTGTCCAGGAACCACCCTTGGTATAAGTGATGTGACTCTGGAGCCTCCTTCGACGAGTGTGCTTACACAATTCCTTCTTTGTTCTCCAGGGCCTGGGCAGACCAAATGCTCTCCAGAAGGCATCTCAGCAGGTGTCTTGGGATGTGTGTGCTTTATTTAGGCTTCCTCATCCTATAGCACTTACTGGACAGGCTAGATCAAAAAGGCGGCAGCCCTCCCTCCTCCAAAAAAAAAGAATGCGGGAACAGAGTATATTGTTCAAGTCCATTAGAGGGAAAGTGATTCACCACTGTGCATCCTTAGATTATACTGTACTTTTGTTCCCAGGATAAAAGACAGGCAGAGGCGATATAACTCAATGGTTAAACAGTTTGATGAGGGTCAAGTGCACCTGCATTCAGGTCCAGGTGCTGATGTAAGCTGCCCAAGTGCCCTTGGACCTGTGCCTTAACCTTGGTAAATTTTGCTTTCCCCATTGCTAGAAAGAAGATGCAGAAAAAGCACCTACTTCCTGGCATTAAAAGCAATAACTGGGGTGTCATGTGAGGCATAGTGTGATGTGTGGTGCACAGTAAGTACTCAGGGAGTTCAGTTGTTTATCTTTTTAGACTTTCTTGACACATTTAGCCCTTGGAGCAGGTGCAAAGGACCTGTTGTATCTGTGATCCATGTGAGGATTTTTTCGCTAAGCTTAAGAAACGTAGTAGCCAAAGTCGAATTTGGGAACAATTTGCATCTTTTAAAATTTCTGTTTATTCTTAAAATCTTTTTCAAGTTCAAAACTTCCTGCCATTCCCGTCTTCTACCAAGAGAATAACACCAGTAATCGTCACAATAATGGCAACAACAAATACTCAAACCCGTCATTGTGTAAGTATTTTGCTCCGTTCATCCTTATAATAAACTGTATGAAGTTCAAGCTATTATCATCCCCATTTTTCAGGTCAGGAAAATGAGGCACAAAGAGTTTTTTAAGTAAGTCACCCAAGGTTATGCGAGTAATAAATGGTGGAGCTGGGATTCAGTTGCAGACCATCTGGTTGTGGGCCACTGGCTCTTCATGGCACCTTAGGAAGAATTTTCCACATAGCAATGCTCGTTATTTTCATACTTGAATCTAGCCTGTTCCTTTAAGAAGAACTAGACAGTGAATAGTTGAGCACATTCAAAGCAAGGTTTCATTCTGGCCTTGGAAGGAAATGAATCATACTTACTCTTTGAACAGTTTTGAAAAGAACTTTCACTAGATCTATGAAATGTCAAACAAACTGAATCAGATTTTTCCTTTTGTATGAAGGTAAACTCTAGGTAGCTCAGACTGATGATCAAACGAGTTATTAAGTTGAAAAGTATAAACATTTTTCTGCACCTAAATCTTTTTTGCTTTCATTTGTCAGTCTGTCAGGAGTGGAGGATTCTACTGGAGAATTCTGCAAGGCCGAGTTTCTCAACCATAGCACTATTGACATTTTGGGTCACAAAATTCTGTATTGTGTAGTCTGCCCTGTGCATTGCGGGATGTTTAGCAGCATCCTTGGCTTCTATATCACCCTCTAAATTTATTTCATTTTTTGACTGCACCACGTAGCATATGGGATCTCAGTTCCCCAACCAGGAATCAAACCACAGCCCTTACATTGGAAGCCCAGAGTCTTAACCACTGGACCACTAGGCAAGTCCCCTAGAGGACCCTCTAGATGCCAGTAGAGCCCCCCTGTCCCCAGTGGCACAACCAAAAATGTCTCTAGACATCCCATTCCTAATGTCCCTGGGGAGCAGAATTGCCCCCCTGGTGGAGAACTGTGGCTCCAAATTCCCACTAGATCTGTCTTGGAATTCGAGTTCTGTCATGTGCTCTCTCAGTAGGTTAATGTGTGACCGTGTCTTAAAAGCCTTCCCATCTTTGATTCTCTCATCTATGCAGAAGGGCATGTAGATCCCCTCCTATACGATGACTGGGAGTATAAAATGAGAAAACCTAATTAAATTATACTGAATGATTAATATGTATGCTTTGTTTTGGACTCTTCTTTTCCTTCCAAGCTCTAAAATTCAACGATTCTAATCATAAATATAGTTTTTAGTTTCCCTCCAGATGCTAACATATGTATGTGATAAATCAATTTATATTTCTCTGGAAGACAACTCTTGGGAATGAAAGTTGAGAACAATTTCTTTTCTTTTTCCTTTTTCCCCCTTGTTTTGCTGAATTTATATATTCTAACACAAAAAAAATTTTTTTAATTTTTATTCCATGTGAAGAATTGTTCAGAGAAGATCAAGGCCATCTCTTTTGAATATCCACTAACAGTTGAAAAGGAGATGAGTTGAATTAACAGCTCTAGGGATTTCTATTAGCTAAGACAGGGAACTTTCAGACCAAGATCTCGGACAGTGAAAGTTCATCACCAGAGCAGGGGCTAGAATTGCCTTTCTTGGAGACGAGCGAAACCTAGAAAGTCGCTGATCCGGAACGCTCTGAAGCTGCCTTGTAAATGTGGGAAACAGTCTTCGCCTTGCAGGTTTGCCCTTGACTATGCTGCAGGCTCTGCTTCTGTTCTGAGCTCCCGAGAGAGATTCTGGAACAATTCACCGAGTGTTTCATCTTTCTTCCCCATGGTTCAGGCCCCTTCCTTCCCAACCCTCTCTCACCACGCAGCCAACAGACAGACTCAAGAAACAGTTGGCTGAACTTTAGCACTTAAGACCTTGATGAAGGCAAAAACAAAAACAGGGAATAATTAGTCCCAGTTTGTCAGCAATTAATTGTACTTTGAATGTAATTTTTTATTATTGGAGGCTTAGGCGAACAGAATGCCGTGGTTCTATGGTTCTTAAGCAGCCAGAGCACGCCTGAGGTACCCCTGCACTGAGTCATCTGTACAGCTTCTTCAAAAGATGGATACTTGGACCCTGTCTCTGGGCTGTAAGTCAGGAGGGTTGAGAGGTGCCAGACGAATGTATTGAATACACATACACACCATGCTCCTCATAATTACTTAATTGTTGAAAGCATGAGCTTTGGATCTTGGACATTTCATATCTGTGTTTCTTCTCATTTGTAAGTGGGAATAATGATAGCTTCCAACCACACGGGCTTGTTGAGAGGATGGTGAAGACGATTTAAACCAAGTGCTTAGCGGAGCCCAGCAGAGATGAGGCCTCAGTTTGCATTAGCTGGTGGTGTTGCCGCTCAGATCATCGTCGTCATCACCTCTCCTGCCCTGGAAATCTTGGGCTGCTCTCGATTCCTCTCTTTGTGTATTTCCTTCCTAATTATCAAAACCACTTGCCAAATCCTGACAAGTCCAGGTCCTCTTGAGGCTGTTTGTAGCCTTTCCCTACCCCCTTTTTTCTACTTTTCTCCTCTGCTTCATGCCTTGCCAGGACTGCAGGCAGCCTCTTCACTGATCTTCCTGCCTTCCTGTTTGTTCTTTAAGGTGCAGCCAGAGTGATCTTTCAAGTGGGATATCCTTCCCTGGCTTCTCACCCTCCATTGCATTTAGAATAAAAACAAATTTTGCCCTCAGTTTACGCAGCCTGCCTGCTCTGATCACCAGGCATCGCCTCATGCCACTTTCTTCCTTGTCTGCCATGTGTGAAGCACCATGATCTCTGACTACATTCAGCTGGACTTGTGCCAAGTTCTTTTCTACCTCAGGAGCTTTGCACAGGCTCCTCCTGAAGCTCCTGATGACTGTCCACATAGCTGCCTCCTTCTCACTTAAGCTCTCAGCCGTCATTGTCTCTTTAGCTAGGTTTTATTTGACCACACCCATTCAACATCTGTCTCTTACTCCCCATTATTTCAACCTCAGGCTACCCTCTGTGCTCTTAGCATGAGGCACTCTGTCATTATTTTGTTTATTTGTTGTATTTTCTCATACCCTTTCACTGTAATGTGAGAACCATAGGGGAAGCACCTATGTTTTTTTTAAAGTCACCAGCTGGTCTCTGGAACCTCATTCAGTGCTCATCCCACAGAGGATGCTCAGAAAATATTAGTGAGATGAAAGAATGAATGAATTCAAAGTGAATGACTTTGCTTGTTTATTCATTCATATATCCACAGACGTGTGTTGAGTAGCTCCTGGAGACAGGACGAGCTGGATATCTGAAAAAAAGAAGAGATAGAGGGGTGTAATCTACAACCCATGGGAATGTTTTGATTTTTCCAGAGCCCTTGGACTGATTTTACTTTTTGAGCATAGCAAGTTGTGTAATTATATGATTTTTCCTTTTCCACATCAGCTGCTGCAGATTTGGAGCCAAATTTGTGGCCCATACATCTTCTTGGTATGCAGTTTCGCCTCATTCTTGGATCCACTTCACATCCCTGTCCTCATTTTTCTTTTCCTTTTGTTCCTATTTTTAATTTATGCTGTCTTGTATTTGATGTATCCTCATAAGCTGCCTTAACTTCTCCCTGTAACAAGACAAAGTAGACATCCATCAATCTATACAAATTTGACGAGAAGCGCTTTATGAGAGGGATAAATAAAGTGCTTCTGGCGTTAGAGAGGCGGATATTTCCCAGGGGACATCTGTAAGCTCCAGGGAGTGGGGAGCGGGAGGTGAGCGCCTTCTCCAGGAGAGACTGAACATGCCGTAGGCACAGGAAATGTGACTGCAGTGGAGATTAGTAAAGGGAGGATTTAATTCAGGTAACTGGTTATTTTGCCTGTTCTGGCTGCACACTGGAGCTCTGGACCTCATACTGTTTTTTCTCATTATCTTGCTTCTTTAGAAGTACCATATAATTTTCAAAATAATCAGGAGGAGGCACCCACTCTCCTCTTCCTCTGAAGGTTCAGACACGTTTTTCTCATAACTGTCTTATCGATTCTCAGCCGATCTGTGTGATTTGGGAGCACAGGAGCTTGCTGCTTCTCCTTTTTTGTTCACTATTGTGTTTGTTTACAGGGCATCCTCCTGCAGATCTGGACAGTGAAGAGAATCAGACATCTTTGGGGTTCTGGGGGACTTTTATGTACAATGCGGTGAGCTCACCCTTCCTCTGGTTCCACCTTCCTGGTCTCCTCCATACATGGAGCCTGAATCTCTGGTCCAGACCTCTCCCAGGACCCCAACTTGTGTATTCAGAGCTCCTCTCTGTGTCTCTCTCTCTTCTTGGATGATTGGTAGATGTCAGAAGCTTGATGTGTCCAAAATTGGATTCCTGGTCTCTCCCTACCCCCACCCCCCCATTCCAGCTTCATCTTTTGCCACCTCCGTGGATGATAGTTCCATTCATCTGACTTTTCAGGCCAAAAGCTTTGAGGTCACCTTGGACTCTTCTCTTACTCTGGCATCTCTCACTCAGTCCAGCAGGAAGCACTGGGGTCCTGCCTTCACAGTAGCAGCGTATGTGAGTCACCCAGTTGTGTCCAACTGTTTGCAACCCCATGGACTGTAGCCCACCAGGCTCCTCTGTCCATAGAATTCTCCCGGCAGGAATACTGGAGTGGGTTGCGGTTCCGTTCTCCAGGGGATCTTCCCAGCCCAGAGATAGAGCCTGGGTCTCCTGCATTGCAGGCAGATTCTTTACCATTGGAGCCATCAGGAAGCCCCCACAGTAGGCAGACTTTGATCTTTTCCCACCACTACACCATGATTCCCTAATTCTGGTCACTCTCATCTGTTACCTGAATCCCAGTAATAGCATCATTTCCATCCCAGCCTCCAGCAGTCTTTGGAAAACCTTCCAGATGGGCTCCCCACACCCATTATTTCATCATGCTCAGTCTAAAACCCAAAGGTCTTCAGTGGACTCATGTCACCACGTGATCAACAGACCCTTGTCCCTACCATTAATTCCTCTCGGTCTTTATGAGTCTCATAAACCCCTACACTCTCTCAGGCTCACAGCTTCAGCCACATTGGGCTGTTTCTGTTCCTTGAAGAAGCCTTGCCTGCTCCTGCCTCAGGACCTTTGCATCACATGTCCCTTTTGCCTGGCATGCCTTTACCTCCCTAAAGTCTTTGGTCTCCTTGGGCAATCTGTTTCAGATGCCTACATTCCTCTCTGGGATTCCCCATCTCTCTAGCACACTGTTTTTCTTCTATGCAAAACACTTAACTGTTTTTCTTTTTTGAAATGTTATTTATTTATTTATTTTTACCTGTGCTGAGTGTTCGTTGCCACGCAGGCTTTTTTCTAGATGTGGCAAGTGCGGACTACTCTTTAGTTGTGGTGCACGGGTTTCTCACTGCAAGGGCTTCTCTTATTTGGGACGTGGGCTATAGGGCACATGGTCTTCCATAGTTGTAGCACCTGGGGTCAGTAGTTGCAGCTCCCAGGCTCCTGACCACAGCCTCCGTAGTTGTGGCACATGGGCTTAGTTGTTCTTCAGCCTGTGGGATCGTCCCAGGCCAGGAATCGAACCCATGTCTCTGCATTGGCAGGCAGATCTTCACCACTGAGCCACCAGGAAAGCCCCACTTAACCACTTTATAACACAATGGTTTTTTGTGTTTTTTTTGACTGCACTGGGTCTTAGTTGCAACATGAGGGATCTTTAGTCTTCATTTAGGAATATTTAGTAGCAGCATGTGAACTCTTACTTGTGGCATGTGGGATCTAGTTCCCTAATAAGGGATCATGCTTGAGCCTCCTGCATTGGGAGTGCAGAATCTTAGCCACTGGATCACCAGGGAAGTCCCAATGCTTTAGTTTTTTTTTTTTTTTTTGATCTGTCTATCCTTCTCCCTTTTCATACTGACAAAGGTCCGTCTAGTCAAAGCTATGGTTTTTCCAGTAGTCATGTATGAATGTGAGAGTTGGACCCTAAAGAAAGCTGAGTGCCAAACAATTGATACTTTTGAACTGTGGTCTTGGAGAGGACTCTTGAGAGTCCCTTGGTGTGCAAGGAGATCAAACCAGTCTATCCTAAAGGAAATCAGTCCTGAATATTCGTTGGAAGGACTGATGCTGAAGCTCCAATACTTTGGCCACCTGATGCAAAGAACTGACTCATTTGCAAAGACCCTGATGCTGGGAAAGATTGAAGGCAAGAGGAGAAGGGAACAACAGAGGATGAGATGGTTGGATGGCATTACTGACTCAA
Organism: Bos javanicus; assembly: GCF_032452875.1. Taxonomy (NCBI): domain Eukaryota; kingdom Metazoa; phylum Chordata; class Mammalia; order Artiodactyla; family Bovidae; genus Bos; species Bos javanicus. Next base: position 37,119,204 of record NC_083889.1, read on the forward strand.
TGGACATGAGTTTGAGCAAGCTCTGGGAGTTGGTGAAGGACAGGGAAGCCTGGTGTGCTGCAGTCCATGGGGTCACAAAGAGTCAGACATGACTGAGTGACTGAACTGAACTGATCCCTCTCCTGCCCTGCAGTAAATGTAAGGCTGAGGATATTTGTCTTATTCTCTAATCCCAGGGCTCTAGGACGGTGCCTGACACATTGCTGATTCTTCATCATCATTGTTGAATTAGTGAATAAAGCCCTGTCTCTTCTCCAGTCGGTGTGCTCCTCATCCCTTACGGTCATTTGATCTGGTACACTGTCCTAGTTTAGGAGCCCATCAAGAAAGTGTTAATTACATTGATAAGGCTGGGGCAGATTCTTCCAGAATAAATTATGACATACCGGCACCCTCCACGTGAACCTTGCTCAATTCCTCTGTAACCCTCTCTTCGGGAGCCTCCTGGATCCATCTGGAAACCATTCCAGTAAACATCCATCCTGTATAATAGATCACTATTTTCCTTGTGCATATGACTCTGGCTCCCCAGAGCCTGCAGTCAGCATGGAGATGGATTTCTTATCTCCGTGGCTTCATTAAGAGTGTACATATTTGGTTGCCAGTGCTACGCTTCTCCACAGTGCAGTTTGTTGCAACAAAAGAAAGCGTTTGCCAAATGATTTGTCAGCATATGCTATAAAGCCACACAGGAACTCTTTATGTAACTGGAAAGTACTGATCCCAATTAGTGACAAATTAAAGACCGAGAAGGAAAAAAATGATGTTGCTTTCTTCAGAGGAACCTAGAGGGTTGGTGTGAATGTATACGGGTGGGGTGGGAAGGAAGAGGAGTCGAGAGGCAGAGAGCAGGATAGGAGCAGACTGTGGGTGATGGAATCTAGTTCAGGGCCCCAGGAGACAGAGTTTAGCATCATGGGGCCCAGTTATCTACTCAACTCCCGTATTCTTCAAGGTGATAACCTTTCCAGGCCAGCTAGTCTCATGCCTCAAGTTCTTGGAAAGAGAGACATTCATAGAGGCTTTCTGAAACAGCAGGGACCAGAGCTGACTTCCCAAGGACTGGGAGTCGTGCTGTGGTGCCAGGCGGAGCCCCCGGGTGGCTTGGTGAGCTGGGATGGTGCAGCTCAGGGAAGGAGCTGAAGTTGGCAGCCCCGTGCGAACTCAGCCGCTTGCAATCCTGGCTGCCTTTGAAAGTGACTCACCTCCACATCAGGGGAGCACATTAGACAAGTCTGGCTTCTTCTCCACGAATAAATATTTGACCTCTTGATGTTCTCCAGGCGTCTTCCTAATTAGGAAACTCAGACAGCTCTCTAAGAACAAAACCAAACATGGCTTCCCAGGGCAGGGCAGGGCCGGGCCTCCTTCCCCTGCCTTAAGACCTCGAGCCCGCAGCACCCAGGTCAGTCTCTGAGACTTGCTTCCTGTGATAGAGTGTGTAAGTGGCATTTTTGGTTTGTTTCCATTAGAAGAAAAGAACTTCCCTTATCAAAACCAAATGTTTATCTAGTAAGAGACTTGCTTCATCTCACATTCTTTTTGGCAACGTCAGCAAGCGAATGTCAGCACTAGGAGGATAGACAAATATGTGTGCTCAGCTGGTTGGGTAGACGATGGTTTGAATTGAGACTGCCCCGCAAAGGACCCGTTGCTCTGATTGACTGCATGCCTGGGGATGGGGAGGACCGTGGAAAATCCTCCTGGTTTATGCTGAAGCTCTTTCTGTGGTAATGTTCCTTAGAATGTTTTTTAAACTGAGTGAATTCAAGAATTTACAATTGTTAGATCAGGGCAGGGTTTTAAACTTTTATGATGTAGCCGCGAGGCTCTCAGACTAAACGGACACCAAATATACTCAGGGCGCGGGGCGTGGTTTGGGGGTCCAGACTCCTTTACTTCAAGGCGTTGTTCTTGAGCTCAGTTTTCTCTGACTGAAAACTAGTCTTCCCTCTACCCGCCCCACCTCTCCCACCAACTCCTACCCTCATCAGCAGGAAGATATTGTACATTAAGAAAATATTTCTTGGGAAATGAAGAAAGGGAATTGGGAGCTGGGCTGCAAACTTCCAAATGGTTCTTGAGTCGAGTGATTTTTGCCTTGCTGCCTGGTTGCCAGAGCGACTTCACCCACAGCCCCCCTTACAACACTTATCCTAGAGTTAGTCCAAGTTGAGGATACAAAAGACAGTCTCCGGCCACACAGTCAGTGGACAAGCTCTCCTGCACATTGTTTAATGATCAGCCCAGATGTCTGTCCTGCGTGTCGGATAAGACAGTCCCAGCAGAGGCTGGATGAGAAACAGGCACATCTCCACAGTTCACAGTGTCGTATCTCTCTTCGGCTAGCATCTGATTACAGCCATGTATATTATTTAAAAGGTGCTTAAAAAAAAAAAAAAAAACCTGACTACAGGGGAAAATCAAATGGCTTTCTCTTCCTGCTCTCTGTGGATGATGTTTTAATCACGGTGCACATAAAGATGTGGTGTTTGCTGGTGGAATTTGTCAAAACTAATAAGGCAGTTTTCTATCCTGTGGCAGCCCCGCTTAAGTAGCTAATGTCGTTACTCGGGACAGCCCCCGGTGTGCTCTGCGTTTCTAGAGTGTGCTATTCTTACTGGTCTCTCTCCTTCAAGACCTACTTGGAAAGAACCACGTCACTGTGTTCGTCACTTTCATGCAAGTCCTGCCAATGTATGTGGACCTGCGTGTTCCAGGGGTGAAAATTACGACTGTTTAGGTAGTTAGGTTCATTAATATAGAAGGGGTTTTTAAATACCAGTAGCTCAGGGCACATGGGGCTTGAGAGTCTGAGGTCCAGAGCTGGGTGAGAGGTAGGTAGCACCTCCTTGGAACTGCTGTGGTCCTAAAAGCCCAGACTAGTTAGTACATTCAGAAGATGCTCAGCCAGGACTGGGGTGACTTGCAGGGTGGAAGATATGCCCAACCATGAGACCACAGTCCACAATAGGCTTCAGACTAACACGTTCCCCAAGTGACATTTGACCCACAGTGGCATAGCAAAACTCTAAAGCAGGGGTCAGCAATTTACAACTCAAGGCTGGCTCATGGCATGCTTTTGTAAATAAAGTTGTATTGAGACATAGTTATGAGGTTTATCCTCGGTGGCTGCTTTCCCTCTGCAGTGGCAGAGGTAAGTAGCTAGGAGAGAGACCACACACCTGCAAAGGTGAAAATACCAACTTGTGGGTCCTTTACAGAAAGAGTTTGCCAGCCTTTGATGGATTTTCAACTTAGAGGCCCCAGTTTTCCAAGGGTATGCATTCATGGCCTTCCGTCGAATGAATCCCCTGAAATAACATGCAGAACATTTCACGTGCGCACGTGTGTGTGTCCCAAATAGGAATTTCTGGAGAAAGAGTGCATAGGTTATAATAGTTTTGGCAAGGTGTCTATGATCCTAAAATAAAGGTCCTTAGCTTGATAGGCAAATTTTACCCCATTTATAAGCTTGTCTTCTCCTTTTCCATGACTTCTATCTCTGTCCTAAGCCCTCTAGGATCCTGCTAAGTAACTGGTGTGAAAGGTAAATTATATGTGGAGTATGAGTGTCTAAAAGGAATGTGTTTTCCTCCGTGAGAATAGTTTTGTTTTAATCAGAGCCTTCCTTCCATGCAAGAATCTAATGGTCATGTCAAGGGGGCAACATTAGAAACAGAATGAAAGATGGGGTTGGGGAGGAGTGGCCAGGAAGGTGTTGGCTGGAGGCAAGTAGAGTTGGACTATAAAGAAAGCTGAGCGCAGAAGAATTGATGCTTTTGAACTGTGGTGTTGGAGGAGACTCTTGAGAGTCCCTAGGACTGCAAAGAGATCCAACCAGTCCATCCTAAAGGAAGTCAGTCCTGAATATTCATTGGAAGGACTGATGCTGAAGCTGAAACTCCAGTACTTTGACGCCTGATGCAAAGAACTGACTCCTTGGAAAAAACCTGATGCTGGAAAAGATAGAAGGCAGGAGGAGAAGGGGACAACAGAGGATGAGATGGTTGGATGGCATCACTGACTCAATGGACATGAGTTTGAGTAAGCTCCGGGAGTTGGTGATGGACAGGGAAGCCTGTCATGCTGCAGTCCATGGGGTCACAAAGAGTCGAACACGACTGAGCAACTGAACTGAACTAAGTGGAACTTTTTTATGTCCTTTTTAAAGAGACAATAGGGCAGTCATCTTTCTGACCAGGAAAGCCAGAAAACCATAATAGAACATGTAAGGCAGTAGGCTAAGTATTTTCTATGAAATGGCTTACATCCTACTCACATCTCGCTCAGGAGTTAGCATCTGTAATGTTAGAATGTTGGCCAGTGCAAAGTGCGCACAATATGACTGTTAGTGACTAGTTATCTTCCTCTGTCCATGGGATTTCACAGGCAGCTAAACAACAAAAAGTTACCTTCCTCAGCCTCACCATCCCCATCAATTGTCTGAGGAAACTGAGGCTCTGGCTTGTTGTCTAAGATTTAGAAGTCCTGGAAATCACGGGCATGGGATCTTGTCTGTCAGTCTCAGGAGGTGGCACTGGAGTCCAAGCCTGTTAACTTCCAAAGTTTTCGCTTTGTTTTTACGCCCTCTTTTTCTAGCCAACTCCATGGACACCAGGATGCGGGTGGTTCCTCTTTCAAAAGCTACCCAGATAGAATCTTGTGGTGTTGGTCTCAAGAAACACATCCTCCTCTCCACTGTATTTCCTCCTCATCTCAGCTCTTTGAGAGACCTTATCTTTAGAGTCCTGGCTCAAGAGCAGAGGTTCTCAAACCTGGCTGTCCATCTATACATCCTAGGAGGCATAAAAAGGGTGCGGATTCTCGGTAACTACTCCAGGACCTACTAGATCAGCACTTCTGAGGATGGGCCTTGAGAGTCTGTATATTTTATAACCCTCTCTATGTAGTCATGTTTCAACCAGCCAAGCGTTGGCCCATCAACTGCTGCTTGGACACTGCTGCTGTCAGTGCCACCCAGGCTCTGGCCATGTCAGGTGGTCAGGACGGGGGCGTAATTGTTACTGAGATCTGACTGCTTCCACAAAGGTGACTCACCCTCCTTTTGGAAACAGGCAAGATGTTCCCTCTTTGCAGTTGGGTCCTCCTGTCCAAACAGAGCCCAGAGTCTGTGGGTGGTCCTAGGCAGGCAGGAGGGCTCCCTTCTGGCAGAGCCGAGAGGGAACAGGCTGAGCTGCAGTTGGTTCTTGGGAAGAGAATAGAGAAGGGTGGGGGTGGTTGGCCCAGAAACAGAGGATCAGGAAGTTGGTTCCCAACTCCCAAGTGGAGTTGGAGGAGGGAAAGAGTATTCCTCTTTTTCTCTTAGGCCTCATTTTAAGATCTTTACTACATCTTCATTTAACTCTTTAAGAGCCGTGGAAGTTAGAGCTACCCCATTGAGAAGAAAAAAGAAAAGCTTCTTGTGTAACAAGTGATAGTCCCTTATTTCAGAGTTTATGAGCGACATCCTCAGGGTTCATACCAGTGACCCCTCTCCCCAAGCCTGGCTAGTTACGAATTGGCCACTGCACTCGAAATCCGCGCGTAGGTCTAAATTACATACCGACTGAAAGTATGAGAGGGGGTAGGCTACAAGCTTGGAAACGAATACAGGACCCAGCAGGCGAGCTTGCCAGATTCTTGATGAGAAATCCGAACCACTCAAAAAAAATTAGAGCAAGGTGCTCTCTGTGTGTGCCTGTTTGCATGTGAACACATTTGCTAGTCTGCATGGGTCTTTTTAGGGGGTCAGAGCAATTAACCTTTTTTCCTTCCTTTTAACTGAACGTTTGGAAAGAACTTGCAGGATTTAAAGTTTGGAAAGTAAGCAGTGAAAGACATATTTATGTTAAAGTCGATATTTGAGAGTCTTCTTTCCTCCTAAGCAACATGAGTAACTACCAGAGGGAATTGAGCACTTTGAGTCATGCATTTTGATGTCTGCCTGGCTTTCCTGGTGAGTTGATGTCCCTGGAATCTCAGGGGTATGTGGAAACGTTTTTTATTATGTGGTCCTCTCCTGAGTTAACTCAGGCAGGGGGCCATGTCATCACTGAAATGTAGATTGCCCATAATATCTCTGCTAATTGAGGTATTAATTATACAGAAACAAACAAAAAAAAAGAGTCCCTTTTCTAATTCTAACTTCTCTAAATTCTTTGCTGCTCAGATGTGGCTGGGTACAAAGTTTGGATTGGGATGTAATCTCCTGTTCAACTAGTATATGGATTTGAGAAGGAATGGCAGATGAAGTCAGCCTAATTAAAATGAAGCTCTAATTAGTTGAAGAAAAGGAGAGAAATGTAGTATCACACTCGTACAGCATTAACGATCACACTCCCCACCCCAAGCATCTTCCCTTGGCTCTGTTAGTATTACTTAGAGACCAAGACTTGAACTCAGTTCCCCTGTGGGCTTCACTGCCTCCTCTGAGAGGGGTCCCAACCTAAGAGCATCCGTGGAGAGTACTGACAATTGCCAAGGAGGCCTGGCTTGTGAATTGCCAACTGTATTCATTATGACTCTGGGCCTGGAGGGACCGCATTGTCTGGCTACCCATCACCATGTTCATTGTTCCTCAAGAATAAAAATATTTCTCTTTTTAACAGCAGACACATACAGAAGTAGGACTAACCCAGGTCTTTTTTTTTTTTTTTTTAACATTTTTATTGGAGTCTAGTTGATTCACAATGTTGTGTTAGTTTCAGATGTACAACAGAGTGAATCAGTTGTACATATACATATATCCACTGTTGTTTAGATTCTTTTCCCATATAGGTTGTTACAGACTATTGAGTTGAGTGCCTTGTGCCATACAGTAGGTCCTTATTAATAAGTTATCTGTTTTATATGTAGTGCTGTGTATATGGCAGCCCCAGTCTCCCAGTTTATCCCTCCCTCATCCTTTTCCCTCTGGTAATTGTACATTTGCTTTCTACATCTGTGACTCTATTTCTGTTTTGTAAATAAGTTCATTTTTATCACTTTTTTAGATTCCACATGTAAGATGAACCAGGTTTAAGGGAGCAGCTGAGCTTTAGCCACTGACCTGAATCGTCAAAGCTGTCCTTAAGGGTGGGGAAATTACAGAAGTGACCTAATTTAAATAATTTTTAATAGCTTTATTGAGAAATAATTTATATACCATATGACTTGTCCATATAAAGTGTACAGTTCCATGATCATTAGTGTCTTCACAGAGTTGTGCAGCTATCAACATTGTCTAATTCCAGAACATTTTCCTAGTCTGAAGGAAAAAAATAAACCATATCCATTAACATCATCACTTCTTCTCTCCCAGCCCTAGTAACCCCTAATCTAGATTATGTCAATGGATTTACTTATTCTGGGCCTTTCTTATAAATCAGTCATATAATATATGACCTTTTGTGACTGGCCTGTTTGATTTAGCTTAAATTAAACTGTTTTCCAGTTTCATCTGCTACTTCTGCTAAGTCACTTCAGTCGTGTCCGACTCTGCGCGACCCCACAGACGGCAACCCACCAGGGTCCCCCATCCCTGAGATTCTCCAGGCAAGAACACTGGAGTGGGTTGCCATTTCCTTCTCCAATACGTGAAAGTGAAAAGTGAAAGTGAAGTCGCTCAGTCGTGTCCAACTCTTAGTAACCCCATGGACTGCAGCCTTCCAGGCTCCTCCATCCATGGGATTTTCCAGGCAAGAGTACTGGAGTGGGGTGCTATTGCCTTCTCTGCCAGTTTCATCTATGTTATAGCAATTATCAGTACCTCACATTTTTCTTGCTGGATAATACAATAATTCCATTGTATGTGTATACCACATTTTGTCTTTTTCAAATGTTGTTGGACAAATTTGTGTTGTTTCCACTTTTTAGCTACTATGAATAATATTGCTGTATACATCCGTGTACAGGGTTTCGTGTGGACATATGCTTTCTTTTCTCTCGGGTGTTATACCTATGAATAGAATTTCTGAATCAGAGAGTAAATCTATCTCTGACATTTTGAGAAATGGTCAAACTGTCCCATAGTGGATACATAGTCTTACATTCCCATCAGCAATACATAAGAGGAGCCATCTCTCCACATCATCACCAATACTTATTATTTCTGTCTTTTGATTATAATCATCCTAGTAGATATGGTTTTCATTGTGGTTTTGATTTCTTTTTCTATGTTGGTTCAGAATGTTGAGTATTTTTTTTGCAAGTCTATTGATCATTGTATACTTTCTGCAGAGAAATGTCTACTCAAATATTGCCCACTTTTGAGTTATCTTTTTCTTGTTGAGTGTTAAGTTTCTTTCTATATTCTAGATAGTAGTCCCAAATCAGATATATGCTTTACAGATACTTCTTTCCCATTCTGTGGATTGTCTCCACTTTCTTGGTGGTATCCTTTGAAGCACCAAATGTTTTTAATTATAACAAAGCCCAAGATATCCATATTTTTCTTTTGTCATTTGTGATTGGGGTCAGAGCTAAGAAACTATTGTCTATTCCAAGATTATGAAAAACTCTTGTTTTTTCATGTAGGAATTTTATAGTCATAGCTCTTACAGTTAAGTCTGTGATCCATTTTGTGTTAATTTTTGTGTGTGATGTGAGGAAGCAGTTCAAATTCTTTATTTTACATGTGGATCCCCAGTTGTCCCAGAACCATTGGTTAAAAAGATTTATTTCCCCCATTGAATTGTTTTGACACTCTTTTAAAAAAAAATCAGTTGACAATAGATGCTTGAGTGTATTTCTGGGCTCTCTATTCTGTTTCATTAATCTAAATGTCTATCTTTATGCCAGTACCAGACTATCTTTTAATTATTGCAACTTTATAGTCCCATCACTTTATGGGAAATAGATGGGGAAACAGTGGAAACAGTGTCAGACTCTGTTTTGGGGGGCTCCAAAATCACTGCAGATGGTGATTGCAGCCATGAAATTAAAAGACGCTTACTCCTTGGAAGAAAAGTTATGACCAACCTAGATAGCATATTCAAAAGCAGAGACATTACTTTGCTAACAAAGGTCCGTCTAGTCAAGGCTATGGTTTTTCCAGTGGTCATGTATGGATGTGAGAGTTGGACTGTGAAGAGAGCTGAGCACCAAAGAATTTATGCTTTTGAACTGTGGTGTTGGAGAAGACTCTTGAGAGTCCCTTGGACTGCAAGGAGATCCAACCAGTCCATCCCAAAGGAGATCAGTCCTGGGTGTTCATTGGAAGGACTGATGCTGAAGCTGAAACTCCAGTACTTTGGCCCCCTGATGCGAAGAGTTGACTCATTGGAAAAGACCCTGATGCTGGGAGGGATTGGGGACAAGAGGAGAAGGGGACAACAGAGGATGAGATGGCTGGATGGCATCACCGACTCAATGGACATGAGTTTGGGTAAACTCTGGGAGTTGGTGATGGACAGGGAAGCCTGGCGTGCTGTGATTCATGGGGTCGCAAAGAGTTGGACACGACTGAGCAAGTGAACTGAACTGATAGTCAATTTTGAAATGGGGAAATGAGAGTCTTCCAACTCTTCTCTTTTAGGATTGTCTTGGCTATTCGGGGTCCCTTGAATTTCCATATGAAACGTGTCAATTGTGAAAAATAGCTAGTTGGGATTTTATATTACGTCCCATATTTGAATAGGTCCTCAATTTACTGGTTGGAGTCCGTAACTCGGAGGTAGTCTAGAGTGAGACTGAAAAATGGAGTGAGAAGACGGTCACCCCACTGACTTTTCCTGCTGCAGTTAAAACACACACTTACACTCACACACACACACCCTTAGGCCCACGTATACAGGTTAACTTGAAATTCTCATCTACCTCCACCATCATCTAGGCCCTTGGCAATTCTGCTACTGTATGTGTTTTGGAAGTAATATCATTATTCCCATTGTACACATCACTTGAGTCTCGTGGGAGATGATTGGTAGTTGGTTTATCACACTGTCTGGTGTAGAGTGAGTGCTTGGTTAAATGTTTACCATTGTTGTTGTTGCTTTCCTCAGTGATATCAGTCACCTAGAGAAGTAATAAGTCCTTAAAAGGTAGATCTCAGTAATATGTACACTTAACTCCTTGGATTAATGACATAGGAAATCAGATGTGAAGTCTAGAGTGAAAGTGAAAGTCGCTCAGTCATGTCCAACTCTTTGGGACCCCATCGACTGTAGTCCATGGAATTCTCCAGGCCAGAATACTGGAGTGGGTAGCCTTTCCCTTCTCTAGGGGATCTTCCCAACCCAGGGATTACACCCAAGTCTCCCTCATTGCAGGCAGATTCTTTACCATCTGAGTCACCAGGGAAGCCTGAAGTCTAGAGTAGCGCTTCTCAAAAGTTAGAGTGTAAGAATCACTCAGGGATCCTATTAAAATACAGGTTCTGATTCAGTGAGTCTTGGATGGAGTCTCAGATCCTGCCTTTCTAACAAGCCTTTGGGTGATGCTTTTGAGGAACAGCGTGGTGGAAGTCCTAAAGGGCACACCCAGGTAAGAGGTGTTCAAGACTGTCGCTGACACTTGGGGACAGACTGGACATTAGAAGGGAAGACTTGCATCAGTGGAAATTGAGAAAGCTATACTAAGAGACTTGGATTGTCTGCTGTTCCTCGTTACTGTGGTCTTTCCCCTTTTGCTGTCCCACAGTATTCAGTAAGTGTTGTCTGAGCCAAAGGTATCCAAAACTCTTTTAGAAAATGTTTGATCACAGACTGCCAAATAGTGTGTATTTACTAATCAATAAAGTATATGCACATACTCCTGTGATTGGCTGAAACAGGCCGTACTTGCTTTGCATGACAGCATGGGACTGTAAAAATAACCATGCAAGCCGAAACTGCAGAGTGATCTTAATAAGCAATGTGAAAATTTACAATTGTATTGTGACCTTTAAATTTTTTTTCAAAACAGTAAAAATTCTTACTGTTGGTTATAAATGCATAGGGAAATAAGAAAACTACTAAAATTAATATTTAGTACACTGCAACTTCAAGAATTGGAAACATTGAGGATTACAATGTTTTACTTCTTTGGACAAACCTTAAGAGCAGTTTGAACAGTGCTTGTCTTCCTCTTATCTTATGATACAGATGAAGCATCTTGTCTAGACCATGGCAGATTGTCATACTCCTTTCTAAGTTGGGATCAGTTTCCATTTTATGCTTTGTAGTTTCATGATATGTAACTGAGAGCTCCTTACTTTTTTGTCATGTGTCACTGACTCTGGAACATATGTGCATGCTCAGTCACATCTCTTTGTGACCCTATGAACTGTAGTCCACCAGGCTCCTCTGTCCTTAATCCCAGGCAAGAGTACTGGAGTGGGTTGCCATTTAGTCCTTCAGGGGATCTCCCCCACCCAGGGGTCAAACCCATGTCTCCCACGTCTCCTACATTGGCAGGCGTATTCTTTACCACCGAACCACCTGGGAAGCCCCTTCTGGAGCGTACATCTTCACCCTTTTTTGTCACTACCATTTGCCTTTATGTCATTAAGTGTTCATCTTCATTAAATTACTCTGGCTCCATATTGCATAGGTATCATTGGGAGGCAAGAAGACAACACAACTACATGCTTTACTGTCTCTGCATGAACTGAGATGCTCAGTGACCAGTCACTGGCAGACTGAAAGAAACGGCTGGTCACTGATCATAATGTGCACCTGGTATTTATTGATAATAATGATTTGTGGACTGAAGCAGTGATGTTTATACTTTATGCAAATCACTCACAGTGAATAAACTATAGAAAGTGAAATTTGAATCATGATGAGCGGCCAGAGTTGAGAAAACTGGAATAACTGAAATTTGTGCGTAAGCAACTATGCAACGCAAAGACTGTATTCCAAAGTATGATATATACGTAAAATAAGATTCACAGTTAATCATAGTATGCAAAAATGTGTACTTCAAAGAGCCATCTTGATCATTTTTTACCAAATTATGGTTAGTTCTCCTAGTTGTTCTTAATTTATAGTCTCTCGTCAAAGGAGCCCGTATCAGAAGTAGGAGGCGCAATAACTCAGCCATTTGTCTCATTTTATGTGTTTTCATTAGACAGTTATATAGTGGATTTTTTGTAGTAATCTGTTGAGATCAATTGGAAATGTTGGTTCAAATATACCAGGTGCCCATATCCCATAAACTCATTTAACCTGGAAATCAGTAACCTCACTGTCAGCTGTCCCAGATTGTAGCTCTCCCGCCTTTTCCTCAGGGTGCTGTCAGTGCCACATAGGCACGCCACAGGACCGTCTGACAAAACTCAAGTGAGGGCCCCTGAGTCAAACCGTGTATAAAATACCCATAAGTTTAATGCCCTAAATTTTAAGTAAAAATCAATTTAAAGATAAACTCTAATATTTTCACTTAATTCACTGTGGAGACCACTAGCCTACACATTCTGGTTATGCTCGAGTTGTGCTCTAGCTAAGGGAAGCGTCCTTTGTTGGAACAGGGAAGAGGTCGGTTTTTCTGTACTGCCAGTGTGGTGAATGGCACTCGAAGGTTCTTAAAGACAGTGTCCTCAAAACTTTTTGCACAACAGACTCACCTGGGACCCTAGTTTTATTTATTTACTTATTCATTCATTCATTCTTGTATAGCTGTTGAGGCACCCCCTCTGGCAAGCAGCCTTTGTACTGTCTTCTTAGTGACCGTATTTGACAAGGAAGGTATCTCTTGTAGTCACTTAAGTACCAGTAGAAGAAACTTACCTGAGCATGAAGTCATTGCTGGTAGCTCTGGCCTCTGGAGATGACTCCATGGTTGTAATAGAGTCCTACAAATGCTGGAATAGGCCTAGGTTTCTTTACAGTGTTCAGTTGTAGCTTCCCCTCTGAAGCCTGTTCTACAGTTAAAAATGAAAACATTTACTGGACATCCCAGTGGGTAGCAGATAATATGGTGACCAAACACCAAAGAATAGTGTTGCCCTTCAAGAAGTTCTAAAGCAAACAAGATCCAGTCAGCCCACAAAGGATGAGGGTCAGGGATACCCAAGACAGAGTTAATTTCCAGAGTTAATTCCCAAAGAGGCTGGTTGAGCTGTTGAAGGCCTCTCAAGAAGTGTGCCTCAGAGCTAGTCTTGGTCCCTTAATTTCCTGGCCCTTTTCCTTGGCCTATTTACGTATAGTGTGAGACCCACCTGCTCTGCAGAGTTTATTAAAACTCTGTTTCCTGGGCTCTACCCTAAGTGGTTGGAATTATAATGGGGTGACATGGAGGCTGGAAGTCTGCATTTTAAACAGGTTACCTGGGTAAGTGCTCATTAGTGAAAGTTGCTCAGTCGTGTCCAACTCTTTGTGACCCCATGGACTATATAGTCCATGGAATTCACCAGACCAGAATACTGGAGTGGGTAGCCTTTCCCTTCTCCAAGGGATCTTCCCAACCCAGGTCTCCCAGTGCAGCCGATTCTTTACCAGCTGAACCACAAGGAGTACTGGAGTGGGTAGCCGATCCCTTCTCCAGGGGATCTTCCCAACCCAGGAATCAAACCGGGGTCTCCAGCATTGCAGGTGGATTCTTTATCAACTGATCTGTCAAGGAAGACCAGGTGCCCATTCAGGCATGCTCAATTTGGAGAATCTTGGTCCTGGCTTAACCTGCCATTATGCAGTCTTCCACCCTTTATGCCTTGTACACGAAGTTCTAGAATTCAGATAGTAAATGGGACAGGTTTCTAGTGTTCCTATAAGATTGATGTGTATATATTGAACACTGGTCCAAAAGAATGATTATCTCTCGTTGGTGAGAGGAGTCGTTTCCTAAGAAATATTTGTAGACAGTACTGAGTTTTTCATAATATATCCAAGTTTGTTGAGAAGTTACTTGATGTTTAGTGGGCATTTAGAGCCACAGCAATGCCCATCTGCCAGCCAGGCTTAGCACAACTTGAAAATGCAGGAGCTTTGGAATTGGACAAGGAAATGGTAACCCACTCCAGTGTTCTTGCCTGGAGAATCCCAGGGACGGGGAGCCTGGTGGGCTGCCGTCTGTGGGGTCGCACAGTCAGACACGACTGAAGTGACTTAGAGCAGTAGCAGCAAGGTCAATTTTTGCTTCTGTTGCTTCTTAGTTAGGTGAAATTGGACAATTTATTTGAACTCTGAGTCTCAGTTTCCTCATCCCAAGTGAAGTATAGTTATATCAGTTTTGAAGAGCTCTTGGGAAGAGTATATGAGAAAATGCAAAGAACTTAATAAAAGGGATATGATTTCTATTCTAGAACTGACATACTGTTTTTTCTATTTGGGGGGCAATCAGGTCATATTTCAAATGCATTAACTGCGTTGACTGAAGAAAACCTTAGGTGAACTCTTTTGTAGACAAAGATTTCTGAAACTCCTCCAAAGCTTCTGCTCTGCGTTTCGCGTTATTATGTGGTAATAATGTGGGTACAGGTACAAAGAGTATATTTAAGAGGTACAAAGAAATATAAAGTGATGTCTTCTTTATACACAAGCAGCTCCCAAGGCCAGTTGGGGAGAAGATAGAGATACTAAGAGCCTTGCTTTTGTTTGTCTCTTGACAGTTCCCGATATGGTGTTACATTTTATCCTCATGGCAACCCGAGGGTTGATAGGGCCGCAAGGATCGTCATCACCTCCATTCCACAGGCTAGGAAATTGAGACTCTGCAGGCTTTTGACTTGATTGTTGTAACTAGTACTCAGACTCTGAATTCTGCTCATACTGCCTCCCCATGCCCATGAAACAATCAGAAAGCAAAGCTTGATCACTAACGGCCAGATGTGTACCTGGGGGTTTTAATGGATTGCTTCTCTTATACCCGTTCCTTTGCATGCTTTGTTTGCAGGAATAAGGTGAGACCCATGCTGGTTTCTGAATGGACTCTGATGTACTCGGGGGCCCTGGAATTCACTTACTGGCCTACTCTTTATCAACGTGCTCTGTCTTGGCATTTTTCATTCTATGACACGTCGAGTTTGTAAAAGCACATACCCCCGGCTACAGCTCATCTCCTTTGTGCTGACTTGAAAATAATTAAGGCACATGTAAAGTCAGCATATCTGTCTTCCGAATGTTTTAAAAAAAAAATGGGTGTCTTGTTGAAATTGAATTAACTGTTGGAATCAAGAACACAGTAACTATTTTAAGTAATTCTCTTGAACTTTTTTTTTAATCTGTTTTTCAATATGTAAAGTAGGCCTATGGCTTCTTACCTACCTCAGAGTAGAATCCAGTGGCTTTAATTAATGACTGTTTCTTAAGGGCCAGACAGGGTCAGCATCAGCATCATCATTATTATTTTATTTTCACATGACCATCACTATCTTCATTCTCCTCACCATTGTCATGATTATCATCACATACAGCCCCTTTACATAATGCCTGTACTTCAAGGACACAGAAACATTTTGCTTTAATAAGCTCCAAAACTTTTTCTCCTCTCCCTCCCAACTACCTTTCCATTTCTGTTGCTCTGGGATTTGGCAACCCAATTTAATTTCTGATGAGAAGACACTCTGGAAAATTGAAATGAGATAACAGGAGTTGATTGGGGAAAAAAAATAACTTCATCTTAACTCTTAAAGCAGAAGACATCAGGTTCCCTAATCCCTTCCTTTCGTCCTTGAAAATAGAACATCAGCCACCGAGTGCACCTGTGCCGATTTCTAAAATGAATCTGTGGCAGCCGTTGCCAGAGTAGCAATTAGACAATTAAAGCTAAATTTCACCTGCAGAGGCAGGCTGCAGAATGCCGGTGATTTGACCTTCCACACTTGGGGATGAGGTAAATAATCCGTGGGAGATGGAGTGATGTCATGGAATTGGTATTGGCAGGGAAATCCGGCGATGGTGTGCTTCTCGGCTGACCTCTACGGCCTGGGGGGACGTTGGATGCAGTGCAGAATTCAACCATTGTTTGTCCACTTCTCCACTGTGATACTCATATTACACCTTCCCTTCTTCCTCGTAGAGTTGCAGATAAGGAAATCACCCAGCCTGTCACCCTGCTGGGTTTGTTTGTTTGTTTTCCCAGAGTACTTTTATCATAACTGAAAGATCTTTTTGATTCCTTTAGTTATTTTTCTGTCTTTTCCACCATCCACTGCTCCCTCACCATATCTGTAACCTCCACAAAGTGAGACCTTCTTATCCATCTTGCTCCTCTTTCTATGCACAGTCCCCATGACAGGAGCGAGTAGCAAATGCTCAATAAACATTGGTTGCATCAGTGTGTTAAAAATGCCTTGGACAGGGACTTCCCTGGCAGTCCACACTTCCACTAAAGAAGGCATGGGTTCAATCCCGGGTCAGGGAATTAGGATCCCTCATGCTGCATGATATGATCAAAAATAAAGAAACACGGTAAAAAAAAAAAAAAAAATGCTTTGGACACAGAAAGCAGAAACTAAGCAGCCCAGAAGCTAAATTTGGCCTGTTGGTTTGCACAATATTGTTTAAAATACTGAATTCATAGTGAGCATGTAAATACGATAAGCTATCATACAGAAGACACATTTCTGGCTTTTCTGGATAGTCTGTCAAAAGATGTGGCACACTGGACCAGCCTTAGGAGAAGAGGCGGGGCCTAAAACAGCGATTCTTAAAGTGTGGTCCTCAGTTCAGCAGCATCAGCATTACTGAGGAGCTTGTTAGAAATACACTGTCCATCCTGACCTACTAAAGCATTGGGCAGTTTTTATTTTAACAAGCTCTCTAGGTGATTTGTTGCACCTTAAAGCCTGAGACCTACTCACTGTCCCTAGAGGTTACTGAGTGACTGGCTTTGAGAACAGAAGGCCTAGGTTAAAATCTGGCTTTGCTGGGTGGGGTTAGAGTTACCTAACCTCAGAGCCTGGTGGGCTGCAGTCCATGGGGTCGCTAAGAGTCGGACATGACTGAGCGACTTCACTTCCACTTTTCACTTTCATGCATTGGAGAAGGAAATGGCAACCCACGCCAGTGTTCTTGCCTGGAGAATCCCAGGGACGGGGGAGCCTGGTGGGCTGCCGTGTTTGGAGTCGCACAGAGTCGGACATGACTGAAGCGACTTAGCAGCAGCAGCAACCTCACTGTGCTCACGTATGTGGACGATAATAGGTCCTTCCTTTTGTGGTTAGGAGGATTAAATGAGTTAGTATATACAAAGCCCTTAGACCCTTAGCATCATAGCTTAACAAATGTTCCTGGCTGTTATCTTGGCTATAATAAGCTGACGTTGAACAGGCAACTTTTTTGTAGTTGGATGTCTACTTTATTAGGACCCCACCCAGCCTGCCTCCTTCCTTCACGTACCATGCTCCGCCCCTGTGGGCATTCAGGCTGTCATCCTTGACATAAAGGAACTTCCTCATTGTCACCAGTGACTCCCACACCCTCCCATCAAAGAGTAGTGTTAGGTACCTACTGTGTGCCTACTGGATTCCAAGCACTGAGCTAGGCTCCTGGGATGTTTTATCTTCTTCTATTTCCCAACAGCCCTATAAAGTTAATATTATTAAATTTACTTTATAGATGAAGAATTAGCAATTCAGAGAGGTTAAGTAATTTGCCTCCGGGCCACACAGCGTGGAGCAGGAATCTAATCCAGGTGTTGAACTTCAAAGTCTGCTTTGTTTTCTCTTAAAAAAAAAAAAAAAAAGGGACCCATGCCATTGTAGCTTACACATGATTTAAAAGGCATTGAAGTGTTTTTAGGTGGTGAGGAGGATGGTTTTAGTTGGTTGCAAATTCTGTGTTGAAGAAAATAATCAAGTGCATAGTGAAAAAATTAATACATATCTAATTCTTCCACAAACCTGAGGGGAAAGTCTGAACTGGTATTAGTAGGTCTGTTAACTATTATATGAAATTTCAGTTCAGTTCAGTTGCTCAGTCATGTCCGATTCTTTGTGACCCCATGGACTGCAGCATGCCAGGCCTCCCTGTCCATCACCAACTCCCAGAGTTTACTCACACTCATGTCCATTGAGTCAGTGATACCATCCAACCATCTCATCCTCTGTTGTCCCCTTCTCCTCCCGCCTTCAATCTTTCCCAGCATCAGGGTCTTTTCAGATGAGTCAGTTCTTCGCATCAGGTGGCCAAAGTATTGGAGTTTCAGCTTCAGCATCAGTCCTTCCAATGAATGTTCAGGACTGATGTCCTTTAGGATGGACTGGTTGGATTTCCTTGCAGTCCAAGGGACTCTCAAGAGTCTTCTCCAACACCACAGTTTAAAAGCATCAGTGCTTTGGCTGGAATTAAATGAAATTCCAGTTTAATAGTCCTTAAGATTATATGTTTTAGTGACATCTGTACTCTATATAGACTCACAAAGAGTTGGACACAACTGAGCGACTTCACTTTCACTTCACTTTTATATTGAAACATAATTGAAATAAATGCTACATCTTTTTACTCAGCCATTTCTGAGGCGACACTTACTGAAATGATTTGTCAAGGATAGTCCGTACAGGTTCTGACCAAGAGGGGTTGTTCATTGAAGGTTTGCTTCATACATTCCCCACCACCTTTTCAAGGGACATATTATTTAATCTGATCTTAGTGATTCAGGGCTTCCCTGGTGGCTCAGATGGTAAAGCATCTGCCTGCAATGTGGGAGACCCGGGTTTGATTCCTGGGTCAGGAAGATTCCCCTGGAGAGGGAAATGGCAATCCACTCCAGCACTCTTGCCTGGAAAATCCCATGGACGGAGGAGCCTGATAGGCTACAGTCCATGGGGTCACAAAGAGTCAGACACGACTGAGCGACTTCACTTTCACTTAGTGATTCAAGGTCACTAGCTAATAGTGATCTGTTACTTGTAACACCCCTTTCTCCACAGGCTGAGAGCCTTTATGAGCAAGTGTGTCTAGTGGAATTGAGTATGGGTGAGCGCCCACGTGCTCAGTTGTGTCCAGCTCTTTGCGACCCCATGGACTGTAGCCTGACAGGCTCCTCTATCCATGGGATTTTTCAGGCAAGAATATTGGAGTGGGTTGCCATTTCCTTCTCCAGGGGATCTTCCCGATCTCCAGGGATTGAACATGCATCTGTGTCTCCTGCATTGACTGGTGGGTTCTTTGCCAGTTGAGCCACCAGGGAAGACCGAAATTGATTATACTTTTAATGATTATTTTTGCAAGTTTAATTCTTGTTATGGCAAATGAAAAGAATTTTTACACATAATAATTGTATAAAGTTCCATTTTCAAATACTTATTTTGGTGAGACGAGGAGCTGATTAAAACTATGCGATATAGGGGTGGGGGAGCAGGAGGTATAAACTATTAGGTGTAAGGTAGGAGGATGTATTATACAACACAGGAAATATAGCCAATATTTTGTAATAACTGTAAACGGAGTATAACCTTTAAAAATTGTATAAAACATGTTTAAAACTGTGCTAAATCAGTAGTACATGTAGTCTGTAGACTTAGGATAGTTCATGGAAGTAGAATATAAATGACAAATGTGTGGAAACAACTGCTCCTGTCATCATGTGCTGATGGACACCCATGTCGAAGAAGGACACCCGTGCCTGCCATTATGCCCAGACTTATCCTTAAGGCCTCTACTTGGACTCATCAAGGCTCTCAGAGGACACCAAGCTCCGTTTTCTTCTTTTTCCTCTCTAGCAGCTTGCTGTCCACATTACCCTCAAGCTTCTTGCCAGCAGAGACCTGGTAGAAAATCAAGCCTAACCGAGGACAGGTAGATAGGGTGTAGGTCTGTTAACTCTGGAGAGAGGGACACATCAGTGTTTTGGGAAGTGGAGCTTGGATCCTACCCTCCAGGGGCAGAGGCTGTGGCTCTGTGACTCACTCTAGACCAGCACCACCCACAAGCAGGTTCGTAAACTGGGAAAAGGATCCTGACCAAGAAGCAGTGCTGGGGGAAGGCTGGGTGGGCATGGGTGTGTGGGTGTGGGTGTGGTCTTGCTCCTTCGTGTGATTTGAATCTGCTACCCTGACTCTTTGAGAAAGAAAAGAGCATCCTTGGGAATTTCCTCCCAGAAATAGGGCAGCTTGCCCAGTGGTTGAGCTCTTTGGGATGGATTGAGAAAGACCTGAATCGGATTCCTGGATATCTGTTACCAGCATTTTGACCTGGGGCAAGTCTTTTAAGCTCTTGTTATCTGAAAAATAGGCATGGCATGTTAAACAAGTAAGTTGACGGAAACCAAGGATGCTGCACGGAACCTGGTATGCCAGAGGGATGGTTGTTGTTGAAGTTGGGTGTCGAGCTGGGTGAGGGGATGCTAATACTATATGCTTCCCAACTAAAACTCTGAAAGCTAACATGTAGGCCTGGGATCACCTGATCATGTACAAGTCAGGGTTCTCCAGAGAAAAAGAACCCAAAAGACACATAGTTGGCGCGTGAAGAACATGGGTTTGAACTGTGTGTGTCCACTTATAGGTCTTTTTCAATCAATGTGTACTAACACTACTATACAATCTGCAGTTGGTTGAATGTGCAGATGTAGAAGCATGGATATGAGGGCCAACTGTAAAGTTATAGGTGGATTTTTGACTGCACGGGGGTCAGTGACCCTAATCTCCATGTTGTTGAAGGTTAAACTGTGTGTGGAGAGAGAGAGAAAGGGGGAAGGAGAAAGAGAGGGAGGAAAGGGTGAAGAATGAAGAGAGGGAGAGAGAGGGAGAGAAGCAGGTGGAGAATGAGGAGAGAGATTTATTTTAGGGAATTGATTCACATAGTTGTGGAGGCTGCAAGTCCAAGTCTGCAGGATAGATGGGTAGCCTGGAGACCCAGAGAAGAGTTACAGTAAGAATCCAGAGGTCTTTTGCTGGCAGAATTTCCTCCTCTTCCAGGGAAGTCAGCTTCTCTGTTAAAGCCTTTGAACTGATATCATGAGACTCAACATATGTTATGGAGGGCAATCTACTTCACTCACGATTTACTGATTTAAATGGTCATCTGATCTTTAAAATACCTTTGCAGAAACACATGGGATCATGTTTGACCAGATATCTGGATACTGTGACCTAGCTTACTTGACACATAAAATGAACCATCACAGATCTTGTTCCTGTGTTCTGGTGGCCTTTGGGGAAATCACTAGTGGAACTGTATTATTGATTTCCTTCTATGTGAAGTACAGTTCTTTATATCTCAACAGGCAGAACTATAATACAAACTAGTTTAAGGAAAAAAAGGAGGGGGTGGGTGTGAGTGACTCAGTGGCTCAAACCGCCAGGGATTCTAGCTTCTAGATCAAGTTCCCCTGATATGAGGCGCCCTCCCTGTTTTGTCTCCATTTTCATGCACGTGCTCTTGGCTTAAAATCTTCACAGAATGTTTTTCTTCTCAGGACTTCCATGGGAAATCCTGCACCTGCATCTCATTGGCTCAGTTGGGTCACATGCCTGCCCCTCAACAAATCACTGCAGCAAAGGCAGTGAATGCACTGATTGGCTTAGACTGGGTCAGGGAGCCTACACTGGAGCTGATCTTCACCCAAGCCAAGTGGGCTGTAGTGCAGAGAAAGAACAATTCCCCGTGGGAATCAGTTGTTTGCAGGAGGAGGATGACAGGTTGACGGAAGGGCTGGAACATCACATGACTACTCCAGCCTCACATTTAAAGCTCTCCTCTCCTTGCCTGTCCCATTGCCCTCCTTTCAGTCTTTGCCTTCCTTATCCTCATCTGTGCCTCAACCATTTTCTATCCCTTTAAAAACCTGGTTCTTGCTTTGCTAATTTTGCAACTCCCAATTCGTCTAAGAAAGCAGATGCCTCAGAAGCAGGCTGCCTCAGAGAGCAGTTTTGCGCCTGATTCTGTACGTGTGATCATTGCCCAGGGACAGTCTGGTACCAGCCTATCAGTCAGTGCAGTGCGTATGTTCCTGGCGTGGGCGGATGGCTCAGAGTGACTTAGTACTAACTGGTGCTGGGAAGAAGGCAAGTTATGCCTGTTCTGTTTGTCCAATAGCCAGAGATCTGCAGGAGGGACTTTGGAAGGGAAACTGGGAGCTTACCTGTGAGTTGTAGCTGACTAGAAGACATCTCACACTAGAAGGATTAACATTAGGGGCAAAGCTACTTGCAAACCCTTTTTTATTTTTGGTCCTAATTGTGTGGGTGTGGGTGTATATTTTAAGACAGCTTTATTGAGATTTAATTCACATATCATACAGTTCACTCATTTAAAGTGAAGAATTTTTTTAAAAAGCGTATTTTCAGGGTTGTGAAACTATCACTGAAATCTAATTAAGAATATTTTTATCATCCCTGAAAGAAACTTCATACCTATTAGCAGTGACTGTCCATGTTCCTCTTCCCCTGGGCCTCTGGCAACCATACTTTCTGACCCCACAGATTTGAGTATTCTGAACATTTACTATAAATGGAATCATGCAATCTGTAGCCTTTTCTGATTGGCTTCTTGCACTTAGCATAATGTTTTCAAGCTTCATACATGTTGTTGCCTATGTCCATGTGTCATTTCCTTTTTATTGCCACCTAATCATCCATTGTATGGATGTACTGCAGCTGATGGGTTACATATGGGTTACTTCCACTTTGGGACTTTTATGAATAATGCTACTGTGAACATTTGTGTAAGTTTTTGTGTGTATGTGTATTTTCATTCCTGGTGGGGTATATACCTAGGAAGGATTGTAATTGCTGGGTCATAGGGAAACTCTGTGCCTAACTAGGAGGAAGTTTGCAAAGCAGCTGCACAGTTTTGCATTGTTACCGGCATTGCATAACCTTGCCAAAGCTTGCTGTTGTCTGTGTTTTTGATTATGGCCATTCTAGTGGGTGGGAGGTTGTGTCTTGTGGTTTTGTTTGGCATTTCCCTGGTGGCTAGTGATACAGGCATCGTTTCATGTGCTCACTGGCTATTTGTATACCTTCTCTGAGGAAATACATTTTACCTATTTTTATTTTATTGGGATGTCTTTCTATTAACAAGTTGTAAATGTTCTCTATATATTCCGGCTGCTAATATTTTTGATTTAGGCTCTTGAATTCATATGAACCTTCTGGGTCAATGAGAATATCTTCTATTCAACCCTGGGGAAAATCAAAGGATACACTAAGTTGTCATGGATAATATTGCTAATAATTTTCAGGTGTCATTTAAAGATGTCTCTGAACCTGACTCCTCATTTCTCTCCCACTTTTTTTTTTTTTGAAGGATGTCAAAATTACTGAAAGAACAGCACAAGAAATATCCCTATACGTTCCTCTAGATCCGTTAGTCATTTATCTTTGGCCACATTTGCTTGCTTTTTCTGTGTGTGTGTGTGTGTGTGTGTTTGGTGGGGATGGGGGAGAGGATGGTGGCAGGTATAATTTTTCCAGGCTGAATTCTTTGAAAGTAATTTGCAAACATAAGGACCCATTACCTCAAAGATCTTTAGCTGGCAGGCTGTGAACCAGGTTATGCTCCTCCATAACCACCATGCCTTTATCATATCTAAGAAGTGTCAGATTGTTTCAGTAGTCCCAAATATGTAATCCATATTCATATTTCCCCAGTATTCCCCCAAATGCTCTTTCCTGCCTTAAAAAAAAAAAGTTCAGGAAAATCCATACAAGGTTCACCTTGGGTGTCATGTCTCCTAAATACTAGAAAAATTTCCTCCTTGCTTGTTTTTTTGTGATATTGAATTTTTTGGAAGAGTTCAGGCTAGTTATCTTATAGAATGACCCATATTATGGACTTTTCTAACTGTTCCCATAAGATTAGAATTAGAATAGACCTTTGTTGGCAGGCATATTGCATGGGTGACGTTATGTCCTTCCCTTGTGTCATATTGGCTGGTACCTGATGTCAGTTTGTCCTGTAACTGTTGGTGCTTGGTTTGATCATTTGATCAAGGGGGTGTCTGCCAGGTCTCTCTATTATAAAGGTAACTTTTCCCAGTATAGTTAATAATTAACCTGTGTAAACCTCTTGTTCCCCAGAACCTTGCACCCAGCTTTGGCATCCATTGATGATCCTTGCTTGAGTCAGTTATTACGTTGGGAGTTACAGAATGTTGAGTTTCTAATTCTATTATCCAGTCACAATTTTTCTGCTAGAATTCTTCTGTCAAGCAAAGCTTTACCTTTTATTTTCTCATACTTTTAAGAATTTCCTTTCTCTCTGCCCTCCTCTGGTTCATTTTTTTTTTCTTTTTTAAAAATAATCATCATGACTTGAGGGTCATTTTAATCACTGTCATTTTCTAATTAAAACAACATTTAAATTGTTTACCCTCTCAATAGGCATTTTTGAGTTCCTACTATGCACTAAGCATTATGGCTTAAAATCCTTAGATTATCTTTAAGTCTTCTTTCAGGCCTAAAATGTTTTGTGATTCTATGAGATTCTAAGGTGCATCCTTCTATGTGCATTTTTATATTTTTCTCTACCTCTGAATTGTGTGTTTAATTCCATTTATTCATTCATTTTATCTTAGTGTTTTGTGAGACTGTCTTTGTAGACTTGTTTGTTTTTTATTAAAGGAAGCCAAAACACGTGAGGCATTGTAGAATAATCTGGATCTCTCAGTGTTCAAGGCCTAAGGGAAAGCCATCTCTGTAGGCGTGATGAAGTTTCTGAAGCTGCCCAAGCTGTGTAGCAGCTTACCTAATTCCCTCCAGCTTACCTAATTCCTGATAAAGTAAATGGCTCTGCAAGTCACAGGCATAGTATTAGATAGGCTTCCAGCTTGCATTGGCTAAGTCATTGGCCACCACCCCCCTTCTAAAATAAAAATAGCACTTAAAATCCTACAGGCAGTTCTGCCTGCCATTCTGTTCACAAGGTCTGTGCTTAGCTCGTGTGTGAGACAGGAGATGGGCCTCTGCTTTTCCAGAACTCTCTTGCCTCTTGAGTGTGGGCTTCTCACGCACAGTCATTTCATGTGTTTAGATTCTCTCTTACGTAAAACTAACAATATAATATTACACATTGCATTTATACTCTTGTTATGCACCATAGCTTATAGTCTGCTGCTGCTACTGCTAAGTCACTTCAGTCGTGTCCAACTCTGTGTGACCCCATAGACGGCAGCCCACCAGGCTCCTCCGTCCCTGGAATTCTCCAGGCAAGAACACTGGAGTGGGTTGCCATTTCCTTCTCCAACGCAGGAAAGTGAAAAGTAAAAGTGAAGTCGCCCAGTCATGTCCGATTCCATGGTAATTCTCCTGTATGAGGTTATCAGTTATATTATACCTCATCGGTAATTCAAGAGATGAGTTAACTGTTGCTGTATTATTTTTGCCTCATTTGATGACTTCAGATCCTAACCTCTGGCTGAGTGTCTATTATCCTGCTCTTGCAAACTCATCTCTATATAGTTTTGACATACATCTCTTTTCCTTTAAAACCTTTTTCCTTTTTATTATGCTGGTGAAACCCACTAGCCTTGGTTAATGACTCCTTCTGAAGTGCTGGTCGCAGTTACGTTTGTGCATGTCCGCCTCCCCTTCACCCCCTACCCTTCCCCAGTAGCTGACAGAAGAAATGGGAATTATGAACCCCGAGATATCCAAAAGTGCCTATTTTACTGCTGTCCTGAAATTAGATCCTTGTCTGCAGTAAATAACGGTGCACACCTAGTGAATAAAAGCATGCCAGTTTATTGGTTTTTTTTTTATCTGTGCTTTTTCCTTAGGAAGGCTAGATTTAGAGCTTGTATTAATTAACTTGGTGGCAAGCAACAGAAACTGATTTTGCTAATTTCAATAAAAAGGGAGGCTATAGAGTGCCTCTCAGATTCTAAGGCAAAGCAGAAATAGCAGACCTCAGAAGAATAGGACCTAAGCGTCATGGGAGCAGGAACCCATGTCCGTTGGTCCTGTTTCTTCCGTCTTGTGCCCCCTGCTAAAAATCCTTCAGTCACGGTAGAGAAAAACTAAATGGACCTGACTGGGATCACGTGCCTGGTAAAGGGTGGATGTCGAGCGTTGGAATGTGATTGACATTCTCACCAAAACTGGAGAAGAGGCATGTTACCAAGGGAAACCTGGGCTCTCTTCCCCATAGAAGAGCAAAGGAGATTGGACAGACATAAATATCACTGCCCTCAATCAAGCAGCACCCTATGAAAATGGGAAAATGTTAGTTACTCAGTCGTGTCCAACTCTTTGCGACCCCTGGGACTGTAGCCCGCCAGGCTCCTCTGTCCATGGGATTCTCCAGGCAAGAACACTGGAGTGGGTAGCCATTCCCTTCTCCAGGGCATCTTCCCAACCCAGGGGTGGAACTCAGGTCTCCTGCACTGCAGGAGGATTCATTAACCGTCCAGGCCACCAGGGAATGCATCTTTGTGAATCATTTCTGTGATGCCTGATACTTTGAAGAGCAAAGTATTCAGTCATTTTCCCTCCCAAAATTGCCATGAATCTTATAACAGACTTTATCTGATGATCCAGACATGCAAAGGATTACCTGTCCCCTAACTTTATCTTCCTTCTCCTTACCTGGTCCTCTAGAAATCCTGGTAGTTAATTACATCTCTGTGGGGGGTGGTGGTGGCGGTCGGGGGTGGGGAACGCACAGAAGGGAAGAGAGAAATAGAGAAAGAAGGAAAATGGCTGAGAATGGGTTAATATGACTGACTCCCTTCTGGAAATTTCCAGCTGTCAAATATTTGTTTCCGGGGACCAGCACTGTTCTCATTAGAAATTCCCTGGCTTGGTCACTGCTGCCTGGAGCTGTGGGTATGTAAATGTCAACTCTCTCACTGGCAAGTTGGTGAAATTTGCTGATGACACAAATCTGCGTAGGTTTGGGAGAAAGCAGGATTGTGAGAAACTCCAGATGCATCAGAGCAAACTGTGAGTCACTCAGATGGGTCAATGGAGAGCCAGCTTGTTGGGTGGCAGTGGGAAGGGACAGAAAGGAATTAGCATAGTTAGCACCAGGAAGAAAGAAGTCAAACCTGAGGCCAGCAGTGTCATCCAGGGGCCTTCTGCAATAGTGTCTCAAGTTCTTTCTTGGATCTGTGTACTAAATTTGACTCTTCCTGTGTCAGAGAGAGAGAGAAAGGAGGGGAAAAAAATAGAGCTATGCAATCAGAGTGAGACTGTGAAGCTCCTGTTCCCACACCCAGAGCTATTTTTAATAAGAATGTTGATAATAATAACAGTTAACCATTTATTGATTACTTACAGGGTACAAGGCATTGTTCCTGGACATGTTATATCTATAATTAATCTACTCAGTAACTAAAGGAGGAAATTCAGTTGGGAAAATTGGGACTTCGGAACCACAGCTAGAATGTGGTCAGAAAAGAGTAAGAATAAAAACCTTAGCACTTCTGCCATGTAGATAGTAGCTGCCTGACTTATTCCTGCCTCTTGCAGTATTAGTTAGGGTCCTTCAGCCCATCGGAGGACCCCATACCAAAGCCCCAAGTTTCAAGTGTTTATTCATATTTCCTATTTTTTAACTTTTTATTGGAGTACACAGTTAATTTACACATATTTTCACTTAACTATTTGTTGATTTGTTTCCCTATTGCTGGACTAGCACCCTTTGAGGTTGAAGAGGAGCCCCACTAGGAAAACCAACTTCTTAATTCTCATTTATACCCATAACCAGAAACCTCAGCCATTTCTCCTATTTAAAGGTTGCTTTAGGCCTCCTAAATTCGTGTTTAGCTCCTTGGTCGAAATGGTAAAATGAGACAGAATTTGGCCCTTCCCTCTCTATTTTGAACTGGAACCTGAGTTTGGCTTAGCATATTAAGAGCCGGGCTCAGAAGGAAGAGGAGGAACCTGGCATTTGCTAGTGAGCAATTAAGAAAGCAGAGCTGACAGTTCCTGAGCACCTGCTAGATTTCAGGACACATTACCATATTTAATTCTCACAGAAACCCCTGCAAGGTATTCGAGAACTGTCCCATTTTATTTTTCTACCCAATAAACTACGCATGGATAGTTTCTAGGGTTTGCCCAGAGATACACAGCTTGCAAATGCTAAAGCCAGCATTTTTCATTTTTGTCTTCTCTTTCTCTCACTCTATGGACTCCACCTTCAAAACGTATTTTGGAGGAGGAAAAGAAAACATAATTTTCTAATCTAGAATAAAATGCTTACTAGAGTACTGACATATGAACCACTGTCTGAATTTTAGAAAAATCTCAGTAGAAATTGTGAAAATGGAACTAAACTTGATAAGGAAATCATTAATCTATAGTAAAAAAAAAATGTATTTAGAATCTGAATCTGACTTAGAGGAAACAGCCCCTCTGTTACCCCCACCCCACCCCAACTTGAGCTTCCATCCAGATGATAATGATGATGATACTTTTTAAGTTGGCTTTATTGAGGTATACATAATTAACATACAATAAGTTCACTTTTTATTTTCTTTTTAAAATTTTATTTGGTAGTAGTTAACATTTATTGAGCACTTACTATGTGGTAGGCAGATTTTAATGCTTTATACACATCATTTTATCTTCATATCCACTCTGAGGTAGGTATCGTTACTTGCCCATCTTTGTTGTTCTAAAATATCTTGCCCAGATTATTGCAGTAGCCCCTCAGCTGCCCAGGCCTCTCCAGGCTCTTCTCAACAGTACCCAGAGTAATGCTTCCAACCTGTTGAATTACTCACATCACCAAAATCGCGTTCAGAATCCCATTGTAACATTCAGGAACTCATCTTCTCCTGCTCTCCCCTTTTCTCGTGCCACCCCACCATCTGGTCTCCACAATGGTCTTAGTTGAGTTCCTTCTTCACTACTTGGAGAGCCTGGAATGCTGTTCCCAAGACATCCGTGGAGCTTGTTTGCTGACGGCTGTCACGTCACCTTCCCAGTGAGGCTGACTCTGCCCAGACTCTTTGAAATTATAAGTATAGAAAAGCCCCAGGTTAAGGGCAGTGTGATAGGCAGGAACTGATAGATTGTTTCCACAACCTCTGCCCTGATGTTACTCCCATGATTGCGTTGTTTATATGGCAAAAGGCAAAAAGGATGTATCTGCGTTACAACTAAAAAGAAGTAAATTCCAGCACTCACCTGATGCAGCTTGAAGTGAATTCTTCGCCTAGAGCCTCTAGATGAGAGGCTAAGACCATGATCTGTTTGCAGGTTTGTGACACATGAAACAGAGAACCTCGTAAAGCCCCCTGGACTTCTGACCTCCAGAACTGTGGGATCTGGAAAGACTGGTGTTTTAAGCTTCTAGGTCTGCGGTGATTTGTTAGAGTAGCAATGGAGACCTCATACAGATGGTGGATAAATAGAATTCCTCTCTTCAGGCAGAGGGGCCTGTGGATCAGCACCCATCTGTGGAGCTCTGTTGGGAAAGGTCTGAGACTGCTGGCAGGCTCTGTGATGGATTAGCAGTGGCTTAAAGTTTGCCACACATGTGCCATCCCTGGTCTGGGCTCTTCCTGCTGAACTAAATAGAAAGGTGTGGTTAGATGGAGTTAAGTTGTTAGGCTAGAGTCAGAACAGAGAACATGGGTCACTAAAGAAAACAAGCCAGCAGAATAAGAATCAAGAATGTAACACTGTCTTAGTTGGTTCAGATTGCTGTAACAAAAATACAGACAACATGGCTTGTAAATAGCAAACATTGATTACTTACAGTTCTAGAGGCTGGGAAAGCCAAGATCAAGGTAGTGGAAGATTCAGTGATGAAAACCAGCTTCCAGGTTCATGGACAGTTGTCTTCTGGCTGTGTCTTCATGATGGAAGGGTCAAGCAGGCATTCTAGAGTCATTTTTTTAACTTAACATTTATTTTACTTAAATAATTGCTTTACAATATTGTGATGGTTTTGCCGTGCATAAACCTGAAATGGCCACAGGTATACATGTGTCCCCCCACCCTGAACCCCCCTCCCACCTCCTTCCCCATCCCATCCCTCTGGGTTGTCCCAGAGCACCGGCCTTGGGTGCCCTGCCTCATGCATCACACTTGCGCTGGTCATCTGTTCTACATATGGTAATGTACGTGTTTCAGTGCTATTCTCTCAAATCATTTATAAGGGTGCCAATCTCATTCTTGAGGGCTCCAGCCTCATGGCCAAATCACCTCATGAAGTCCTCACCTCCTAACACCATCACACTTGGAATTAGTGTTTTAAAATATGAATTTGGGGAATGTACAAATATTCAGTCTGTAGCAAAAATTTGAAATGTAAATTCTATTATGGTACAGATTTTTGCTTGGTTTAATCACTTATCTATCCTCAGTATCTGAAACAGTGGTAGGGCTAGAGTAGGTGCTTAATAAAATTTTTCAACTAAAGATCTATATAACAAGGAATAGGAGATAAGTATATTCTGAAGGTTAACTGAATATGTTTTCATATTATAGGGACCTGATGTCAAATTCCATTTCCACCACTTAACAATTTCCTTATCGCAAACAAGGAGATAAGAGTGATTTCTTGCCAGTGTAGCAGTGAGAATAAATGAGATAACATGCTTATTATCCAGAGCCCCGTGCCTGGCACCTGGTCAGATTTGTCCAGTGGTAGCTGTTTTAAAATCACTATATCCTTCAGGCTTCTTAGCTGTAAGTTATGGCCATGAGCTTGGGCTGATTGGAGCAGGGAGACTGTTATTCAAAGATTATCAGGAAGTTCACTAAATCATCCAGAGGCTGGAGAGCCAGGCTCTGAGCACAGACAGATCAAAGGGTGGCATTCTGTTGAGTCAGCCAAGAGTCATGTCCAAGAGGGGTCCACCTGGACATGGCTGCCACTGCAGCGCACAGTGGCGGCTGCAGTAAGTTATGAGCTGCAGCCGCCACTGTGATGCAGCTCATACCTTACTGCAGCAGCTTCTCCATCCATGTTGCTGCTGGTTGACAGATGGGCATCACCCCCAATCCCTGTTCCTTTGTGTCATCAGATCCAGACTCTAGGCTCTACACAAGGCCACACAACTGCTCAGGGCTTCCTCCAGCTGCCTGGAGAGCCAGGAGTGAGGTTTGGACTTGTCATCTTCTCTGCGGAGAGATAGGTTGTCTGTTCCACTTATAAGGCAGGGATCCTCCAATCGTAGGAAGGAGTTTAGATGCCAGACAGTCCTCTTATACCTCCTGCCCCACGAAGACCAAATCCCTTCTATTCATTTTTTGGTCCTGATCCAAAGTCAGAAATACTGTTTCAAGAAGGCAGGGGAAGCCCTGGGGTTCAGTCTTAGGTTGATTCCAGGTAGAAGGGGTGCTTCCTGGGTCCTTCAGGTATATTCAGATATAGAGGAGAGTGTCTTTTTGTCCATTTGACACTGGCTTTCAATTGACCCCTTCTAGTTATTTGTACCAGGGTCATGCATAGTTAAAGGTCACTTATATCCAGCCTCAGAACGTGGTTAGAGCAGGGAGGCATCTGTAAGCATGAATTCCAATACTCTTTGGCCTTCATGCTTCTGAGAAAATGTGTAGAACTTGTGAACGATCCAGTGCTGACTGATTCCATGGTAATACAGTCAAATGTTGACTGTCATTCTTTTCCTGTGTGTTTTATACCTGAGAATGCTTTCTAGAAATAATCACATGATAATAGATAATGTTATTTAATGCTGATCACATTATAGCCATTGAGTAAATGCTTTAAGTTGTATGTGGTCTCATAAAAATCCTTCCTTTTGTGAGGTGCAGTATAATTGCTTCTATTTTATAGACCAGGAGACTGAGGCTTGGGGAGCAGGTCAACCAGGTTATAAGTAGTGGAATTTGGCTATGAACCAAGGTGTGCCTGACACCAAAGCATATGGTCTTAACCACAAATTTGTGTGAAGCTGATAGAATGTGAGCAGTAAAGATCCTTTTACAGAGCAAGCTGTGCCATTCAGTGTTATGAATTGTCACTATAGTGTGCAAATTCGGCAGAAAGACTATAGAAAATCCACAGGTGCCCTTTCAGATTTGTTGTGAGAATTTGGAAATATTTGAATCTCCATGTCTTTCCTTAAGATTTTGCCTGAAGATGAAGTTTTGGCTTTTTTTTTTTTTTTAATAGTAATGGCAGTATGAGAGAACATATAATTTTTTCTGTAATCAAGATGATGAACTGAGTTGCCTGTATTTATTTCCATTAGCACAGTGATTACATATAATCAAAACCAAGCATCATCAGAAAAGGTCAGATAACAACAAACACAGGCTAGAAAAGATGAGTTATCTTTTCTCAGAAAAGATTTGTGCAGGCCCACTAAGAAGAAGGGGCTTCCCTTGTGGTTCAGCTGGTAAAGAATGGGGTCGCAAAGAGTTAGACACTACTGAGCAACTTTCACTTTCGCTTCAAACTAAGAAGAAATACCTCTATCCCTACCTGCTCTTGACGCCAACCCCCAATACTCTGCTCTGCCTTTTCCTTTTGTTTCACACTTTACCTTCTAACATGCTAATTGATTATTAATTGAAATCTTGATTATCATTGCCTCCTTTTAAAACATAAGCTCATAAGCCTTTGTTTCATTCTGTGATAGATCCCAAATGCTGGGGAAGAGTAGCTGCAGAGCAGATATTCAAATACTGGTCGGATGAGTCGATGAATATAATAAGTAGTAGTAGAAGTAGAATTAGATAAGAGGACATTCTCTAAAAGTATGACATATGTTTGCAGGATGGTTTCAGTCATCTATTGATGGGAAACAAGCCACCTCACGATGCAGTGGCTTAGGACAACCCATCAGTTGGCTACCATTCTATGGGTCAGGAATTTGGACAGGGCTCAGCTTGGGCTTCCCTGGAGACTCAGACGGTAAAGAATCTGCCTGTAATGGGAGAGACCAGGGTTCAGTCCCTGGGTTGGGAAGACCCCCTGGAGAAGGGACTGGCAACCCATTCCTGTATTCTTGCCTGGAGACTTCCATGGACAGAGGAGCCTGGCAGGCTACAGTCCATGGGATCACGAAGAGTCAGACACGACTGAGCAAAATGAATTCAGATTCATTCAGTTCAGCTTGCATGTCTGTCTATGTTCCACGTGGTGATGGCTGAGACAACTCAAATGATTCTAGGGATTTCAGGATGGCCTCATTCACATGACTGGGTCCTGGCAGTTGGCCAGGCTGCCCCATTTTCCTCATGTGGGCTCTCTCCCACCTCCAGCCTGCCGTCTTGCAAGGCCTTTCTCTCCATGGGGCCTCCCTCTCCAGCCTGATAGTCTGGACTTCTGTACATGGTGGCTGGGTCCCCAGAGTGACAGTGGAAGCTCCGAGGCCTCTCAGGGCCACAGCTCCCAGAATGTCTCTTCCACCACGTTGTGTGGTGAGAGCCAGCCCAGATCCTCAGGCTGGGGCTGGGGACTCTGCCTCATGGTGGGAAGAGCAGCACCTTGACAAAAACAGATGGGAAGGTGGCAGCTCTTACACTTCACATTTTCGGTTTTTTTTTTTTTTTTTTTTTCCAGTTTCCTTTTTTCTTTTTTTTTTTTTAATTGTGGCAAAACAAAGGTAACATAAAATTTACCATTTTACCCATGTTTAACAGTTATTGGCATGAAGATATTCACATTGTTGTGCATCACCACCATCCTTTTCCAGACCCCCTCTTTATTTTTGAATTTCCCTAAACAGAAATTTGGTCTTCATTGATCAATAATTCCCTGTTCCTCCTCCTCCTCTTCCTCCCCGCCCCCAACCCCTAATAACCACCATTCTACGTTCTGTCTGTATTAGTACTACCTCGGGCATAATCTGTTTAGAGACATCATTTGTATGGACAGTATTTGTCTTTTTGTGACTGACGTCATTTTCTTAGGATAACATCCCCATTGTTCATCCGTATTGTAGCATGTGTCAGATTTTTCTTCCTTTCTAAGGCTTGTTATACTCTTTCCTAGATACATGCAGCATTTTGTTTGTCCATTCATTCTCCAGTGGACACCTGGGTTGCTTCCGCATTTTGGCTACGGTGAATAATGCTGCTGTGAACACGGGTGTACAGATGTGTCTGCTTTCAGTTCTTTTTGGTGTTTACCCAGAAGTGGAGGGTCTGAATTACATGGTAATTCATGTTTAATTTTTTGAGGAACTTCCATCCTGTTTTACATAGTAATTGCACCATTCTACAGAGAGGGAGCACCTATTAATCCATAATATTAATAACACAAGAACACAACCCATAATATTAATAATACAGGACAAGGAAGCCTGGAATTCTGCAGTCTGTGGGATCACAAAGAGTTGGGCACAACTTGGTGACTGAACAAAAGCCACAGCTAATAACACAGTAATGTAATCTCATTTGTAACTTTTATAAGGAATCTTTTTTTTTTTCCCCCTGCTGCAACTGAAACATATTCTGACACAGTTTCCCTTTATATAAAGATTTTCTTCCTTTATTTTCCCACATCTATGTATGGGTCCTATGGGACTTGATTTATGTCAGGTTTTCCTTCCTCTATTATAGAGAAAGTCTATTCCAAGCTCAACTAAATGGCAAAGGATAGTGACACCCAGGTCTCTGCTTTCTGCCTTTCTTAAACTCTAGCTCACATAGATTTCTGGGCTAGGGTGGCATCATTTTCCCTGAAAAGCTTTGGAGCATTGCCCCAGAAGACAATTCAGAAGTGCCCTCAACGTCCCAGCGTTTTCCAGCCCTCTGTGACTAATCTGAAAATGAATCTTTTGAGAAAACGAAGGGGGAAAAAAGAAAAAAGTACCCTCCCAAGACTAGCAATGAGAAATTGCTAAAAATAATGGTCGCTTTATTGTTTCTCTTCCTAAAGGCCATAGTTTTGGCTGCTGTTAGCTATTATTCATTCCCCTGGGGCACATTTTATTTTCTCTGAAAGACTGTATAGTAAGGGAGAACAACTTATAATTTAGTCTACAAATTGTGTGTGACATTTCTGGGTCCTATTTGGTGGTTTTTATCTCTATTATTGTCTGAGAAGAGCTTTTTGTTCATGGGCATTGTTTGAAAGCAGGTAATATCCCTCATAAACAGGCATCTCCTTCTGCAAAGATATATAGTTTGGCTCCTTTCTGTATTTACTCCTTATATTTATAATACTGTCTGATAGCCCAAGCTATAACAAGAATCATTACTTTGTTCGTATCTATAAAGCCTTCAGTATTGGGAGGAGGTAAAAGTGGGTGTGTTGGGATTTCTCTAGGCTTTTTTTGGAGTAAGAATGTTCTTCCATTTTCCTTTGGAGGTAAACTTTGATTCAGAACTTTTCAAAATTCAGCCACCCAAATATGGATTCTGCAGTGTCCTAAGAAGAGCAAAACAAGGGCTTTGTTGTCTGGCACATGTAGGTTTGAGTTGATACAGACCCATTCATTATCTGTGTGATTTGGGGAAAGTTCTCCGTCTATGTCAGCATGAGTTACTGCAAGTGTAAAATGCTGAAACCAAAAGTACCTATCTCAGCAGACTAATTGGACAGTCAAGGAAAAGTGCCTAGTACAAAGTATAAGCTAAGTAATTATTCTTCCTATGCGTAAATTCTGAGTTCTGATCTTATCAGTCTACTTATTTTCATCTCTGAATGCACAGAGTTTAGATAAGTATTCAAAACTAATCTGCTAAAAAGAACCGTTACAGCAAAAACAGTGTATATATTGCAGAGCTTTATATAATTTGCTTTTTCCCTATGTTTTCAGCTTTAATAGTAATAATTAGAGCACCTGAGGTTTTTTGAGCATTACTGTGTACTAGAAATTGAGCTAAGCATTTTACATGTATTGATTCATTTAAACTTTACACTGGGAACATAGTACACTGGGAACATACACTGGGAACATATAATTATGCCCATTTAGAAATGAGGAAACTAAGGCCAATAAAGGAATTTTAAGTCCCTCTTTAAGTCAGTAAGTAGCATAGCCAAAATTTGAATTCCTGTAGTCTGGCTCCAGTGTCCAAACATTTAACTTCATGAGTTTTCATAGTTTTTGTTCTCAAGACCCTTTTAGTACTTAAAAGAGCATTATTTTATGTGGGTTATATCTATAAATATTTACCATAATCAGAATTCAAACTGGGAACTTGAGAAATTCACTTACTAAATTTATTTAAAATACAAAAATAAGAAACTTATTATATGTTACCATAAATGCCGTATTTTCCAAACCCCCCAAAAATTAGTCTGCACAATGGCATTTTTTTTTAAAATCTTAATGTCTGGCTTAATAGAAGACAGCTGGATAATCATATCTGCTTCTGTATTCAATTTGCTTTGATATTCCAAATTATTGTGCCTCTTGAAAACTCCATTTAACATTCATTAGTGAATGGGAGTGAAAATGACAAGTAACATCTTAGTGTTATTATGAAAATATTTTTACCTCCCAGTCCCCCTGGAAAGATTTTGGGAGTCCCTGGGAGCTTCACGACCACACTTTGAGAGCTATATCTACTGTTTCCTGCTTTTCAGGTAAAAAAGTTTATAATCAGGTTAGAACAGGGAAGGGAAGAGAAGAGGTATTAGGAGCTATTTCTGAACCACCAAATAAAACACAGGGATGGCTGGCACAGTTGGCAGCCTAATTTCACCTACTGTTTCTAATTTAATTCTTGTGATTTGCCTGAGGAATAAATATCTTTAATATATATTTTATAGTTATGAACAATGAGACTAAAATACTGAGTCTTGCTCAGAGACATCCAGCAGAGTTAGGGTTTGAACCCTTCATCTGATTCACTAGTGCCTACTCATTCTTCCCTTTTCCTAGGAAGTAATTGATACACTTTATGTTACTTTAAACCACTATTATTGAGGGCCTTTTATTAATCAGGACTCTGGGTTATAGTGACAGAAGTCCAATTCAAACTTGTTTCAACTAAGAAAAGGAAATATATTGGCAGTGAAAGCAAGTGGTAAGTGGACTTCAAGCATAACAGGGTTTAGGTATTCAGCTAACAAAATCAGACTTAGGATTTTCATTTTTCATCTCTTGCATTTGGCTTCCCTCTCAGTTAGCATCATTCTCAGGCAGGATTTGATCTAGCAAACCTTGGCTTTATCTAACCAACTTGACAACCCATGCAGAAAGAAAGTGAATCTTTCCCCAGAGTTTCTGCAAGTGGTCTTGAGGCTGACTCTTATTGGTCCACTTGGGACAAGAGTTTGTCCTAAAACTAATCCCTGGGCCACAAAGGTAGAGGACTGCAGATTGGGACCATGTGCCAGTCCCTGGAGCCTAAGGGAGTAGTAGGGTCAAACCAACCTACTCCTATGTCAGCCTCAATTATTTCCTCTGAGACTAGGGGAGAGGCGATTCACAAATGAGAACTGGGATGCTCATACCAGAAAAATGAGTCAAGGGATTCTGAGCAGGTAAAACTTGAAAGATGTCTACAGCAGATCCTGTTTTTCTCATGTATACTACCTTAGCTTCCACACAAAGAACATTCCTTGATTTCTGCCTCCCCCTTCCCTTTCTCATTCTACAGGGTATTTTTATGGGATGCTGTGATCATGTCATAATGTTCTTTGGGCCCTGCTCTTAAGGAATTTACAATGTTGTTCTGGAGATGAATCAGACTTACACACAAAATGCTCTAAAAACAGTTACTAAGCAACAAATTAGCATATGGAGATGAAATCCTATTACAGGTTAAATGTCTGCGCCAAGGGATTATATAGAGGATGACAGCAGACACAAGTGTGGGACGGAGCAGCACTTTATGGTATATATTGCATGGCAACAGACACACTGTGCTTTCTTCTGAAAAAGCACGCTAAGTCTTTTTGTCTCTTCCTGGGAAACAGTCTGTCGAAGTTGAAAGATTACAAGTTGAAAGTCAGAAACTGAACAAAAGCTAGATGCCGCCTTCTTTTCCTCATCGCTAGTCCTGGTATTTGCTTTCTGGCCAGATTTTTCATGTGCAAGTAAAATCTAAGAAGCACACCATTCCTTTTTTTAACATTCTACTGCCCTCACATGTGAAGTGTGTACATTTTTCAACAACTGGTATCTAGGTAACTATTCAGTCCTGCACTCTGATGAGGGACAAAATGAAGTAATTTGGGGGGTGATGGTTATTTTCACTGGAACGAGGTGTAGTTCAGAAGAGGGAGTGGCTGAGTGTTGAAACCAGGGAGCTCAATAATACAGGTGCTGATAAACTACCAGGGCTTCAACTTTGTGATCAGATCAAGGTAAATTACAAGAAATGAAATATTAAAAGAAACCTCTTATTTAACCAAGATATTATTTAGCAGCTTAAGATTTCTGTTTTAAAGGGTATTAAAAAAAATAACTTCCAGCATTTCATACACTGTGACTGAGCATTGTTATTAACTGCTGTGAGGCATTTGTTTAAACAGAGAAGGAAAAATGTAGCTTGTATTTAGTGAAGCCTGTTTAGCTGTTAACCTAGCTTCAGGAATTCAAATATTGTTACATTTATTTCAAGAGTCAAAAACAGCCGCTCTGCATTAATCTTCACTTGATTTTGCTTTGAAATTTTCAGGGATTGTTTTCTCCAAAGCTCTTGTTTCCAACCTAAACATGAACAGATCGAAATTTCTTGCTCAGGCATTGTAAAGCTAACTTGATCCAGTGCATAAAAAAAGAAAGAAATGGAAGAAATTGGCATTTCTACAACCAGTTGGAAACTTTTATCTCCAGGTTTTGGGATTTGATGCTTAAAACTGTACTACGTGCGTTGGCCTGAATTCCACTTTCACTCTGAGTCCTGAGTGGTCATCGAAAAGAGCTAATGAGCTTGCCCTTTTCATTCTCAACTTGCTTTTCGATGGCACATAGTGGGACATTTGTTTTTCTTTGCAGTTTCCACTCTTTCCTCCATTTTGATAAAGTCTCTCCACTATAGGTAGTAGAACTCCACCTGATAAACTGGAAACCCATTTCTTTTCATTACTTAGAAGCATTTTCAGTATCATTACCTTGGCAGCCTTGGCTGCCAGAACAAAATACTATAGACTGGGTGACTTAATACAGATTTACTGTCTCACAGTTCTACAGGCTGAAAGGTCGAGATCAGGAAGCCAGCAAGGTTCATTTCTGGTGAGGCCTTTCTTCTTGGATTGTTGTCAGCCACCTTCTTGCTGTGAATTCACCTGGCCTTTTCCTCTGTACATGTAGGAAGAGATCTCTGGTGTCTCTTCCTCTTATAAGGGCATATGTGTGCGTGTGCTGTCGTGTCTGACTCTTCGTGACCCCATGGATGGTAACCTGCCAGGTTCCTCTGTCCATGGAATTTTCCAGGCAAAAATACTGGAGCAGGTTGCCATTTTGTACTCCAGGGAATCTTCCCAACCCAAGGATTGAACCTGCATCTCTTGCATCTCCTGCATTGGCAAGAGGATTCTTTACCACTGAACCACCTGGGAAGGCCGTAGTGGTATCAGTCATGAAGAATTAAGGCCCACCCTTGTAACCTCACTTAACCTCTGTCCTTGTTTGTAGGCCCTAAGTCCAAATACAGAGGGGATAGGGCTTCCATATATGAATTTAGAGGTGATGAGGGAACGCATTCAGTCCATAACAATCTTTTTTGTTTTCCTTTCACGAGGAATGAGGTAAAAGTCTTTTCTGTGTTTCCAAATCACATGGTGTTCTTGTCGACCACGATCTCTGCTAGAATTCGGCAAGCACGCTGTGGGTGGAAAAAGGACACAGTAAACTGTTTCAGCTGGTGAGAGTGATGTGCAAGATGAAAAGCACAGAGAGTTTAATTTCTTCTTATTCTCTCTTCCTATGAATATAGCCTGTCCTATTGGTAACTGCCTATTTATTTCCGGGCCGTCTTCTGATGGATGCCTGTTATTAAAATAGATGGGGCTCTGAAGTAGTAGTAACAGAGACGATTTCCCTGGGCGAGGAGGTTTGCTTAGTGTGGAGATGAGCCCTGTGTTCAGCAATCTAGTCTTTGTCAGAAGACTGGAGAGCAAAGACCCAGGGTAGCACTTTCAGCCTTGTTCCATCGTTTTACCATGGAGTTTCAACGTGTCCAGGCATTTTCTAAGATAATTGGCTTTGGCCCCTGATGCTGTAATTGTGTGTGCCCACTTGTTATTTATTTATAATAGAATGATGTTTGAAACCTGGTAGATGTTGTTCCCTGTTATTGCAGAATTATGGCCAAGACCCAGAATCGGGCCAGAGGGCACAGGTACCCCACATTACAAGCTGAGAAGTTGGAGCCATCCAGGGCTTGCCATCAGCCTCCATTGCAGGAGGTCAGGCCTTGCCTGCTTTACCTCCCAACCCAAGTTGATAGAAGAGGCAAAATAGAAAAAAGATATTGTCTTTTTAGGTAGAAGAATATTTACCCAAAGCCGTACCTTCCTTGCATTCCTGTAAGAGAAGTCGGGGGGATTATCCCCTTGTTGTGAGCTGACCAAAGCTAACGTGACCCCTCTAGATTCTTTGGAAGCGGCTGAAGAGATTAGAGTTGGTTAGCATTAGCCATTCTTCTATAACCTTGCTCCAGTTTTAATGAAAGCAGGCCTCAGACCAGATTCTCCCACACATGCAGACATTTACTAAATGAATATTCATTAGCAGAGCTGGCTCAAAACAGCTCATAAACCCTTTCTGCAAGCCCAGGGCTGTTCCAGCTCGCTGCCGAGTAGAACAGCGATGCTCTTCCGTGGTCAGGGAATGGAATCATCAGGGCAGCTTTACAAAGGCCGTGATACCGGTCCCCCCTCCAGAGATTCCTACACTGTTGATCTAAATGGTGAGGTCTGGCTGTTGGAATTCTGAAGCTTTCCATGCAAGGCCAAGGTTGAAAACCAATGTTTTGGATGTTCCCACCATACCCAGTATGAAATTATTAGAGACCAACCCAGCAACATCGCAGAGGCAGGATTCTGTCTTCTCTAGTTAGGACTCTCCAGTTAGAAAGAATCCTGTCAGTGGTTACATCTTGAGTTGAAGATTATGTCAGGGTCTTATTATAAGGGGTTCAGGATACAGGCCCGAGTGGATTTTTTTCCCTAGTTCATCAGGGCTGGAAAGTGTATTCAGACTGTGTTAGCCCCTTCAAGCATCCTAAACACCTTGGATTTCATAACTGATACCGTTTCTATCATCTGTCATGCTAATGAACAGGTCATTTCACCCATAAGAATCTGT
Organism: Bos javanicus; assembly: GCF_032452875.1. Taxonomy (NCBI): domain Eukaryota; kingdom Metazoa; phylum Chordata; class Mammalia; order Artiodactyla; family Bovidae; genus Bos; species Bos javanicus. The sequence continues at coordinate 37,160,130 of NC_083889.1, forward strand.
TTTGGCTTCCCTGGTACTAATTAACAAGTGCTGGTTTTTGCTTAAGCTCAGCTAAGGGAAATGTGCTTATGGCAGCTCACTTAGCTTATGAACCTTTCCAGTGTGGTGTAACTGGTCTTCCCAAGTCTGTGTATTCTTGGTAGCGTGTTAGCAGACAACCCTTAAAATTAAGGGTAACCTACCTGGCACATACGTGATATCACCTTGATTGTGCAGGTAATTTAAAGTAAATTACAGTCACATAGCACTGACTGTCCCCAGGGCCAAAGGAATGATGTTCCAAGAGTGTTGCTGATAAAGTCTAGACATGTCCCAGCTGTCAGTCTTTCCTTTTCTACCCTCCAGTCAAGTCAGGACCTGGTGATCTCTGGTCTGCAGGTGGCGGAACTGCTGTAGTAGCTTGTTAACTGTTGTACCCTTAGCAAAGAGACAGGAAAAATGTGACCAGTGGGTTAGCTAGGCCCAACTGGGGCCAGGGTATCTTCTAGTTCTTCAGTGATAAAGATGTTTTCCCCCCATTGTGTCTCCAGGCGCTGGAATTGGAGGTCAGAGTAGAGGAGATAGAGGCTTTAGACTCATGGGGCAAGGCTGCCAAGGGCAGATGGAATGTACACTGGAGGAACGCTGTCCAGGACCACTAACGGAGGCAGCCAGGAGGAGTGGCTCCATTCTTTCAAGAAGACCTCCAGTGACTAGGGCAGCTTGGTGCCCCTGGATCACACGGAATACACATGAAGGAATCCTATCAGAGATACCTGTTCTCTATATAATCCAACCATGTCAGTAAGCTTTTCCTACAGTGACACTACATAGCCGGCCACCCCTATCTACAGTGACCTGTGACAACAGTCGTTTCTCCTTGATCATGTCAGTTTCTGTAAGGTGGGCTGGTTTCATGCTTCAAGGCGTGAACTGCACTGTTTGTGAGCCTGTGGTTGACTTCAGATCTACTCCCATGCGTTTAATCTGGTCCCCATGCTGAAGGGGCAGCAGCTCTCTGGGGAAAGTTTTCCTCATGGCTTTGAATAAAATACAGGAGAATAAACCACTGTATGTCCTGCCTGCTAACATCCTAGTGGCTCAGGTGAGTCACATGACCAGGCCTAGCATCCTTGAGGCCGAGGAAGACACTATCTGAGGCAGTATATTCGAGAGGATGAATGTTTTTGAACCATCATCTCATCTGCCACAGGGACCAAGAAATAGGCACACCTCATCTTTACTGTCATTTTCCTTATCCCAAGGACCAGAACAGAACACTCAGCAAAGGGGGCGTCTGTCTGCAGGTCAAGTCCATACTCTTGTCCACCACAAACTGCGGTGACTCCTTTGAGGAGGGAAAGAAGGCTGATCCAAGGACAAAAGAGAAGTTTTACAAAGAACAAAAGGCTAAGCCCTCGGAAACCAGAACGAGAGGCTTCGAATAACTGAATGTTACTGAAAAATTATAGAGTTGGATTGAGATGTTTGTTGAGGGAGCCTTCCACGCAACAGGAAAAGGCTGCAGAACTCGGAGACGGGTAAAGTGATGCCCTCTCATGTTTATAGCTCATCATGCCCAGACGCCTCAGTAATCTGTTACATATGCCTGCTTTGATGTCCTCGAGGGAAATGCCTTCGTAGATCCCTTGTCTGGTGGTTAGCAGTCAGGAGTACATTTCCCATGAGCAGTGCCTGGGGAAATGCACTTAATTAGCAGGACAAAAGGAAACAGAACAGATGTCTCAAGGGAGTCTTTTCCTTATTCAAGAAAGAAGTTGCTTCCCCTCTTTGGGATTCTAGTTGCCCATCAGTTTGTTGTGGAGAATGCTGCCTTTTCAAAGAGTAATGTGTCTCAAAGTGTGCCTCACCGGATCCCACTGAATCATAATGTAAAAGATTCCCTGGAAAGAGAGCATTCTATGACCAAGTGAATTTGGGAAACTTTAGGTTTACACATAGAATAGTGTGTATTAAGGACTTTTAAAGAGCTAATATGCGTAGCAACTATTGAAAAACAGGGAAGTTCGTAATAATTTTTTTAAATTATGTTTGACTAGAGACTGCTTTTTTTTTTCCAAGGAATACCAGTGCAGCAAAAGGTGTCCTAGGGAATTTATGGGGTAAATTCTGTTAAAATATATCAGGGTTTGGAGAAAAGTGCTAGCTACATTCATATTTTTTAAAAAATTATAAAACCAGCTTTATGGAGCTGTGATTCACATATCATAAAACTTTCCTTTATATTTTTAAAAATATAATTTATTGAAGTAGAATTGATCTACAATGTTGTGTTAATTTCTGCTGTATAGCAAAGTGATTCAGATATACATATATATACACATGTGCGCGCACACACACACAGTCTTCACCCATATCTTCAATGGGCTAGTTTAAACATGTCATTTCCACTAAAAGTTACGTTACCTTATGAGCCTGAGTAATAAAATCATTTTCCCCCAAAAGAATCTCACAGTGGTAAAGTACGTGAGAAAAAGAGTTTAGGAGAAAATGTTGAATGAAACAATTATTGTCATCATCGATGTTTCTTCTTTTTAGGTTAAAGAATCCTTTCCTTTGTTGCGACAGTGTGGTAAGCTTTGTTTCTGCCTGACCATCTCTTCTGACAGATTTCAGGGCATCGTTTTGTTTTGGCTTTTAGGAGCACATGCTTCCTATATTCTTGAATGAATCTCCATTGTCACTTCCTCAGTGACATTTGTGAGCCAACTCCTTTCCTCTCACTTCATTTTTCTTTGCTCACAGCCCCAAGCAATCAACAACCCTGGAAAAGTTTTCCAATTCAGTTTTCTGTTGTTGATTCTGGGTGCCATGTTTTTGCAAGTGAAGACTCTCATAGCCATGCAGGTGACATCCCTGAACGTATGTGGATTCCTACTTCAGCTGGTCTCTCTTCTCCTTGTTAGCTTTGCCATGGTAACTTCAAAGGGATCCTTCTTTCCCATCCACCCCCAACTTTCTTCAGCACGAAAAAATAAAGCCAGTCTTGGATTCTATCTTCAACTTCATTCTCCAGTTCTAGACATACCTGCTCCATCATATCTCTTTCCTTCTTTTCTTCCTTAGAAGGTCAAGGAAAACCTGAAACAGTCTCCTCTGCCCTAAATAGTAACAGTAGCTAATTCATTCCCCACAACAACCCCTTTAAGTAGGTAGTAGGAGATCCAACCAGTCCATTCTGAAGGAGATCAACCCTGGGCTTTCTTTGGAAGGAATGATGCTAAAGCTGAAACTCCAGTACTTTGGCCACCTCACGCAAAGAGTTGACTCATTGGAAAAGACTCTGATGCTGGGATGGATTGGGGGCAGGAGGAGAAGGGGACGACAGAGGATGAGATGGCTGGATGGCAACACTGACTCGATGGACGTGAGTCTGAGTGAACTCCGGGAGTTGGTGATGGACAGGGAGGCCTGGCATGCTGCAATTCATGGGGTTGCAAAGAGTCGGACACGACTGACCGACTGAACTGAACTATCATTATGCCTGTTTATAGATATGAATACTGAGGCACAGAGAGGTTAAATAATTTGCAAAGGTCACACAGTAAATGTCAGATCTGAGATTTAACCTAATAGTCTGTCTACAGAATCCTGGTAATCTATATTTTATTCTTTATTCCTATCAGTTTAAAACAAAGCCAGCTTTATTGAGCATGACATAAAATTTTCCTTTTTAACTTTTTAAAGTTAAATTTATTGAAGTAGAGTTGATTTACAGTGTTGTGTTAATTTCTGCTGTACAGCAGAGTGACTCAGGTATACATATATACATACACACACACACACACACATTCCTTTTCATATTCTTTTCCATTTTGGCTTATCACAGAATGTTCACTATAGATCCTGTGCTATATAGTAGGACCGTGTTGTCTATCCAGGCTTCTCCTTTTTAAAATGAACAATTCAGTGAGTTCTAGCATAATCACAGAATTTCGCAACCAACACCAATATCTAACTCCAAAATGCCCACAAACCCTGGTACTAGTTAGCAGTCATTCCTCATTGCCTACTAACCCCAGCCCCTGCTAATCACTAACCTACTTCCTGGCTCTCAATTTGCCTGTTCTGGACATTTCATATAAATGGAGTCATGCAATCTGCTTTTCTTTTTTTTTTTTTTAATGACTGGCTTCTTGCACTTGGCATAATGTTTTCAAGATTCAGCCATGTCACAGCATAGATCAGCATTTCCCTTCTTTTTATGCTGAATAATATTCCATGGTATGAACTTACCAACCACATTTTGTCCTTCCATCTGTCAGTTAATAGATGTTTGAGTTGCTTCCACTTTTTGACTGTTAGGAATGTAGCTGCCATGAATATTCGTGTATAAGTTTTTGTGTGTATATACATTTTCATTTCCTTTAGATGTATGCTCAGGAGTGGAATTCCTATGTCGTGTAACTCTGTTTTAACATTCTGAGGAACTACCAAGCTGTTAACCAAAGCAACTGTACCACTTCATAATCTCATTAAGAATGTATGCATATTCCATTGTTTCTACATCCTTAATAATACTTGTCTTTTTTTTTGTTTTTTTTATCATAGACATCCTAGTATATGTGAAGTGATATCTAGTTGTATATTTTTCTCTTGACCAAGATTGAGCATTTTTTTCACCTCTTATATCATCTTGGAGAAAATATCTATTGAAATCCTTGGCCATTTTTAAATTGGATTATTTGTCTTTTTATTGTTGAGTTGTAAGAGTTCTTTACATGCATACTTCATTATGTTGTGCTTCACAGAGACTGCATTTTTTACAAATTGAAGGTCTGTGGCAACTCTGCATTGAGCAAATCTGTCAGTGCCATTTTTCCAACAACATTTACTCAATTCATACTCTTCTGTCACATTTTGGTTATTTCTCATAATATTTCAAAATTTTATTATTGTTATATTTATGATGATAGTGACTGTTGATCTTTGATAGTATTATTACTCACTGAAGGCTTAGATGATGGTAGCAGTTTTTAGCTTAAAGTATTTTTTAATTAAGTATGTGCATAGCTTTTTAGATGTAATGCTGTTGCACACTTAGACTATAGTACAGTGTACAAAAACTTGTATATGCATTGGGAAACCAAAAAATCCATGTGAATCTCTTTATTGTTCTGTTTGCTTTATTGCCGTAATTTGGAACCGAACCTACAAAACGTCTCTGAGTATGCTTGTATCCCTGGTGGCTCAGACTGTAAAGAATCTTCCTGCAATGCAGGAGACCTTGGTTTGATCCCTGGATTAGGATGATCTCCTGGAGAAGGGAATGGCAGTACACTTCAGTATTCTTGCCTGGAGAATTCCATGGACAGAGGAGCCTGGTGAGCTACAGTCCATGGGGTCCAAAGAATCAGACATAACTGAGAAACTCACTTTCACTTCACTTTTCATGCTAGTATATATTCTGCATATATATCTCTTATTGGATATATAACTGACAACTGTTTTCTCTCAGTCTGAGTTATCTTTTTGCTTTTCTGATAGAATGCTTTGAAGAATAGAAGTTCTTAATTTTTATGGTGTTCAGATTATCTGGGCTTCCCAGGTGGCGCTAGTGGTAAAGAACCTGCCTGCCAGTTGGTCTGTTTTTTCTTTTGTTGGCTTGTGTTGCTGGTTTTAATCTAAGAAACCACTGTCTAATCACAAGGTCGTGAGGATTTCTTTTTCTTCTAAGAGTTTTATCGTTTTAGCTCTCACATTCAGTTCTCTTATTCATTTTGAGTTAATTTTTATATATAATATAAGAAAATGATCCCAGATCATTTTTTAGTATTTCTTACAGGTCAGGTCTGCCAGTGAGAAATTCTCTCAATATTCATCTATCTGGGAATATACCACTTTCTTCTTCTTTTTTTTTTGAAGGATAGTTCTGATGGATCCTCGGTTGACAGAATTTTTCTTTCAGCACTTTGAATATGCTTTTCTAGTGCTTTCTGATCTTAATGATTTCTGGTGAAAAAAATCAGCTGTCCATGTTATTGAGGATCTTTTGTATATAAGGACTCATTTTCTCTTCCAGCTTTTAAGTTTTCTTGCCTTTGACTTTTTTGTTGTGCCTAGGATTAGATACTTTTAGGTTTATCCTACTTGACATTTTTTAGGCTTCTTGAATGCATAGATAAATGTTCATCAAATTTAGGGAGTATTTTAGTCATTATTTTCTTCACATATTCTTTCTACTTTCTTTTCCATCTCTCCTTCTAGGATTCCTATTATGTATATGTTGCTACAGTTGATGGTGTCTTACAGGTCTCTGAGGCTGTACATTTTTCTACATTCTTTGTTTTCTTCATATTCATCAGACTTGTTGGTTCAGTCGCTCAGTCATGTCCGACACTTTGCAACCCCATGTACTGAAGCACACTAGACTTCCCTGTCCATCACCGACTCCCGGAGCTTGCTCAAACTCATGTCCATTGAGTTGGTGATGCCATCCAACCATCTCATCCTCTGTCATCCCCTCTCCTCCTGCTTTCAATCTTTCCCAGAATCAGGGTCTTTTCCAATGAGTCAGTTCTTTGCCTCAGGTGGTTAAAGTATTGGAGCTTCAGCATCAGTCCTTCCAGTGAAGATTCAGGACTGATTTCCTTTAGGTTTGACTTGTTTAATCTTGCAGTCCAAGGGACTCTCAAGAGCCTTCTCCCAGCACCACAGTTCAAAGTCATTGGTTCTGCAGCGCTCAACCTTTTTTATTGTCCAGCTCTCACATCCGTACACAACTACCAGAAAAACCATAACTTTGGCTATACAAACCTTTTTAGGCAAAGTAACATCTCTCTGCTTTTTAATATGCTGTCTAGGTTTGTGAGAGCTTTTCTTCCAAGGAACAAGCATCTTTTAATTTCATAGCTGTGGTCACCATCTATTTGCCATGAAGTGATGGGACTGGATGCCATGATCTTCCTTTTTTAAATGTTGAGTTTTAAGCCAGCTTTTTCACTCTCCTCTTTCATTTTCATCAAGAGGCTTTTCTGTTCCTCTTCGCTTTCTGCCATAAGTGTGGTGTCATCTGCATATCTGAGGTAATTGATATTTCTCCCAGCAATCTTGCTTCCAACTTGTGATTCATCCAGCCTGGCTTTTCACACTGTGTACTCTGCATATAAGTTAAATAAGCAGGGTGACAATATACAGCCTTGATGTGCTCCTTTCCTCAGACTAGATCATCTCCATTGGTCTATCTTCAAATCCACTGATTGTTTCTTTTGCCAGTTCAGATTTGTTCTTCAACATCTCTAGTAATATTTTAACTGTAGTTATTATGCTTTTCACCTTAAGTATTTTAATTTGGATATTTATTGTTATTGTTTTGAGTTTTTTGTTTCTATTTTTGAAATGTTTGTTTTTTATTATATTCTATTTAGTTGACATGGTTCACATATTTTTCTTTAGTACTTTAGATATGTTTTCCTTTAGTGCTTTGGGCGCATTTTGAATAATTTAAAGTGTTGGCCAGTAAATCCAATGTTTGGGCTTCTTCACATATAGTTTATACTGAATGTTCTTTCTCCTGTGTATGGACGATACTTTCCTGTTTCTTTTCATGTCTCATCATTTGAAATGAAATCTGGACCGTTGAAATGATATGATATTGCATCTCTGGAAACCATATCTATTTTCCTCCCACCAAGTTTGTTGTTGTAGTGTTGTTGTCTGTTCAGTAACTTTCTCGGGTGAATTCTGTCGCATCTGTATTCATTGTCATATGTGTCCACTGAGGTCTCTGTTTGGTTACCTTAAGCCCACTCTGTGCGACCCCATAGACGACAGCGCACCATGCTCCCCCGTCCCTGGGATTCTCCAGGCAAGAACACTGGAGTGGGTTGCCATTTCCTTCTCCAATAATTGGACAAAGATATCCTTAAATACTGGTCAGTCTCCCCTTTGCCAACAGACTGTGTGCGTGTTGGTGAACATCATCAACATGAACAGCTGATAATTCTGCATTAGCTTTCACTTCCACTTATTGAGAACATCGAGGTCAGCTAGAGGTGAGAGTCCTCTTAGGTTTTTCATGGACATATGCAAAGTCTTTCATATGCCTTTGACTTTCTAGAGCTCCAGGAATAGGGAGCTTTATCAAGCCCCCTAGATATTTCTCCAAAGATTTTTAGCCAGCCTCTTTTTCCCCCCAGGTGGTATTATTGATTCAGGTACCTGCAGTATTAAACAATTGCTGCTAAATATTTTCAGCCAACACCCAGGAATAGGGCTTTTACCACTGAGCCAGCTTTGATTCAGGTCAACTGACAGTGAGGCCTGTTTGGGGACTTTCAGGGAACTTTCCACATTCGTCAAACAGTGACAGGTTTCTTGGGATAGGACACTTTGAGGGCTCCAAGCCCATCTTGCCAGCCCTACAGTGGCTGCCAGGTTACTGTTTTTTAAGTTACCGTTGTTGTAAGACTGGCGCTATAGAGTGGTAAAGAGTCTGCCTGCCAATGCCGGAGACACAAGAGATGCAGGTTTGATCCCTGAGTTGGGAAGATCCCTTGGAGTAGGAAATGGCATCCCACTCCAATATTCTTGTCTGGAAGATTCCATCAATAGAGGAGTCTGATGGGCTACAGTCCATGGGGTTGCAAAGAGTCACAGGACTGAGCAACTGAGAACAAGTGTGCTGGTTTTTAGGGCTACAGCAGAAATGAAGATAGGAGGATGGGAAGACAGGTGGAGCATGGGAAGGATATTAGTCAAAATGCTACGAAGCTTGTTGTTCTTACCAATATTCTGCTGGGAGGCTTTTCTTTGTTTGCTTCTTTTCTTCATTTAAAGTCTCCTCTGGTTGTTGCAAACCTTTGGTTAATTTCCGAAGTCTTGAAGAAGTTAATTTTGACAATTTTTTGCCAGTGTTCTTAACTGCTTTTATGGAGAAATAGATTTTTGGAAGTCCTTACTCTGTCATTCTGGAACTTCTTTAGGCAATCCAGTTTCATTTATGAACACGAATTTATAAATCCTTAATAAGTACTCTGAAGACCTACTTATGAATGAAAGTGGAATTCTATAGGACTGTAAGTCATTTGTGCAAGGAAAAAAAATCAAGAAGTGATTTAAATTTTTTCCTGCTACTTCAGGTCCATCAAGAGGACATTTATATCCAGCATGTGCTACAGCTGATTTAAGGAACATTTTTGGTGAATTAAATTTCCATGACTGGATAATGTTACTTTTATATGGATGTGCCCTGATTTTTACTGATGAACATTTAGATTTTTTCCCAAGCTTTCGTATGACAAATAATGGTATAGGGCATGTTATCAGGCACATATCTATGTGTATATAAATCATTTGTCCAGATAAATCCACTGAAGTGGACTACTAGCTCAAAAAGTGTATGTGTGTAAAATCTTGATAGCTAGGGTAACATGCATTTTTAGATCTTTAGAGTTTATATTTTATATCTCATGCTAGTATTAGGAACATTTTTTCCTTTATGGTTCTTTTTTTTGTCCTGTATTTTGAAGAGGTCTAAATATGTACAGGATGTCCGAAATGTTGGGAAACAAGATAAATGATTTTAAATTATATGTTGACTATATTTTCAAATATGTTTCTCTGTAGCCTCCTGACATATTTTCAGATGAAATAGCTCTAAATTTAGAGCACTGAGGCCAGCTGTGAATCTGAAAACTGGGTAGTGAAATTTTGTGACACCCTATAGATTGGCAAGTGGATAGTGAACTTTTTCCCCAACTTTTTTGACACCCTATAGATTGTCAAATAGATACGTTATTTTATCTTCATTTTATCTTATGTATACTTGGCACCAACCCAAAGGGCTAAAAACTTTCTTGATATTTGAAATCATAGTTTTTCAGTTGCTCCTGTTGAATATTTTTCTCTTTCAAGTGAGTTGTAGCAGGATGACTCATGACTCACCTTTCTGGATTTGTACCCAAACAACTCAGCATCTTAAATTATAATAATATATGTGCTCTTCTAGCTGGGTTAGATTAGAACATGATTGAAAGCAATGCAGTACAAGAAGAACCTGGATGTTTATAGCACCCTTTTTTTTTTTTTTTTTCTTTTAAGTGTCTTGAGTTGTGATCTGCCGTCTTTCATTACATAAAGGGAGAATGAAAATGATCTCTTGTTGACACTCTTTCATTCCTTTAATGTTTACCTGGCTGTCTTTTGATATTTTATTACTCATCCTACCTTCTGATGAGCAAAGCAGTAAAATGTGTTTTAGGCAAACCATGGGGAGATGTTAATTGTCTTATTAGGAAAAAGTTGGTTCTTTTGCCAGTACCCTCTGGCACTAAGGGTCAGGAAATAAAAGTGGCCCTTTACTAATTCTCAGTTAAATTATAGGACAAATCCCATTACAGTAAATCCCAACGCAGCAGACTCTTTATATGGCAACAGGATTTCCTAATCTCAGACAATGGCCTGCCCATTGCAGGCAACAAAACCCTAGCCCTAAATATGCACTAGGAGTTTTTCATAATGGAATTGGACCTGCGGTTATGTTTGGAATCAGAATTATTCTTTGGGAGTGGTGATTCTACACATGGGTGCAAAGAATAAATGGCTTCATTTGCCTCTCCCTGAAATGTTCTATCAGCGAACCACAGCAACCCTGTAATAACATGATGAATTCTCCTAAGTATACAGGAGATTAGTAAAAGCTGCTCATCAGGACGTGATCCACAACTCAAGCTCCAATAACATGTGGCAGCTGCCAATCTCTGCCCCCATTGAGGTCCCTGGCCTTAAATTGCTTTCAGGAAATGGCTTTTGAATAAAGAATAGACTGGAAACAACTTTGACTTGTTTCCTTAGTCTCCTAGGGGAAGAGGTCCACAGAGGCTTTCCAAGGATGCTGGATTTTAGTTGCACTGCAACAAGTCCAGTCTTTTATTAATCTGCTGGCTGAGGTCAGTAACCCCTCAGCATCCTCCAGCCAACTCTGTAGGTGCAGAGCTGATGAGGGAGGCCCGTTCTGTGGAGCCTGACCAGGTACCATTTGCAAAGCTGCTTTCAGTCCGTCTGAAGAGGACCTTGGGAGTGACATGGGGGTCTGTAGAATGACAAACTGGATTTCTTCACCCAAGATTTTAAAGAATTCAGTTCTGGCTGCTCATGTCACCTCTGCCAAGATCAGAAAAAACAACCACCCTGTTACCTCAATCACTGTATAGAAATAAAAATACCACTGCTATTATGTGTACTATTAATAATGATGATAGTCGTAAGTTCTTATATAGCACTTTCTATGTCCCAGGCACTGTTTGAAGACTTTAAATACCCATGTACTTTATAGACAATGATACCATGAAGGTACAAACTCTTCTCCCCCACTTTGCAAATGAGAAAACTGAGGTGCAGAGAGGTTGAGTATTTAATCCAGGGTCCCACAGCTATTAAGAGGCAGAGCTGGACTTTGAACCTAGGCAGTTTAGCTCCATAATTCATACACTTACGACTTACTTTCAGTGCACCTCATCTGCAAAATCTCTGGGTGTTGAAATAGTAGGTCTCTACTAAGTGATTGATGATACAGGTGTATTCAGCAAACATTCACCCAGCACGCACCATGGCTGTGTCCCTGGGGTTAGAATGGTGAATGAAAGAAGTCAAGGTGCCTGCCCTCTTTTGTGATCAATGGTTATGCAGATGAACACTGGGAAAGAACATAATTTGGCTCTTTAGTGACCTTTGATGAAGATGCCTCCTCCAAAGCAAGAAAAAAGGAACACGTACCACTGGGGCTGAACACCATAGGGAGGACGGGCAAGGGGAACACATGTGGAACAGCATATGCAAAGGCCAGGGGGCAGTGGGATCATCATCTTCTTCAAGAACTGCCACCCTCCTCGTGAGAGAAGGTGCCTGCAGAGTTGGCCAGGGCAGACCACTGAGGGACCCATAGGAAATGTTTAGGAGTTTTACAAGCAGTGGAAAGGCATCAGAGAGCCTTCTACAGGAGAATGAAAACATTTGGGTTTTAAAAAATTTTTTACTGCAGTATAATTGCTTTACAACGTTGTATTAGTTTCTGCTGTACAGCAAAGTGAGTCGGCTGTATGGATACGTGTATACTCTCTTTTTTAAAATTTCTTTCCCATTTATGTCACCATAGAGCACTAAAAAGGGTGCCCTGAGCTATACAGTAGTTTTTCATGAGTTACCTATTTTATGCATGGTATCAGTGTATATACATCTATCCAAATCTCCAATTCACCCCATCCCATCTTTTCTCCCTTGATGTCCATATATTTGTTCTCTATCTGTGTGTCTGTTTCTGTTTAGAAACAAGATCATCTACACTATTTTCTAGATTGCACATATGTGCATTAATATATGATATTTTTTTTCTGACTTACTGTATGACAGACTCCAGGTCCATCCCCATCTCTGCAGATGACTCAGTTCCATTCCTTTCTGTGACTGAGAACTATTCCACTGTACACGTTCCACATCCTCTTTACCCATTTCTCTGTTCATGGATATTTAGGTTGCTTCCGTGTCCTGGCTATTGTAAATAGTGCTGCAATGAATAAGATTTGGATTTTGAAAAGATCTCTCTGATGTCTCAGGCAGAACAGAGGGGATTGTCACCAGAAAGCATATCAGGCAGAAAGCCCATCCTCCAGTCCGGACCAAACAAAAAAACCAGAGGCAGCCATGTTGGGCTTGGATGTTGGCTGTGGAATGAAGAGACAGACAGATCTGAGGAATATTTAGTGGATAAAATCCACAATTTATCATGGAGGAGTAAAGATGACTCCAGCTTTCGTGGAAACCAAACATCTGAATGAAGTGTCATGTAGAAGCTTCAGACTCAGATTTCGTTCTGGGAGCCCTGGAGCCATCTAACCAATGACAGCAATGTTCTCAGCTATATAGCTGAAGGAGGACATCCTCTGGTGACTCAAATATTTGTTGAGCACCTAGTGTGTGCCAAGGCCTATTTACTTATTAGGCAATAAGTAAACAGTATCGTGGACAGAACTCTTGTCCTCAAGGGTTTAATCACAGAGGTTCTCAATCAGGAGCAATCTCACACCCACACATCACCTCCACCCTAGGGGTTGGATAGTGAGTGGAGTTTGCTATTGGCAGCCAGACAAGCTGCTAAACATCCTATACAGCTTATAGGACGGCCCCTGCAATAAAGAACTCTTTGGCCCCAAATTGTGAAAGTTGAGGACCTTATTAGTTTATTCTTTAGATGAGAAGAAAGAGGAGCAAGCCATGCAGTATATACAGAAGTGTGATGAGGTCAAGTACAGGGTGTTATCGCAGTACAGGGAGTGAAACTCAGCCTTGTTTGTGGGAGGAAGAGGCAATGGAGGTTTCTTTTAGTCCTTGAGTTCTGTTTAATTGAAATTAATTTAAATGGAAGAAGACTGTGGACTCTGGTGTGCAGGGGTTTCTAATCCACACTGCACTGGCTATGTGACATTTGATCTTACTGTGCTTCAGTTTCCTCATCTTCTTCTTTGGTTCTCCCTTCACAGCCCTGTGGTGAGATGAAGGGAGATAGTCCTGGTGAAGACTTGAGCATGTTTTGCACACATTAATCACTCAGTAAAAGCCCATTGTGGACATTCTTTCCTTCAGTTGCCCAGTTGATGTGCTTTTTTTTTTTTCTTAAATGAGCAGGGGACAAAAATCTGCTTGGTTCCAGCACCTTCCCAGCCCCACTTTACTGAGTTGGGCAAGTAGCTTGTTTCTTGCTTGTGACAGGAAAAATGAAGGTGAAGAAAAAATTGCCATCACCATTGGTTTTCACCGTGGTGTTCAGACTTCTGTGGGAACATCTAATGGAAAAGTTGAGATTTCAATGGAATGCTCACCCTTTACTCACTGTTGAGTAATAAATACAGGGCTCCCTAAGGCAAGACTGAGCGCGTCTCCAACCCATAATTGTCCACTTGTAGAACTGTGGTCCAGCATATTTAATCATCATGTGGTAATTGGCTCAGAAGCTCTTTAGGATTTGAGGCATCCACTTCTGTTCATGTGCAAAAGCCCAGTGTATTCATGCAATTGTATTGACTGGAAAGTAAGGTCTTTTTTTTTTTCTTTCAACTCTCCAAAGAACTCATTTAAACACTTAATTTGGCTTTGGGAAGTTCCCTACTGGCCCCTTAAACACCCGACCCACTGTAAAATGATGTTTGGATTGACATATAACCATCTGAAGTCAAGAAAAAGGGAGTATTTGATGAGGTTAGAGAATGGTATTACTATGAATCTGCAGCTTGCTATCGCTGGGTGCGGAGTTTCCTTCCCAGGATGGAGAATGAGTTCAGTTGTCTTCCAGCAAATCAGAGAATGCATCCATCTTAATGGTGTAACTGCTCTACTCTGGGGGCTTGATAAGCTGTGGCCCATGGCCTTTTCTTTACAGATAAAGATTTTGGGAGCACAGCCATGCTTAGTCACATGTGTATGATCTATGGCTGCTTAACATGGCAAAGTTGAGTGATTGCAACAGAGACCATATGGCCTGCAAAGCCCAAATTGCTTCCAGTCTGACCTTTTACAGAAGAAAATTTGTCAACCTCTCCCTGCTCTAGAAGAGTGCTTCTAAAACCCCAATGCACTTTAGAACTGCACTTGAAGATTCTGATTCAGTAGGTCTGAGAATTTGCATTTTTAACAAAATCCCAAGTGATGACAGTCCTGATGGTCCATGGACTATACTTTGAGCAGCAAGGTTCTAGAAATTCATTGGCTTCATGGGTATTGTTCTTACAGGAGGCAGGTTGTTGGTGGTTCAGAGCATAGGGTTTAAGTCTCTATTCTTAGCATTTATTACCTTGTCATCTTGGTAAGATACCTAAGCTTAAGCTTTGGATTGCTGCTCTGTAAAACAGAGGTAGTATCTATGAAGTGCTTAGGACAGGGCCTGGCCTATAGTATGGGTTCAGTTCTTATTAGCTACTGATACATGGGTGTACTGTGGGGCATGTTACCTCAGAGCCAGACACAGTCCCTACTGTGGCCTTCAGTTCAACCTTGGTGTCACCTTAGTGGCAGGGGTCTTACATGTGTTTTTTGGAGAAACTGATTGGCAGTTTTGTTGTTGCTCTGATTGTTTTAAAGAGATGATTATTTAAAGATTGCTTTGGTTCAATTAATTGATAAATCTAATTCTTCAAGCTTAGCATCCAGATCTTACTGTTCTATCATATTTGTAAATTGTAGGCCCCTGTTTACAAGCTTGTTAGTCACTCAGTCGTGTCCGACTCTTTGAGACCACAGGGACTGTAGCTCGCCAGGCGCCTCTGTCCGTAGGATTCTCCAGGCAAGAATACTGGAGTGGGTTGCCATTTCCTTCTGCAGTTTACAAGATTAGATCATTAAATTCTTTATATATTAAAATGCATTCATAATTATAAAGTATTTAGCTTCTTTTTAAGTCATCTGACTTGACTTTCACCTTCCCTAAGGAAGAGACCCGTTCCCTTCTCTGTTCATAATTCTTAAAATTCTTACAGATTGAACTTATGATACACATAAAGTTGACTTCAGTATCCTAAAACTTTTTATTTAAATTTCATTAAGATTTTAATTTGAAGTCATAAATCTATATCAATTACTCTGACATTTTAAATTGGAACTACAAGAGCAACCTGTTTATTTCAGTAGGGGAAATTCTTTCAAATTTTAAAAAGATTAAAATACCAAATATGTGCAGATTCTGTAACACAAACTATATAAAGATTATAGGTTTGGTTCTTTTAAATGTTTCTGAATGTCGTTATAAATCTTACCAGGGTTAAAGCTTACCTACTAAGAAAACATCTCTTTTTAAAATTATTGTTTCTATTTTTAAAATTTTAATTCAGGAAGCATTTCTCATCCTGAACAGTTTGGGATGGGGGGATACCTTGTCAGTTACCTTGAGACTGCATGATGATCAGAAGTTACAGTTAGGATGTGGGTTCCATTCTTAACTATAATGCTGCTGGGAGACCCTGAGTCTTTTTTATAATTCCTGTGTCATCGACATCATAAATCAGTAACTAGGTAGTTGAATAGTCTCTAGCCCTTGCTGCTGCTGCCAAGTCACGTCAGTCGTGTCCGACTCTGTGCGACCCCATAGACGGCAGCTCACTAGGCTCCCCCGTCCCTGGGATTCTCCAGGCAAGAACGCTGGAGTGGGTTGCCGTTTCCTTCTCCAATGCATGAAAGTGAAAAGTGAAAGTGAAGTTGCTCAGTCGTGTCCCACTCTTAGCGACACCATGTACTGCAGCCCACCAGGCTCCTCCATCCATGGGATTGCTGCAAGTTAAAGGTTACAGAAGTGTGGAACACTCTTCCCAGCTGCTCCAAGCCTGTAACTTGACTATTGCATTTCTTTGTCTCTTGCCAGCCAGCTCTGAGGACTCTTGAACTTGCTAGAAAATGGCATTGCTTTAAGAACTTCCTATCTTGTGTAACTTTACTAAATATTAAAATGGAAACCTGTTTTATTTTGCATATCTTGACTGACGTATGGTCACAGCTTCTAAGGCCATTCTGCTAGTGGGGTTGGCCCGAGTCATTAAACTCCTTTGATGATAAAAGCAATCAGGACAGTTAAATATCCTCCATGTGGTGTCTTTGGATAGTATAATTATAGGGGGAAATATTACAGTTAACAGTGGTTAGACTGCCTAGATTGTGTAGTCCAACTGTTTTTCCTTTAAAGAGAAAGGACAGATGTTCAAGGGGAAATTCAAGTTCAGATTCAGAGAAAGCCTGAGTTGTGCCTAGCTGTGTGATGGATAAACTAGATTGTTGGGTCTTGCTTAGGAGACCAATGCTTTCCACATACACACTGTCCCCCCCTTTTCATAACCAAACTTTTCGTTGAAGCTTATCATAATTACTAGGAGACAAATGGCTCTAGATGATAAATTTTTGCCTTCATTTTGTTATTTGAAAATGTGAGTTGGTCTTGGATTATATTCATTTGAAAGGCATTCATTTAAAAAATACTTTTATCCAGCTTTGGCCATTTGATACATGACTGCTTTGGGTACTTTATTTAGTTGTTTCCACCAGAACAGGCTTTTCTGGGATTGGTTTGAACTTTAGGTAAAAGTTTATTTTTTGTTGTGAAAAAGGTTTCCTTCATAGGTGTAAAATTTTATGAGCTAAATAAAGATTTCCAAGAAGAGAGTATTCTGAAATCTCTTACCAGTCTTTTCACTTAAAAAGGGCCATTCTCATCAACCTAAAGGCAAGGAGAATTTTGTGTGGAATTCACACCCAGGCATCTCTGACCTTCTTTATTGGCTTTATTCTGAAGTTAAGGGTAGAAGAACATTTGGTCCTATTTATGCTTGTGGGCCCCAGAAGTTAAACCCATCAGTGGTGTTATAGGTATTAAATATGATCCTTCTCCCTTGAAGGGAATTAAGAAATTAAACCATTACCTTTCTGCTAGTGATTCAAATTAAAATTGCTGTGGTTGAACCAGTCTCTTTATCTCTTCTTGAAATACCTTTGCCCCCATTTGACAATTTTGAGCGATGAAAGATTCTTTGACATGATATATGCAGAGTTGATAGGCATCCCATTTTTTGCACATGTTGTAAATTTTCACAGCACACCAAGACGTCTGACTTTCTTCTTTTCTCAGGCCCCATCCACCTTGCATTTAAATTGCTTTTGAATTGAACACTGCCTCCTGGAGCTGTTGTTATTGTTGAAGCACTTGATAATCAAGTCAACCTTTGAGATTTTCATTAAAGTTCCAGCAGCAGTAGTCACTGCTGCTCAGAATATTTGAATGCTCTGTAGTTTCTGGGAGCTTTGAAAAACTGTTGGAAGTGGACTTGGAAAAACAAGAGAGATGATTTAGTGAATCTTGAAAAATGTCAGCCTCCATTTTGACTTGAGTTCACAATTCAAGTTTTGCCTTTGGTACTTGAAAAGCAGAGTGGTGATAATTAGGATCTGACACTAGTTCTTCTGTCCCAGATGAGGAACACTTCCTGATTAGCTACAGGCCAGTTTTATTCACTCATTTAAGCTCTGTTCATTCAGTGAATCAGTAAATATAAGAGCCGACTGTGTACCTAGAACGGTGAGAGTCCAGGATTATATTCATGGATAAAGGGGGCCTTGATGTCTTGTGCGTTTATGTTCTTGAATGGAAGACCGCCGTGGAGCAGGCGATCTGATGCTCATGTAGTCACAGTTGTGGTGAGTGCATACAGCTGTGTGTAGTGTTTAATAGTGTCATTCACTCGGCCATAGGATGAAGAATAGTTGGTAGTAATTGGAGAGGAACTTCTGGATTCACTTATTTCAACTTATTAGATTGCCCTATAGTGTTGGACAGTGTGTCTTTAGAGCAGCTTCATATGTGTTTGTTATTTATGCCAAAGTCCTTTATCTGGAAAGCTTTGAAAATTAGGATTTAAACACTGTAAGCAAACAAACAGAAAAACTAGGTCATCCTAATATTCCCCAATATGTGTGTGTCAAAGGATATGGATTCACCCATATCCTTCTTATTATCATCATGGCATTAATATGACACACATGATCATGTGTGTATTAATATTCATGAGCTCCAAAATCCATTTTTTCTATGGGTTGACTTAAGCATTTATTCCTTGTCAACGATTTTAAGTTTCTACTCCATCTACTAGCACTGATTCTATGAATATGCAAAGTTTTGGTCTAACAATTCAATAGCGACAGGTAAAGATAGGTCTGAATCATAAATATGACCCCAGTAAAGATAAGTAACGAAAAAAAAAAAAAAGATAAGTAACGAGGAACAAGATGCATGATGGCAGTCGCAAACAGAAATGATTTATTCACTTTTATTTTTCACAAGCCCTAATTCAGGTCCTACCATGAAATTAATAGATCTTTCCCATCATAGGAAATGACAGGTGCATCAGACGTTGGAAGCACTGGAGAGTAAGTGATTCCCGGTATACTTTTCATCAATTGGTACTAAACATTTTTATCATTTCTGTTCACTCTGTCTGTTAATACATGGCTGGCAGGGATGTCTTGGGAGGGTTTTTGGCCATCTTAGGAGCCTGAGCTTCAAAGCGGAACATTTCTATCTCATCCAAATGGAGAGGCATCATTCAGATGTAAAAATAGTCAAGCGCCAGTGTGCAGATTAATATTCCACAGTGAGAAGACATGTGGTCTGTCGGCTTGCCCCCATTCACATGGTTGCCAACACACACATTCTCTCCAGGTGGAGCCCCTCCCCCACTTCTGGCCAAGGCTTGGGTCTGAGAAGTGTTTCCAGATGCAGTCAGGTGCTGACATCTTAAAGGATGAGGGTGGGCTCTTAGGATCCTCAGCCAACTGTGCATTTCCTGGGCTGCACCTTGGACTGGCATTTCAGCCTCGCAGCCGTGCAGTTGTCTGGTCCACGCATGTCCCCCATGAATACCCTGTTACCCATGGGATAGGGCATACTTAAATGCCATCTTGGAGCCCATCAGGCACTTGCCATGCTAGGTGAATGGGCGACAGAAACCTGTGCTGCTTCCATAAAAGGCTGTTGGTCCTTTCTTCATATCAACTGATGGTGCCACTTCTGCCAGGTGCAGGCTGCCCCTAGAATAGTGGTGGGTAGGTTCAGGGTTCGGGGGGGTTGTTAACACTTTCAAGCTGCTCGATACCTCAGAGGGCAGAGGTCATGGAAAGTCAGTGTTGGTGGGAAGAGCTCTTGTGGCATCAAGGCCACTATGGAGAACCCAAGTCCACAGGCTTCTATCCGCCTCTGGAAATTTAGGACCAACTTTGTCTGATGTAAATTTTTTAAAAAGAAGCTGGAAATCCTGCTTTTAAATAAAATCTCCTGATTTTTACACATTACCGCTAATGGAGACTTGTGGGAGTACTACACCAGCCAAACATAACACATGTGGGCAGGGACCCTTTTATGCCGGGCCCTGGCTACTCCAGGTGTGGTCCCTGGACCAGCAGCCTTTCCTGGGAGCTGGATGGAAATACAGAATTGCAGCTCCTCCCCGTCCTGTTAGACGAAACAGCGTGTAAACAAGATCCCAGGTGATTTGGATGCATGTTAGAGTTGGAGGTTTATTATGTTGGGGTCCTCATTCAGGTTCTCATGCAGGAAAACAAGAAGCTTTTGAATTATTGGCTAGAACTTAAATATCTTAAATGGTTAAATGGTATTCTGTTTTAAAAGCACAAAGAGAACCTCATCCTTGAGGTATTAACTTGGATACAGTTTTTATGGGGAGACCTCCTCCCTAAAACCAGGTTAGGGTCCTTGTTCCTGACTCCACCCCACCTTGTTCTTACTGGTGTTAATGTCAGGACCCCATAAAGGCAGAAGCCAGGTCTTGTTCCCTTTGTATTTCTAGCCCTTGTCAGGGTACCCAGAATTTAGGGATGTTCAACACATGAATGAATTAGTGAAATCTCCCAATCTTATCTCAGTTATTGTACATTGCACAATAACTTATTTACTGTTTGAGATGTTTAATTAGACTTGTCAGTAGGAGGAAAACTCACCAACAGTAGAATCTTTTTTATACTTAGAGTCTTCTTGTCCACTCCTATGAGGTATATCCCTCATCTTACTGTTGATATTGTTCTCTTTTACATTTCTGGGACCTGTTCCATGACCTAGCATATAGTAGATGCTCAATAAAGTTGTCTTGAATGGATGAATGAGTAAAAGCAAAGAGCTCAGTACCCTTTAATTATCCATCCAAATTACAGACTCATGGCTTAATTGTAACTTAAAGAAAAACCTTTAAATATGTATAATATAAGTAGTATGTGTGTATATATACATACACACACAGTGCTCACCAGCACTGTTCTGTATTAAATGGGGCTTTAGTGCCCTCAAATACATAGACTATATTACTTTATGAAAATAATGGGATAGTCCTTCATGTTTATCTTACCAAGCAGAAGTGTCAGGGCTACCTCCCTTTCTTGAGTTGCAGTAGGCTGCCCTTACGAAATTTGAAGTGAATTTTAACCGTCTAATCTGATCCCATTCTTTACCCACATCTTATCTAGAATAGCATATTGTGAAGACAGAGAACACAGCAAAGCAGATGCAAATATAATGTTTTCTATGTTAGCGTTCACTTTTTATGTATTCTATACAAAGGTTGTCTGTCATTGGGACAGAAGCTTTTGATACATATAAAATATTTTAAATTGGAATTTTTAAAAAATCACAGACATTTTTGGGTTTTAACGGAAGAGAGAATTGCTTTGCAAGGATTCTGTCACTTGATGGAAATTGACTTCCAATGGTTCTTATCAACATGCAGTAATATATTGACATTCTTACTTTCCAAGAGAATTTATTCTATTCAGTTTTACTCTTGTTCTAGACTGAACTGGCCTCTAAGTTTTGCATTGCTAGGCTTCTGTCTTTGTTTTTATTTTTGTTTTGTTTTTGGTCTATGTGTGTAATTTTAATGACTTATTTTAGACATCCTGATCTGCCATCTAGCATGGCCATTATGAGAGTTTGACTTCAGTTCTGAAAGGCATAGAAGGGCGTTTCAGATAAAAATTCTATTTTAGACCAAAAGACCAGAAAACTTTCTTCCTGTGTATGTGTTATAGAAGCTAGCCTTTCTGTTGATTGTGTAAAATGAAGGAGTAATTGTCATTTTGAGAATTAAAGTACAATCAATGTTGTAGATACTTGATTATAATGAGTTTTTACTAGGCTTTTACAAGATTTCTTTGAATGATGAGGCTGTCAGACAGGCTCTTTAGTTTATGTTCAGTCGCTTAGTCATGTCCGACTCTTTTGCGACCCCATGGACTGTAGCCTACTAGGCTTCTCTGTCCATGGGATTCTCCAGGCAAGAATACTGGAGTGGGTTGCCATTTCCTTCTCCAGAGTATCTTCCCAACCGAGGGATCAAACCCAGGTCTCCTGCATCTAATGCATTGAAAGCAGTTTCTTATAGTCAGCAGATTTTTTTGTTTTAAGAAGAGTAACTTGGTAAGCTTTAATAACTATGTTTGCACAATTAAAGTATAAAAGATGCACATTAAATTAATAATAGCTGTTGAATTAGAAGGTGAATTTGGAGAGTGAGAAAGAGGGAGGATGGGACTTTCACTTTATACACTTTATATTTAAAAAGCTTATATTGCTTTGGGATTAACTGACTAAACTAAAATGTATAAAGAATTGAGGAAGCACATAACCTAAAAATTTTAACATAATAAAGTATGCCTGAAGCTTATTATTTGCTTTATATTTTCAAAATTCTCTCTAAAAGCTGTATTTTGTCAGGTTTTTTTTTTAATGAAATTTGGTTCATGAATGACTAGGGGTACTTTTGTGTGTTTTATTTTTTGTTTTTATTGGAGTATAATTGCTTTACAATGTTAAATTGGTTTCTGCTGTACAACAATGTGTATCAGCTACATGTATACATATACCACCTCCGTCCCACCCCCATCCCAGCCCTCTAGACCATCACAGAGCACCAAGCTGAGCTCCCTGTGCTATACAGCAGCTTCCATTAGCTAGCTGTTTTATGCATAGTAGCACATATATATATGTGTGCGCGTGTGTGTGTGTGTGTGTGTCATTGCTAATCTCTCAGTTCGCCCTACGTCCTTCCCTCCCTTTCCCTCCCCGGTGTGTGTGTGGCAGAGGGCAGAGGTTGACCTCCTCCTTTCACCATCCAGAATTCTTCCTGTGATATTTCCTTATAGCACAATAGTATTTAGTGATCTTGATCACTGATGTAATAGTTCACAATAAACAATGCTTTCCATAATGTATAAAATAAATATTTCTGTGAGAGAAAAGTTAGGAAAGTTGATCATCAGTACTGTGTGGTTTAGGAGCCAGTGGGACTGGGCTTAAACTCTGGCTGCATTATATTCTAGCTCTGTGACCTTGGGCCAGTTACCAGATCTCCGTCTGTGCTTTACCTTACTTATCTGTGAAATACACACTAGTACTGCCCCAAAGGGTTGTTGTAGGATGTAAATGAGTTTATTTACATCAAGCACTTTGAAGCACTTATTATGTAAAGCACTTTATTTACGTAAAACACTGTATCTGTTAGCTTGTGCTGCATAACAAAGTGCCCCCAAATTTAGTAGATTCGATCAATATTTCTTTATGATTTCTCTTAATTCAGGCAGGCAGAGCATGCCTTCTGGTCTCCTCGTCTGGGGCTGGGTTGGGCTGTTGGCTGCTTCACTTAGATGTTTAGGGTGATCACAATTGTGACAGCAGGAGCTGGACTTGTTTACATGGTTGTCATAGGTTTCTGAACAGCAGCAAGAGGGCAAAGCCCAAGTGCACAGTTGCTTTTAAAGCCTCTACTTTAGTTATAGTTGCTCATATTTCCTCTGGAGGAGAGCATGGTTTCCCTCTCCAGTATTCTTGCCTGGGAAATCCCATGGACAGAGGAGCCTAGCGGGCAATGGTCCCTAGGGTTGCAAAGAGTGGAATGCAACTGAGCACGCATGCACACTAATATTTCATTGGTTCGAGCACATCCTATAATCATGCCCAAGCACATTCTCTAAGCAAGCCCATAGCCATTCTGGGAGGAGATACCTCAAGAGTACTGGATGGGAAATCACTCAGACCGTGTTTGCAGACAGTATGCTTCAAGCACCCTATAAGCATTAGCTGCTACTATTACTATTATTATTTTTATTAATATTAACTCTCCAACATAAAGCTCCTAAAAGTAAAGACATATTCAGGTAAAGCTCTTGATGTATCTTCAGTTAGTCATTAGCACTTGCCGTTTCCAAATATTGTGGGAGCCTCGAAAATTAATACTTGCAACAAGAGAGTTTTTAAGAGGAGCTTATTCTGCAGGGTTGAAATTATTGTTTTTGTTACAAACTGTAGCTGTCCCTACTGGTCTCCCTGGGAGCATTTTGCAGGTTATAAAATACAACGATTACTATGGTAATCATATTGCAAGTATAAAATGGCTTTGACCTACTTGTTAAAATGCAGTGTGTATTAAAATAAAGACTGTGAGCTTAAAGCTAAATGAACTCAGAATAAAAACAGAATAGCACATCCAAAGTGCTGGAAAGATCTTCAAAAGGAGAAGAGAGCATTTTATAAAGAGGATGCGTTTTTCCTCATTCTTTTCATTTTCCCCTTGGTCTGATGACCTCTGGGAAATAACACCATCTCAGAAAGCATTTCTGTTCTCTGCCCAACTTGCAGACAGAAATAATTTTTTTTTTTAATAGTACAAGTTAGCATTTGCAGAGCCACATTGTACCAGTCCCATGCTAGGTTTTTTAAGACACTGTTTTGCTTTGTCATCATGATACTTCCCCCCAATAGGAATTATTATTCTCTCTCTATCAGTGAGGAAACTGAGGCTAAGAATAAATGACTTGCCTCAACCCTGGAAATTCCTGCCCTCAGATGCTTGGATCTATAAGAACTCAATAATCAGAATACCTGAGACCCATAAGAAATTGGTTACAATTATGCAAATTGGTCTGTACATTTGTACATTGACTTAATCATTTATTCAAAGATCATTGATTGTGTGCCTGTTGTGTGTTCCACAGTATACTGATTGCTTTGTGGGTCAATAGACAAGCACCTAAGAAGGGTCTTCTAGGCATAGGAAAGCTTCCCAGATGTCAAAGATGCATGGAAGATGAGTGGGAGAAGGATGATGCTGGGTTTCAGGTACCTGGATTAGTAACAGTGAGAAACCAGAGGACCTACAAACAGGGCAGTTTAGCAAAGTTTGAGAACAATTCTGGTAAAGACAGTTGGCATGGTATGTAAGGGTCAGATCCTGAAGGTTTCTGTTAGTCAAGGCCCTTTATCTGAGGGCAGTAGGGAACTAGCAGAGTATTGAGGAGGAATGCCATGATCAGATGGATCGCTGAGCAAGTTCACTCCAGACCCAGTGTATAAAATGGGATTTGGATTGGATGGGATGGGAGGAGAGGCAAGACCTCTGGCGGTGAGTCAGGTTGATGCAGCAGCCCCGGAAAGAGCGAGCAGTGCCGGAACTAGGGCATGGTGGCCAAGGGGCATTTAGAAGCTTCTTGGAAGTGGGGGAAATGGGAGGAGTTAAGCATGCCATCCAATGTCGGACCTAGGAGTCTGGGTAGATGATTCCACTGAGGGAGAAAATTTGGAAGGCGGTAATGATCCGTAGTGGGCATGGTGAATTTTGTGCCTGTGGGACTTTGAGGACTCCCCTAAAAGGAAGCACAGAGGAAGGAGAGCCTTCACGGAAACTGGAGAAGATGCCTCCTCACTTTACTCTGAAGCTCTAGTGGCAAAATGTTTAAAACTTAAGTACTTTAAACGAGTGGCTCTTGAGCACCTGATGATTTTTGGGAACAATGGGCAGAGTAGAGCTGAGTAGGTTGACATGCTTCAGTTTCTTTGTTCTTCGTGTGTGTGTGTGCTTTTTTCCTTTCCTGCATTTAAAGAAGAAAAATCAGGGCTTCCCTGGTGGCTCAGTGGTAAAGAATCCACCTGCCAATGCAGGGGACACGGGTTCAGTCCCTGGTCCAGGAAGATCCCCCATGAAGCCCCTGTGTCTAGAGACTGTGCTCCGCAACAAGAGAAACCTCACAATGCGAAGTCCTCACACCACGACTGGAGAGAAGCTCCCGCTGTCTGCAACTAGAGAGGGCCGGTGCGCAGCAGTGAAAGTCCAGCACGGCCGTAAACAAATCTTTAAAAACAATTTCAGCCAGATTAAAGCATAGGTCTAGGTTAAGAGGGGGAATCATCAATACATTTAATTCAGCAAGAGGCAAGTTGACTTTTTCTCTCTCAGACCATTTGGGATCATTTGGGAGGAGCTTTTTCTTCCCAGTAGAGTTGTGTTGAGAAAGAGCCTAGGGCTGGTTTCAGGCCCAGTTGCAAGGAGTGTTGTGATCAGTTAGAGGCCTTTACTGTGGAAGCTGTCCTTGGGTAATAGCATAGCTGACAGACATTCTCTACCCTTCTCTAAAGAATCCGTTACCAAGAGTGATAACTTTCTGGAAGCACTTGCATTTCATCTCGTGCAGTATGCATTTACCCAGTATGAAGCCTGCCCTCCTTGTTCCTGGCACCCTGCTTGGTAACTTGAGGGCCTCAGTTTGGTTTCATGAGCATAACTCACTAGGGAGTTGAATGTGGCCAGAGTGAAGGTTGACTTTTTACAGCCTGATCATTTCTATGCTACCCAGGGAAGCTTATAAGTTTGAGCTCCCAGTTTTGTCCATAATTATTTGTTCTTTAACATGGATGATTTTGAGACATAATTAGCCCCAAGTATTCCAATTTTCAGTCACATTAATTGACCCTCTGATAATTACAGAAAGGAAAAGAATGTACACATAGGTTAGCTGATAAATTTAGGTCCCATGAGCTCTATTTCCTGAAATTATCCTGGAAATAAGTCTGAAGGTGAAAGCTTCATACAACAAGTAGATTTTAAGCGTTCAGTTATTTAAAATTTTTAATCATGGTGGAGAACAACTGAGTCAGTTAAGTGATTCCTTGGATTTAACTTGTTTTAGTTAATGATGCCTACATACTCGACTGTGTTCATCATTTTCCTTGAGAAAGGTGATTCTTAAAATTCTCTTATTGGCCTTCCAGAGGAGGGTAGAATATTCATTCAGTGGACAGTGGTAATGGAAGATTTCCTTGGAAAACTCCTAGTTTGAGTCTTCTAACCAGGAGACTAAACATCAAGTCTAGTGACCAGAAATGTTGAGTTTTATTTACATCTAGAGGGGAGGAGTAGTGTGTGTGAAACCTCTTCAGTCATGTCTGACTTGTTGTGATCCTATGGACTGTAAACCGCCAGGCTCCTCTGTCCATTATGGTGAAGATCGCTTAGTCGTGTCTGACTCTTTGCGACCCCATAGACTGTAGCCTACCAGGCTCCTCTGTCCATGGGATTTTCCAGGCAGTAGTACTGGAGTGGATTGCCATTTCCTTCTCCAGGGAACTTCCCGACCCAGGGATCAAACCTGGGTCTCCCACATTGTAGACAGACGCTTAACCGTCTGAGCCACCAGGGAAGTCAAGAATACTGCAGTAAGTTGCCATTTCCTTCTGCAGATCTTCCTGATCCAGGGATTGAACCCACAGGAGGAGCAATAAGGGAGTGTAAAATACAAGGAGCCTTGAGACTTTTTGTCTGGCAGCTCATGTTGTTCAGTCACTAAGTCATGTCCAACTCTTTGTGACCCCATAGACTGTAGCATGCCAGTGCTCTATCTCTCAGATAGATAGAGCTTCTTCTCTGTCTCCCAGAGTTTGCTCAAATTCATGTCCAGTGAGTCAGTAATGCCTTCCAACCATCTCATCCTCTGTTGCCCACTTCTCCTCTTGTCCTCAGTCTTTCCCAGCATCAGGTTCTTTTCGAGTGAGTCACCTCTTCCCATCTGGTGGCCAAAGTATTGGAGCTTCACCATCAGTCCTTCCAATGAATATTCAGGGTTGATTTCCTTTGGGATGGACTGATTGGATCTCCTTGCTGTCCAAGGGACTCTCAAAAGTCTTCTCCAGCACCACCGTTTGAAAGCATCAATTTGACACTCAGCCTTCTTTATGATCCAACTCTCACATCCGTACATGAGTACTGGCAGCTGATAATAACTGATTAATTGCTTGACCCTGAGAGTTAGTGACCCATGAGAGGACTTGAGTGTTCCGATCATCAATGAGAGTGATCTCCTTTGGAGAAATGTCTGTTTAGATCTTTGGCCCATTTTTTGATTGGGTCATTTATTTTTCTGGAGTTGAGCTGTAGGAGTTGCTTGTATATTTTTGAGATTAGTTGTTTGTCGGTTAACCAGAAGGGAAAGAGATACGTGTACCCCAATGTTCATCGCAGCACTGTTTATAATAGCCAGGACATGGAAGCAACCTAGATGTCCATCAGCAGATGAATGGATAAGAAAGCTATGGTACATATACACAATGGAGTATTACTCAGCCATTAAAAAGAATACATTTGAATCAGTTCTAATGAGGTGGATGAAACTGGAGCCTATTATACAGAGTGAAGTAAGCCAGAAGGAAAAACACCAATACAGTATACTAATGCATATATATGGAATTTAGAAAGATGGTAACGATAACCCTGTATACGAGACAGCAAAAGAGACACTGATGTATAGAACAGTCTTATGGACTCTGTGGGAGAGGGAGAGGGTGGGAAGATTTGGGAGAATGGCATTGAAACATGTAAAATATCATGTATGAAACGAGATGCCAGTCCAGGTTCAATGCACGATACTGGATGCTTGGGGCTGGTGCACTGGGATGACCCAGAGGGATGGTATGGGGAGGGAGGAGGGAGGAGGGTTCAGGATGGGGAACACATGTATACCTGTGGTGGATTCATTTTGATATTTGGCAAAACTTTAATAAAATAAATAAATAAATAAATAAAAAGCAGAGACATTACTTTGCCAACAACAACAACAAAAAAAGAGAGAGTGATCTCATGTAAGTCATTTTTTTTTAAACTTTGTATTTTGTGTTGGGTATAGCCAATAAACAATGTTGTAATAGTTTCAGGTGGACAGCAAAGGGGTCAGCCATACTTCCATATGTATCCATTCTTGCCCAAATTCCCCCTCCCATCCAGGCTGCCACATAACATTGAGCAGAGTTTCCTGTGCTATACAGTAGGACTTTGTTGCTTATCCATTTTAAATATAGCACTGTGCACATGTCCATCCCAAACTCCCTAACTATCCCTTCTCCTCATCCCTCCCTCCCACTCCTGGCAACCCGTAAGGTTGTTCTCTAAGTCTGTGAGTCTGTTTCTGTTTTGTGAATGAGTTCTTTTCTTTCTTTCTTTTTTTTGACGAATAAGTTCATTTGTATAATTTCCTTTTTGATTCCACATACAAGGGATGCCATACAATACTTCTTTCTTTGACTTTCATATAAGGCATTATTGAAATGCAAGTGGTTCTTTTGAATGCTAGCGTATTACTCCAAGTCACTTCATAACGTGGATTTGGCAATGGTTTGCAATTCCTCTTATCCCCTTAGGTGGGGGTGAGGGGTGGGGACCCCTGTCCATCAATCAGTAATGATTTACTAAGTGTCTACAATGGGCTGTTAAAGCATACGTGAGAAATTCAGAAGATCCTTCAAGAGGTGACCACTGTCTTCCCAATGCTGATTTCTGTGGGAGAGGAAGAGAAGGAGACAGGCGAGCAGACAAACAAAACATGAACCTTCAGGACATACTCAGTGATAGAGCAGCAGCTTATCCACGTGAGATATCACACAAAGTTTTTCAGGCAGCAGGATCAGCAGTGCAGTGAGTCAGGGAAACTTGCAGTAGCCTGGCTCACCCTCTGAGCAGGGTAGGGAAAGGCCTCCTGGAGAAGGAAGGATTGAAGTAGGACCTCGGAGGCTTGCAGGGTCAAGGCTGTGCTTCCTGTGGCCGCACATCGGATGACCACTAATTTTGTGGCCTCAGACAACACCTGTGTATTATCTCATGATGCTGTGGGGCTATCTTCTTTGCCCAGATTCTCTAAAAGCTGAAATCCATGTGTTTTCATCTGCTTCTGTTCTCATCTGCCCATCTTCCAAGCTCGTCAAACTGTTGGCAGGATTCAGTTCGTTATGGTGGTGGGATGAAATCCCTGTTTCCCAGCTGACTGTCACCCAAGAGCTTTTGGGTGACAGTTAAAAATTAAAAGCTGTCAGGAATTTTTAGGTCCTTGCCATGTGGCCCCCTTCATCTTCAAAGTTAATGGCTGAGAATCTCTCTTACATCAGATGCCCCCTCACTCTTTCAGTCTCTGTGTCCAGGAAGATACTAGTGTCTTCCAAGGGGTGATGGGATTAGGTCAGGCTGACTGAAGATAATCTCAATTTAAGGTCAGTTGATTTGGGATCTCAGATTACAGTTGCAGAATTCCTTCACAGCAGCACCTGGATCCATGTTTGAAAAATTGGGAGAAGGCATGTGTATGCCCCAAGGCAGACGTCTTGGGGGCCATATCAGAATTCTGCCTCCCCCATGGTTAGATAGTAAGCTTTAAATGTCCGAGATGGAAACTAAATTAATTATCAAAGTTATATCTTCTAATGTGTATTGCATGCACAGCTTGGAATTGGGAGGAGACCCTTTTAAAGGAAATGAACTTCAGAGTATCCAGATAGTGATATAGAATTGGAGGGGACTCATTGGCTGGCTTGTTTCATGATCTCAGCCCAGAACTACCTCCCTCTCCCTTCTTTCATTGCCTGGCAAACTCTCCTTTCTCTCCCTTCTTTTCTTTCACACACACAGGCAGGTTTTCCCAAGAGTCCACATTCTCCATGGGGTGATTCTGCTGCCTAGGGGCATTTGCTTATGTCTGGAGATATTTGGGGTCATCATAACTATCGGGGATACTGGAGGCATCCAATGGGTAGAGGCCAGGGATGCTATTCAATATCCTGCACACACCGGACAGCCCCTCCAACCAAGAATCATCCAGTCCCCGTGTCGATGCTGCCAGGGTTGATTAGCTCAACAAAATGTCTCTTTGCTGCCACTCCTGGGTCTCTTTTAAGCCTCCATAGTTTTTCTCATACCATTGCATCTGCCTGAACGTGCTTCTCCCCTTTTCCATCTCAAGGATTCCTCGTCATTCTTTGAAAGTTGATTCTACCATCACTTTCTTGTGCTGGTCCAGGTCACTCTCTCCACAGTACTTTTTCACACCCGGGGTACATCACTCAGTGCTTTATCAATGTGTGTGTGTGTGTGTGTGTGTGTGTGTGTGTATACCAAATCTGTCTCTCCCACAAGACTGTGGGTTCCTCTTGAGTGTGAATTGTGCGTGTTTTGGACTGTGAATTATGTGTGTTTTTTTAAATATCTATGTTCTCAGAGCTCGTTACTATAATGTCTTGTGTATAGTAGATGCTCAGTAGGTGTCAGGTGGACAGGTGAATGGATTAATGTATGAGCACCTGCAAAGTTCGTAGACACAAACTACCATCAGTTCTCAGTTTCTGCTCAGTCTTTCTTCCAAGTGCATCTTGCAACCGAGATTCAGCAGTTGACATAAACAGTGGTCTGCACATGTGAAGATGGTGCATCTGGGGGGTCTGGGAGCAGGATGGCCCTGTTTGGGCTCCCATCCCTGCCACTTACAAACTGTGTTATGAGAGGCAGGTTACTTAACCTTTCTGTATCTCAGTTTCCTTCTCTGAAAATGGGAATCTTCATAGTTGCTACTTCAGTGGGCTGTGGGAAGGATTCAGAGAGAGTTCTGTTATAGTCAAGAGTGGGAGGAAATGGGAGGGGTATTCATTTGCATAATGCTTCCTTGTTTTCCAAATTCAAAGTAAATGAACTTCTCCCCAACACCCTCAAAAAACAATGGATGCAGGTCAGCATGGCTCAATGTGGCAGACACTTCCAAAGTCATATATTTGAAAATTCAGGGCCAGAATGTTCCCATTAAGCACCAAAAAAAGAGATGTCAAGATTTACATCCAGAAAAGGCAAATGTTGATACCTAGATCTCTTGATTGATGCTTTTTTTTTTTTAATTTTATTTTATTTTTAAACTTTACAATATTGTATTAGTTTTGCCAAATATCGAAATGAATCCACCACAGGTATACCCACGTTCCCCATCCTGAACCCTCCTCCCTCCTCCCTCCCCTACCGTCCCTCTGGGTCGTCCCAGTGCACCAGCCCCAAGCATCCAGTACCGTGCATCGAACCAATCCCACTGCTGGGCATACACACTGAGGAAACCAGAAGGGAAAGAGACATGTGTACCCCAATGTTCATCACAGCACTGTTTATAATAGCCAGGACATGGAAGCAACCTAGATGTCCATCAGCAGATGAATGGATAAGAAAGCTATGGTACATATACACAATGGAGTATTACTCAGCCATTAAAAAGAATACATTTGGATCAGTTCTAATGAGATGGATGAAACTGGAACCTATTATACAGAGTGAAGTAAGCCAGAAAGAAAAACACCAATACAGTATACTAACGCATATATATGGAATTTAGAAAGATGGTAACAATAACCCTGTGTACGAGACAGCAAAAGAGACACCGATGTATAGATCAGTCTTATGGACTCTGTGGGAGAGGGAGAGGGTGGGGAGATTTGGGAGAATAGCATTGAAACATGTATAATATCATGATTGATGCTTTTGAACTATGGTATTGGAAAAGACTATTGAGAGTCCCTTGGACTGCAAGGAGATCCATCCAGTCCATCCTAAAGGAAATCAGCCCTGAATATTCATTGGAAGGACTGATGCTGAAGCTGAAACTCTAGTACTTTGACAACCTGATGCAAAGAACTGACTCACTGGAGAACACCCTGATGCTGGGAAAGATTGAAGGCAGGAGGAGAAGGGGATAACAGAGGATAAGATGGTTGGATGGCATCACCAACTCGATGGACATGAGTTTGAGTAAGCTTCAGGAGTCAGTAAGCTCCATGGGGTCGCAAAGAGTTGGACATGACTGAGAGACTGAACTGAGATCTCATATTCATACAGATTACCTCTGTTAGAAACGCTCTTTAAAGTTTGAGGCGTCAGTTTTCCCTGTAAACTGGAAAGTTTGCCTTTTTATTTAGGAATATTCTCTGATAGCTCATTTGGTAAAGAATCCACCTGCAATGCAAGAGACCCCGGTTCAATTCCTGGGTTGGGAAGATCCCCTGGAAATGGGATAGGCTACCCACTGCACTTTTCTTGGGCTCCTGTTGTGTCTCAGCTGGTAAAGAATCCATCTGCAATGCGGCAGACCTGGGTTTGATCCCTGGATTGGGAAGAT
The DNA here is from genome assembly GCF_032452875.1 of Bos javanicus. Taxonomy (NCBI): domain Eukaryota; kingdom Metazoa; phylum Chordata; class Mammalia; order Artiodactyla; family Bovidae; genus Bos; species Bos javanicus. The sequence goes on from NC_083889.1 coordinate 37,192,890, forward strand.
CCCCCGGAGAAGGGAGAGGCTACCCACTCCAGTATTCTGGCCTGAAGAATTCCATGGACTCTATAGTCCGTGGGATCTCAAAGAGTTGGACATGACTTAGCGACTTTCCCTTTCACTTTAGAATCACCTTATCAGGAACAAGGAGGACATAAACCCACATGTCCTGGTCAAATTGAGCTTGAAAGATTTTTCATTACTTGTTGCTCAGTTGCTAAGTCATGTCCACCTCTTTTCATTATTAAGACCTTTTTAAAACATAATCAGAAGTAGAAAGAATAGTATAATGAATCGCTATGTAATAGGTTTCAGTTCAGTTCAGTTGCTCAGTTGTGTCAACTCTTTGCAACCCCATGAACCGCAGCACGCCAGGCCTCCCTGTCCATCACCAACTCCGAGAGTCCACCCAAACCCATGTCCGTCAAGTCGGTGGTGCCATCCAACCATCTCATCCTCTGTTGTCCCCTTCTCCTCCTGACAGTCTTCAAATTTTGCTACATCTCTTTCATCTGTTTCCTTTTACTCGTGGTTCCTCCCTCTTTCTCCTTCTCCTTTACTCTTCTCCCTCCTAAGTATTTGAAAGCAAAGCTCAGACATCATGTGATTTTAACCTTACATACCTAAACATGTTTTCTAAAAAGTACGGATATTTTCTTACAGGACCTAGCAGCACTGACAATAATGCCTCGTTCTCATTTAATTGGAGTGTCATATTTTTTAGTGGCTTGGATGTAAAAGGGTATGAAGCCAGTCCCCTGAGGAACCGTGCGTAGAAGTGGGTTGATAGAAGATAAAGACTCGGGTTTTTGAAAGACCCTGAGTGGAAGAGTTGGCTGGCTTGGCTGTCTGTGGTCCATGTTAGTGGAATATCAGCCACAGCTCACTGGGAGCAGGAACTTAATCCAGGAGCCAGCTGTCTGCTGGTGAACTGAGCTGCCTCTCCTGCAGGCGTGCAGAGTGAGACCCAGTGGAATAGTTTATTTCATTCATTTTATGAATAGTAAATTGCCAACATCTGCTGGAACATCAAAAAAACAAGGGAGTTCCAGAAAAACATCTATTTCTGCTTTATTGACTATGCCAAAGCCTTTGACTGTGTGGATCACAATAAACTTTGGAAAATTCTGAAAGAGATGGGAATACCAGACCACCTGACCTACCTCTTGAGAAACCTGTATGCAGGTCAGGAGGCAACAGTTAGAACTGAACATGGAACAACTGACTGGTTCCAAATAGGAAAAGGAGTACATCAAGGCTGTGTATTGTCACCCTGCTTATTTAACTTATATGCAGAGTACATCATGAGAAACCCTCGGCTGGAAGAAGCACAAGCTGGAATCAAGATTGCCGGGAGAAATATCAATAACCTCAGATATGCAGATGACACCACCCTTATGGCAGAAAGTGAAAAAGAACTAAAGAGCCTCTTGATGAAAGTAAAAGAGGAGAGTGAAAAAGTTGGCTTAAAGCTCAACATTCAGGAAACTAAGATCGTGGCATCTGGTCCCATCACTTCATTGCAAATAGATGGGGAAACAATGGAAATAGCAAGAAACTGTATTTTTTGGGGCTCCAAAATCACTGCAGATGGTGACTGCAGCCATGAAATTAAAAGACGCATACTCCTTGGAAGGAAAGTTATGACCAACCTAGACAGCATATTGAAAAGCAGAAACATTACTTTGTCAACAAAGGTCTGTTTAGTTAAGGCTATGGTTTTTCCAGTAGTCATGTATGGATGTGAGACTTGGACTATAAAGAAAGCTGAACACCCAAGAATTGATGCTTTTGAACTGTGGTGTTGGAGAAGACTCTTGAGAGTCCCTTGGACTGCAAGGAGATCCAACCAGTCCATCCTAAAGGAAATCAGTCCTGGGTGTTCACTTGAAGGACTGATGTTGAAGCTGAAACTCCAATAGTTTGGCCACCTGATGTGATGGGCTGACTCACTTGAAAGGACCCTAATGCTGGGAAAGATTGGGGGCAGGAGGAGAAGGGGACGACAGAGGATGAGAGGGTTGGGTGGCATCACCAACTCAATGGACATGAGTTTGGGTAAACTCTGGGAGTTGGTGATGGACAGGGAGGCCTGATGTGCTGTGGTTCATGGGGTTGCAAAGAGTTGGACACGACTGAGTGACTGAACTGAACTGAATCAAGTATCTGCTGTGTTAGGTGCTGAGGATTGCTGTGCAAAATAAGAGAGATGCAACCCCTTCCCTCATGCAGCTTCCAGTCTGTAGCACTGTGTCCCAGAATGGGAGATGGTTTGGGGTGGTCCAGAATTAGTTAATTAACACTGAGTTACACAGAATGAAAAACAATTCTTTTCAGCCTTCTAAACTTTGTAAGTACATCAATAAGGAGATATGGATTGGGTGCTAGAGTTGCCTCTTCTTTAAAACTTGATCATCTCCATTTTTAGTCAAGAAAGAGCAATGTCATGGCAGTAGCTCTTGGCATGCCACAGTTCCTCAGTTACTGTTTTTTGAGTAATTTGTTAAACATCCTTACAAAAACAAAACAGTAGGAAAATAGTTAATTTAGATTAAAGCCAAAGTGATGCAAGGGATGGTTTTAACTTGGGGGTTTTGCCTGGTTCTGTTTTTCACTGTTCAGATTCGCATACATTAAAACTTACTATTTAGGTTTACAGTTCTGTGGGTGTTTACAAATGCATCTGGTCATGCAACCAGTGTCACAATCAAGATACATATCTCCTCCTAAGTTTTTCTCAATCCCAGCTCCCATCTCCAACCCTTGTTTTCTGTGCCTGTGAGTTTGCCTCCTCTGGAATGTCACATAATGCATTCATACAATATATTGCCTTTGCAGTCTGACTCTTTCTCTTAGCACTACAGATTTGTGATTCATCCACCATATTGCTTATGTTTGTTCCTTTTACTCGCTGGGTCATATTCTATTGTGTGGATGTCCCACAACTTGTTTATTCATATAAATAATAATATAAGGCTCATTCAGCATGTCATTAGTATGATATTTAGTAAAGGCAGATTTAGCAGAAATCCTGCAGGTGGTATACAAATGAGTGAGTCTTGGGAGAAAAAACTAATCTGACCAATTTATGCATTAAAGGGTTGTTGATGGTTGTTCATCTTTTAATCGCTTACCCAAACCTCAACAGTGTGTTTGATTGAAATATAAATAGGTTTCCTGTCATGCTAAGTCAGAGCACAACTTCTGGGCCCTCCAGAACATCCTCTTCATATTCCCTCAGTCATGTATTTCCATTTGTTCGTTTCCTCCCTCCTTACTCCTCCCCCCTCCCTTTCCTCCCTCTCTCTTGCCCTCCTTGTCTTTCTCCTCATTCTCACTCTGATATTCTTCCTCCCTTTCTCCCTTCACTTCCCCGTCTCCTCCCCCTAATATTTCATTGGAGTTTATGTAACTGAATTAATTAGACCTATTTCTCAAGGAGTTGGTTTTCCATAAAATTCACTTTGCAGTTGGCATGACAGAAGAGCTGGCATATTAATCAAATGCTACAATTTGTTCTTTGTATCTGAATCAGGCTGGGGTTGGGCTTCCTGCTTATCTGTTGTCGTTTATACCATTCTGTCCTTCACAGGGAATGAGCCTGGATTCTTTGTGACTGGGCTGGGTGATGGTTGTGAGCGTTGATAGATTGGGTGTGGAAACGCTTAACAGGGCCAGACCCTATCTTTTTAGTTAGTGTTACAGAGTCCCCAGGATATAAAGTGTCTTCTGAAAATAAATAAGAGCCTTTCTTTTCCTTCCTTTGGCTGATGATATCGGTACCATTAAATAGAATAAAATGATAAAAATCTTCGTTCGTTCTTAAATAACATGTTAATTACTGTTCTATGTATTCACTTTGTATTTCTGAAATATATTCACTTTTTAGACATTTTTGTCCCCCAGTGCATTTTAAATCCTCAAGTACTCAAATTATATGTATTTTATATAGTCTTAACATGTGTCTGGTGGGGTGGGGGGTGGCTCTTTGTAGCTAACCAGGAGATCAGAGTCTGCAGCTTTCTCCATTTAGCCTGTTTGCTGCAGAATACAAAGGCTGCTAAAGGATTTGAGTGCATATCTTAAAAGCTCATCAGAAATATTCTGAGCTCCAGATTTTTTTTTCTCTCTCAGCAACATTTCAGATATGGAGGTTCTCCTCGGTTGCCCCTGCTCGTGTTGCTGAATTTAAAATGCCACAGGAAGAAAGAAAGATCTGTTCTGTTTTCTCATCTGTGGAATGAGGGGGTTGGACTAGATGGGAGATGTCAGATATATAGCAGCATTGCTGTCACTCCTTCTCCATCCACATGACAGACATCACTAATCAATCACAGCATGCTTTCCTGCCATATGCAGCCTCAGACTTCTTATCAAGTCAGCACTCCAGGAATCCACTACTAATCAGTCATTGTTAGCTGAAGAGAGAAAATCTATTTTTCTGTTCTGAAACATGATGGGATTTAATCTCTAGTGCAGATTTAAGTTGTTTTATAAAAGTCAGATCACCACTGCATGGTAGCAGGAAGAATGTTGGAAGGCATGGGTGGTTTCAAGTGAAGATTTCATATCACTACGTTTTATGCTCCTTGAAGCCAAGTGTTGTGTTTTATTCATGTGTTTCCGTGTTTACACAGCCTATAAGTCAAACCTTCTTAGTAGACATTAGATACATGTTTGTTAAATGATGCATGAAGGAATGAATGGAAAGCTTGGCCTTGGCTAATGCTTTTGTCTCTAAGATGGCACAGTTCAGTGCTTCTTCCAAAAGGCAGACACAACCTTTACCATTATTGAATTTCTCTAAAATTCAGGCGACTCGTCCAGATTTGGCTAGATAGCTGTGTTCTTATCCACCGAGCATTGGCAGGGCCCAGTAATTTGGCATCATAGGTTGGACTTTACGAGTTTCTTTTCCATGCATCATCCAGGTCGTTCATAAACTTGTTGAGTAATACTGAGAAGGGTCCATCTATTCCTCCCCCTGCTGGACTCTGAATTCTTTCACTTTACTTTGTGGTTAGGAATCTGAAAGTTTCATGATAAAGAGAAGTCTGTTACAGTTTTGGAATTTATCACTGAAAAGAATCACATACTTGACACTTAACTTATGCAGCCTTCATTAGTTATTTTGGAAGAACTGTATTTTAAGTTCCTTTATTGAAAGGGCCAGATCAAATAACTCTTTAAATTTGGTAGTATAATAATGTTATTTTTGCAGGCTAGATTCAGTAAATATTCAATGTTCTTCAAGATAGTTTCTTGAAAAATAGGCTGAAGCCTCTGTCTCTGTCAGCTTTCTGAAGAAAATCACCTTTTAAAACAAGAGGCATTTTTTCCCCCACCTAATCATTGGATTTCATCTAATAGCAAGAACAGCTACCCATTTAGTAAAAAAAAAAAAAATAAAAAATTATTTATAGGTCAGGCATTCTGCTAAGTGCTTTACATGTATTATCTCTAAACCTCAAAACAACGCCAGGACTTAAGTGATATGAATTCCATCCTACAGATGAGATGAGTGACGCTTGGAAAAGTTACATAACTTCCCCAAAGTCAGACTAGATGATAAGTAGCAGTACTGGAATTCAAAGGCAAGCCTAATTCTAAAGTGTTTCCCCCTAAGGATACCAGCTCCCTCAGTGTAGATTTTACCTACTCCAGGAAGCCCTTATCAAGTACCGCCTTCCCACAAGACTGCTTGAGATGTTCTTCCTCTGTCTTTTTATAGTAGTATAGTTTATGCCCCGTTATGGCTGGCTCAGTAGTAAAGAATCCTCCTTCAGGTGATGCGGGTTCAATGGGTCAGGAAGATGCCCTGGAGAAGGACATGACAATGCACTCCAGTATTCTTGCCTGGGAAATAACATGGACAGAGGAGCCTGGCGGGCTACAGTCCATTGGTCACAAAAGAGTCAGACACAAACTTAGTGACTGAACAACAACGACAAATGATGACACTCTCCATCTGTTTATCTGCTTCCTCTACCACCAGAATAAGATTCCTGGGAACAGGGGCGTTGAGTTTCTGCTCATTTGGTTTTTGTGTGTATGCTTTTTTTCCTGCCACGTTTGTTAATGGCTGAATGAACACGTCTTTCCAAGGATGTCTCTGCTATTTCATCTTGGTGCTTAAGAGCCATATTAATGTACAGTTAGACCTGTAAGGACCTTCTATAGTTCAGAATTTGTTAATTTGGGGGATGAAAGACTGAGGGAAATATAATCCAACTCTAAATGTGGAATGGCAGAGTTGCCTCTCTTTAAAGTGCCATCTATTTAATTCTGTCATTGCATTATTAAACTGTTATACTTTTCCTCAGTTCAGTCTTTTATTAACTGTACTTTTATGAGTAATTAATACAGACAGATGTTCTTACATTTATTTATCCTGCCTGAGATGTCTTATGCTTCTTGAATCTGAAGATTCGTGAGTTTTATAAATTCTAGAAAACTCTTAGCCATTATGCCTCTCCTTAATGTCTATTCTGTGCCAGCAGGACTCCAGTTGGACATATGTTGGCCCTTCAAACTCTGTCCTCCATATCGCTTAAACATCTTTATAGTTTTCAATTTTGCATCCCTTTGCGTTTCATCTTGTGTAATGTCCTGAGATGTATATTTCTCTCTTCAGGAGTATTTCATCTTCTGTTTCATCTCTCCATTGAGTTTTTAATTTTAATGAATCTATAGAGGAAAGAGAAGAGTTGCCCTTTTTTTGTTGTTTCATTTCTAGCTTTATTGTGTTTAGTCATTTTAAACTTTATTAATGTTCTTTTTCAAAATGTTGTTTTATTACCTCTAACTCTTGAGCCCTGATCCTCATACTTGCTGACTTACGGCTGTGTTTTGTAATTTACTACCACAAGCTCATGTTTTGAAGGGTCAGATGTCACCCAGGTTACAGAACTGACTCTGCAGGAAAATTTTTCATTTGCTTCTGTGGGGAATTCTTGGCATATCGTGAATGGGACCAAGCTTTATATTAATTGTTCAGTTGGAGTTTGCTGATGCTCACTTTAATTTTTCATATTCCACTCTGAAGAAAGGCATAGGCTGAGGGCTTCTAATTCTTCTAATTCTAACATTTCTAATTCTTAAATGTTTCCCTCCTGCTCAGACCACAGGGAGACAAGTTTCCTTGGGATGGTTGACAGTTTTTCTAATCTATTTGTTTACCAAGGGTGCAGCCCTCAGGGATTGTTCCTGGTTTTCTGGAGGAGTTTCCTAACAACTTCCTACTTCTGCTTGTTCCAAAGCCTCATCTTCTGTCCTACTTGGGTATTCAAACCCTAGCCCCTAGGGAACCAAGACAGACTGTTCTCCTGTTGCCAACCATCTTCCCTTCTGCCTCATATCCCCAGCATGAATTTGCATGTTCATCATTCTTGTTTTTAGTTACTTCTTTTTTCTACCTGGGTACTCTCCTTTCTTAATTGTGAGTCAGCTAAGCCCTTAAAATAATTTTGGTTATATTTTATCTAGTGTATGTAGGGTCTTTGAAGAGTTGGAATTTTCAGGCTGTCATCATTTACCATCTTGCCAGATCCAGGAACTTATTACAAGCTCATGGTAAAGTAAGTAATATACAAAAATATATGGTGAAATAGGAGCCTCCTTCACACTGTAGACCTGCTTAGTTCTCATACCAACTTGCCAAGAATAATAACCTTTACCATTTTCTTAGGCATAATTCTAGAAACATTTTATGCACATACAGCATACATATGTATATATAACACATGCGTCCATGCTTAGTCACTCAGTCATGTCCAGCTGTTTTGTGACCCCGTGGACTGTATCCCACCAGGCACCTCTGTCCATGGGATTTCCCAGGCAAGAATACTGGAGTGGGATACATTTCCTTCTCCAGAGGATCTTCCCAACCCAGGAATCAAACCTGCATCACCTCTGTCTGCTGCACTGCAGGCAGATTCTTTACATGCTGAGCAATTGTGGAAGCCCATATAATACATGAAGATTTATTTAATCAAGCAGGGATATATTTTACCTTCTGCACTGTACTTAGCAATATATCTTGAAGTTGATTGTTTATTAGTGCACTTAACTCTGCTTCTTTTGTTTCATGACTGTAGTATTCCAGAAATAGGTGTTCTGTAATTTATTTTTCCATTTCACCTATTTTTATTGGGTGGCAGTTTTCAGTTATTGTGATGTTATAAACTGTGCTCCAATAAACATTCCTGATCATATGTCTTTGCTGACTATACATCTAACATAATTCTCTTTGTATATTTTGCTCTGTCTCTCCCCTGTGCTGTGATGGGGATTAATTTCCTGTGTCAACTGGCCTGGGCCAAGGGATGCCCAGATAGATGGTAACATTAGTTTTAAGTGTGTCTGTGAGGGAATCTCGGGAAGAGATTAGTGTTTGAATCAGTGAACTTCAAAAGAAGATTTCTACTTCACCAGTGCAGGTGGGCATCTTCCAATCTGTTGAGGGTCTGAACAGAGCAAAAAGGTGGAGGAAAGATCAGTTTGCTCTCTTTGCTTCCACATTTTCCTGCCTTCAGACATTGGCAGTCCTGGTTCTTGACTTTTGGACTGGGACCAGGACTTGCACCCCTGGCATGCAGTTCTCAAGCTTTTGTATTTGTCCAGCATTATAACACCAGCTTTCTCCAACAGATTCTCCAACAACTCACAGACTACAGACCATGGGACTATTCCACCTCTGTAACTCCATATAGGGTGCCAATTCCTATAATAAATCTCTGCATATCTATCTATACACCTTACTGGTTCTATAGCTCTGGAAAATCTTAGTACACACCTCCACTCCCCTTAGGAGTGGTCACCTCAGCATCTTGTATGAAGTCTGGCACTGAGCAGGTACAGAATTCACATCTGTTTCATGAATGACCACGTACTCACCAAGAAGCCAAACCAGCAGTCAGATCATCCCAACCCCCAGGAAATGTATTCTGATTTCAGAAACACCAGCTCTTGACTATCCAGTGGGCTATAGCTGTTGATTGGGCATACCTCCTAGTCCAGATTTGCGCTAACACCATCGTTACAGCAACCGCATGAGATTTCATGATCATGCTTTACAAACAAGGAAACTGAGGCACAGTTTCCATAACTTGTAAGAGGCTGAGACTACAACGGAAACAGCTGGCCTCTTGAATATCACCTTTTAATTAACATTTGTCTTGTCACAGCCGACACAAGATGTGTCAGTGTTCATGCTTTCATTTATTTGTTCATTTATTCCATCAACAAATATTTACTGAGAGCTCACAGTGTTCCAGGCAGGAGGTTGGTAATACAGTGTGGTGAGAGATGGAAACAGCCCTGCAGTGGTGGAATTTACAGTATAAAGGGAGAGACAGATTAAGCAAAAAACAGTGAAAGTGTGATGAGTGCCCCCAAGGTTGTGGTGCAGGGGGTAGTAGTGGGGAGAATTTGGAAGCACCTAGCTGGGGGTTCTTCCCAGTAATTAAGAGAGTCCTCAAAGCTGTGATGAGTGGGATGAGCCTTGAAGGATGAGCAAGATGGGAGGGGTGAAGGCCAAGGAGCAGCCTGTTCCCTGCCTTACTCCTGTGCTCTGCTGTACAGCGGAATTTGGCTTTTGCTTCCCCTGCCAGCGCTAGGGACCTCCACTAGCAAGGGCCAGAGCGCCTGTGTCCTTCTGCTACTGAAAGTGGCCCGTACTCCCTTCCCCACCCCCATCAGCCTTTTCTAATTTTAAAGCAGTAGCTCCCTTGATTGAAATCTCAATTTGGGAACAGGCCTAGGATTGGCCTGTGGCTCGAAATTCTCACCAATAAGCGCCACGGTAGGTGGGGAGGCGTCCCTTTAAGCAGCGGGGAGGCAGCCTGGAGAGCTTGAAGCGTCTCTCCCCGGGACCTGAGAGGTTTTCCTGCATCCGGAGCTGTGCACGGAGCAGCTGCCATCGCTGAGCCCCGGGAATGTCACCTCCCTCGCGCGGAGCCCCTGCAGGGCCCCCTTTGGCTCCGGGTGGTTGGCGGCGGACGCCCCATTGGGCTTCTTAGCCGCAGCCGCATCCCCTGGCCCGGGACTGCGGCCCCTTTCCACCCCCCAACCCCCTTAGTTCCCGGTGGTGGAGGCCCCGCAGCAGCAGAGATGCAAGGCTGAGCCGGGTAAGTGGCGCCCCAGGGCAGGGGTGCCCCGAGGGGGTGCGTGTGCTCCTGGTAGAGACCAGGAAGAGGGGCCTTAAAGTGGGACAGTAACCTCTGGAAGAGATTCGCCCTGCAGCACAGACACTGGGGAGGTCAGGAGCTCCGGGAAGGGGACCTTGGGATCTTTTTGATATGAGCGTCTCCCAGCCTTTGAGCACTAGGTTAACCAATAATAGTAACAGTGTCAGGAGTCACGGACCCTGTTACTGTATTAGGACTTTTTTGGTGGAAACATTTAAACTTCCCTGAACTTGCTTTTTTTCAAAAGCCTTTAATCTCTTAACAGTTCATTTCCCTCAAATGTTGGAAATGAATGGATTGCTCCTGACCTACTTATTTATTTCTCTTAGACTCTCAAAAAATGTGTGATGTCTCCAGGAAGGTCTGGTTTAAAAGATGATGTATTTCTCCCCACATTCCTATGGCTCGTTTTCCTAGAACTTTAAAAATGCCTATTGCTGTTCTTCTTGGTGGATTATCTATAATGAAGCAGCTCAGAAATGTGTTCATTTATTCTCCCTGAATTGGGGGTGGAGGTGGGGGAGAGACCTCCCTCTCCTGGCCTTCCTAGCTGGAATAAAACAGTCTGTGGGATGGGGAAAGCTCCTGGGGGGAATATGTTAGAACCCCTGCTTGTCCAGATTTGCAGATGTACCCTCTTGGCTGCTGGGAGACTTTGGACTTAGTGAAGCCTGAGAGTCTGCAGATCTGGGGTGCCTAGGCAGCTGTATCCTGGGAAATTTCCAAACCAAAATAGTCCATCGGGACTGGAGTGGGGGAGGGGTAAGGTTTATTTAAAAGATGCATTTTGAGCTTCGTCCCTCTCCCCAATCTGTTTTTCCTGAGGTACACATGAGCAAACTTAAAGCCTAATGCAGAGGGCCGGGGGGTGGGGGCGGGGGTGGTGGAGGATGGGGTGTGTGTGTATGTGTTTAATTGAAGACGAGGCTCCTAGAAGAAATGCCTTCCCCAAATGAAGCAAAGTCTGATGCATGAATTGCCAAACTCCATTTCCGCCCATATTAAATTATTTTGGCTTAGAGCAGCCTTCATTTTGCTGGACTGGACTGGCCTTCATTCGCAGTTGTTTAGGTGTTGTGAATCATTTGTATACTTTGGGTTCCTTGCCTTCTGCAAACAGATGTTTTTAGCTGTGCAACTAGTTGAGTAATTAGAGAGATGGACACAGCCCTGTATGTACAGACAGAACACATACCACTTGGGGAGGATTTGGACCTTTCCTTTTTCAAATCATCAATTGCCAAACCCTCCCAGCCGTTGGGCAACTCAGATAAAGGTGTCAAGTGAGCTGAGCAGTGAAGAATTTATATGTGCAGCTAAGTCTGCTCGTCCTGCAATAAAACATCTTCCCATGGGGCCAAAAACTAGGGGGGTGGGGAAGGCTTATAAAAATGATCCTGTGTTCTCAGTCACCGACTCCCCAGCTCTCCCTGGATTTCTGAGAACCTGCCAGGAGAAACTGTTGACTGGGTGGAAGTTTCAAGAAACGCAGAACAGAAATCAGCACAAGCCCTCCTTGAGCGACTTTTATTTCTGTTTGGAGGAAGGGAACACTTTGTTAGAATAACAAATCGTGGCTGCTTTTCAAGAGCAGAAAACAGTTCGTGTTCTGAAGGCAGATTCATTTTTAAGAGTGTGAATCATTTGGTTTAGGTTTTTTGCTTTTCTCTTTTTTTTTTCTCTTGTGGTAGAGGCTTGGAGATGATTAAATGTCTTGTCTGCAGGAAATTACCAGGAGATTTGAGTATTTTCCCGGATCAGGCTCAGATGGTACACAGCTTTGGGTGTAATACAAGAAAGCTCTGTTACCAGGCGATCTTTCTGCAGTGATACCCTCCACCTCTCCCAGCCTGTCAAGCTTCTTGCTCAACAAGCCTTTTCTTTTTTTTTTTGGTGGGGGGTGGGGTGCCTCCATTTAAGAAACTGAAATAACTTGCTCAGTCCCTCAATGAGCTTTTTAAGACCGTTTTATCAAGCCTACTTCCCTGTTGGCCTCCTCCCACTAGCCTTCACAGGAAAAGCTCTTGGCTCTTTTCCCCAAGATTTCCTTTAAGCCCGGCTTGTTTTCCTCAGGGACACAGATGTCTCAAGGAATGAGAGAGGCAGAGGTCTGAACTAATACTCACCAGTTCGGTGGTGGTGACATTTATAGTCTTTGTAGAACTGTTTGCTGAGAAGGCAGGGTGGTTCTGTGTTGGGTTTACCCCTGAAGCACATCAGTAAAATGAAGAATGGGCAATTAAATGCTGGCCAGGGACAACCATGGGGTCCAAGGCCCTGCTTTGTGTAGTGTTTACAGAAATCTGCAGCTTCTGATAATCTTAGAGATGCTCTGCTCCCCAAGCTAGTTTTCTGAATCTTTTCTGAAAGGCACCTGGTCACGTGAAGCACCTCTTAGCTGTGTAATCAAATAGGAGCGCTCTGGGTGAATAGAAACTCAGTATGATACTCTGAGGTCAGTGAGAGGAAGCAAAGGGAATCTTTTTTTTTTTTCCCCCAGCTACTAAAACAATGGTAATTCTAGTTGAATATAATGAAACTTTATGGAAATTGCATGGAGAATTTCCCAAAAAGTTGTGTTGTGTTTTTTTCTCAAGGTCTAAATGACAAAGGATTCTTTCCCAGTATACTTAGCATTTGATTGCCATGCAGTTTTGATTTTTTTTGGGGGGCGTGGGGGAGGATGCTGCAGAGGGTGATGTTGTCTTTTTATACCCTGCTGCTCTGTGTGACAAGCAGAGGAAGACTCGTTTTTTGCAAAGATTTCTATCTGGATGTCTTCCAGAAGATACAAAAGATGGAGGGTCAGTGGAGGGGACAGACAGATGCAGGTACTGTGGAATTCAGTGTCAGGGAAAACTCACGTATGATTTTCCTGCAAGTGTAGCCCAAAGGCCTTTGAGAATTGCCTCACAATTGACTTTTAGTAGTCAGCTTGCATACAGCAATCATACCCATCACAAGGGTCTCCCTCTTCACGGAACACCTTTCCAGGCAAGATAACAGACATCAGGGAGTGTGTAGGTGACATTGCTTATCACATCTCTGAAAGTTTGCCTTGTGCTGCTTTTTCTTTAAAAAAGAAAAAAAAAAAGTGACCACTTGATTTCTTAGTCCCATTTACAAAAGATCCCTTTGTATTCACCTATGCTATAATGTTTCCAGGGATTGAGGCTTTATTTAGGTTTTTGAGGATGAATGATTATCTGTTGAGTTAGCTTTCAGATAAAGTCTGATTTTGAACCTCAGTTTGTCTAGCCTAGAGAAAATGTCTCATATTAACATGTTATAATTGATGATGGCAACCATTAGCTATTAACTTCCTGAGTCTTTGCCAAGCACAGAATACCATGTCTTACCAAGCTTTCTTAGACAGTCTGATGCATGAGAATACCCTTCAGAGAGTCTGTTTCTCAGGGTCTCGGGTATGACCTAGAAATCTGTGTTTTAAGAAGCATCTCTGGTGGGTCCTTGGACTCTCCCTAGGGACACACTTGCCTTTTCATTTATTATCCTTTAAAATCTTGACAGTAAGCCCGGCACAGTAGATGCAGTTATCATCTCTGTTTCACAGATGAGGAAGCATAGGCTCAGAAAGGTTCAGTAGCTCCTCTGGGTCACAAAGCTACCAAGTGGGACTTAAAACCTGTGACTGTCCAAACTCAGTGTCCTTGGCGCTCACGCTAATCTTCTCTTAACAGTTTGGATCTAGTGACCCCTCCCCCAACTCTCTGTGCCACACCCTTCCCTGCTGGGACATCATAAATATGCGGCGGGTGGCTGCAGTCCATGAGGGCCTCTTGTGGCCAAATGTAGGGAGGTTGCGTGGGGTGTAGTGATTCATGTTCATCGTGGAGGAGCGTCTGGCTCATTCGCCTTCGGTTCTCTAACTGTTGGGCCAAGACGACAAAAGGTCAGACTGAGTACTTTGGAGGGGAGGTGCTTTTCAGCCCGGCAGCTTTTGGAATCCATAAGGCATCTCTGTGTCCTCTAAGGGCTCCTTCCATAGTCCCCAGTGTCTCTTCTTGCTTTTTCTCCAGACACTTCCTTCAGGCTCTTCCCGCAAGACTGTTCACAGTTCACACATCCAGCAGGACTGAAGCCTTTCCCTGTTGCCCGTCAGCTGAGCCCACACGGAGCCCCTCTTTTTCCTCCATCTTTTGCATAACCGCCTCCCCCCAGATAGATTGCTGAAGAAAGCAAACACCAAGGGAAGGTTGTAAAGAAAGGAGCAGAGGCGAGGAGGAGCCTCATTTTCTGTCTCCAGCTTTATTCCCCCTTGGCCTGACCTGACCTGATTTCTCTTGCCCCTGGGCTCATGGACCGGGGCTGATTTCCAGTTGCTTAATTGCTGCAGGACTGTGATACAGGGCAAACCACTTAACCTCATGCACTTTGCCTCCATTATCTGTAAAATGGAGTGTTCATGCCAACCCTTTCTCCTTTGGCTACTAGTGACATAACGTCTGTAAGAACACTTTAGACTTTGTTCTGACACATTTTGAAGCCATGATCCCGTTGCCTTCTAGCAGTGGTTCCCCTACAGTGTCGTAGGAAACACCTGGATGGCAAATGGTTCTTCTAAACGAGAAAGCAAAAACGTGGTTCCATGTGTATTTGGAAGAAGCAATACCCTATAACTCTTTTCTGAGGCATCACAATTCATACTAGCATATTCAAGGCTCTAAGCCCTGGAGTAGGGAAACCTGTTTTAACTATGACTTCGCACCTTCATTTATAGCACAGTTGATAAAGAATCCGCCTGCAATGCAGGAGACCTGGGTTTGATCCCTGGGTTGGGAAGATCCCCTGGATAAGGGAAAGGCTACCCACTCCAGTATTCTGGCCTGGAGAATGCCATGGACTAGGCAGTCTGTGGGATCACAAAGAGTCGGACATGACTGAGCGACTTTGACTTCACTTCACTTTGTACCTTCCCTGCTAATGTGACCCCAGAACCCCTTTTGTAGCCTGACTCACTAACATGCTGCAAATGCACTTGGGGCAAATCTGTTACACATCAGGATGTGAGCTCTTCTTGGAAGTAGCCTTTAGACAAGTCAGGAAAGATGTACCCATTTGAATGCAGAGTTCCAAAGAATACCAAGGAGAGCTAAGAAGGCCTTCCTCAGTGATCAGTGCAAAGAAATAGAGGAAAACAATAGAATGGGAAAGATTAGAAATCTCTTCAAGAAAATTAGAGATACCAAGGGAACGTTTCATGCAAAGATGAGCTCAATAAAGGACAGAAATGGTATGGACCTAACAGAAGCAGAAGATACTAAGAAGAGGTGGCAAGCATACACAGAAGAACTATACAAAAAAGATCTTCATGACCCAGATAATCACGGTGGTGTGGTCACTCACCTGGAGACAGACATCCTGGAATGTGAAGTCAAGTGGGCCTTAGGAAACATCGCTACGAACAAAGCTAGTGGAGGTGATGGAATCCCAGTTGAGTTATTTCAAATCCTAAAGGATGATGCTGTGAAAGTGCTGCACTCAATATGCCAGCAAATTTGGAAAACTCAGCAGTGGCCACAGGACTGGAAAAGGTCAGTTTTCATTCCAATCCCAAAGAAAGGCAATGCCAAAGAATGCTCAAACTATTGCACAATTGTACTCATCTCACATGCTAGCAAGGTAATGCTCAAAATTCTCCAATCCAGGCTTCAACAATATGTGAACTGTGAACTTCCAGATGTTCAAGCTGGATTCAGAAAAGGCAGAAGAACCAAAGATCAAATTGCCAACATCCCTTGGATCATCAAAAAACCAAGAGTTCCAGAAAAACATCTGCTATTGACTATTCCAAAGCCTTTAACTGTGTGGATCACAACAAACTGTGAAAAATTCTTCAAGAGATGGGAATACCAGACCACCTGAACTGCCTCCTGAGAAATCTGTATGCAGGTCAAGAAGCAACAGTTTGAACTGGACATGAACAAGAGACTGGTTCCAAATAGGGAAAGGAGTACGTCAAGTTTGTATATTGTCACCCTGCATTTTTAATTTATGTACAGAGTACATATCATGAGAAATGCCGGACTGGATGAAGCGCAAGCTGGAATCAAGATTGCCCGGGGAAATATCAGTAACTTCAGATATGCAGATGACACCACCCTTATGGCAGAAAGTGAAGAACTAAAGAGCCTCTTAATGAAAGTGAAAGAGGAGTGTGAAAAGGTTGGCTTAAAGCTCAACATTCAGAAAAGTAAGATGATGGCATCGGGTCCCATAACTTCATGGCAAATAGATGGGGAAACAATTGAAACAGTGAGAAACTTTATTTTGGGGGGCTCCAAAATCACCCCAGGTCATGATTGCAGCCATGAAATTAGAAGAGGCTTACTCCTTGGAAGAAAAGTTATGACCAACCTAGGCAGCATATTAAAAAGCAGAGACATTACTTTTCCAACAAAGGTCCATCTAGTCAAAGCTTTGGTTTTTCCAGTGGTCATGTATGGATGTGAGAGTTGGACTACAAAGAAAGCTGAGTGCCAAAGAATTGCTTTTGAACTGTGGTGTTGGAGAAGACTGTTGAGAGTCCCTTGGACTGCAAGGAGATCCAACCAGTCCATCCTAAAGGAGATCAGTCCTGAGTGTTCATTGGAAGGACTGATGCTGAAGGTGAAACCCCAATACTTTGGCCACCTGATGCAAAGAACTGACTCATTTGAAAAGACCTTGATGCTGGGAATGATTGAAGGTGGGAGGAGAAGGGGACAACAAAGGATGAGATTGTTGGATGGCATCACTGACTCAGTGGACATGTATTTGAGTAAGCTCCTGGAGTTGGTGATGGATAGGGAAGCCTGGTGTCTTGCAGACTATGGGGTCGCAAAGAGTTGGATTTGACTGAGTGACTGAACTGAACTGAGACAAGTCACTCCCTCTCTGAATCTTACTTTCCTTCTCTTTGAAATGAGAATACAGAAAGTCCCCTAGATACAGATGAGTTCGCTTCCAATACTGTATTTCTAAGTCCAATTTGTTCATAAGTCCAACAAAGTTAGCCTAGGTACCCAACTAACACAGTTGTCTATATAGTACTGTACTGTAGTATGTTTGGCACCCTACTCCAGTACTCTTGCCTGGAAAATCCCATGGATGGGGGAGCCTGGTAGGCTGCAGTCCATGGGGTCGCGAAGAGTCGGAAATGACTGAGGGACTTCACTCTCACTTTTCACTTTCCTGCATTGGAGAAAGAAATGGCAACCCACTCCAGTGTTCTTGCCTGGAGAATCCCAGGGACGGCGGAGCCTGGTGGGCTGCTGTCTATGGGGTCGCACAGAGTCGGACATGACTGAAGTGACTTAGCAGCAGCAGTAGTAGGTTTGCAATAATACAAATAATACATAAAAAAAGCAAACATACAGAAGCAGTGAAACATTTTTAATCATGCAGTACAGTACCTTGAAAAGCACAGTAGTATAGTACAACAACTGGTGTACAGGGGCTGGCATGGAGAGTTACTGATGGGAACAGGGAGACGAGCTGGGAGATGGTAGAGTTGAAGGATCATTAACAGTAGGAGACAGAGGGCCAGCTGCAGTTTCGCTCATGTGTGATGTTGATGGAATACATGTTCACATGTTTGAAAGATCGTAACCTGAAGGTTCGTATGTACAGGACTTTCTGTAATAGTGAGAGCTGCGCTACAGAGTTTTGGGTACTCTGTAGGGAAATAAAAGATGCAGGGATCACCCTCCACTGGCCAGGAACATTTGCATGAGTGCATCATTCCCTCCTTCCTGTGGTTTTCCCCTTCCTTCAGCAGACTTCTCTGTATCCTACTTGCGGCATCTTCCTCTTGCCTCAATTTCCTTTGCTGCTCTTTCTCCTGAACTGCTCCTATCCTCTTCTCGTTCTTCTCCTTTTTGTCTTTATTTGCTCCCTTGCTGACATCATCCAGTCCATGGCTTCCTGTGATGACTTACATCCATGAGTTCCTGTGAAGATTTACGTCTTCAGCCTGGACCTCTCGCCTGAGCTCCAGGCTTACTCGTACAACTCTTTTCTGAGCATCTTCATTAGGCGTTCAGTGAGCTTCTTCAACCTGACGTGTGAGAGCACAACTGGAGATATATTCTCCTCCCCAAGCCTTTACCATTGGCAGGGCAGCCATTGGTGACCTCCAGCCATCCAGTTGTTTGAGCTACAAGCTTTTGGCATCTTTGATCTTTCTCTTTGCACACACTCCCATGTCCAGTGTAGTGAAAATGAGTCTTTTCACCTCTCCCTCAAAAACAGATCCCACATTGGACATGGGAGAGGGAAGACTGATGGAAAGGGAACTAGAAGTCACTTTCTTGGGTACAAAAACTGCTTTACGTTCTTGGTAGAGTATGGGTTTCATGTGTATAAGCATCTGTCAAAATGGATCAGACTCTGCGTAGAAGATACAAATTTGGCTGTAGGTAAATTACACCTCAGTAAGCAATGACAGAAAAGATGTTTATCCCCATCGCTCACCTCTCCACAGGCACAGCTTTATATAGGTGACCATTGTTTCTCACTTTGATTACTCAGTAACCTTCCCAAATACCTACTGTTTTTAAAGCTTAAATCAGTTCTCACCCTTCCTCCGTGTAACAGCTTCCATCAGCTTCCCATCCAATAAGAACAAAATCCATTTTACCACGGACTTTGAGATGCCTCCCTCTTCCCCACAATCTTAACAAAGCCTGACCCTAGTCTGCCTCTGCAAGGACACCTTCTTCCCCAAACAGTCATCCCCATGCTCCAGCCCCTCTGGCCCTTCACATCCAAGGTCCTGCCTGCCTCTGGGCCTTTGTATTTGCTCTTCTTCCTGCTTGGAATGCCCTTCCTCTAGAACTTGGCCTGGCTAGCAGCTTCTCATCATCAACATCCTCAGCTTAAATGTCATTCTGCCAAGATGACTTCCTACCTGGCTTTGCTTTGCTACTCACACCCTGCAACTCACTGTGTTTCTCTTTGCCACATCATGTTCTTTCTTTCTGTCCAGAGCATTTCTCAAGGTATAAAATATTTGTTTTTCTTGGTGATCACTGTCTGCCTCTCCCTAAATCCCTGATGGGCGGAAACTGTGTTACTCAATGTCCATCCTCAGTGTGCAATTCGTGGCACCTTGTAGGGGCTCACTGAGCTGCCTAACCATGACCTTGCTCAGGGTCTGACACAGAAACTGCAAGAAAATTGTTACCTAAAATAGATGGTTAAATTACTTAATATACATTGTTAAATTAAGAATATTTTTTTTACTGTTCTCAACTCCTTCTTCCTTTTAGGGGATGGAGGTATGACTGATAACCTTCATAGCCTCATTGATTCCATGTACTTAATGTTTCTAATTTTCAGATTTTTTTAAAAATTATAAAACAAGATCAGTGGTAGTTACCCCTTGTGGAAGTCTGTATACCCCACTGAGAAAGGTGTTCTTACAGTAGGAGTGAGGCATCCGTGTTTCATCACCTTCTAAAATTGCATCCCCAGCTAATGGTTTTCTTTGAAGACCCCGAGCTTCTGAACTTTCCTGCTGGGGAAGTTTGATCAGATGCAGCTGCTGCTCTGGGATTTCACTCAGGATGCAAAGATTTAAAAAATCAACTGCAGTTTCCATGAATGGGTTTGGAACTCAGAGGGCAGTAAATGCATGTATATTTTAATTTGTTGGAGAAAATTATGCCCAGAGAACAAAGATTAGACTGCATGTAGAGTACCCTAAACCCTCCCCTCTCTGCTCCCAAAAGTACTCACCATCATTGCTGGAGTTCTGGTTTAAAAATCAGAGCAAAGGTTATGCATTCTAGAAATGGAGGTGGGGGGAAAGTCAATAAATATTGGTGGGCATGAGAACATTCTTTTGGGGCAAGAAGAAAATAATACAGATGTTTCTGAAAACCCACAAGCCGTGGTTTGTTTATTTGTATTGTCTGTTGAGTTACTCCCTGGAGAAAGAAACAGCAACCCACTCCAGTATTCATGCCTGGAAAATCCCATGGACCGAGGAGCCTGGTGGGCTACAATCCATGGGATCGTAAAGAGTCGGACACGACTGAACGACTTCTGTGTTCTGTGTGTGTGTTGAGTTACTAGGACGGGAATAGTACATAGATCTTATTTGCCTGGAGCTCTGGTTAAGGACTAGGGGACCCTATCAGAGCTTGGGGGATTGTGTTGTGATTGATTAGCAATATCTGCCATGGGCAAGAACCATGTCTGGTTTTACACATAAAGAATTGTTAGATTTTGAAGGCCCTGTGGAGCTCATCCAGTCCAGCTCTTGCTCTGATAACTACGATGCTGTGGTGGTTGTTGCTGTTCAGTCACTAAGCTGTGTCCATCTCTTTGTGACCCCATGGACTGCACCTCACCAGGCTTCCCTGAGCTTCATTGTCTCCTTGGAGTTTGCTCAAACTCCTGTCCATTGAGTCAGTCTCATGGCATCCATGAGATGCCATCCAACCATCTCATCCTCTGTGCTTAGGAGGCTTTAAAAAAGTAATCATGAACTTGGCAAAGTAATAACTCTTAATTTTTTAGGCCTTTGTCCCCTCGTGGGTATCATCCTTGTTGTCAGCATGGCATACTGCACATCTTCCTAGGACTGCTCGCTGGGCTCTTCCTGTGAAGTTTGGGAAATTCTGCATCACTATAGCTCCTTCTCCAAGAAACGTAAAGCACAATAAACATACTAAACGTCTTGAGAAGTCTAAGTGTAAAGAACCCTGTCTGAGATTAATTCCCAAACTGTGTGACCCCAGGATGCTTCTCAGGGACTCCTGTGGCTATCTTATAAAATATTGTTTACACAATGGTGCATGAATGTTTAGTTAAGGCGGAGCATGTTCATTTCCTATGGCTGCTTTACCAAATTTCCGTAAATCGGCAGTAGTTTATCCTCTCATTGTTCTGGAGGTCAGATGTTCGAAAACCAATGTGTTGGCAGGGCCATACTCCCTCCAGAGGCTCTGGGAGAGAATTCATTCTTTGCCTCTTCCAGGTCCTGACGTTGCCAGCAGCCGGTGTTCCTTGGTTTGTGGCCACATCACTGCATATCTGCTTCCATCTTCACACTGTCCTGTCCTCTGTGCATGCGTTATGTCCACCTCTGCCTTACTCTAATGAGGACACGTACACAATGACATTTAGGACCCAACCAGATGAGCTGGGATAACTTTCTCCCTTCAAAATCCTCATTTAATTATATCTGCAAGGACCCTTTTTCCTAATAAGGTAGCATTCACAGGTTCTAGGACTTAAGACATGCACATATTTTTAGGGGGACAGTTTTCAACCCTCCAGGGGCATGTTGACTCAAAAGTTAGGAGACCTGAATCCGGATCTCTTTTTGCCAAGAACTTTCCCTGACTTGCATCCCATCCATATGCTTATATCAGGTCAGGGTGCATGTCTTTACCCCTCAGAACCTCAATTTCCTCCACTGTAAAATGGGATGTCATTGCATATACTTTATAGTTTTATTATAGAGGTTAAAGAATACTTGTACAGTGTTTGGCACAGGTGAACATTGAGTAAACATGAGCTTATTACTATAATTATATATATTTGCTATTGTTACAGCTACTAACATTATGATTGTATCCCTTCTCTTTGAACCTTATGGTCAAATGAATTTATGTGGGTGTCTCATCCCTGAAATATCCAGGGCTTCTTTCAAAACTAGCAAACTATGATTCCCTATCTGTTAGAGGTCACATTGTATGTTTTGAATCTTTTCAAATGAACATATCCTGTGCTTATAAAGGGAACACAGCCCTGTCACCAGCACACAGATTAAGAATAAAACGTCACCAGTGTCAGAGTGGCCCCTCCTGCCCCTGCCTTTCTTCTAGTGTGATAGGTTTTGCCTGTTTTTGTACTTGACTCTAATGGAATCATCCTCTTTTTGTACCTGGGTTTTTTCCATTCAATATTCTGTTAGTGAGATTCGGTCATTTTGTTGTATGTGGTTGTAGATCATTCATTATAATTGTATACAATTCTGTTTTTAAGTAAATCACAATGTATCCATCCCATCCCCACCCCCGACCCCCGGCCCCATGGGCATTTGGTTAGTTTTTAGTTAGAGGCTATTACAGAGAATGCTGCAAGAGACATTCCCCATATCCTCCTGGGGAACATTTAGTGCTGAGACAAAATACATGATAACTGTTAATCAGAAACTCTCTCCCCCACCTCCCATTCCAACTGCCTGCTTCAGATTCTTTGCAACGTGAATAACTCATAACCAGGGGTCACAGATGATCTAAAGGAGCTGATCCCTTTCCCAGGCTTACCCGGCACCTCCTAAGCCGTTGGCGAAGCCTCTCTTTCCTTGATGTGTTGAAATCTTTTGAACCTCCACACTTTCCAGAGTGCTTTCCCTTGGCCTGCCTTCCAGGGGGCTGAGCCTGGATGTGGTAATTCGAAAGAGTCAACACCCAGCCAGAGACAAGGCTCTGTCTCCCAGCGTCCCACTCAGTGCCACCGCATTCAGTTACACCCCTATGCCGGCGCCAAGCCCTTTCTTCCCAGTGAGGGCCGCCTGAGTCCCTTTCTTTCCCCATCTGGAGCTGCTGCTGCACTTGTTCTGCACCTTCATTTCATACTCCCAAGCCTGGTATTTGAAACAACTCAAACTCTTACAGATTAGAGCATGTCCAACTGAAGGTTGGGGGTAGAAGGGTGGGGAAAGGAGCAGACACAGACTGGCTGAGAAATGTGTGCATGAGCCAGAAACTTGGCACCATTGCCCAAAAAGGTTGGGAGATGCCAGTTTAACTCAGCCATGTAATTTTCCTTTTGTTGGAGAAGGTTGGAACTCACGTTTGAACTGCTCCTGAACTGTTCCACGAGAGGCTCTTCCTAGATGCCCAGATTGAGTCTGACCACGATTGAAGCATTACTACCATGTGGCGAATGGTGGAATCATACATGTGACTTTGCCCAAGGTTCCATTTATTTGTACCAGATGGGCAATTTACACCAGTCACATCTGGAGTTAGGTGGGGAAATGTCGGAAGGATAGCATGCCCAGTTACCAAAACGTTCTAGAGAGATGTAAATGAAATTAGGCTTGTCTTATCCCTTTGAGTCACTCACTGTGTCCCTTTTTTGGTTAGGTGGCCTTAAAGATACAGGTCTATGACTGGTGAATGGGAAACAATGTATTGTGTCTTTGTTGTGCTTGTTATGTTTATTTTTTATTGCCTGGTGACCAAGAAGTATCAAAGAAAGTGGAGATGCTTGGGAAGGGTGAGGTTAACTGGAAGATTTTTTTTTACTAAGTCAACAAAGAATTAAGCCATACTTTTCCGTAGGGTTATAAGATCTTGCGAAAAGGAACAAATAATAGAGTAACTTCATTGCCAAGCTTTTTAGGAGATTTAATTATAATAATAGCTGTCGTTTATTGAGCATTTTCTATAAGATTAGCAGTGTATTTAGAACTTGTCTATATCATGGGTCAACAGATGTTTTCGGTAAAGAGCCGAATAGTAAGTATTTTACATTTTGCAGGACAAGGCAAAGTCAAGGACAGTTTGTAGGTATTTAAGTAATGAAAAAGCAGATTTCCACCACATTTTTTTATTGAAAAATTCAAAATATGATAACAGATGAGTATAACTTTTTCATAATACAGGTGTACTAATGAAAAGGATAGAATTCTTTTTTGAGCCGGTGGGGATTAGAGTTATCATTTCCTCTCAGATTGATTGCAAATGTTCATCTCTAAAAATCAGTCTTAACTCCTGAGCCACACAAAAACAGGTGGTTGACTGGATTTGGCCTGCAGGGTATAATTCTATTTACATTACTGCTGAGCTTTATTTATCAGTGATGATGAAGTTGAGCTGCACAGGACCGAGAAAACCTTACCAGTGGCATAGATGAGTTGGCATGTATTTCTCTCCCTGTGAAAGGAGTTTAGAGATGGATGTCCAGGGCTGGTCTGGCAGTTTCACTATGTCAAAGAGACCTAGGCGTCTCTTTTCCAGCCCTGCTAACCTCAGGATATGTTTCTGTTCCTCAGGGTCATTCCACTGTCCCAGCTGCTGCACCACATCTGTATTCCAGACAGCAAAACACAAAGGGGGAAAAAGAGAGTATCTCCTCTTTCTTTTTTTAATCTCTTGGGGCTTTTCTTTGAAGTATAGTTAATGTAGAACATTATGTTAGTTTCAGTTGTACAGCAAAGTGATTCAGTTATACACACACATACAAACATACATTCTTCTTCAGATTGTTTTCCATTAGAGGTTATTATAAAATACTGAGCATGGCTCCCTGTCCTATGCAGTCAGTCCTTGTTGGCTATCTGTATTATATATGCTGCTGCTAAGTCACTTCAGTTGTGTCCGACTCTGTGTGACCCCATAGACAGCAGCCCACCAGGCTCCCCCGTCCCTGGGATTCTCCAGGCAAGAACACTGGAGTGGGTTGCCATTTCCTTCTCCAATGCGTGAAAGTGATATAGTAGTGTATAAATGTTAATCCAGAACTCCTAATTTATCCCCCCTCCCTCCTGCATCTACTGTATTTTAAGGAGATTCTCCAAGTCCCACCCAAGCCCACTGTTACCTTCTTGGCCAGAACGTGGTCATGTGACCACACAGCTCTGCAGAAGAGGTAGGGCAATATAGTATCTCCTCCAGCTGTTAATGTGCGTAGACAACTATTGCAATCCTGTTCCTGAGGGGACAAGAGAGAGGCTGGGACGAGTGTATGTAACAGGCAGGAAGAGATGAGTATCGTTGGAGAGATGAGTATCTTCCCCAAGGTCTTGTGGGAGCAGACTGGATTTGAACGGGGTCAGCCCAGCCTCCTGTTCACTTCTCCCCCTCCTGTGACTGGCCTTAAGCTTTGCCAGGAGGAACACATGCACAAGTTTAGGAATCAGGTGACGGGTGATTTTTACCCTTGCTGCTTCCAAAGACATTCCCAGGGTACCTATAAGGAAAAATGATGACCATCATTCTTCAGTGGAGAGCCCTGTAAAGGCTGGACCAGGTCACATGGCTGTAGTTGAAGCCTAAACCCGGCCTCCTACCTCCCCCTAAACATGAGTGTATATCTGGAGATCCTGCCAAACCATCTGTCCATCACAGAGCAGCGACCAACCTGCTGAGGCATGCACCCAGAGAGGACGCTGGCGGACCTTGCTGTAAGCCCACCGACCTACCACCCTGCATAAGAGCAAGGACGTGGCAGTGAGGAAACAGTGCCTGGATCTGTGGCCCCTTAAAGTGACCCTTCTCGCTGCTCTGGCTGAGAATTTAGCCAGCAGGTTCCCAACTTCTTATGCTGAGTGGGAAGCTATGTACGAAGTTTCAGACACTTTCCACATACAACATAAACTTCATACTACATACTTCTTTATACTACATATGTAGAAGGAATCTGAAACTTCATATTTTTGTGTCTACATATTTATGTATGTATACATATATAAATACGTGTATATGCATATTTATATGCAGTATGTAGATATGGATATAGATAAAGATATGGGTATCCAGCTGAGAGAGCATTTGAGTGCCTAAGTGTGTTAATCACTCAGTCGTGTCCGACTCTTTGTGACCCCATAGACTGTAGCCTACCAGGCTCCCCTGTACATGGGATTTCCCAGGCAAGAATGCTTGAGTAGGTTGCCGTTTCCTCCTCCAAGGGATCTTCATGAGCTAGGGATTGAACCTGGGTCCCCTGTATTGCAGACAGA
The DNA here is from genome assembly GCF_032452875.1 of Bos javanicus. Lineage (NCBI taxonomy): Eukaryota > Metazoa > Chordata > Mammalia > Artiodactyla > Bovidae > Bos > Bos javanicus. The sequence goes on from NC_083889.1 coordinate 37,218,777, forward strand.
TAGTTTACCATCTGAGCCAACAGGGCCTAGTATATTTGAATGCTTGCCAAATGCCAAATCATTTCTCTCACTTAATGTCTTAGTAGTCCTTTGGGGTACCATCATCATCTCCATTTTAAAGATGAGAAAATACAGTATTGAGAGCTTAAATAATCTTAGCTAAGACCACACAGCTAGTAACCTAGGCATTTAGACATGAGATTTCACTTTCAATTCTCTTGTTCCTGATTATAATACTGAAGGCACCCTGTGAGATAAAAGCTGTAATAGCGTTTTCAGCAGAGCTCATGGAATTACAAGGGGTGGAATGATTCATTTTGACTTGGGAGGTATAGGGAAAGCTTCCCAGAGGTGGTGACATTTGATCTGGACTCAAAAAATGATTAGGACCATGTGGGTGGGAAGGATGAAATCTGCTGAGACAAATGATTGTTGGCCAAAGATATTATACCGGGCTTCCCTGGTGGCTCAGTGGTAAAGAATCTGCCTGCCAATGCAGAAGACGCAGGTTCAACCCCTGGGTTGGGAAGATTCCCTGGAGAAGGAAACAGCAACCCACTCCAGTATTCTTGCCTGGAAAATCCCATAGACAGAGGAACGTGGTGAGCTATAGTCCATGGGGTTGCAAGAGAGTTTGACATAGTAACTAAACAACAACAACAAAGCTATTATATAATATACTCTAATAGTAAAACTAGCCCGGGTTGGTTAAGAGGTGAGAAATGGGTTTAGTGCCCTGTCCTCTGTGCACCTTCCTTTGACTATTACCATCACCCTAGAAATAGCTGATCCATATTTCTAAGGTGGGGTCTTGTCTTCGTGTGTTTCAGGGTTGTCTGTCACACTAGGGGACAGGGGCAAAGCCTCTCTCCCAGTAGATGACTTGCACTGAGTGGTGATGGTCTGGCATCAAATGGTTTGTTCCTCGCAGTTCTGTATTCATGACTCAGGTGTATCTAAACCTTCTGTGTGTTAGCATAAAGGGATCTATCTCGTCAATTAGAGAGGAGGTGGAAGTAGGTTTTAGTAATGAGGCTCCTGCATAATCACATCAGCAGGCTAAGGAGAGACCGTTAAATAGTTACTGGATTGTTTCATTAACATTTTCGCTGTGCCTACTGTGGACTCTGGAACTCTCTGGACAATGCAGTTGTCTATCGCCAAGCCAGAGATGGGAACATTGGTTGCACCACAGTCTACACCCCTATGATCAGGAGCCTCTGTCCATCTCAGGGCCCCAGAGAGATGCTACTAATCATCTCGAGTTGCTCAGGGAGACTCTGTGGAAGGTGCAGAGAGTGAGATGCCCAGGCACTGAAGGAGCATCAGGTGCCCCACCTTGAAACGCCTCCTGTGAGATCAGCCAACCTCACTGATGCACATTTCAAGTTGCCCTTCAGTTTTTTTCCTCAAGGTCATTGTTTCTCGAGAATTTTGTTTATGCTATTTCTTACTTTGTTTTGTTGGAGTACAGTTGATTTACAATATCATGTTAGTTTCAGGTATACAGCACAGTGATTCAGTTATACATAGGTATACATATATATGTATATATATATTCTTTTTCAGATTGCTTTCCCTTATAGGTTAGGTTATTACAAGATATTGAGTGTAGTTAAACTGAAAAACCACAGTAAGATGTAGATCCTTGCTGCTTTTTTTCCTCCTTCTCAGTTGAAAGGATTCTTTAAACGGAGCTGCGTCCTCCTGGGTGATAGACTGCAGGTCTCTCATCAGCAGGTCTAGCATTTGTTCACCTTCCAAATAAGGCATGCTGTAGGTACTCCGGCCCCCGAGAGGTCTTGAGCTGGTCAAGGAGTCAATTATTAAGCATTAAAAAGCAATTTGTCATCTAGCATTGTGAACTCTTGTGTTATTTTTAGGCCTGGTCTTTTGATTTATGTGGCGTGCAAGGACGGGGTCTCTCCCATGAACTTCTGGAGGGTTGATGGAAGAATAACCAGGGTGAGGGTGAAAAGACAAGTGTGGGTAGGACTCTGAATAACTTTGTGATAATCCAAAAATTCAGGAGTTTGAAGCAAGGACTTTGGGGTCAAATAACACTTCAGATCCCAGCTCTGCATCTTCTCGTTTTTATGACATTCACTGGGTTCCTTGCACCACTGAAGTTTCAGTTTCTTTACCTATAATGTGGACTAATTATAGTGTCTACCTCAGCAAATGGCTTGGAGGACAAAATGAGATAATGCACATAAAGCCATTTGCGGAATACTTGGTACTTAGCAATTATTTCATAATTGATACCTTTATTATTATTTCTTGAACTTTTCATTTCAACCTAGAACTGTCTAGCCTTTGAACTTTCTGTAAGGCCAGATGGGAGATGCATCTTGAATAATTAAAATATGGAAATCCAAACTGGAAGGTGTGAAAAAGAGGTCATTTAATCTAGGGGGTTGCATATTCTGGCCCTCTGGCTATGTCTAGCCTGCAGCTTTTCTTTTTTTTTTTAATAAAGTTTTCTTGGAACACATCTGTGCCCTTTTATGTATGTATTATCTGTGGCTTTTGTCATACTGCAGGGACAGTTAAGTAGTTGTGACAGAGACTCTATGAACTACATGGCCCTCAAAGCCTAAAATATTTTCTCACTGAGCCATTATTTTAAAAGTTTGTTGACCCCTGGTGTAATCCACTGAGGTTTTACCCCCGAAGGAACCGAGTCCCAGTCAGTCAGTTCAGTCGCTCAGTTGTGTCCTACTCTTTGCAACCCCATGGATTGCAGCACACCAGGCTTCCCTGTCCGTCACCAACTCCCAGAGCTTGCTCAAACTCATGTCCATTGAGTCAGCAATGCCATTCAACCATCTCATCCTCTGTCATCCCCTTCTCCTCCTGCCTTCAATCTTTGCCAGCATTGGGGTCTTTTCCAATGAGTCAGCTCTTTGCATCAGGTGGCCAAAGTATTGGAGCTTCAGCTTCAGCATCAGTACTTCCAATGAAGAATAAGGACTGATTTCCTTTAGGATTGACTGGTTTGATCTCCTTGCAGTCCAAGGCACTCTCAAGAGTCTTCAGAGGAAGGCAAAGACCTGTGGAGATAAGCAGCCAAGTCTCTAATGTGAATTCCCTGACTCCTGTGCCAACGCTCCCCCCATTATGCAGGCTGCCTTCTGGCTTGGCAAGGAAGGGGATTATACAAGGTATAGAGAAAAGCTCCTGCCGCTTGAAAACTGTTTCAAATAGACCAGCAAATGGCCAGCAAGTAGACCAATTGTGTCACAGAGGAAATGTTCTCCTAGAGGTACAAGATCAGCACTGAGGTGGTACAGGATGGCACCTACCCCTCCGTTACCATATCAGCTGAAGGTGTTCTAGTCTCATGCTCAATTTTCCCCAGCCCAGCAACCCGTGGGTGGGGAGGGGACACACTTCCACTGTTCCTCCAGTATGTGGTTGCGGTGGGTGGGCATAGTTGATGATGACCAAGTATGAACCTTCCTGGGAGAGAAAGCTGGTGGGGGAGGTTGTTTTCATAGGCTTTTTTGATTCAGAGTCTGTCCCCATCTTTTGATTGCCTTGTATTTTTCCTTTTGTTATTTCCTGCATGAAGCACTTCATTTATTCCTCCCAGCAGCCTTACAAGGTAGGAAACTATTGATACCATACATTTACAGGGGAGGAATGGAAGCTCACAGCGATGAATAATTTGTTCAAGGTCACAAGGTCAGTGGTGGAGCCAAGCCTGAATGAAGCCTGTCAGATTCCAAAGAAAGGAAGGCGCATACTGGAAGTGAGGGAAGAATGTTGGCTTGAGTGCAGGCTATGCCTATTGTTGTTGTCAATACTGAGATCATCTTGGGTTGACTCAAATGCATTCTTAAACTCTTTGCTATAATGTCTCCAGTGTGTTTCATTAAAATGTGAGTTCACCCATAGGAAGGTCAGACCAGACAGGCAATAAATCATGTCTGTATGCAAAGTGGCGAGACCCCCATCCTTAGTACAGGGCAGAGGAGTATGTCTGTCATGTTCATCTATGTGTCCCCAAACCCTCAAACAGAGCCTGGTGTGTATTAGGAGCTTGGTAAATATTTGTGGAGTGTGGACAAACTGGATGGGAAATGTTATGAGTTAAAATACCCAAATGTAACGGGGTTGCTATGCAGCAAAAGAAAACCCAACCTGGGCAAAGGGGTCCAGACACAAACCTGGAGATGGAAAGCTTCAGGCTTGCCGGTCAGGAGGAGCGGCAGTGGGTAACAGACACCCAGATGTGAGCAAGTCCCAGTCTCTGATGGCTCCTCATACTTCTCTGCCCTGTGTGCAAGATGGACTCCGCCTCTGGACAGAAATGTTAAGGGGAACTTAGGGCCGCTTTTCTCCTGCTAGAAAAGGAGAGCTGATTACAGACTTGGAGGAAATGAGGCACACTGATACTGGCGGAGCGTCCAAGGCACAGAATTGAAACACACACGGCGTGTCTGCTATGTCAGGGAACTCCAAGGAGGAGGAGAACTCTGGGGCTGGATCACGGGTATGGTGGATGGGAAAACTCCCATGTCACCCAGGGGCTGGAAGCATTGAAATCAGAGCCCCATGTCATTGATTTACTCATTCTAGTGGAGAACCTCTGTGGGCAGGGTGCTTTGCTACAATTAGTGTTCCACAAAACAGTTTCTGCCCTCAAGTGAAAGTCACTCAGTCGTGTCTGACTGTTTGCAACCCCATGGACTATAGAGTCCGTGGAATTTTCTAGGCCAGAATACTGGAGTGGGTAGCCTTTCCTTTCTCCAGGGGATCTTCCCAACCCAGGGATCAAACCCATTGCAAGCTGATTCTTTACCAGCTGAGCCACAAGGGAAGCCCAAGAATACTGGAGTGGATAGCCTGTCCCTTCTTCTGCGGCTCTTCCTGACCGAAGAAGATCGAACCAGGGTCTTCTGCATTGCAGGTGGATTCTTTACCAACTGGGCGATCAGGGAAGCTCTTCTGCCCTCAAGGAGCATCCATTAGAATGTGGGTGATAGTCACATAAATAGTACAAGACTGCAAGTAGAAAAATATTACCCAGAAGATGGGAGTGCGATTCAGACCTGGACAACGGAATGGTCTAGGAATGGAATGAAGTGGACGAGCTGTGGGGTTCAAGAAAAAGGCGGAAAGGGCTATGTAGTCATGAAGGCATTTACTGTATATCTTTGCTGCAGTTGGGGGTTGGGCCTTGAGGTTAAGAATGGTTAAGTTGTACGGTTTCTTGTGAATAATCTTCACACTGAGCCTCCGTTTGACAAGCCCATGACTAGTACTCCAGTTAGTACTAGCTGCTGTTTGGCTAATTTTTTCTCAGATTGTTACTGTATTTATATTATCTTAGAGAAAGGGTAAAGATTATCAGTGTTTTAAAGGTAGTGAATCATAGTGAGGAAAAAATCTCATGTTTGTATATCAGAAGAGTTTCCTTTTTAATCAGTCTGAAATTACTGCTTTGGATGAGGAATCAAAAAATAACTTTCCTGAAGAGTTAAATTCTCAACTCAGCTTCACTTATGTTGAGTTACTAGCCAAGGTAGTGTGTTGTTATGGTGTCTATGAAGTTTGCTGTTAATTGTTTGATTCGGTTTTCTAAGAGGGGTAAAAGATTTGCTACATTTTGCCATATGGAACAGTGGGAGTAAGTAAAGTTTTTTTTTTAAAGGGAGATGCATTATCCAAGTGAAGGGCTGAGGTTTTCCAGCTGGATTTGTCTCATTGGCTTCACCTCTCACTCCTTTGATGTGAATGGTGATTGATCTGTGGTTCAAGTCACCACCTGTCTGACAGCTAGAGAGGCTGACCTTTTGCTGTTTGTGTGACAACGGACTTTAATTATTAGCCTGAACGTGTGGGTGTCCCCACACCCTCATGCCGCTTGCACATTAATTAACATCTTCCCAGTCCTTTGTGACTGGAAACTTACTGGAGAAGAGGGGCAATTTTCCTTTGGAGTTGACTGGTAAGGTTTGTTTGTTTTTTTTTTTTCTTTTTTTGCCTAATTATTTGCCATTTGGCCATTATTAAATGCTTTCATTGAAATGAATAAGGGAAATGGAAGAGGAGTTGGGTGAAGCAGTGTTCTGCCAAGACAGATCATTAGCAAGAAGTTAGTAGGAATGACTCATGAAAATTAACTGATGTTAAGTGAATTATTTCTAATGTGAATTTTTATTTTCATCTGGTGAGAGGGTGGGCCACCTTTTTTAAAAATGGAAGTATTATGTGCATAGCTTTCTGTTTCTAAATTTTTCAGGAAGTAAAGTTTCAGTTACGTAAGTTTTATAGAGGATGGTTGGGGCTTTCAAGTTTTACAGATTAACGTGTGCAGACCTTAGGAAGGCTGTCAGTTTTCCTGACCCAACTGAGGAATGAGTAGCTGACTTCTCATTGGTGACAGGCTGGTGAAAACCAGCCCAGTTACCCAAAGTCACTTTGATCTCAAAATGATTTTACACAGCCACTTGTGTTTGAGGCCCATTAAAAAATGAAATTCCATGCTGTAACTCCTAATTAAATTAATTATCTTAATTAAGAATCAGTTTGAGTTGTCAGCTCAGTGGTATCCCACACCAGAAGGCCTATCTCATGTGAAGTCTTTGTATCTCAACACACTGCTAAAGGAACTTTAGCGGGGCAATAGTTCATTTTATCCTGTGTCATGGTTATGGCCCAGGTTACTTAGCTTGTGACCTACAGTACTTCAATCTGTGCACTCTTTCTTTTGAAATAGTGTCTTATTAAGTAAGGAGAAAGAGCTTTGTGGCTTGCTTCTAATTGCTGCAGAATTTTGCACAGCTAAACAATGGAATCAGAAGGATCCACCTACAATTAAAGCCTGATTCAGTAAGTTACAGAAGGTTATATATGATGCAAGACAAAAAAGATTGTAAAATAAAAAGTCTTTATTCCCTGAAGATAATAGTCATTTTAAAGTGCTGCTCTTTTTAAACCAGAATGTTTAAAGATACTCTGTAGCCTATAAATCACATGGCAAGGTAATATAAATAGGATGATATGGCTTCAAAAAAAAAACCAAAAAAACCTCACTTGTGTCTTATACATATTAAAATGCATGCATAGTAATAGCTGTAACTATTAAACTATATTTTAGAAGCTTTCTGTTTAAATGAGGAAGAAAATATGATATAGATGATTAAAATGTATCATCTAATCAGAGAGCCTGGCCTGCCTGAGAAGTATTCTGAACTGGAAACTGACCATTCAAGAATTCTAGATTTTTGATGCAGCTCTTCCAGTTCCTACTAACTAGCACTCTGGCTTTAGACTAGTCATTTCATCTGTTTTGCTTTTAGGATTTTCATCTACAAAATGAGATGTTCAAATATGTGATTTTTTTTTTAAATGAACTTCTTTTTGAGCCTTGAAGACCTCTCTCTGATTAAATATTGGTAAGCTCTGGAATGAACCATGTGGATGAATCTTGCCCCCTTCTTCCCTGGAACTCCTTACTGCATGCAAGGGGCAGGGAAACCTGGGAAGTTTGTGAACACACTGTCTATCTGGAACTTGACTGAAATGAATGTTGAAATGAAGGCAGAGGTATCAAATGGGAGAACCAGACCACTAACTGTGAACTGGGCTTAACTCTTTAGGGAAGCCTTTGCTTCTCATGTTTATGCATCTGATTTAGTGGTTCTCAAAATGCGATCCTCCGATCAAGAGCATCAGCATTATCAGCACCTGAGAACTGGTTAGCAGTGCAAATTCTCAGGCTGTGCCCACCCGAGACCCATTGCCAAGCAGAAACTCTGGGTGTGGGGACCTAGCAGTCTCTGCTTAACAAGCCTTCCAGGTGATTCTGTTGTACAAGAAAATTTTAGAACCAGTGATCTAAGTTGAACCCAGACCACAGGCGTTATCAAATGGAGAAACAAGAAGATCAATAAGAGGGAAAAGAGAATGTTATTCTAATGTTAAATGGTGGGGATGTAGGGGCTGTAGGGTGGGCCAGGGTTACCTGAGATGATAACTAAAGTCCTGTCCAACACCAGAGCTCTGATTTTAATAGCATCGCTAAGATCCCTCAGATCAAGTTTTAAAATGATGGCTATGGCAATGAGGTTTTCCAAGGAAAAGGCGTGCACACAGGAGGGAACTTTTTGTTTAATTGAAGTATAGTTGATTTACAGGGTTCCAGGTGCATAGCAGCGTGATTCAGCCGTATATGCATCTTCTTATTCAGATGCCTTTCCATTGTAGATTATTAAGAGATACTCAATTAGTTCCCAGTGCTATACAGGAGGTCTTTATTGTTTATCTTTTTTATATACTGTAGTATCTGTTAGTTCCAAATTCCTAATTTAATTAAGAATTAATTTCCCTTTCCCCTTTGGTAACCATAATTTTGTTCTCTGTGTCTATGAATCTATTTCTATTTTCTAAATGAGTTCATTTGTATCATTTTTTTTAGATTCCACATGTGTATCAGATATTTGCCTTTCTCTGTCTGATTTCACTTAGTATGAGAATCTCTAGGTCCATCCATGTTGCTGCACATAATATTTATCCTTTTTTGTGACTGAGTAATATTCTAGTCTCTCTGTTTGTTTCACGTCTTTATCCATTCCTCTGTCAGTGGACATTTAGGTTACTTGTATATCTTGGATATTGTCTGTCCTGCTGCTGTGAACATTGGGGATGCATGTATCTTTTCGAATTAAAAGTTTGGTCTCTTCCAGATATAGGCAGAGGAATTGGACTACCAGATCACATTGTAGTTCTATTATTAGTTTAAGAAACCTCTGTACTCTTTTCCATAGTGGCTGCACAGTATGAGAGGTAAAATTTAGTTCTTAATTGATAGTCAGGAGAAACCTAACAATATAAAGTCACAATGAACTTAAAAGAGAAACACTCATCCTTGCAGAAATACAGGGTTTATTGGCAAAGCAAGAGCACATGGCTTTTCAGATACCTGATCCTTTCACCCCTGCTTTCTTCTATGCTTGAGAGCTATGAATTTCAAACCATAGAATCTTTAGTTGGAAAATGCTGAGCTGTCAGTTACAGTGAATTTGAATCTTTTCAGAAATCGTCCATTGGAACCCAAAGAGTAATCTCCCCTATGGCTCTGTGGATTTAAACCACTGTCCTAGTTGCAGGATCAGTTCTATCACCTCACTGAAAACCCTGGAAATACTCACTGGATCCTCCTTAAATCTCCTTGGACACACATCACCCCTCAGGGTCCTGACTTTTCTTTAAGATCTACTGTTGTTATGAATGTGGACTCTCATTCCAAACAGAAGCAGCAATCAACATGTAAAACCAGAGCTTCTGAGTGTTTTGAGTGCACTAACAGTGGAAAGATGGATATAAACTATTATGCAGAGAATGGATAAACACAGAGTCCTACTATGTAACATAAGGAACTGTTTTCAATATGCTGCAATAGGCCATACTGGAAAATAATATGAGAAGTATATATGTATAACTGAGTCACTTTGCTGTGCAGTAGAAATTAGCACATTGTAAATCAACTGCACTTCTGTGAAATAAATTTTTTGGAAAAGTGGAAAGATGGTGGGTAGAGATGAAAGCCAGTAACATTTATGTAGCCTTGACTCCAAAGGTTTCTGATCCATTATTTCCCAGATTTTCCTGGACTGAGAAATCCAGTATACCCCCAGAGGCTGCTTTCCTGTTCTTCTTCATCTACCCATTTAATCCTTTTTGTTATGAAACACTTTAAAATACTAGAATTTTTGGCAGGACATTTTAAGGGAGTAGAATTCAACCTTTTTTTATTTTCTTTTTAAAGCGAGCTTTGGAAAATTGAAAGAAAAATTTCCTATGTCATCTGCTCAGTGAACACATAATTTTTTTTCAGAAAACTTGGCTTGAAATTGTCCTATGCTTCTTCACCCTTATTAGTAATAATTCACCCATTGATACTAAATGGATAAATAAGTTAATTCCACAAATTTTAGGCTGAATATCAATGTTGTAGCATACATTATTGATTACAAAAATAATTTATACTCACTGATCAAAATTTGGCAGTGCAGTTTGGAAGGATTCAAAATATACTATTGTATTCTATAACATACTAGTTGAGAACCATTTGTCTACAGGCAACCTCAGTGTAGTCATATATGTATATTATTTATGCAATTATATCTTTCTATTTTCTGTCTCTAACAAGGCGTAGTCTGTTTGACTGAAGGACTATGCCTTATTCTTCCTGTTAACCTGGTGACCAAATGAGGCGTAGATTATGCTAAATTGTGATTTGTTGAAGGCGTACATGAGAATATTTTCTCTCTCTCTCTCTCTCTCTCACACACACACACACACACACACACACACACCCCACCCATTCACTTTTTTTTCCTCTAGACCCAAAGTGAAAGAAAGTGAAAGTCGCTTAGCCATGTCCGACTCTTTGCGACTCCATGGACTATACAGTTGATTGAATTCTCCAGGCCAAAATTTACCAGCTGTACTCCAAGGGAAGCCTAAGAATACTAGAGTGGGTAGCCTACCCAGCGGATCTTGCTGACCCAGGAATTGAACTAGGATCTCCTGCATTGCAGGCGTATTCTTTACCAATTGAGCTATCAGGGAAGCCCTGCCCCACTAGATGTAAAATGGTTTTTTCTTTCATTGTCATCATCTAGTGCCCATATCAAAATGTCCAGCATATATCCACTAAATCCAAGGTAATTAAATGGCAGCCCCAGCCAGCGAGAGCTCCCTTCTAAATATGACTAGATAATTACCCCCGACTTTTTCAAGTGAGAGTCTAATTATTACCTTACTTACGCCATGACTCCCTCTGCCAGCTAACTCATCTCATAACTTTCCTTAAGATGATAAGGTACAAATAAGTATACAAATTGGAGCATATAGAGATGGCGTTTTTCCACTTGAACTGAGATCCCGGTTTCTAGCTGTGGTTACCAAGTGGTAGAATAAATACTTTCACTGAGCAAAATCAAACAGCATGAGGCATTCCATGACCAGAGCTGATTTCAGCAAGATATCAAGGCCAAAATATTGTAACTTCCCAAATGTTGCAAGGGTCTCTGTGAGCCACTGCTGGGATTTCAGGCACATGAGCACTTTTTTTTTCTCCTGTTTGTTTTTCTTCTATCTTTGATTGATCCATCAAATAAATGGCTGGTAGGTACTTTCCTAAAAAACTTAATTTTCTCTTTCCACTATTTGGCTGCTACAAATGGGAATACTAACAATGAAAAGATGAAAGAACATGGATAGTCCAGAAAGAACATACTAGGAGACTCAAAGATGCAATTTTATGAGGCAGAAATGTTGAAAGGCACAGGGTGCTGTGTGATCAGCCATCCAAGATGGCTGTTCTCTTGCCTTCTGTGTATCTCCTGCTCTGCCAGTCCCTGCCTCACCTGTCCTCTGCCCACCTGAGTGACCTTCCCTCTTAATTGCAGAGCCTAATTTATATACTTGTCAGTTCCTACTATAACTGGTAACCTCTTGCTATGTCTTGCCGGTTGTTTTCAGCACATAATGGGTATTGTTCTAGGACCGTGCTTAAGACGTGTAAGATCCTCCCTATCTACTAAGCCACTGAAGTCTCTGTCACTTACTCCAGGCTCTTCTTCAGTCATGAAGGTGTGTAAGCACAGGGCTTGCAGAAATGTGGGGTGCAGCCCAACTGGTGCAATGGCCAAAACTGTGTAATTTTTAAAGAAGTAAACTAGGTCCTAATCGCAATACCTCTTATTCTGGAGTCTCAGTTTACTCATCTATGAGATGAGCTGATTCAGTTTGACCCCTTCCCACATGTTTTTCTTTTATTTTGTGTTTTAATTTTATTGGAGTACAGTTGATTTACAATGTTGTATTAGTTTCAGGTGTACAGCAAAGTGAGTCACATGGACATGTAAATATATTCATTCTTTCCCAGATTCTCCTCTCTCGTAGCTTATCACAGAATATTGCATATAGAGTTCCTTGTGCCATCCGGTAGGTCTTTGTTGACTTCTGTTTCTTATGTAGTAGGGTGTATATGTTCATCCCAGACTCCTGATTTATCCCTACCTCCATGTTTCCCCTTTGGTATCCATAAGTTTGTTTTTGATATCTGTACATCTACTTTGTAAACGAGTTCATTGGTATCATTTAAAAGAAATTAGATTCCACATTCCACAAATATATGCTATCCTATATTTGTCTTTCCCTGTCTGACTTCCTTCACTTAGTATGATAATGCCCAGGCCCATCCATATTGCTGCCGGTAGCATTATTTCCTTCCTTGTTCTGGCTATGTAGTATTCCACTGGATATATGTACACCGTCTTCTTTATCCATTATTCTGTCAGTGGACAGTTATGTTGCTTCCATGTCCTGGCTATTGTAGATGGTGCTGCAGTGAACACTGGGGTGCGTGCACCTTTTCTAATTATGGTTGTCTCTGGGTATTTGCCCAGGAGTGGGATTGCTGGATCGTATAGTAGTTCTATTTCTAGTTTGTTAAGGAATCTCCATGCTGTTCTCCATAGTGATTGTAGCAATTTACATTCTCACCAACAATGTAGGAGGCTTCCCTTTTCTCCATAGCCTCTCCAGCATTTATTGTTCGTAGGTTTTTTAATGATGGCCATTCTGACTGGTGTGCCACGTGGTTTTTCTTAATTATAATACTCGTAGCTGACATTGTTGCACTGTCCCTGTGTCAGGCACTGTCCTGAGGGCTTCCTCTGCATTTTCTGTTAATCCTCAGAATATTATCATCTGCCTCCATTTTACACAGAAAGGCTCAAAGAGGTGAAATAATTCTTAGTCCATAAAACTACTTAGTGGCAAAGCTGAGATGCTGACTCGAGCATGTTTAATACCAGAATTTGTGCTCTTAACCTTTACTGTCTCTGGCCTCCAAAGAGGTAGTAATAATTTGTTGCAAGGTAGGGTTTCTAAACTACTCGTTGACCAGCAGGTCCCTAAGGGCCCCCCAGGGAACCTCTGGTAATGTCTGGAGACATGGATAGTTATCACCAGTAGGAAGAGGAATCCTACTGGCATCTGGTGGATAAAAGTCAGGGATGCGAATCAACACTGTACAGTGGGAAGCACAGACCCTCGCAACAAAGGTTTATCCAGCACAAATTGTCCATATGGCCAAGGTCAAGAAACCCTGCTCTAGGCCCAGCCTAGGAACGTCCTCTTCACCAACTGTCACAGAAGATAAATGATAAGTGCCTATCCTTAACGGATGTCACCTTTGTTTTTAGAGTTGAGTATACAAGTGCATCGCAGAACATCTCTGTATTTAAGAGCCTCTGACTTTGGTACAAGACAGACTTAGGTTCCAATCCCTGTTCTATCCCTGGTTTTCTTTAGGGCCATCATTTATACTGTTAAACCTCATGTTTCTCATCCCTCAAGTGGAGATACTCCTTCCCTATCTTGGAATGACTGGGACACAGTGAGTGCCTAGTTAATCATCCCAGCCATCTCTCATCGTCCTCTTTCCTTTTATGAATACCTCAGGCATCCAGCGCGTGTACAGATGGCCAGGTATGCTCCTAGCTCTGCCAGTAATGCTGGCAGGACCCACAGACTGTCATTCATGGACTGGTGCTCAGTGTCTTCAACACACAGGAGACGGAGTAGGCGAAATGCACCCAAAGAGAAGCAGCTGTAAAGTCACGGTGGCCGCGTGTGGTTGCAGGAGGCGGGGTGGTGGGAGGAAGAGAGTCCAGGAATCTTGGCCCCCAGCCAAGGTGTCGACTGCACTGGACTAGCAGCGTTGGCTAGTTTTATTGTAGAATAAATTGTTGCTCTATAATGTAAATGGAAAATTAACTTATGTAACCAATCAAAGAAATCCCTGATTCTTTGTGCAAACATTCCACTCAGATAAGCTGAAGATTTATGTATTTTCTTTCAAAAGACCTTTTTCTGCACTAGACAGGGTGGGGAAAAAGAGTGCATGCTGAAGAGGGACGGGTGGTGAGGTAGAGGAATTTCCCTGATGGAAAGGCCACAGATGAAAATGTGTATTTGACAGATGTAGTGCTGGGTTCATGTAACTTTAAGGTAAAATGTAAGGTTTCAGGTAGACTGTTGAGAAGGTGACATTAAATATGCCCTTTTCCTTCTTAAAGAAAAGATCATTATCGTCCTGTGCACATTATTTATTTATTTAGGTCAGTGTGAGGATGGAAGGAGGAGGAAGGAAAATGAGGGTTCAATTCAGTTCAGTCACTCAGTCGTGTCCGATTCTTCGCGACCCCATGAATCGCAGCACGCCAGGCCTCCCTGTCCATCACCAACTCCCGGAGTTCACTCAAACTCATATCCATCAAGTCGGTGATGCCATCCAGCCACCTCATACTCTGTCATCCCCTTCTCCTCCTGCCCCCAATCCCTCCCAACATCAAGGTCTTTTCTAATGAGTCAACTCTTCGCATGAGGTGGCCAAAGTATTGGAGTTTCAGCTTTAGCATCAGTCCTTCCAATGAACATCCAGGACTAATCTCCTTTAGGATGGACTGGTTGGATCTCCTTGCAGTCCAAGGGACTCTCAAGAGTCTTCTCCAACACCACAGTTCAAAAGCATAAATTTTTCGGCACTCAGCTTTCTTCACAGTCCAACTCTCACATCCATACATGACCACAGGAAAAACCATAGCCTTGACTAGACAGACCTTAGTTGGCACAGTAATGTCTCTGCTTTTGAATATGCTATCTAGGTTGGTCATAAGTTTCCTTCCAAGGAGTAAGCGTCTTTTAATTTCATGGCTGCAGTCACCATCTGCAGTGATTTTGGAGCCCCCAAAAATAAAGTCAGCTGCTGTTTCCACTGTTTCCCATCTATTTCTCATGAAGTGATGGGACCAGATGCCATGATCTTCGTTTTCTGAATGTTGAGCTTTAAGCCAACTTTTTCACTCTCCTTTTTCACTTTCATCAAGAGGCTTTTTAGTTTCTCTTCACTTTCTGCCATAAGGGTGGTGTCATCTGCATATCTAAGGTTGTTGATATTTCTCCCAGCAATCTTGATTCCAGCTTGTGCTTCTTCCAGCCCAGCGTTTCTCATGATGTACTCTGCATATAAGTTAAATAAGCAAGGTGAAAATATACAGCCTTGACGCACTCCTAAGAGGCTCCAAATAAGACCTCTGATCCATTAGGCTACAGACAGAAAAGAAAAAAGAGGATTGGAAGTCATATCTGGCATGCTGAGCTTCCCAAAGAACCAGTTAGCTGATCTGAGCAAAATAATGTATGTGCAGGGCTTTTTTTCCATTGTCTTTCACTCATAGTGAAAGGCTCCAACATCACTGCAGATGGTGATTGCAGCCATGAAATTAAAAGACGCTTACTCCTTGGAAGGAAAGTTATGACCAACCTAGATAGCATATTCAAAAGCAGAGACATTACTTTGCCAACTAAGGTCTGTCTAGTCAAGGCTATGGTTTTTCCTGTGGTCATGTATGGATGTGAGAGTTGGACTGTGAAGAAAGCTGAGTGCCGAAACATTTATGCTTTTGAACTGTGGTGTTGGTGGGTATGAGGTGGGTAGTGAGAGGCTAATGCCATGGAGAATTAGCCATTTTGATTTAGGGAGATGTCCAAGCAAAACAAAACAGTATCTTTTCCCTGCTCAGCTAGTCCCGAAGGCATGATTGAGACTGCTGACTTGTAGGCTGTTTTATACTACTTTCCCAGGCAATACTGCTGGCTTTGTTGGCACAGCCATCCTGGGAGGCAGGGAATGGAGGAATGGTTTTTATAGTTGAACACAAGTGGATTCTCTGAGCAGGTCCTGCTGCTGCTGCTGCTAAGTCGCTTCAGTTGTGTCCGACTCTGTGCGACCCCATAGACGGCCACTAGGAGCCCCACTAGGCTCCTCTGTCCCTGGGATTCTCCAGGCAAGAATACTGGAGTGGGTTGCAGTTTCTTAGTCTGGCTCAAGTTATAATTACAAAGTCAAATCTAGGACAGGAGCCCCATCCCAGAATCCTAAACTAGGCTTCTTACCGTTGTGGTACTAAAGCCTTAGAAATAACTGAGATGTTAGGGCATCTCTGTAAGATAAAGCACTGAAAGCCTGTGGGGGTTAAAATATACACACACCCACATATGTATGTACATATGAATGCACATTTATTGTCAATCTAAGTAAATAAAGGACTCCCCAATGGCTCAGCAAGTAAAGAATCCACCTGCAGCGCAGGAGATGCAGGAGACCTGGGTTCCATCCCTGGGTCGGGAAGATCCCATGGAGAAGGAAATGGCAACCCACTCCAGAATTCTTGCTTGGAGAATCCCATGGACAGAGGAGTCTGACAGGCTACAGTCCATGGGGTCTCAACAGTTGGACAGGACTGAGCATGCACACAGGAAGTAAATAAAGGAGAAAATAACCAGGATAATAAATGTGAACTGTCTCTGCCCTGGTGTTTAGGAGAGAATCCGTGGGGACTGTGGAAAACTAGAGACTGTCCCAGGGAGGAGGGCTGCCTATTCAACTCTAGCTGATCTCTGCTTCTTGGGGACTTGAGCTCAAGGTGGCCAGATCTTCAGAGTCCTTTTTTGGTTTTACTTTTTTTTTTTTTTTTTAAGAGAAGCTATTGTTCAGATTTTGGGTTGGCAAACCACAACCTGCAGATGAAATTCAGCCCAGCACCTGTTTCCATAAAGTTTTATTGGGAGATAGCCAAACCCTTCTGCTTGCAGGGTATTAGCTTAATGGCTGCAGCAGCAGAGTTGAATAACTGTAGAGTCAGGGACGATAGGGTTGTCAGAACCTCCCATACCTTCTACTTGGCCCCTTATAGACAGAGTTTTCTGACCTCTGGTGTAGACTTAATTAAACCCTCATGTGGGCCAATTGCCATGTCCATACATCTAGCCTGCCATCTTGGACCCTCAGAGGCCTCTCTTACCCTTGCTCACTCCTTCTTCTTTTTGTGAGAGTTGGGTTATAAAGAAAGCTGAGCGCTGAAGAATTGACGCCTTTGAACTGTGGTGTTGGAGAAGACTCTTGAGAGTCCCTTAGACTGCAAGGAGATCCAACCAGTCCATCCTAAAGGAAATCAGTCCTAAATATTCATTGGAAGGACTAATACTGAAGCTGAAACTCCAATACTTTGGCCACCTGATGCGAAGAACTGACTCATCTGAAAAGACCCTGATGCTGAGAAAGATTGAAGGCAGGAGGAGAAGGGGACAACAGAGGATGAGATGGTTGGATGGCATTACTGACTTAATGGACATGAGTTTGAGTAAATTCTGGGAGTTGGTGATGGACAGGGAAGTCTGGCGTGCTGCAGTCCATGGGGTCGCAAAGAGTTGGACAGGACTGAGCAACTGAACTGAACTGAGCAGTTCGTAGCGATCACTTAGACCCCTGGATCTCATACTTACAGCCCACTTTCAGACTCCTTTGGAGGAGTCTGAAACACTGGGATGAACAGGCTCCATGTCCAGATTCAGCAGGTCTGGGTAGGGACTGACACTCTTCCTGATCCATGAGTTCCCTGGGGAAGCTGGTACTGCTAGCCTGAGGTCACACTTTGAGAAGTGTGTCACACTTTGAGAAGGCCCAGTACTCCTGGTCTTCAAGCAGAAGATGGAGTTGACCAAGAAAGATGAATAAAGTCTCTAGAACCCCTAAGAAAGACGGAGCATCTGCATGGCCCAGAAAGGGGTGGAATGAGTTCTCTGGAGTCTCAGAGTTTTGGAGTTGCTCTGTTTCCTCAATTAGAAGAGCATCCCTTGGAATTCCTCCGGACTCAGCTCCCTTAGCCTGAAAAGAGGCTCTAATTGTATGAAAAGTGTTCAGTACAGGGAGACCTGGTTTGATTGCACTTTGTTGGGCTTAGCAGATACTGTGTTTCTTACAAAGTGAAGGTTTGTGGGTACCCTGCCTTGCGCAAGTCTGTCATTTTTCCAACAGCATTTGCTCATTTCAGGTCTCTGTGTGTCACATTTTGGCAGTTCTCGCAATATTTCAGGCTTTTTCATTGTTATTACATCTGTTATGGTGATCTGTGATCAGTGATCTTTGATGTTACTGTAAAGGTTAGGATTCACTAAAGACCCGGATAATGGGTAGCATTTTTTGCAATAAATATTTTGAAGGTATATGCATTTTTTTAGACATACCATTGCATACTTAGTAGACTACAGTGTAGTGTGAACATAAGTGTGCATTGAGAGACCAAAAAACCCATGTGACTTGCTTTGTTAGGATATCCACTCTATTGCAGTAGTCTGGAATGGAGCCTGCAGCAGTGTCATGAAGAGAGGCTGTAGCTCACTAATCCAGTGTTCATGACATTTGTGAGAAGCACAGGAACTTGTCCATTAGTCCTGGAGTACCTTGTTTCTCCAGCCGCTCCCCTTGACCTGTCACTTTCTTAGTGGTATAATTGCATGCTCCCATACCTGGCCACACCCAGGGCCCATAATATTTAGATCACCCCAAACCCAGGATGCATAGAATGAGAAGAGTTAGATGAAGGCTGGCAGTTACTAGTGATTTGGATTTCAATAAGCTTCAGTTTCTTTATCTGTGGTAAAGGAATCTTGATATAACTTTGAAGGGTTGTCAGGAGGGTTCAGTGAGATGATGTGTGTGTGTGTAGTAAGTGTTACCTATAAATCTGGCTTATAGTCCCTCCACTAATGCTGAGAGCCATCACCTTGGATATCCCAAAGGACTTCTGACCTTTGGAGTGTCTGTGGGTACCACCTGGTACCTTTGATTCGGCTTTGTCAGAGCATCCCTCCAAGAGGGATCCCCGTTTTCTCGGGGCAGCTGTCTCTGTCTAATCACTGACCATGACCTTCTTTCATTCTTCATGTTTCTGATTGCCAGTAATAAAGCTCTCCTCCTTGCCACTAGCTGAACCCCTCTTCTCTGCTTCTTTCTGCATGGGCTCCTAGCAGCCCTTCCTTCCACAACTGCCCCAGCTGTGAAGAGCTAAGCACCAAAGACTCTGCCAGCCTCGGCCCCAGCAGGGCTCCACGCATGCCATTTAAGGGAAGAGGAATGTGGCTCCTGCCAGATGAGTCAGGGGCTGCTACCGCAGAGCAGGGGTGCTAAATAATTTACCACAGCAGCCTGCTCTGACATCCATCTGGGCCTGTCCCCTTGTGACCCTGGAGACACACCAGCAGGGTTCCTGCTTACACTGGTGTCCCGGAGAGCAGGCAGAATAAACAAAGCAGCAGGCAAACTGCCCTGGCCGTCAGTGGCTCTGCGGGCCTCAGAGTCAGGGAAGAAGGCAGGCAGGGTTGGGGGAGTGCTGATCTGAGGGTGCTGACGGCCACTCCAGTCAGAGGGCTTGGGATGGTGCCTCACTGTCCTGACTCTAGTACGTTTGCACTCAGACTCCGTTAATGTTTTTTAAGAACCTGCTCTGTGCTTGGTAATTTTGCCTGTATTATCTCGTGTAATCCAGAAAGTTCCTTGAGGCAGCAACTATCAGATGAAGCTCATGAGAAAAAGCTAGTAATAAGGTGCAGAGTCAGGGTTTGACCTTGGACATACCCCACCTATCACTCAGAGGTTCCTGGCCATCAGGGACATTTCTCTCTCCTCCAGACAGTGATTCTCCTGGAGTTCAGACTCCCACATGTTAGGCCAAACATTACCCATTTCTCTGAAGTGACTCAGGTTATGGTGGATAAGTAAACCTCTACCATTGCTCGTTTTGGCTGGAAATTCGAGTTCAGGTGTATTTTGTGTGTTTGTTTTTGTAGTTTGAACTTAGTGTTGGCTTGGTCCTCTGCTGGCTAGGAGATGGTGTTCACGGTTGAGGGCCTTGTCCTATGAACTTCCTCTCTGAGAGAATGTGAGGGTCTTCAGGCAAGGTTCCCAGGTTCTCCTCCAGGGCCTCATTGAGCCTGGAGAATAGTGGAGGAATGGGAGCACAGGCCTGGAGGAGTAGAATGATGAATTGGAACAGAACCAGATGCTGGTGAGGCTTTTTCTCAGCTCAGCATGTCAGGAAGACTTGGTTCTGCAACTCTAAGAAGGTAATTTTGCATAATACATCACACGAAAAATCTACCTTCCTAGCCACTCTCATTAAATGCACAGTTCACCTCAGTGTGATAGCTGGGCAGGTCTCCGATTTCTGTTTTACAGTTGATAATATTAGTACCTAACACTTACCGAGTGTTCCTGGTGTGTCTGAAGCAGTGCAGAATGCCTTGCAAAGATTGTTTGAACTCCTATAACAAGAAAAGAGATTACAATCAGTTCTCACCATTTATTCACATTTTTCCAAGAAGGCTTCTAAAGAACCGAGAGTTTAAGTAATTTCCCAGTGGCGTATAGACCACAAGAGCCAGAGCCCAGAATCAAACACAGACTTCCTGATTCCATTTCCAGGACTAGTCCCATTATAGTTGGACTTTCTTTCAAACCAAGATAAATTAGATGCCCTTTATAGCGAGCTATTTATAGATGTTAAAGAATATTTAAGATGAAAAGGAGCAAGGGTGGAATCCAGCACAGAGGGTTGAGAGATATGCATGCCACATCTACAGTTCTCAGCCTTTCGTCTCCATCAATCATCTGCCTGACACCAGTCACAGGTGTGACAGTCTCCCAGGGCTGTGATCAGCTTCTGAGGAAACTACAAAAAAAAAAAAAATGTTATATGGAAATATAAGACTGTGGTTATCCATAATTGTCACAACCATGAATGAATCATCAGCTGTGGCAATTTACAGTCGGCCATGTCATGGCTCAGTGGTAAAGAATCCACCTGCCAATGCAGGAGATGTGGGTTTGACCCCTGGTTGGGGAAAATTCCCTGGAGGAGGACATGGCAATCCACTCCAGTGTTCTTACTTGGGAAATCCCATGACATAGCAGCCTGGCAGGCTATAGCCCATGGGATTGTAAAGAGTTGGACATGGCTGAATGACTGAACAACAGCATGACATGCATAAGACAGGCTGCTGGTCATAGGTATTCCATTCATTCAACCTGTATTTACTGAGGGCCTACTATGTGTCAGGCACTGTTCCAGACTCTGCTGTTAGGGCACTGAGCAAAAATGACAAAACTCTGTCTCCACCCCGCACCCCACCCCGCCCCGCCCCTGCAGCATGGAGCTTACATTCTAGGGCTTGGTAGGGAATCAGACCATATAGCAATATACACAAGTAAAATGTGTAGTGATTTCAAGTGTTAAGTGCTGGAAATTAACTTCAGAATGGCAGTGTGAGGAGTATGGCAGACCCTTTAAATTGATCAAAGAAATGGTTGTTTGCCGTAAATTATTTGTTTTTTAAAAAACACAGAAAAACAAGCATTTATGGTTTTGAAAAATTGGTCCAAGTGTATGCAGCAAATGGAGAAACAACTATTCAAAAAAATCTATTAAATCTTGATAAGAACAGAGAGTGTGTGACATGTGAGCCTTGACCCTTTCATCTCCCCTGTTCTCCCCAACACAGATCAGTGTGATGGAAACTCTGCTCTGAAAATAAAGCAGCCAGGAAGGTGGGACTCCATCTCCCCTAAATTCCAGTGAGAGGGAAAACCTCAAAAACTGGCAGCACCATGCTCCTGCACAGGAGCCCTGCTTTAGTCAGATCAGATTGTGGAGCACTTTATGCCTCAGGGTATTGCTGAAGACAATAGAACAATCAGAGAGCAGTTAGCGGAGACTAATAGCTGGGTGTGATACCAATAAATACAGACCAGAGGCAGGTGCTCAGGGAGACTGTGCTCATGCCCTCTGAGGAGCAACATCAGAGGCTGTACACTGCAGGGAAACATACTTCACTCAACTTGACTAGCCAGTCACTAGACAAATAAGCAAATAGCAACAAGGTCCTGGAAAAAGGGAGAGGGAGTTAGTGTTCAGAGTTGCTCCAGTGTATTATCTAAAATGTTCAGCTCTCAAAAACATATCATGAGTCATCCATAGAAACATAAAGTGTGATCCATAGACAGGAGAAAAAGAAGGCAAAAGAAACTGTCTGTGAGGGGATATAAATGCCAGATTTACCAAAGACTTCAAAGCAGCTATTAAAATATGTTCAAAGAACTATAAGAAACTATATCTAAAGAATTAAAGGCAAGCATGGTTACAGTGTCTCATCAAATAGAGAATATCAGTAAAGAGGAGTTTTAAAAGAATTATTTTAAAATGGAAATTTTAAAGAGTATAATAACAGAAATGAAAAATTCACTAGCAGATTTAATGTGGAGAGAGAATCTGCAAACTTGAAGATGAATCAGTAAAAAGATTATTCTGTCTGTAGGGTAGGGAGAAAAGAAGAAAAGAATGAGGGGGAAAAAGCAGAATCTTTGAGAAATGCGACATACCCTTTAAGTATACTGACATATGCATAATGGAACCAGTAAAGGAGGGAACGGAGAAACAATTATTTCAAGAAATAATAGTGGAAAACTTCCCAAATCTGATGCAAAAATATTAGTCCATACATCCAGGAAGCTAATGCACTCCAAGTAAATAAATCAAAAGACAGCCTCACTGATACCATCTTAGTAAAAATATTGAAAAGTGAAAAGAAAATCTTGAAAGCAATAGGGAAAAAACAGCCAGTCACATTCAGGGGAACCCCAGTAGGATTAACAGCTTATTTTGCAATCTTGACAAAGACACTAGTAATAGTTCCTGAAAAGGTTAAACAGAATTACCTACCACATGACCCAGCAACTCTGTTCCTAAATACATACCCAAGAAAAATGAAAACATAATCGCAAAAGCTTGGACACAAATATTCATGATCGCATTATTGATACTCATCAGTATCATAGAAACATCCCAGTGTCCATCAGTTGATGAATGGATGAATAAAATGTATGTTCATACAATGGAATATTATTCATTCATAGAAAAGGAAGGAGGCTCTGGTCTAAGCTGCAACATGGATGAACCTTGAAAATATCACACTAAATGAAAGAAGCCAGTTACAAAAGGTCACATATTATATGATTCCATTTATATGAAATGTTCGGAATAGTTAAATTTCTAGAGACAGAGGTAGATTAGTGTTTGCCTTGGCCTAGGACCGTGGGGGCGCATGGGGAGTGATGCTACTTGCCAAGAGGTTTCTTTCATGGTTGGGAAAATCTAGAATTGTATTCTGATAAGGGTTGCACAGCTCTGTGAATATACTAAAACTTACTGAACTGTGTACTTTAAATGAGTGAACTCTGTGGTTTATAAATTATCTCAATTTAAAAATTGCTTATAAGATTGCTAGGTGCTATGGAGAAACATAAAGCAAGGAAAAGGTTTGGTAGTATTAGGAAGGTGGGAGGGGGGACAGTCACCGGCAGAATAGGGAGCCCTCACTGAGGTGACATTTTTAAGACTTGAAAAGACAAGAGATGGGCCAGGGTACCATCTGCAAGAAGAATATTTCAGGCAGAGGGAAGAGCAAGTGCAAAGACCGCTAGGCAGGCATATGCCTGGTATGTTTGGGCACTGGTGTTTGAATGACAGCAGGGCGGAGAGTAGCCAGAGGAGGTGTCAGAGAAATCACGGGGCAGAGATCTCAGGGGCCTCATTCTGAGAAGAGCGGCGTTGATGGGTTTTGAGTGGAAGTGTAACATGCTCTCATGTTTGTTTTCAGAGAAACACTGTGGTCACGGTTTTGTGCATAGACTGAAGGGGCAAAAGTAGAGGGGAGAGTTGATGGTGGCTCGCATCTCCATCCAGGAGAAAGGTGGTAGTGGCTTGGAGCAGGGTGAGAAGAGTGGAAGTGGTGGAGTGATGTTACATTCTGCCTATGTTTTGAAGGTCGAGCCATCAGGACTAGTCAAAGGTTATAATATATTGAGTTTCAGGGGTCAGATAGTAAATATGTCAGGCTTTGCTGGCCAGTCTCTGTTGCAACTACTAAGTTCTGTGGAAGCATGAATGTAGCTGTAGATGATAAATAAATAAATGGGTAACATTATGTTCCAATCGAATGCTGTTTGCAAAAACATGAAACATCCACTTGGCTAGTGGGATGTGGTTTGCCAACTCCTGGATGAGGTGTCAAGGGCAAGAGGAAGAACAGAGTGAAGGGTGACTCGAAGGTGTTTTCTTTTTAACCAGGAAAGATGCAGTTGCCATTCACTGAGATAGTGAATACTGCAGATGGGCAGATTTGCTGGTGGGGGAGGAGGGTGGTATTAAGAGCCGATATCTGGACTTGTTAAATGTGAGAAGCCTTTTAGACATCCAAGTGTAGATGTGACCCTGGCAGGTGGATCCATAATCCTTGTATTCGTGGAATAAGCATGGCCTGGAGTTGGCCATGGAGGTGGTGTTTAAGATCCTGGAGCAGATGAAAGAAGTGAATGTAGATAGAAAAGAGAAGAGGTCTCAGGACTGAGCCCTGAGGTAATCCAGTGTTCAGCTGTCAGGGAGGTGAAGAAGAACAGCCAGAGGGTAGGAGTAAAACCGAGAGACTGTGACATCCTAGAGGCTAAACTAAGCAAGTCAGAGAGATTCACTCCATCTTTTCCTTTCCCACTCACAAATCATGTTGGAATGCACATGAGCAGAGAGATGTTCTTACAGGAATAATCCAAAATCCCTCTAATTTCTAGAGGAGAAAAATCATTGTCAAACTTTATATTCATTCGGCAAATATGCATTAGCTATCAGGCCACTGGCCACTCTACTGGGTGCTCAGAATAAAATGGTGGGCCAGAAAAGGCAGGTCCCTGCTCTCAGCGATGTACAGTCTAGTTAGAGAGAGACACTAATGAAGTTATCATTAACATTGAACGTGGATGGACCAGAACTACATCCACAGTTGTAGAATCTATGTAACAGGACACGGGTTCTAACGGAAAGGACACACATCTAAGACAGCAGTACTGTGAGTTTTGTACAGAGGAATTCATCTAATCTGGATGACCAGGGAACCGTCTACATTTTTTGTCTGTTTTTAATAGTAAGTTAATCCCAACGTATTGCACCCTTATTGGGACACAGCTGCTTTTTGAAAAGTTGGCTGAGAACGTTTGAATTAGAGGAAGAAATACGAACTTGATCATCAGACCCAGGACCAAGTCTTAGTTGTGGGTCCTTGTGTCATCCTTTTATCCCTTTTGAACCTCAGTGTCCTCATCTGTACAACAGAGGATAATCAGAGCTCTGATCTGGGATCAAATGAGAGACTGTGCAAAACGCCTGAGTTATAAATCCTTCCCAGTGCTTGCAAAAATCAGTATGTCAGTTTACACATCTGTGACCCTCTGTGTCCAGGATAATTTTCTCGACAGATCTCTGTTGCCAGTTTGGTATTTTATGAGGCAGAGTCATTTTTCAGTCTCTTCCAGGGCATCCTCCATTTTCCCAGCATTCTCTCCCAAAAGAAGGATACAGGAGCTTGAGTGCCTGCATTTAGAAAGTGCTGGAAAAGTGAAGCACCCTTGTGCAATTCTTGGCTGTTCTCCTGGCCCTTTACATAGAGAAAATTCAATTTCTTATTCTGCTGTTAAGTGGAAATTAGTAGTTACAAAAAGCTGCTGTAATAAGTGCAGCTTTCTTTATCTAAAACAAAAGTAATGTTTGCTAGCACACACTGTCACTTTAACAGTATTTTCATGGAAATGTGTGATGGTAAGCATGTTTAAATCATTGACGCAGTTTTTAATCTTTTGGGGGAAGGGAGCAGTCTTTCATTTTGATTTGCCCACACTTGCTTGTCCATATTTCTCCTTTTAATTAATGTAATTAAAAGAGGATAAAAGGCTATGTTGAAATTTTGTGCATTAGATTATTGGGATCAAGAATAATTAAAATGTATGAAATGTGGCTGGTTCCTGTGTGGTGGAAAAAAAAAAAAAAGGAAGGCCTCTTTCTTTTTTGGATTTAAAGTGTGTCAGGTTATTTTTCACAAGATGCAGAATGTGTCTATGGTCTGAGACGCATTTATGATGATGGAACCTGGTATAAATGGGTGAGAAAAAAGGGGTGCTATCGAGGGGAGTAATTCTTACCTTTATCATGAACAATTTTATCATTTACGGCTGCATTTCTTATTCTTGCTCCCTTCTGTGAAAACCCAGTGGGAAATAATAGTATATCCTGTTATATTGTTAGATGTGAAGTGCTTTACAAAGCCCTTCATACAAAGTAACTCATCTGTCTCCATTCTATAGATGGAGAAACTGAAACTTAGAAAAGGTGATTGGTTGTTAATTACCAAGGTCATGCAGCTAGGAGGTAATAGAGTTGGATTTAGATTCAGGTCTTTTTGTTGGGCTCTTTCAAGGACAATTCCCGCCGCCTGTTGGAGGAGGCAGCTTACTATAAGTCTGAATTGGAAAAGTAGTTAGAATCTCTTGAGAAGAATCTGTTTCAGGTATTTCTATTTTATGAAGGCAGTTCCACCTTTGGGTGTCTTGTTTGCATTTACCTGCAGTAGAGAAACTCAAGTTGCTTTTTTAATTTCTGTATGCTTACATGGGTTATATGTTGTTGCTTGGAAGTTAATAAAAATCTAAAATATTTTGTTTTCTCCCTGTTGGGGCAAAACAGATGCAGTTTTGATCTCTAGTATTCATTTAGGACTATTAACAGTTCTTCGCTGTTAAACATACTTTTAATAAGACATCGTGGGTTTAGGAGATTGTGTTATTTTTTTTTTAATGAATTTACATGGCAAAAATAAAATTTGACAGCTGTGGTAGGCATTGGTAGGACTCCTCATAATCTGTTCTTTTCCTCTTTTTTTCGGGTATACAAGTCCCAGTCCCTTTGCAGTTGGGTGAGGTCATGGAACGTGTTTGACCAATAGAACTGATGTAATTCACCTCCAAGCTGAGGCACCTAAGAGCATCTCCAATTGTCTCTTCTTCTTTTGCTGCAACCTAGAAATTATGTGTTGAGATCACAGATACACAGGAAAGAAGCAGACTGGATCCCCAAGTCGCTGCTTGGAATGGAGGTGCCTGGAGAGGCTCTGGGCCTCCAACCAACTTTGAGTGAAAAATCAGTTTTCTTTGTGTTAAATAACTGAGATCTATGATTGTTACTGCATAATAGCCTAGCCTATCCCAACTAATGTAACAATTTTTGGTCAACCTCCTCTTCTTCATTTTGAAAAATTTACTGGATTTTGAAATCTAAATGTCAGAGAACCAATCTTGAGTAGATTATTTAAAGCTATGTAAAACAATCTCTCTCTCTTTATATATAGTGTATATATACACTATACACATACATATATAAAGTTTTAAAAAAGTCTTTAAAAATATATAATAAAATATGTATTATATACTTAAAATTTATAATATAAATAAGTTGTATATACAAAATTATATAACTTGTAAGTTTTAAAGAATAATAAAATATATATTATATACTTAAAGTTTATACTACAAATAAGCTTTATATATGAAGTTATATAAATTACAAGTTATAGTAAGTTTTAAATAATACATTCTTTTAAAATATATAATATGTATTTATGGTATGTGTATATATATTAACTATGTATACATACCATTTTTAATAAAATTAAACTTAAATGAATTTAAGACCATTATGAGATAAGTGTTTTGAAACTTGGTAATATCCCTTATAGTAGTTAAGATTTCACAATTTCACGGCCAGAGGTATTAGTGTAAACTAACCAGGTCCGGGGCTGTCTTGATCTCTGTAAAGTGCTCCTAAGAGCAAAAACACTGCCGTTGTTCTGAGTAACCCAGGCCAGTTCATATCATCTTCAGATTCAAGCATCTTCCTTAGATCCAAGTGAAATCCCTCTTTAGTTCATTGAAAATCCATTCCTCCTTATTTTACATCTATGGAAATGGAGATAAAAAATTGTTCATTATGACTGTCCTCATTAAAGCCCTTCATCTCAGAGGCCACAGCCCTTGTCATCACTTACCCTTCTCTTCTGCGAGATAACCAGCCATGATTCGATTACCCTTTCCCCATAATCCTCTAACAAGATTTTGACTAATGCTGGTGGAATGGAAAGATGATTTGATTTTTCTCGCATGTGTGAAGCGGTCTCTTTGTCATAACCTGCCAGTGTCCTGTTGGTGCTCCTGCAGGGGAGTTTTCTTCTGCTCTGTGCGAGCACTTTTCCCTTAGGTCTGTACCCTTGCCCCATCTGCAACACCCTCTCTACCAGCTAAAATTTGACCATGACACTTTTAGCACTCTGTTCATTTAGGACTTCTGGATTTTGTGTCATGCTTATTAGTAAGACCTTTCCCTTATAACCTTGGTTTTTCACGCCCCCCCCCGCCCGCCACCTCAATTTTTTTTTTTTTTTTGACCTTCATGATTCAGATCACATTCTTCTTGATTCCTGATGACTTCAGCCTCAATCAACCTTGGCTTCTTTGTCTCTCTTCTTGTATACTATATGCAATTATGGTCATTTGTGTAAAAATAATACTGTGCTATCTCAGTAGAAGGTGTTGAAGGTCTCATATGTGTTGCCAGTTCTCCCCTCCCCCACCCCCAAGAAGTTCGCTGTCATGAACCTGCGATTTCACTCTGTTGTGTCAAAACAGGATGAGCTTCATCCCTATTTACCAGGCCTCTAAATTTCCAAAATAGTTGTTGCCTCACCTTGTCCAATTCCTAATGGCATATTTTCCAAAAATCCAGAATAGGATAATATTGTCCAGGATGAAAATAATTGTCACAAGGAATTATTGATCCCTGTTTTGTGATTTCAGCCATCTTATGCAAGGGTAATGCACAGCCCTCCAGCTCCCCACCTCTGAGCTGCACTCACAGAGCACACCCTGTCAAAGGGACATTAGCCACGTAATTTTGCACCACCACCCTCTCCTGACTGCAATTAGACCTTCAGGAACTCTGCAGTCGCCTATCATAACATGCATCACACTCTAATTGCTTGCTTAATTGTCTTCCCCTCTGACTTCTTAGCTTTTTAAAAGCAGAGCCCATGTCTTTCTTGGTCACCATGATGTCCCTAAGGCCTAGCACACGGACTGACAAACAGGAGCTCATTTAATAAGTGGATGGTTCCATGAATGAATGGATGAAGAACCCAATGCTTGCCAGAAACACAGTTGTCTGTCTCTGTTGTGTAGATTCAGAGGAAGGAGACCCCTGGGGCTTCTTGGTTATTTTCCCTGCTTTCTTTCCAGTTTCATAGCAGTTGAAAAGTATCTGTGTTGCTTCATGGAGGAAGACTGTGTCAGCAGCTCACTTAGGTGAAACTTTTGAGTGGTGCCCTAGGAATGGGGAAGATTTGGCTGTTTTCTGTTTACCCACTTTCTCCTGCCTTTTGAAGTTTGGTCATTAACAAGTAGTGCCAAAATGAATAGTAACTGAAGGGCCATCACTTCCACGACCAACAGCTAACATTTATTGAATGTTTGCTGGGTGCTAGGTCCAGTGCTAAGGACTTCACACTGAGGATTATTTGCTCCTCAAAACAGTTCTGCAAGCATAAGCTCCTCTTGTTTTAGATAAGAACATAAGGTCCCCAATCAGACAGCGAATGTTAGAGCCAAGGTCTGACCACAGGCACTCCATTCCAGACCCCTTGTCACACCCTCCCCTCTTATGAAATGGATGGTCACATGCCAGATTTATTCCAGGTGAAGATCAATCACTTTTCACACTTTCTGCTCTGCATTCCTCTTCATTGCTTCCCTGTCCATCACTTGTGAATTGCTTCTTGTGATTCTCCTATGATCTTGACAATAATAAGTACATCAAAGAGGCTCATCTTCAGATGAAGAAACTGGGGCACAGAAAGCTGAAGCTACTTGCCTATGATCACACCGGAGTAGGGTGTCACTGCTTCCACTTGGCCATTGGTGGCCCCAAGCTGGTCTGTTTGATCATCTCAAAGGATATTGAGAAGCAAATGCTTCCCCACGTCCTCTGAGTTCTGTGTGATGGAGACCTGAAGCAGAGTCTGACTCATTGGCTTGTATTCAGTTTCTATTAGTAAAAAGTTTTTCCAGGTCCCACAATTTTCACCATGAAAGATTTTCTGTGAAGCAGAGAGAAGCAATTTGAAATAAGTTATTAAGCATTATTAATACAATTATGTATAACAAAAGACACAATTTAACTTCCTCATATCCGACAAAGAGATTCATTTGAAGCTTCAGGAACTCCAGCTGGAAGGGCAGAGCTCATGGGGGTGGGTTCTCCAGGCAGGGGCGTGGAGAGTGTGGGCAAGGAGCTGTGCTGGCTGCTTTGTCCACAGGGACGCTTCTGCATGATGGAATACACCTCTCCCCAGCTCCTCCCTCACCTCCACCTGAGGACCCCACAGTGCATCCCATTGCAGGCACAGAGTCCAGCATACTGCCTAGATAGCACTGAAAGAACAATTGATTTTAAACAATAAAAGAGGACTAGGGATACTCGGAGAAGAGATACAATGGCCAGCCCAGTGGAAGGAAAAGCTTAGTGCTTTTTTTTTTTTTTTTTACTTTACCCAAAATATCAGAAATAACTGTTACTTACTGTTGTGCTTGGTCACTCAGTCATGTCCATCTCCTTGCAACCCCATGAACTAGAACCTGCCAGGCTTCTCTGTCCATGGGGTTTTTCAGGCAAGAATACTGAAGTGAGTTGCCATTTCCTTCTCCATATTTAGACTTCCCTGGTCACTCAGCTGTTAAAGAATCCACCTGCAATGCAGGAGACCCTGGTTAGATTCCTGGGTTGGGAAATCCCCTGGAGAAGGGAACAGCTACCCACTCATGTAGTCTTGCCTGGAGAATCCCATGGACAAAGGAGCCTGGCAGGCTACAGTCCATGGGGTCACAAAGAGTCGGACACGACTGAGAGACTTTCTCTTTACTTCTCCATATTTACCGTTGCTGGTAATTGTGTTAGTCCTTGCCACATTTCCACTCAGTATTTTTACTTTATTGAATTAGAGCAAACATGTACCTATACCCATACATACACTGTTCACATACATACTATAAAGTTTTAAAAAACGTATTCATGGCACAGAGTAGGTACTCAGAAAATATTTATTGAATAAAAGGATGGTACAGATGAAGAAACTGTAGACCCTAAGTGTGGAAGCAAAGTCTAGCAGGAAGCAAAGTCAGGATTTAAACCCCGGGCTATCCAATACTATAAAATTCTTTCTTCCTGACTGTTTAGATAGGCCTCTTTGTTGGTACAAAAAGATGGAGATTGAAGACCCAAAGGTCTTTAACAGAGCTGTAGACTAAAGTCCAGGAAATGTGTATTCTGGCCCATCCTTGCTGGAATCCCTCTGTGGCCCTGGAAAAGCTGCTTCTCCATCCAGAACCTCACTTTCCTAGTGTGAAAAGTGGAGAGATGAAAGTTGTGCTTTCTGAGGTTCCAGCGGCCCTCAGAAGCATCTGGGAAGCTTTCTGGTTTGTCATCTCTCATACTTACTTGGCGCTGGGGTCAGGCTTGGCAGAGTGGCCAGTCCAACAGCCAGGCACTTGAGGAAAGCAGTCATTTGTGTTTTATCTCAAGGTGCACAAACATTCAAGGATGACATAGCCCCAAGCCAGAAAATTCTCTGAAATGAAAGTTGGAGAGAGAAGAGAAAGAAAAAGAAAGTAGAGACAATTGGGGTTGGGGGAGAGCTCTGATTGCACCCTGCGTTGATGCAGCACATAATCTGAAACAGGCGCTCAGGTTCATAACTGTGCCCAGATCTGGTCCCTGGCACATAAGAGCACAGCCTTTAAAAAACAACAACAAAAAAAGGTGTGCATCTTTAAAGCCTCTCTTCTCCTATGTGATATTTTTGTACCCCTTTGGAGGTTGTGTTGCTGGGGCGTTTGCATCCAGCAAAGGCTTTCTTCGTCCTTCCTGCCTTGGGGATTATTGATTTGGAAGGCGAGGCTAATTTACATGTAAATAAATCTCAGCGCTGGGCAGAGGGGACGGGACATCCAGATGCCGTGACTGACTTGCTGACGTCACGGCTTCATTAGCATGCGGAGGATGCGAGCACTGCAACAGCGACTTCGGCACCACCAGCAGCTCCGCCGACAGTTATTAGTATTTCTCGGCGGAGCTGCACAGTTCCTGGTTCTGTGTCTTGAGCTCCGCGACCAGCTGACTGGTTGCCCCCAGGTCTGGCTCAGGATCAGCTGGTGACGCTGAAGCTGGGGTCTGTGACTTCCTGCAGATTGTCGTGAAGAAGGGGAGTTCATATGAAACTGGGGTTCTCGCGAAGGCGAACGGATCCGAAGGGAGAGAAGAAGTCACACTTTTTCCCCTGCCTGGTGGATCCCAGGAGGGTCTGAATCCAGCAGTGCTGTTTCTGTGAGCGAAGGAAGAGCACCGCGGGCTCCGCTCCTGCTGCTGCTGGCCTCAGGAAGGGTCCTGATTTGGAAAAGGGTTTCCAGAAAAAGATGCTTTGGCTGCCTGCCGTCCTGCTTGCCTTCTTAGGAGCCAGACTCAGGGGAAAAGTGAATTGGGGCAATTGACAAGCTCAGAGGGTCTGGCGGAAGCTTCTATCCAGACTGGGAATTTAACTCTCCCTTGAGGTAGGTAAGAAATTTGTTGGAATTCACCAATTGAACAACAGTGTATTTTCTAGGAAGGATGAGAAGGCTAGATCTAGAGGCTTTGCATGGGGGGTGGGCAGGATATCAGGGCTCTGTTATCTTGGTGGCGAGGCTGTTTTCTGTGGTCCTCTGGCACCTCTGCCCTTATCATGCTTATTGGAAAACTCAATTGCACAGTGACATTTCACAGTTCTAGGGAGTCCTGAAGAATCACTTAAGTCTTAGTGCTTTAGAGGCAGCTTTTCTGTAAAAGAAGTGCAGCTGTCCTTAAAAAAATAATAATACTAAAAGGGGAGAGGGTTTAAAAACCAAGCACACACCTGGCTGTGTGCTTGCATTTTGGCTCAGGATGTCAGAAACCATTAGAGGCTCTGGGAAATGAAGACTTAAGTGAGACTTCCAGGTGAAGAAATGGCGCTGGAATTATTTAGGTTTAATTTTAGCTAGTGCTTTCAGATTAGAAATGGTGACAGAGCTCCAGAATATGACCGCACAGCCCGGCTGAAACACATGACTCAGTGTGTTCTCTACATTGGGTTTCAGAGTGGAGTGTTCACAGTGAGCTCTCCTCAGCTCTCGGTTTCCCCAAAGCCAATCACAGCATCCCTCATCTGCCATGAAGGTCTTGGTGATGAAAGACAGATTTTTAATCCTATTTTTTTTGTTGTTGTTGTTATGTTGTCTTAGAATGTGCTGAGGTCTGATGGGGCTTTTATGAGCCATAAATAATCTGGGCTGGGCCAGATGACAGGGGGATAAGTGGTCTGTACCAGCTGTGATGCCATCCGCTGGTCCAGGCGTGGCTCTTGTATAACTTCCCCATGTATGCGATTTCCCCGGAGAGTTCTGCTTCTAGTCAGCGCATCCATGGCCAGTCGGGGGAGGGCTCCAGTGTGCTATGACTCTGTAGACAAGGCCTGTCTTGTACCAGAGCTGCAGCTTGCAAGGCTGCAATTTGCTTTGCTTGAATATCTCTTCCCAGAGAGTGTTTTAAACCATCTCAGGGAGACTTAAACTAAATGAAGCAGCCTGGCCTCCTTGCTGGAGGCTGAATTGGCTACTCTAATCCCGTTTTCCAGAAGGCTTCCTGGCTGCTGATGGCTTTCACAGATGGGTCAGGATGAGTGTCCCCTTGGGCCCCAGAGCAAGTCACAACTTTTAACAGAATTACTGTATTTTGGAAATTTGGATTTTAATGCCTCCTTGAGTGCTTGTAAAGGTTTTGACTTTCCGTCAAATGTTCTTTCCCCTTGGAAATTCTTTCTCTCTTTTTTTTAAATGTGAAAATTAAAACATGTTGGCTCCATCAGACATTACAGCCTGTAAACAATCGTGGGGCCGCCAGAAATGGTAAAATAGCATTGTTTGAAATGGCAGGTTTGTAAAGGTTCACCATGCAATGTGGGGGGGTGGGGAAAGAAATATTGGAAGGAAGGTGCATTCACGGAAGCTTGAGGAATGAACAGGGAATTTCGCAGTTAGGCAGTAGGGTATGATGTTTATCATCAAGGACTCAGACTCTGGATTCAGAAAGAGGTGAAAATACTTGAGCTACCTTTCTGAATATTGTTTCCTGCTCATGTAATGAGAAGAGCAATAGAACCAACAGGCAGGTGTAAGGATGAGGTGACATAGGAAAGCACCTAGCACAGTGCTAGCTAGCTACATAGTAAATGTCCAGTGAAAGTTAGCTATTACTGTTGTTACTGTTGTCATCGTTAGCTTTTTATCATCATTTTAATAAGTGTAGTTGCTAAAAAAAAAAGACAACCCACTGAAAAGACAGTATGCTCACATCCATTTGCATGCAGAGAGGTTCAGCCAGCAGCAAAGGTGCCATCTTCAATCACTGTAATGTCCCAAACCATTCCCACTCAAAGCCACTTCCCACCCTACTGACTGAGTTGACATAATAAAGTGTATTGTCTGTCTGCTGTATTTTGCAGAGCTAGAAGTGACCTGATGCTATGATGAAAATCATCTCATCTGCTGGGGCTCAGGCACCTTTAAAGAAGTTCTCTTGTTTGACTGCCGACAAGTCTCATGTAGACCATTAGAGTATCCAAATTAGAATCTATGCACTTCTGGGTTTCTGTGCATATGTGTCTTCTGATCCAACATTGCATGTGTAGGAGGCCTGCCTTTTCTTTCTTCTTTCTGTGCAGTGCAGAAACGAAGCATCAAAGGGAGGCCTTTGAATACATTCTTCACCTGATGAATGGCTCCTTGGAAGTTCCATGGCTTCATTTACGCCATCATATTGGTGACGTTAGCTTATGCATCGGCTGTTAAGGGAAAAGAATGGTACTCCCTACCCTACCTTCCTGTGACCTAGGCATCTGCCCTTGACTTGTGTCGATATACACCATCCATCTTTCCTAGATTTTTGCCCTTCCTCTGTCCTGCTGGTGAGCATACTTCAGTCATGCAGCTTGATAACTGTTTCTCCCTATTCTTTCAGCATCTTTGTTTTAAACGTAGATGAACTGGAACTCCAACGCAGAGGTCTGAAGGACACTTACAAGTGACTCCTTTACAGTCAGAGGAGTCTGGCTTGAAGTTCTTTCTGCAGAAACTCAGACTTGGGAATTGATCACTCCAGTTGTGTCTTGCATAGAAAATCATAGTTCTCCCTTAATGATAGCCTCCCTCCATTGCCTCCTGATTGTATGTGTGATCTTAGGAGAGTAGCTTGAGCTTTCTGAACTTTGATTTCCTCATATAAAACTTAGGCATAAATTTCCCTGACTCAGTGGGACTCATGGGCTTGCTCGGGAATGGGGGCAGCACTGCCTTTGCCCAGTTCCTGGCTCCTATGAGGTACTCAACTTGCTTTCCTTCTGGGGCTGATGACTTTGACATTTCCCATTGAATCCGAACCTGTGAACCCCAGGGAGCAGTAGTTTTCATACTCATTCGACAGAGGAGATGGAAGGCCAGAGAGGGAACATCACTTACCCTCAGTGACACAGCTGGTAACAAGCCCTGGTACCCAGTCTAGTGTTGCTTCTGCTACACGTGGATTGCAAAGGCGCTGAGTCTGAGCAGGGCTTTTTTCCTCCCTTACGTACTGCTGGTCTTGAATTAGCAGGAACCTCTCTCTTTAGAAGCCGGAAACATGATCTTCTCTCTTCTCTGTTGTTTTCCAACACCCAAGAGTGAAAATGCTCTGTCCGTCAGACAGTAATGCTAGGTGACATTTGGGTAAGGGCTTTTCTTTTGTGCTTGAAGACCTACTAAAACCTTTCTCTTTTCATACCCTCCTTGATTGTCATGCTTATAATAGGTCATTGCTGGTGACCATGAACTGTTGCCAGTTAAGAAGCTGGAGGTCTAGGCATTGGCAAAATCTGTTTCCCTCATTTATGCTCTTGGCTGACATTTGCCACTTTGCTCTTTTCCTCATCTGAAAAGATTGTTCATGAAATGTTCTCATTCTTATACATTGTCCATGTGTGTGTGTAGGATGTGTGTGGGGGTCGTGGTGGTGGGGGTGGGGGTGGTTTGGGTGTATTTGAATGAAGCAGGGGAGAAAATACTGGATAAGATGACATTGAGATTCCAGCATCATGAGTCTCCGAGCGTCTCCACTGGGGACCTGGCTAGTTGATTTTGGAGACTTGGCTTTCTTGTTGCTTTGGCACGCTGTTTGAGCAGTTCTTTGTTCAGAGTCTAAAATCCAGAAGCAATCTTCTTCCATTATTTCCCTGGGGACAAGGCAGAGGGAGAAAGAAGGTGGAAGGAAAGAAAAAAGGCGGGTTGCGGGGTAGGGGGTGCTGTTGTTTGTGAAGACAGAGATTAGAGAGATTGGATGAAGGAGTCAGGAGGAGGGGAGAGCAGGAAGCAGCTGGGAGAATATCAGAGCAGTCTCCAAACCACCATGAACGTGCTAAGCCGAAGTTCGCTTTGGGTGACGTCACAGCCCAGAAGACAAGCACCTGTGTTCCACTTCAGCTAGAAATGCCTGTCCCCATCTGTCCTACAGGATCCATGCTCGGTCTCTCTGTCGTGTCCGACGCTTTGGACTGTACTTCATCAGGCTCCTCTGTCCATGGGATTTTTTAGGCAAGAAAACTGAAGAGGGTTGCCATTTCCTCCTCCAAGGGATCTTCCCCACCCAGGGCTTGAAGCCGAATCTGCTGCATTTCCTGCCTTGCAGCTGGATTCTTTACCACTGAGCCATGGGGGAAACCCACAGAATCCGTAATGCAACCATTTGCCATGTTAGATTCTAAAAACCTATATGGGGCTCAGCACAGCAAGTGTTTTCCACCAGAGCACCATGGCCTATTTTTAAAAGTGCATTTATTCAATAGAGCACAGTTTTTAGTACAGTACAAGCCAGCCAGCCTCCTTGGTGGGTGTGTAGCCTGTACTTCAGCACATATTTGGTTGTAAAGTCCATCAGGATCAAGTCAGTTGAACTGAAGACTCAAGTTTCATGAGAGCTGACATGGAAGAGAATGCAAAACACTGCCCGGAGCACAGAATCCAGAAGCATCACTGGTTGGAAGTGGAGACCTCAGGGGAGTCAGGGCTGCTGGCCTTGTTGGAGAAAGCGTAACCAGAGTCGGTCACTCAGGACAGTGGGATGACCTCTAGGAAGAAGGGATAGTGGTGATTTCTGAGAACCCCTGTTCTTCCTGGTTCTGGCATTCGTGTATAAACCATCTTGGGGCACTGGAGGGAACCTGGGTTGGGAGGCAGAGATGGAACCAAGGTGGGGCACCTTTTACAGTCAGCTCTGTGCCTGTCTCACGGTAGATGGGGATTTGAGTTGTCTCCATTTGTCTTGCACTGGGAGCACCATTGACTTCAGCTCCCCCACCCCTTCTTGGTTTTTAAATATTAAACCTTACAAATAGGATCCAGCCCCATCCAGGGTTAAAATTAACTGGGACAAGAATTCTTAGCATTTCATTTCAACTGGGCAGGATGCCATTTTTCCAGCTCTTTTCTTGGCATCCATTCATCAGTTTTGAGTCCTCAGAGATTCTTGTTCGTGAAAGTTCCAGGACTCAACTGAGAAACAGCTGTATTTTCTGTGGTCACCAGGTCAGATATTTTTCAGGGTAGCTGTTAGTATATATGTCAATGTATGTTATGGGTGTCTACGTGTCTGAAATAGTTTTGTGCTTGTGTGAATGTATGGCAAAGGTAGTAGGTATCATAGGTTGAACACTTACCATATTCTAGTTGATGTGAAGGATGGTTTCCATACCTTTTCCATACCTTGTTAATCCTTGCAGCAGTTACACAGCTAGATATTATTAACTCCATTTAGTAAGAGAGAAACCAAGGCTCCAAAAAGTTAAATAACTTGCCCTACTTTATACAGAGAAGAAAGAATAAAGCTGGAATTCAAACCCAGGATGGTCATCGTCAAAGCCTGAATGAGGCCCACCATTCTGGGTCTCCTTACACTTTTTACTATAAAGTATTATGAATGTTTTTTCTTTGCCTTTTAAATCTTGTATCTGTGGAACCCTAACGTGAGAAATACCTCATTATGTAGCCATTGATTGATTTTTTTTAATTGGAATATCATTATTTTCCAACATTGTATTATTTTCTGCTGTACAGTGAAGTGACTCAGCTAAATGTACACATGCGTCCCCTCCCTCCTAGACCTTTCTCCCATCCCACCCCTCTCCGTCATCACGGAGCACAGAGCTGAGCTTCCTGTGCTGTGCAGCAGCTTCCACTGGTAGCTATTTGACACATGTGGTGGATTTATGTCAGTCTACTCTACCAGTGTGTCCCCCTCCCCCTTCCCCACTGTGTCCACGTCCATGCTCTATGCCTGCATCTGTTTCCAGGGTGGGAATAGAGACGCTATGTCTGCGTCTACCCTGGAAATAGACCCATCTGTACCATTTTTCTAGATTTCAGAAATCCTTTTGCTTGATCTTTTGATAAAATCGGCAATATCCAAGAGACTGTGTCAGGCACAAGACAGAACAGAGTGGCTTCTTCATCGCCAGCTCTGAATGTGGCTTTTAGAATGGAAGTGTGAGGTTTGTTGGGAAGTTGGTAAGACACACTCTGATGAGGAGTGAAAGCTCTGGGCAAATGGAAGCAGCCCTTCTGTTGGACTAAACAGAGTGTGGGCAGATCTGCTGCGAGCCGAGTTGAGTCCAAAGAGAGAGGCCAGGCTTGTGGGCTTTGGATCCCCTCATCGTGAGCTCTTCAGGTCCTAACTACAATGTGTGTTTCCCCTTTCTGAGCCTCAGTTCTTCTCTCCCTAAAATAAAGGCCCTGGATTAGGTGATCTGTAAATTGTCTTCTGGCACTGACCTTGATGAGTGTGAACTTTCAGAGGGAATTCAGCCTTGTCGGTGGAGGTGTGCGATTTGCTCCAGTGGCTGCTCTTGGGCGGAGAACTAAAAGGTCAGGTTTTATATCTGGCCCTGACCTCTGTGTGTTGTGAATATGCGCTGGAATATGAAAAGCAGTAGCCCTCCAGAGAGCCACTTGGAGCTTCCTGCAAAAGCCTCTGACCTTTGGATGTTTCAGATGTTTAGTTCGGTGGGGAGCGGGTTGGGGGGTGTCTGCATCCCTCGGTGCCGCTCGGTCACTCTCGGAAGCCCTTCGGGCTGTGTTCTGTACACGCATCCTCCTCAGTGCCTGAGCCCAGGACTCTCCAGTGCGTCGTACATGCACCTGGGGGTGTTGCTGATTCTGCACTTGTAGCCAGCTCTCTGGTGATGCCGGTGCTGCTGCTTCTCGGCCACCTGTGTCACAAGCACAGAGGACTCCACAGGAGAGGAGATTGGACTGCGTTCAGAAGGCCCAGGTTCGAGTCCCAGTGGTGTCATTGTTTATTGGATTGAACCTGAAAGAGATCACTTAGCTGCTCTGTGACTCAGTTTCTCCTTCTGTGGAGTAATAAATAATTAATGACTAACAGTTAATTGCTTACTATGTGCCCAGCACCATGCTCACTATTTTTTAAGTCTTTAAAAATTTTTTTTTTTATTAAAGCATGGGTTGCTCTGCAATGTTGTGTTTCTGCTGAACAGCAAAGTAAATCAGCTTTACATAAATCAGATACACACACATCCCCTGTTTGGGGGATTTTCTTTCATTTAGGTCACTGCAGAGCTCTGAGTGGAGTTCCCAGTGCTATACACTGCGGTACAGTTATCTGTTTTACACATAGTAGTGTATACATGTCAATCCCACTTTCCCAGTCCATCCCACCTCCCCTCTTCCCTCCTTGGTATCCATACATTAGTTCTCTATATCTGTGTCTCTATTTCTGCTTTGCAGATAAGTACATCTCTACCATTTTTCTAGATTCCACATATATGTGTTAATATATGGTATTTGTTTTTCTCTTTCTGACTTCATTCTGTGTGACAGTCTCTAAGTCCATCCGCATCTCTGCAGAGGCACAATTTTGTTCCTTTTTATGGCTCATGTTCACAATTTTATGTGTTATATCTTATGATAACCTTGTGAGATGGGGTCTGTTATGCATTCTATAGATGCTAAGCACAGAGATGTTAAGTAACTTGCCTAATGTCACACAGCTAGTAAATGGCCAAGCTGAAATTTGAATTAAATCACTTGATTCTGAAGCTTCCACAGCTTGTAGAAATGATAGGTGTGAACCATCTTGGAACTCACATGTGTTTTACAAACATACCATATGAATAAATACATTTATTTCTATGATCTGTATGTTTATAAACATTTAGGACACTTTGGTGATCTCTATATTTATAAGTGTTTAGGACACCTGAAATGGTAAGAAGTTGGTGATTCCCAATTGAGACAGTATTGTTTTTAAGGGAAAAAAAGTACTGTTTCATTTTATATTAATTCAAATCAAATGATTTGTGAAATTTTGAAAAGCACAGGTATTTATTGCTGTTGTCTTGGGTTGTTCAACTAGGAAATGAAAGTGTCAGCTAAGAGGAGTGGGAGGTTCTGGTTAGCTAAATTTCTGGCTGTTTAGAATTAGATCCCAGTTCATTTTCAATCTTGTTTTTGCAAATTTGGACAATATATCCAATTACTCTTCTGCCTTAATAGGAAGAGCACAGTTACCCAACTGTGTCTTGTGATTGAGGATATGGCAGCCGTATAAGTTATTATCCTGAACACGAATTTCCTGCAAGTGGATTGATTGTGGGTTGATTGTGAACATCATCTGAGTTTGCTGTCTCCCCCCTTGCTGGACCCCAGGCTGTGATCTGGCAGGATAAACAGATGTCTGCTTTCTTCCTTGAAGGGGTGCCTCCTTATTATTCTTCTAGAAGCTTCTGTTTGAGTGACAGAGGAAACCCTGAGTGGGGAAATGTATTCTTCCTTGCATATGTACCCGTGTTTGACCTGCATTCTCAATGTCCCAGCACACTAGGAGTTGGCACATGCCTGGCGCCTGCACACCTTTGTCCACTGTGGACCTCCCTGATGACACTCCACACTCTTTGTCGAGCTCCAGCACAGCCTCAGACTACTCCTCACCCCAGGACTCAGGTAGCCTATATGGATCAGTTGTAGTTGCCCCCGAGAGATTGAACGTACATGCTATGTCTCCTCTTGGACACTGCCTGGAAGTTGATTCTTTCAGTTTGGTGAATAAATACCAACCACCTATTAATAACGCGTCTGCCTGCAATGCAGGAGACCCAGGTTCGATCCCTGGGTCAGGAAGATCCCCTGGAGAAGGAAATGGCAACCCACTCTAGTACTCTTGCCTGGAAAATCCCATGGATGGAGGAGCCTGGTAGGCTACAGTCCATGATGTAGCAAAGAGTTGGACATTACTGAGTGACTTCACTTTCACTTTCTTTCACCTATTAATTCTTAGGCATGCTAAAAAGACATTTTATTTTCTACTTACTCTGTGTTGTTTTATTCTTCCTCCCCTAAAGTGGATGGACCTACAAGCTTATTGAAAGTTTCAGTTAGTTGAATTTTTAAAGTTTTAATAGAGTGTATTTATTTCTCTGCGACTTACATCCTGTTGTTCTGATTAACATGGTGGCCATTCTTACGGCTCCTGTCACTTTTCATTACAAGTGATGTAGGCTCTTTATCCAGCTTTCCTGCTCTGATGGTCCCAGAAGAGTACCTGCTATCCAAGGGACTGTTTCCTGTAGGCAGCCTCTTGGCAGCTCAGCCAGGGGCCAGGTGGCCAGCACACATGCAGAGGCTGCTGTTGGCTTACTGTGCTGCTGCCAGCTGATGTCCTCTCCTGACAGCTTAGCTCTCAGGATTCAGGAGTTCATGTAAATTACTGCCCAAGTCTCCTACTTGCATTTGAGGTCACATCGCAGAAGTCAGCTGGAGAGCCTGTCGGGACTAGAAGCTTGCCACCAATTGTGACAGTGGATCCCCCCCCCTAGCCTAAGCCCCTCCCCCTGCTTCCTGTGCAGGTTGGGCCACCACACTGAAACACCTGGCTCATTAGGAAGCAGGGGGAAAACGTAGAGTGTAGAGCAGAGAATTCCCTTGTTCCTGTCTCAGCAGCAGGAGCTTGAGTTCTTGCTTGAATGGCTTCTGAAAGGTTGAAAAGCAGCCCTAATCACCGGGCTAGGTTTTGATCAGACTAGCTTGAACCTGCCTTCTGCTCATTTTGGCGGTTGGACTGCCTGACACCAGTGTGGTTTGCCCTTGCCATCCTTAAAAATGGCCTTCCAGCCTGTATCATTGAATGCCTGAGATTCAGCATCCTACGTGGTCAGGATGATATCATGTGCTCTTTTGAATTTTTAAAAGCAAACGTCGCAGAGAGTGAGAAATAGAACATCTGCAAAACATAAGGCAGTGTCTGTGGGCCTGCGGGGAATAGCAGAGAAGACCTTTTACACTTAGCCAGTTCTCTAAACCAGGTGTTTTTAACTTGAAATCCATGAGCACCAAAGGAACAGTAAAGACTGACAAACTTTATGAAATTAAATGCAGCATTTACTATGAATGTATGTATGTTCACCATTTTAAGGAAAAGGATCCCAGCTTTCATCAGACTCTTAAAGATGTTAAGTCACTTGAAAGTTAATAAGAAGTGCTGAATTGGATGGTAGATGGTTGTAAACTCACCCAGGAAACTCTCCTGAGGTTAACTGGGGACTGGAAAAAATCCCTCATGCCCTATACAAATATTTCACAGTTCTACAAAGCTCTCTGGAACTGGAAGGAGTGAATTACCTGGTTCTCTCCCATTTTATAGATGGGTAAATTGAGGTCTGGAATATCAGATGCCAAAGCCACAGGAGTACTTCTTTCTTCTGTGTTTCAGATACTTTTTATTATTAACTGAACAATTCCAGCAAGTTTTTGGAACATTTACTTTAGGTTAAACTACAGCTTTTCAGTCTTTCTGTATTCAAGGCATTCTTTCCAATTTTGGACATTTTGCAGTACACTTAGCCGAGTTACATTACATGGCAGTTACAGTATGATTCTTGGTCATTCTCAGGATATATTCTCTGGCCTAGCTTTCCTGTGTCTTCTTTAATCCCAGAAGAAGACAGTCTTTCTTTGATGTGGTTTTGATGATGTACTACTGATCTTATAGTTGACTCACACTTTCCATTTTTGGCATCATTGTAATAATGTAGATTTTCAGTAATCCCAAAAAATGAATATAAAAAATTTTTTTCAC
Organism: Bos javanicus; assembly: GCF_032452875.1. Taxonomy (NCBI): domain Eukaryota; kingdom Metazoa; phylum Chordata; class Mammalia; order Artiodactyla; family Bovidae; genus Bos; species Bos javanicus. Next base: position 37,261,868 of record NC_083889.1, read on the forward strand.
ACTGATTCTGTCTTTTTTGTATGCCCATAAAGTGTTCAGCCTCTAGTTGAGAACTACCAAGCTAGATTCCAGGCTGGATTGAATACTTACTGTTTTAGGTTAGAGTTACAGTTACAAGATAAGCTCCTTGATCTTATGGAGGTTATAGTAGGAGAAACATTTGATAGATCCACCAACAGTAAAGCAGTTTCTGATAGTGACAAATGTTAAGAAAAAAATTAAAGAATAATAGAATGAAGAGTGAATGAGAAGGGAAAGTGGGCTATTTTTCATAGGGTTCTTGGTGGAGGTGCCTTTGAGTAATTACATGGATAATGAAAAATAGGTCAGCTCAGAAGGAGCTCAGGGAAGGATGCTCCAGGCAGTAAAACAGCCACTGCAGAGGTCCTAAGAGAGGGATGGCCTTGGCACACATGCAGGCACAGAGGACAATTAAAAGGTCATTGGGGCTGAAACATAGTAGAGAAGATGGGGGGCAGTGGGACAAAATGAAGTTGGAGAGACGGGAAGGGGCCAGTTTATATTGGATCTCATAGGCCAACGTTAGGGAGTATGTGCTTTAATTGTAATGGGAAGCCAGTGGAGCTTTTTAAGCAGGGCAGTTGAGTGATACCGCCATTGTTTTTAAAAACAAAACAGAAAATAGATTCTACAGAGGCAAGAGTGGATACAGGGAAGAATAAGTAGGCTGTTGTACCCCAAGCAGGAGGTGATGCTGACAGATAGGGAAAGGTGGAAATAGTGAGTAGAGCTCATGGATAAGTGACCAAGCCTCATCTCGTGCACCAAGAAAGCCCACAGTCTGAGCTGCTGTTCATTGTATCAACTCAGCCAGAAGCACGAGGGCGTTGCTGCACCCCCTGAGTTTGGGGGAGGGAGGCGCGTCTAGGAGACATACATCCTTCCACCATCACCTTGTCAAATCTGAATATAACAGATTCTTAAATATTTTCAGTGTCTCACTCCTGTAGACCATGTGAATTCAATTCATCCAGGGCTTCTCTCCAGTAAAACATGAAACCAGGAGGTGTTATTTTCTTTCTGTGTACTTCCCTCCATCCCCTTGCTGCTGCAGAATGAGGGGACTGGTCGTAGCCCATAACAAAACCACATAAACCTTTCCACGGATCGGGTTTGAAGAAGGGAAATCAGCATCTTGCCTCTTTTTTTTTTTTTTTTTCCTATTTTTTGTCTGTCCCCGTTGTGGGAAACCCTGAGAAATGTGTTTTGTTTTTTCCCCTGGACTTGACTGAAGCCAGGTCTCTCCTGAAAATAACGTCTTTCCCTGTTGTGTCTAACTCAATCTCAATGGCAGGGCTTCACTTCCAGCCTCAGTACTTGGTAAACACCCAATTTCTTGACACTCTTGTTTCCCAAGTCCACTGGGGTCATCTCGAGCCGTTGGCCTCATTCACGGAGGAACGTGGATTTCTGGGAAGTCTCTGCCTCCAGCCCTTCAGCATGGATATTAAAGGGCCCCTGTCAAGTTTTGAGGGGTGTGACCATTGCCAGAATCCCCACAAGCCAGGCCCCTGAGGGGTGCTCTCGCCAGCTGGCCCCCGTCCACACCAGAAACGGCTGGATTGCAGAGGTTCTCTGTATATGGAGCTGGCTGAGTTCCCCTGGATGAAAGGCAGGCTAATATAAACTGAAAATGTTATTAATAAGCAGCCACTTAAGAATTTCCTATGACTTGCCAGTGATTTGGGGGCCTCTGTGTGAACAGGGAGAAAAGCACAGCTTGTTTTACATGGATTAGGGGACCAGTACAGCCCGTCTGCCGGGGCCTCGAACAGGCGCTCGCTCAGGTGTTCAGTGAAGGGTTCTGGAACCTAGCCGGTGCAGGTTTGTGTTTCCAGTTTCGTAGTCTCTCGGCTGTGGGAGCATAAGTGAGTTTCAGAAACACTTTGGGCCTTGGTTTTCCCCATCTGTAAAATGAGGAAGATATTACTGATTTCCATCTCTTACTGTGCTGTGAGGATTAAGTCAAGAACGCGTGGAAAGTGTTTTGCACAGAGCCTGGCGTACCCTCCAAAAATGTCCTTTTCAAAAGGAAAGTTAGAAACAGCACACCCCAGAATTGGAACCAAACTGACTCTATGTGCCCTGCTTCAGGGTGAAAAGTAGAAGATTTGGCATTCTAGACACAGCACGCTTAATAATAACGGCCACAGTGCGTGGCTTCTCCAAGCACCACCTTCTCCTTCTGTGAAATGGCAATAATAACCCTTCCTCTGATGAACCTTGGTAGATATTTTTGGCAGTTCACAGAGTTCCCCGAATTGAAAGTGCATGGGAAGCTCAGAAGTGTTTGATTAGTCCCAGGGTCATTATCCAAGCCTGTTTACCTTATTGTATCTTGGTAAGAAACTAAGGTCATCTTTGTGACCTTGAAGTGTTAAAAGCATGGTAAAATAAGTAAGCCTTAGGTAAAGACGGTAATCAAATTCCCTTCGTCACTCCAGCACACCTTCAAGTATATATTAGGTGTTTAATAAAGACTTACAGAAGTGATTTGTTTGCCACCCATCTGTTTTCCATTGATCTGTTTCCATCCCAACTAAAATATATTAGTAGGGGCTAGATCAACTTCTAGCAAACAAGAACCATGACTATTTTTATTGACTTGTTTTACTTTTTGTCCCTACACATAGCACAGGGCCTAGCAAACTGGCCCAGTCAGATTTCACTATAGCCAGCATAGTGAAGGTATCATTAAATACCAGCTGTATTATTTAATACAATGGCACCCCACTCCAGTACTCTTGCCTGGAAAATCCCATGGACAGAGGAGCCAGGTGGGCTGCAGTCCATGGGGTCGCTAAGAGTCAGACACAACTGAGCGACTTCACTTTCACTTGTAGGTATTATTTAATCCTAACAGCCACTCAGTGAAGTGGCAGAGATAGGGTTTGAACCCAAGGCACTGTGCCTCCAAGATCTTAATTCACTGCACGGTCACAGTATGCTATTTTTGAGTACTTAGGGGACATTTAATGCTTCAGATTTGGTCTCCATGGGGTTAGCCAACTTCTTCTACACAGGAGGTAGTGACTGAACAAGCCCTTTGGCAGGTGGCATGGAAAAGAAAAGCAAAAGGAGAGGTGTTTTGTGGAGTCTTACAATTCTCATTTTGAAGTCAGGAGGTGAGGAGTGTTACAATTGTAGTGTTACAATGTGTAGTCATTTCCTCAGAAACTGTTCCCCTGAGGGACTCATCTGGAAAGGAGGAGCTCTTGGAACTGGATCTGCTCAGCACCCAATGAAGGAAAAACGTACATGCCATAAAATCACAGAACATATGGACCAAGTGAAATGGAGGAACTGGTCCAGGCATAACCATTCCATCTCTCTGGTTGCTTCTTAGGAAGGCGGTGGGTCTGAACGCAGCTCAGGAAATCAGAGCTTCTCTAGGCACTCACAGCCTTTCCTAACGGATGCAGTGATGCAGGTAGCAGTGTTGCCATGGAGACACCATCAGTGGCCAAGCTCTTTCCCTTGAGGGTTCGCTCTTAGTACTCATCATGATGCTGAATTAGCTAGCTGTGTGTTTGGTCGGCAGATTTCTCACTGGCCTGTGAACATGTTTACAGTAAAGTGAAAACTCCTTCACTTGGGTTGCATGTGTACTCTTGCACCTGCTGACTTGTCACCATCTTAGACTCCTCTCAGTGTCTTGATAGCACCTTGATCTCTCTTACCTGCATGCCTTTATCCACCTGTCAGGAGTATTCCTTCTTTCTCTTTCTGCCTAGCAACCTCCTACTCAGCAAGATGGTATCCAGTGCCCAGCATGTGCTAGGTGTTCTATTAATAACTGACCTAACAACAAAGTCACAAAACCGTTCAATTTTTTATTTCTGTGTTTCAAAACTTATTTTGAAAAACTGCAGTGTTGTATACAGTTAACAAGAATAGCATGATGAACTTCCAGATAGCCTTCTAGAAAGGTCTGTTGCTAACATTTGGCACTTTTGTGCTGCTTGTTCCCCCCGCCCTCCCTCTTTCTCTTTTTTGCATGCACAGGCACACAATGCATGCACATATATTCTTATTTTTGCTCAACCCTTTGAAATTAAATGACAAGCATAATCCTTGACCTGTGTGTTTTTCAGCATCTGTCTCCTAGATAAGCACCTTCTCTTAAGTAACCTCACAAGAACTTTGAAATTTATAATCTAGCTCTCTGTGACTATATTTTTGTGTCCTAGTCACACAGGGGCTTCTTACTATTTTGTTTTAATCCCTCACAATACCCACCAGAATGCATAGTATATAGTAGATGTACAGTGATTAGTTGTTTAATAAATGAAGCCGCCTGCAGCAGAGACTTGGGACAGTCCCCTCTTCCCCCTGGGCGTTCACCTTCTCAGAGTCCTCTGACCCATGGTTCCTCCATCCAAAGGAACTATCACTCTCTAGCTTGCCTGTTTTGCATGTGGGGTGCACCACAGGGGCCCAAGTGTAATTCTCACCCAATGACTGTTGGGAATTGGGTGGGGGGTGAGTACCCCTGCCTCTTTGATTCTCTAATAGGAAGACATCTGTGAGGAATGTTCTAGACCATTTTCCATAGCTTCTCCACTAAATGAGTCACAGTTGCCCAGAGCTGCAGCTGCCCATCACCCCTCCATGTGTTGGCATCGTTCTCTGCCCTGCATCCCTTCTGCAGTTCCTTCTCAGGAGCTTGGGGATCACCTCCCAACCTTCTTTATGTTCTTTATGGTTATGTTACGTTATATTCTTTATGGTCAGAGATACTCATAATACAAAAAGGCATCCAGGAGGCTTAATTTAAAAGAAAAAAAAAATGTTTCCACTGCCTAAAAATTCCAAGATAAATTAGTCCAAAGTAGGGCACCATGTATGTTTCTTCATGGAAATATGAATTGACGTATTAGAGGAAACAACTGCCACTAAAAATGATCCTGTACCAAGTTGGGCAGCGCCTGGCAGGGATAATCTCCTCTTGGTGCAGATGGCCAGAGCCGCTGGAGCCCAGACAGAGGGCAGGGAGTATGATGGGCCAGACAGCGGGTTTTGGCTCTGCACTCGCACCAGCCTCGTACCCAGCTGGCCCCGTCACGGTCTCCGCCCTTGAGCTTCTGTGTTGATTAGGAAACCGTTCTTCCTTTCTCACAGAGATAGAAATCTTGCTTCCAGACATGGCAAGTGTCAAGGTTCATGCCTGGGTCCCTCAGTCAGACTGAGTGTTTCAAGAAAGAGGAAAAACACAGTATTGTGGCTGGGGAGATGGGGGGGTGAAGGAGCCAGTGAGGCTGCAAATAACAGGATATGCTGACGTCTGGGTATCAAGACAGGGAGATAGGAATTCCAAGGCGAAGAGAATTCAGGAGAAAGGAAGAGCTTTCCTTCAACGCACTAAGATGGCCTCTTCCCCCAAATCACAGTGCTTCAGTACAGGCAGGGGCTCAGCCGCCTTGGTCACCACCATCCATGCCGACAGTGGTGGAGGAGGAGAGGTCACACATGGCCTCCTGAGACATTCACTCCATACCCTTCGCCATGCCACAGCCTCTGCTTGCCTTTCCTCTGCCTGGAGAACTCTCCCTGGTCTTCCCCAGAGCTGGCTCCTCCTCCATCTTGTGATCACAACTCATGTGTCATTTTAGTGGGGAGGCCTGTCCTGATCCATCCTTGGCCCCTCTCTCATCTCCTTGTTTGCTTCCATCATGACAGTCACTGCACTCTGTAAGTGGCACGTTTATCTATGTGTTGACCTGACTGTTGTCTCTCTTCCTCACTTGACTTGAAGCCCCTTGAGGTTAGAGATACTGTCTGAATCCCAGCATCTCTGTACAAGGCCTAGCACCAGTAGATGCTCCATCACTGTTTGCTTGAATGGTTGGACAGATAATGAGAAGGATGGGAAGATGCACACAGAACAGAAGGAAGATTTGACCACTCTCCTAAAAAGTGATAGAAAGAGCTTTGGTCTTGGAGTTGGAAAACGTAGGTTCTAATCTGTGTGACTTCAGTTAAGTTGCTTATGAGTTTGTAGGATCATGTGTGTGAAACGGATACAAATGCCAACTTTATAGGGCAGCTGAGAAGGAATAAAGGTGATGATAAACTATGGAACAAAATGACTGTTATAAACCTTTTGTAAATGTAAGAAATTGCATAAACATTAGAAATATATTAGAAAACCTTTCCCTGCCATCCCCCAGTTCCCAAGCACATACTGGAGTCAAGGCCCTGGAGGTCAGACTTGTCCCATGGAGTCCTCAATCCTTTCGGGACATGTTTCCCCCTCTTGGAACATCCTCATCTCATTTCGTTTCAAACCAGCCTTCACAAGCCTATTTCTGACCTGCCTGCCTTCCTGTCTTTCTGACCCTCGACTTGTGTTTTTGTGCAGCGCTTGGAAGGAGGGAGCTAAAGCCTTGTCATATGGGCCCTGTGATCATGTGACTCAGGCAGTTTTGGAGGGGAACAGCTAACGTGCTTGGTGATAACTCAGTTTTGACAGTTCTGATTTACTCATCATGGGAGTATCTCAGTGATACCCATTTTTCTAAAAAACTCTTTTTTGTCGTTTTTCTGTTGTTGTTCTTGTTTTTTATGTAGTTATTTTCTTTGGCCTTGCTGGGTCTTTGTGCCTGCATTTGGACTTTTCTCTAGTTGTAGTGAACAGGGGCTAGTCTCTATCTGCAGTTTGTGGACTTCTGACTGCGGTGGCTTTTAGCACACTGGCTTCAGCAGTTGGCGGTGCACAGCCTTCGTTGCCCTGTAGCATGTGGAATCTCCCCGGACCAGACACCGAACCTGTGTCTCCTGCATTGGCAGGTGTATTCTTAACCACTGCACCACCAGGGAAGTCCTCTGAGCACTAAGTGAAAGCAAGCAGACTCCACTTGCGGTTCTTACCGGCTCGCTTACACAGCACGGTAATGGCTTTTCTGCTACGAGTGCCCACTTCTTTTCATTCCTTACATCGAGGCAGCCTGCAGCCTAATAAAATCTCTCTTCACTCAAAACATGTATTTACCTGTTTTCTTGGTCAAACAGATAAGGTAGGAAAGCTGTTCCCAAAGGTAGGAAACTCAGAATAAGTTTTGGCTCCTCTTAGGTCAGTGTTTTGCATGCGTGTGAAAAGCTGGATGTTTTTATAGGGAACTTGAGGGAATGGAGCAGCAGAGTGGACTGAGGAAGCCAGGCTCCTACCCAGCCCCCCAGAAGTCCGGCCTGCCCAAGACAGACCCTTTAGGTGGCTTGCAGTGATGTCAGTTACCGCACCACTGAGAGTCTGTGACCGATACACAAAGACACAATTCAGAGCCAAGGCTTAGTGGTTTTAGATTATCCATGACCCATCTCTCCCTAGTTGCACAGCAAATTGAAAGTTGATAGCTGTTGAAATCCAGTTTTCAGATTTTTCTTTTCTATCTATCTGAGGGACCCAGCTTAACTCTGGGATGCCCTTAAGTATGTATGCAGTTCCCACGTTGCCTGGTGTTCTCTAGACTATGTACATAAAGTCTCTGATCCTGCTACAGGGCACCAGATCAGAGCAAACCCACTTATCTGGATTGAAGAATGCACATCTTTTTGCTGAGAGTGTTGTGTGTCCATGTGTGGGTGGCTCTGGCTCATGTCTTTTTATTTCAGGCCAGAGTCTAGTCTCTCGGTACTCCCTGATAGCGCGCACACATAAATGAAATCTGGTCTCCAGTTCCTTCGCATAAGAGGAAAAGAGGGCCCATATCTGTTTCTGTTCAGCAGTGATTATCTCTGGGATTGTGAATGTCTGAATTATTTTTTTCTTCTTCTTGCTTATCTGTAATTCCTGATTCTTTTCTACATACATTATATGTTGCTTTTCTTTTTATGATAAGGGGGCAGTAACATTAAATTACGATAAGGAGAAAAAGGCTTACTCTTTTCCTCTGGTTAAAAGTAAAAGGAGTGATTCTTATGCCTTTAGTGAGCTGAAGTCATGGAAGAATTTAAATACCAAGGACACATCTGTTAATTAGCAAAAAGCTTTGGAGGTCTTTGGGGTATTTTAGCCCTCTGTATTTCTTTTTATTATTAATTTTTATTGGAGTCTAGTTGCTTTCCATAGCCCTCTGTCTTTAACAAAAGTATCTTTTCCCACACCTGATCTCAGCTGCCTGAGGCATTGCTGTATTGAGCCCAGAACTGTGCGTTCCTTATCCCCCACTTGATTGTTGGGACTGAGCCACACTTTAAGCAGTCTGCCCCATCTGCTGACCCTGCCAGTCTGACCCTGTGCATAAAAGTGACCTGAACCTGTCTGACCATGAACTTGGCACAGGGAAGCCCATACCACAGGGAAGGAAGAAGGCAGGATAGATGGCAGGCTGGCAGTGAGAGGCACTGTTTGATGACTGATACGGTCCTGCCTCTCACCAGCGTGTTTTCACACACATGCCCCAGTGGTGCCCAGCTGAGTGACTTAGTGATACAGTCACTTAGTGACTGAGTGGACTTAGTGATACACAAGTTTAATACATCATAGTCAGGACAGTTGGCATAGATGCCCTGAGACCATTGGAAATGTTGGTAGAACACGCCAGTTTCCAGACCAACCTCTGACTCAGGTGCCCCCTTTTAACTGGGAGGATTGTTCCAGAAGCGTGTCCTCCAAGTGCATGTCAGATTGGAATGACATGGAATGCTGGTGAAAATGCACTTCCAGGGCCCTGTGTCAGACTTGTCAAATCAGTCATGGGGGTACATCTCTACACCCTAGGCATCTCCATGTAATGTCTTAGAAACAGGGCATACAATTTCCCATGACGAGAATCATCATTATCTGCAGAGTTTGATGATAAAGAATTATCTGTCTCTTAAAAGTCATCCAACAGCCTCTGTTTTTTTTTTTTTTTTTGTCTTTCTGCCATCCCTCAAATTATTGGGCATCTACTTCATATTCTGATAATACTAGAAATGACCTTGAGCTGTCCTTGGAAGTATGCTGGTTTCCAGATCTGTGTCTTTGGAACCCTTGAGATGTTAGGACCATGAAAATGGTCCTGAAGTTTAGGAGAAGGTGGAGCTTAAGAGAAGTTGAGCCCAGGACCTCCTGCTGTCTCATGGACTTGGGCAGCTCTGTTTTATATAATGAGTTTCCACATAGGAGTTCTCTTGCAAAAAAATATTTTCCTCTCCTTAAAAAAAAAAAAAAGGAAGGATGAAAAAGAGAAGGGAAAGGGGAAGGGGGACAGGGGAAAGACTTAATGATATTTCCAATCCTATCCAAACCTAGAATCCTGCAGTCTACAACTTGAACTTGTCAGCATCATGTGACAATGAAGACTCCTTTTTTGCCTTCATCCTATCACTTCTCACACAAAAGGAGACATTGTGGTTCAGGGTTCAGTGTTGTAAATAACCTGTCAATGTCTCAAAGATGAGACACAGCCCCCCAACAGACAAACACCCCCGATCCATTTATAACGAATTCTTTTGCATCATGGTCGGTGGGTTCATTGGTATAAATCATTAGGCATTTTGCAAATGATTTGGTCACTGATGCAGATGACCAGAGTTCTTTGAGACAGTTGAAAGGAGAGCCTTCATCTGCTGGTCTTGGGTATGTCATGGAAGAGCCAATTGTAGCTTCTGAATACAAAAGCGAATGAATTCATAGCTGCAACTTTAGGTGGGGGGGTGAGGGTGGTGGCGAGGGTTGTTGCTGGGTAGACGGAGGGAGAACGGAGGATGCAGGAGCTCTGCTCTCTGAATCATGCCTTATTCCTTGGAAACCTGTCATTCACAAACCCAATTATGTACAGGTAGAATGTCAACTCTGACAGAATGAAACCAATGCACGCTTTGTATGATTTTTTTTTAAATGAAATTCTGCTTTACTAGCAGATTCTATCTTCATAAATGTCTATTTAAAAAAGAAAAAACCAAAACCAAATCATATATTTCCCCACGCACTCCTGAAAAGCTTTAATCAGTGTGTTGAAAGCGAGAGCTCTTAGGTGTTGCGTGCATTTTGCCAAGAGGGAGAGAAAGACGTGAGAATCCAGAGAAATCCTCTTGGCTTTACCTCTGACCCTCCGCGCCTTTCTCAGCATCTAGGCCTTGCCGTTGCTCATTTGTAAACAGGAGTTATTAAATTAGTCTCTCCAAAGGCTGTCATGGAAGCGCTCAAAGGTTAAAAATTCTTTGCAAATAAAAATGCCTTGCCACAGCAGTGCCTGTTAATTATAAATGAGGAATGGAAGGCAGACAGCTAACGGGGAAAATACATAAGGTCCTGATGGTTTTGATTTACCTTTCTTTGGTGGTGTTTCTTTTCCTCCTCCTGTTTTTCCTGTTTGGTTTTGATTTTTCTGAATGTGTTTGTTGTTGAGTGAAAGGCTGCTCTCTGGTGGGAATGAGGTATGCCTTTCGTAGGGTATTAATAGGGTTTGGGGGTCAGATGGATCCTACTTTGCATCTCTGTTCTGCTTTGTTTTCTTCTCTGGAAGGTGGAGGTGATAGTTCCTCTCTTGGAGGACTGGTGTGCAAAACTGAGCTCACAGGTGTCAGGTGGAAGCAAGTGATATGCTGTGTGCCCTCAGCCAAGCCCTGCTTGCCCTCATTTTGCCTCACCATTCTAGCTTTGCATTGCACTGAGCAGCTTTAATGTACTCCTTGATTGAATGGTATGTTGGGTTTTTTGTTTATTGTACGTTTCTCCCCCTCTGAGTATATAGATTCTGTGAGGGGAGGGATCTTTGTTTCTTTTGCTTGGATGTCGCTAGTGTCTAGAGCAGTGCCTGGCAGATGGTAGGTACTTGGCGGTTACTTGTGAAATGACTAAAGAGGACCCTTAGCCCTCTCCTCTTTCTCCTCTGTTCAGGCTTCTATTCAGTGAGACTCATTACGGATCTGGTTCTTTAATTCTGTTTGGCTTTTGTCTTTGTTCCTTCTTCTGGAGCTTCTGTTCATTAGACTATGTCTGTCCAGCATTAAAAAGTATGCTCTTCCCGGCCTTGCTGAATAAATGAGTTTCACTGATGAATATTCTAGAGACTGAATTTAGAAAAAAATATCTCTACATTTTGTTCTAAAAGTGTGACTTGCTAGTAAACCATTAGTCACCGAAGAGCTTCCTAGACTTAGTTAAACATAGGGAGACTTTTTTCCCCTTAAGTCATACACTGACATAAAAAGTTCTGGCAGGGGGCGGGAGACAACCTTGACTGCTTCCCGAGACCCCTGACTTCTTTACAGTAGGTGATTAATTAACGAGTTACTGTTAAAATGAGCTCAAACTATTTTTAAACGCAACAGCCAGGATTTGGATAAAACTTCTCTGAGTTTGGAGATGCAAACCAGATCCCAGTGTGCCTTCTTTTAATGTATGTGTTCAGTCAGATGAAAAGCAGGAAGTAGAAGAATCTGACAAGCCTCCCTTGGCTGGACAAAACTGATTTCGTTTCTTCAAGTACATTTTGGTATCAAAATTCAGGCCATTAAAAGAATAGGGACCCAAAAAACCCCCTGACTGATCATCTCCGTAGATGCAAAAAAAAGCATTTGACAAAATGGAACACCCTTTGTTGATTAAAAATTCTCAATGACTATCATAGATGAAAACTTCTTCAACTTACTGAAGAAAAGTTACCCTAAAACCCCACAATTATGTAATACTTGATGGTGAAGGGTTGGTTGCTTTTTCTTATGGTCAGGAACAAGACAAAGAGCAACTTAGACATTTGCAACTTAGGATCGCTGGAGGACCTAGGTAAGGCATAAGACAGGATAAAGAAAAAAATAGGCATTAGATTGAAAAGGAAGGAGTACAACGATCTCTATTCACAGATGACGTGATCTTGTATATAGAAAGTCCTAAGGAATACACACATTCAAAAAAATGGAAATAAATAGAAAGACATTCTTTGTTCATGGATTGGGAGACTTAATATTGTTAAGATAGCAGTACCCTCCAAATTAAAGATTCATCACAGTGCCTGTCAAAATCCGAACTTAAATTTTTTCAAAAATTGGCAAGATAACCCTAAAATTTATAGTTAATAGTGCAAATGTCAGGGGCCCACAAAAGGTAAAAAAAAAAAATGTTTAAAAGAATAAAATTGGAGGACTCACACTACACAATTTCAAAACTTACTATAAAAGAGCAGTAATTAAGACAGTATGGTACTCGTATAAGAAGAGACATATAGACCAAAATATGAAATGAAATTGAGTTGAGAGTCCAGAATAAATCCTTATACTTACGGTCAACTGATTTTTGACAAGGGTCAATGCAAGTGAATTGAATGGTGCTGGGACACTTAGATAGCCACACAAGGATGAAGTTGGATTCCTATTTCATACCATATATGAAAAGCACCTCAAAATGGGTCATAGACCCATAAATAAGAACTAAAACCATATAATTCTTGGGTGAAAATACAAGAGTAAATCTTATGACCTTAGATTCCTTAAATATGATACCAAAAGCAGAAAGAACAACAGGGGGGAAAAAATGGACTTCCTCAAAATCAAAAACTTAGGTGTTTCAAAGGACTTCATCATAAAGGGAAGACAGTCCACAAATGAGAGAAAATTTTTACAAAGCATGTTATCTGATAAGGACTTGTATCCAAAAAGTATATAAAGAATTCTTCCATTTCAACAATAAAAAGACAATTTTAAATGAACTAAAGATGTGATAGACATTTCTCCCATAAGATATACAGTCACATAAAAGGAAGTGTAACCTCGTGAGTCATTAAGAAAGTACAAACCAAAGCCTTTTTGGGAAGATGCCACTTCGCACCCACTAGGCAACAATCACAGAGAAAGACAACGACAAGTGTGACAAAAATGTGGAGAAAATGGAGCACTCATTCATTAATGGTGGGAATGTAAAAAGATGTAGATATTTTGAAAAATAATTCGGCAGTTCCTCAAAATGTTAAACATAAAGTTACTGTATGATTCAGCAATTCCAGTCCTAGGTAAGTACCCAAGAGAATTGAAAACATATAGAGAACTTGCACATAAATAGAGTAGCATTATTCAGAAGCAGCGAAAAGTGGTAACAGTCCAAATGTCTACTGACTGATGAATGGATAAACAAAGTGCACTATACCTGTATAATGGAGTATTATAATGCAGGAAATGAAAGATTGACATGTGCTTCTGCATGAGTTTATCTTAAAAACATCCTGCTATGTGTAAGAAGCCTGTATCTAGTAAAATTCCATTTATGTATATGGTAAGACTATTTGTAGTAAGATTCCATTTATGTGAAATTTCCAGAAATTTCCAGAACAACTAAAACCTTAAAGACAGGAAATAGATTAGTGGTTGTCAGGGCCCAGGGGGAGGGGAGGCTGAGAAGTTACTGCTAATAATGCACTTGGAGTTTCTTTGGAGGGTGAAGAAAATGGTTTAAAATTAGATAATGGTGGTGCTTTCACATCTCTATAAATATATTAAAAACCAGTGAATTGTACACTCTAAAATGCCGAATTTTATGGTATGTGAATTACATCTTCACAAAGCTTTTGTCGAAAAATTCAGGCACATGGGGATTAGAATTCTGGGCTGTCTCATCACTTTTATAAGGTGCTCCTGAAACTAATTCTAAAGGTCAGAGTGCAGGTAGAACAGCTTATTTTCTTTAAATCTTTTTCCTCCTTTACTTTTTTCCTCTCTTTTTACTTTTTATTTCACTGGTGGAAGCTAAAAGTGCTTTTGTGTTGCTGACATCAACGTTTTTATTGCTTCATCATTTTTGTAGCCATGGAAAAGGGAACAGATGGTAATCTTAAAAGAGAAATGTTCAATTTAGGGGAGAGAATTGTGTCTTTGGCTGCTATCTTTTGAAATAATTCACATGCATATTGCTCTTGTACATTAAAAAAACAGCTACCAATGTGGGGTAATTTGGGGTTTCTGATTAGAATTTCAAACCCACAAGCATCTTCAGTGGAGATGAAAATGTCTTTCCCAGGCGATCTTAGGGTCAGATTTGTTTTGTGGGGGAAAAAAACTATTTTTACTCTTCTTAAAGAAAATCTCACCTGCAGTTATTTTTAAAATCACTTTCTTTTCCTAAGGTCTGGAAACTTTTTATAAAAATGGAATGTTGTCAGTATTTGTTAAATCTCCTGGTAATATTTCTGGTCTGACTATGTATGGTATATATTTAATTACTATTCCAGTCAAGGAAATTGTGGTCATGGTGCATATCCAGTGTTCTACCTAGTAAAATAAAAGGTATTTTGACTTGCCTCTTGGGATACTGATTTAGAAGAGGTCGGCATCCATGTTTAAATGTCCTTAGCATGCTTACCTGGTGGCCTCTGACTGTTCAGGGGCTTTGCAGGTACTCAGGGCCACGCCTTCTACAAAGACAGGCGGGGTGTGGAACACTCCTTTAGATGCTTTTGCCAAAAGCCAGTTGCCAAGGAATGTGTTTATGGTTTGGGATCCAAGGGCTGGAGTGTGGCAGGCCAAGTGGAAAAATGGTTTCTTTTGCCTTTCTTCTCACCTCCTGCCTTCACTGCTTGCAGGAAGATCTGCCTGCACTGCAAGTGCCCTCAGGAGGAGCACATGGTGACGGCGATGCCCCTGGCGATGGAGAAGACCGTCAGCAAACTCATGTTTGACTTCCAGAGGAACTCGACCTCAGACGATGACTCAGGCTGTGCCCTGGAGGAGTACGCCTGGGTTCCCCCAGGACTGAAGCCTGAACAGGTACCATTCTTTCTCTTCTTCTTCTTCTTTTAAATATTTATGTATTTGGCTGCACTGGGTCTCAGTTGTGGCATGAACTCTTAGTTGCAGCACGTGGAACCTAGTTCTCTGAGCAAGAATTGACCCCTGGCTGCCTGCACCGGGAGTGCAGAGTCTTAGCCTCAGGCCTACCAAGGAAGTCCCAGAGATACCACTCTTGACGGAAGGGCAGTCATGGGGTTGGCTTTTCCCTTGATCTCGGCCGTCGTTGCTCATTCCGGTTCAGAAGGAAGAGCTGACTTTGCTGAGTCTGAGAAGATGTTGCTGTACGGATGAAGACATCTGGGTCCCCAGTGAGAAACCAGGAAGAGAAATGAAACTGCGCTAATTCATTCTCCATTTCCATTGAAGCTGTTACCAAAAGATTTTCTAGAAAGGTCTAGAAACATTAGGTAATGAAACTGCATTTTTGGAGAGGGAAGGGGTGTCCTGCATTGGCCATCAATCTTACTGTTAAGATTCTTTGTAAAGGAGAGTAAGGAAATGAGGATTTACATAGTGATCTGATGCTGCGCTGAAAAGTTTGGCCCAGCTTGACAGAGAAAGACACTGGCACTTCCTGAAACATTTTGGCACTGCCCACAGGCGATAAATACTGCTGGCTTGGTTAGATGAACTTGGTTTCTTTCTGTATCACTGCATTTCTCTCAGTCATATACAACCTTCGCTTTGCATTTCTTGGTCTTTGGAATTTTCTCCTGTTCCAGCCTCCTGTTGGTTTAGAAGCCCCCCCCCCCCCCCGCCCCGACCCCGCCACCATAAGCTGGATACTTTCATGACCCTCCTTGTGCATTTTTGAGAGACAGGTTTATCACAGCCTTCAGTGTTTGACCACTATTCCCTTCCTCTCACGTAGAAAGGTTCTTTCCCTGTGTCTGGCAATGCTGTAAAGCTTAAAAAGCCCTAAAAGGTTTTAACTCTGGAACTTTAGATGTGATGCTCTTAGAAAAAGTTCTTTATGATGAGAGAAGACCCAAAAATTCACCAAGAACTTGAGGATAAGACCCTGATAACATCTTGGTTAGCCATTTCTCATTTTTCTTCTTCCAATAATGAGGTTGTCATTTGACAGATGGAATCGCACGCACACAGCCAGGATTTGTTTAACCAGCAAAGGATTGTTTAAAATTTTAATTAGTCACTAATACTTAGAAACTGCTCGTACTTAAAAAATTTTAATTTTAAAGTTGATATTTAGATCTTGAAATTTTGAGAATCTGGAATCTTACTTTCAGTAGAATCTGAAATCTTACTTTCTCAAGGATTGGTGTGCAGGCCACTGATTTGAGTGCGAGACATTCTTTCCAGAGTTTCAAAAGAGTGAATCTCCAGGTCAGCGTGGTCATGACTAAGCCCATTTCATCCTTTTGTGTTCATCTTCCTATACCCTATAGGCATTTGAGTTTTGTGAATTCTATTCTAATTCTTACTAGGATGAAAATGTCTTAGAATAGAAACTTTCACAGAAAATAATCTCTGTGAGAATTGAAAGGAATTCTGTGTTGGGTTATCAGCAGAAATAAATAAGAATGTTTTCTCCCAGGGGCTTCCCAGGTGGCACTTATGTTAAAGAAACCACATGCCAATACAGGGAGACATGAGTCATGGGTTCGATCCCTGGGTTGAGAAGATCCCCTGGAGGAGGAAATGGCAACAACCCACTCCAGTATTCTTGTCTGGGAAGTCCCATGGACAGAGATGCCGGAAGGGGCCTGGAGGGCTACAGTCCGTAGGGTCACAAAGAGTTGGACGCGATTGGAGAGACTTAGCACGCATAGAAGTTTTTTCCCAGTTTGTATATTAAGGTTAAATCTTTATTTTCTTCCGTTTCAGTAAAGACTGTATTATTAATAAGTTGAAGAAGAAAGAGAGTATTTGATTGAGTTTGTCTGGAAACTCAGATGAGGTGGTGGGTGACTAAATATCTGTATTTGACATCACCTTCTACTGCCAGTACTTGAGCAGTGAGTTTTCACACCTTGGTACATCTGTGAGCCTGTTTCGTTTTTCTTGCTAACCTCATTTCCAGCAGCTTCCAAGAGACCCACCCTTCTTTTGTTCATGTTGCTTCCTGCTGAACTGGGCTCTGAAATTCCAAAGTTAAGCTATTTTCAGTTCCCTGCTTAGGTAGATTCTTTTCTAAGGCCATTAAGTATCATTCTGTGATGTCCAGATTCAGAGAACATTTTCTACTGACCTAAGAGAACAGACAGTTGCCAAAGTTAAGGGGCTTGGTGACATCCATCAATTCTAAAAATGATTGCTTACGTATTTTTGAAGGCCACTTGCTTCATCAAAAGTGAATATCTTTGGGGAACATAAAACATCTTTCTTTGATTTGTTTTGAAAGAAAATGATTAATGCTATTAAATCAGTGGTTTGAATTATGTCACATGACAGAGTATTCCCATCTCTTGTAATTGTATTTTTCTTCAAACGGTTTTCTCTATTCACAACACTTACTCAGACCTATATGACACAGATGATTAGAGAGGAAATTGTTCTCCAGAGAGAGACTATCTTTTCAAGCTATTTGAAGGGCTCTATATTTGCCTAATAAAATATGAATCTGCATTAAAGGTGTTTCAGGGGATCATCTTGCATGAAAAAAATAGTCCTCAGATTTTTAAATTACAAGATCTTTGAAAGTCTATTACTTATGGAACTGATTATAGGTTTAAAGATTTTTTTTCAAAGGTTGCCTGGTAGGTTTTAGAAAAACTTAAGACCCAGATACCTCTTACTAATAAAAATTCTGGTATTTAATATGATGTTAGTTGTCTCTGACTTGAGAAAAAACATTTTTCTATCAGGAGAAATTACAGTGGATATTAAAATGCTTTGTGCTGGGGGCAAAATACTCAAGACCAGTTAGGGTTCCAAGTAATGTGTTTTCATTTTTGTTAAAAACCTTTCATTTCATTCCCTGGTTGTGAGGTTGGTAATATACCTTCGGGTGACACTCTTTATTATTCTGTTTCTTCTGAGAAATGCCTTCAGTTAAAGAAAATGGAAATTAAAGCTACCCCACTTTGAAAAGGAGGTATTCTTGAATATGGGCAGTTAATTTTATTAAAATCTACTAAATGCAAAAAGCCAGCCTTCTTAAAATAGTATAAAAAACCATAAAGATAACAGTTGATGCTGGAAAAGAAAGGCTTCTAAGGTGTGTTTTTTAATGACCAGACGGAAAACTGATCAGAGAGGTTGCCAAGATCCTTTGTCTCCGCTTGCTCCAGGTGAGGCATTTAATATTATGCAGAGAGCCCTGCGGAGGCAGGACGGAAAACTAAAGTCTTCCCTGATGGCCCATCCGAGGTCATCTGTAAGGCTCCAATTTCTCTTCAGACTCCAGCAGGTCATTGTATGCGCTCTGTCTCCTAGAACTGCTCTGGGGAGACATTTATAGTAGATAATACTTTAGGAAGAATTTGGAAATTATTTAACAAGCTGTAAGGAAGGAAAACGGTGAGCAGGGTTTCTAAACCTCAGTGCAGTTGACATTTTAGGCTGAATGATTGTTGCTGTTGGTGCAGTCCTGGGCATTATAGGATGGTTAGCAGCATCCCTGGCCCCTACCACCTACTTGATGCCAGTAGCACTCACCACGCCCTCCATTGGGATGACCAGACCCAGACACGTATCGGAATACCATTCATTGCCCCTGGGGGATGAGCTGGGCACCCTGGTTGAGAACCACTGGGTAAAAGTAATGTTAAAACCTGGAGGACCTGTCAACACAAGCGTGGCCCAATCCGGACAAGAAAAGGATGACTCAGTTGAGTAAACATTTATTTGAGTACCTCCCAGGTCCTACCTCTGGTATTACAGCTGCTGCCTTGAAATGAGGCTGAGTATTTGGCAGAGTGAGAAAGGTGATCCCACGCTGCTTGAGCAGAGGCCAGTACTCATCCTCCCGATAAGTCAAAACAAGGATTGAAATGGTGTGAGGAGCAGGTTGTTGGGTGGATCACCATTTGTTCTCCAAAACAAGATAGCATTCTCTTTCCATAAGGGGAAGACTTTGCCTATTGAAAAAAGGGAAAGAAAAGAAGAAAGAAAGCAGATAAAAATCACTCATAATTCTGCCAACCGCAGAAAACTGTTTTCCAACGTTTTTGGAATGTGTGTGGGCTTCCCTGGTGGCTCAAACAGTGAAGAATCTGCCTGCAGTACTGGAAACACAGAAGATGAGGATTCAATCCCTGGGTTGGAAAGATCCCCGGAGGAGGGCATGGCAACCCACTCCAGTATTTTGGCCTGGAGAATCCCATGGACAGAGGAGCCCAGCAGGCTACAGTCCATGAGGTCACAAAGAGTCAAAAATGATGAGCAATTAACACTTTCATTTTCATTTGGAATACATGTAACAAGAATCTATGTGTATAGGCTTACATTTCTGTTTTGTTTTGGACCAAAATGTGATGATGCTATCCATTTATCTTGAAATTTTTTTCAATTCGTGTATTGTGAACATTTTTTTCTGTTTTTTTTTTTTTCCCTGTATTTGAAAGTCGCTCAGTCATGTCCGATTCTTTGCGACCCCATGAACTATACAGTCCATGGAATTCTTCAGGCCATAATACTGGAGTGGGTAGCCATTTTCTTCTCCAAGCGATCTTTCCAACCAGGGATCGAACCCAGGTCTCTTGCACTGCAGGTGGATTCTTTACCACCTGAACTACCAGGGAAGCCCAAATTTCTGTATTTAGACCCAGATTATCTTTTGGAATAGGTGCATAGTTCTCTGTTAGTAGTTACCAACCTGTAGTGGCACCACTCGCCACTAGGGGGCATTTGGAAGTGTAGGTTTAGATGGGGGCAGTTATTGTCAAAATGGTTAGGGGGTTTCACTCCAATTTTGATGGGTAGGGGCTTGGGATGCTAAACGTTCTGAGAAGTACCAGGCGATCCTGTGCAAAGGAGAATTGATCCCGCCCAAATGCCAGGAGCACAACCATCAAACAGCCCTGAACTGAAAAGTTATTTTTGAACATATGCATCCTTGGTAGCTTTTCTCTGTATTAAAGCAGTAGCAGCCAGCATCCCTGTACACTTACCTGCTTCTCTCCTTCAGCACAATCCCTAGAGGTGGAGAGGTCATGGGTAAACCCCTTTAAGGCTTTTGATTCATTGTGCCAGTAAGACTTTTGATTCATTGTGCCAGTAAGACTTTTGATTCATTGTGCTAAACTGACGTCCAGAAATGCTATGAGTAGTGCATCCTCTGGGTGGATAGCTTTCATTGGGTCTGTGAAGATGTGGTTTTTCTCCTGGTGCTTCTGCCTGTGATCCTTGAAAATGTGAACAGACCATCAGATTGCTTCTCCTGAGTGAATGTCCTTTTATCGATGTTTTGGATACTCCATGGAGAGTTCTCTGATAGGAATGTCTTCACATCTTTGGTCTCCCAATATTGGTGATTTTACCTTGACCATAACCCTATTTTTGCACATAAACAATGGTAATTAGGTTATTTCTCCAGAACTCTCAACTTTCGCTTCAGACTGCTGCAGGAAGGATGAATAGTGGATACTAGAAGTAATTGCCCAATTTGGGGCTTTCAAAGCATTTTTCCATATGTGGCAAAAATAAACCATCCAATATTACCTAAAAGATGGGAGTGAATTAGTTGGTTTAAAATACCTCTTGGGAATATGTAAAATTCTTTATTTGGCTTTTAATTTAATGATTGTTACTCATCCATCAGATGTCAGATTAAATGTATTTCCTGAAGGAATTTCTCTAACCACCCCACTCTTCCAATATAAGATTAGATCCCCAATTCCCTGCTTCCAAGAGTCCCTACCATTTCCTTTTCATTATTTTTCTTGCTTAGTCACTAAGTCGTGTCTGACTCTTTCATGACCCCATGGATATAGCACCTTTCAAACTTGTAATTACTTAACAGTATAATTATTTCTTTAATATTTGGCTTTCTGACTTTGCTTTAAGATTCAGGAGGTCAGGGGTCTTATCTGCTTTGTTCTTTAGGAATTTCCTAGTGCCTAGCACAGTGCCAAGCACCCTACCAATATTCGTTAAGAGACAGGCAGGTGACCAGGAGCCTTTGCAGAACCAGTGATGTTCAGGGTTGCATCACACTGAAAGGATAAAGGTCTTTTCAATGTTTTTCTACATAAAAACAGGATTATTCTGTATCTGTTATTCCTGCTCCCTGTGTTTTTCTTAAAAACATACTCAAGCAGATTCCCCGAATAATCCCAGTGGCTTCAGAGACGTCTTAGGTTGGAAAGGCAGGAGATGGATGACATGCGGGGAAGGACTGTGTTCTGGCACAGACTTGCGGCAGCACCACCAGCTCTAACACTCAGGGTGCCAGGAGCCAAGGGTCTGGCAGAAGCCCTCCTTATTTCCAAAGCAGAGGACCAGTTGTGTCACAGAATCACTTGGAGAATACATTTGGAGACACAAGGGGAAGTATCACAGTGCAGTGGAAAAAGCTTCACTCCCAGAGTCTAGTAAGTCTGGCTTCTGCTCCCTTTCTGACCTCGGGAAAGTTGTTCAGTTTCCAGCAGCCTCAGTTTTCCTTCTGAGGGTGATGATAATAACATGGAGACAATTATTAAACTTGCTCTGAACCCTTGTTTCATGCCCAACACCATTTTCAACTTTACATGCATTACCGTGCTTAATTCTTAAAACAACGTGATTTGGTCGTTATTATTCCTGTTTTAGAAGTGACTGAAGCAGGGCTCGGAGAAGTGAAGTAACTTGCCCAGGATCACACAGCTGAGAAGTAGCAGAGAGGAATTCAGTCTCAGACACCCAGAACCCAGAGCTGCTACTCTTTAGGCCTATAGGTCTAGCACAGGGCTGGTCTGGCCCCGAGTGAGGGAGCATGTAGAAAGTTCCCAGGGCGGTGTCTGCACACAGTAGATGCTCAGTAGAATGACTGTCTCCTTATCACCCTTCTTGGAAGCTACTGCCCTGAGCAGGCAGCAAAAAGTGGGGAAGGAGCATCAGGCTGTCCACATGGAGGATGGTTACGTCGGGTGGGAGAGGGTCAGCATAGAGTCGGCCAAAATCCAGGGTTCCTCCTCAGCCTTTTCAAAAGCTTTAAAAATCATTTCCATTCTGCTGCTGCAGGAGCTGTTCTGCTCCCCAGGTTCTCTTCTGTGGGCTTGCTGTAAAGGTGCAGCTTGTTTCTCGTGAACTTCTGGGCACACTGAACCAGATCAGTTTGGACAGGGGCCCAGGCGAAGCCACCTGATTCTGAAAACTTCAGCATCCCAAGTGGGCTTTGGGGATGTCTGCGCTCTGCCAACCCCCCTTCTTCGGTGCCTGAGGTTACCTGTATGTAGCCTCTCAGTGCCCAGATCGGTGAGGAGTGAGTTCCAGGGGCATTTTCTGTAGACCATTCAGAGTGCAAAGAGAACCTTTCCACAAAGCAGAATGGCCACCATTCTGAGGACGCTCAGGTCATCTAAAGGCATGGTCCTTACTCTGCCGCTCGCAGCCTCTTCAGCAGCCATGTCTAGCGGGCGGGCTTCGTGCCAGCTTTCCACTGTGCTGGAGAACTCTGTGACGAAGGAACAGCGACCGGACTGTTTTCCTCCCTTCACTGGTCCCCTGTGCACCCGCTCTGTGCAGGTACCCTGCTGGGCCTGCAGATGAAACAGTAACCAAGGTCTGTGAGGTTTCTAGTGGGGCTGTTGGAGACCTGTCCGTTAGGAAACAAATGACCGAGATAATTGAACATTGCAAATTTTAAAATGATGTAAACAGTAGAGTTGTAAACACTTAGTGAACTCTTGCATGCACCAGGCACTCTCTTAGGTGCTTTGCATTTAATTAACCATGAAGATTAGGTAGCATCACCGACTCAATGGACATGAGTTTTAGCAAGCTCCGGGAGATACTGAAGGACAGGGAAGCCCATGGGGTCACACAGAGTTGGACACAACTGAGCAACTCAACAACAACAACAACAACAAATGAAGGAAATACAGTGGCTTCTGTGATCAGGACTGTGGGTCAGAGTGTTGGGGCAGTGGGGATTGGCTGATTTAAATTGATTGGTCAGGACCTGCCTCTCGGGGGACGTGGTCTTTGAGCTGCTACTGAGTGATAGGAGGAAGCCTACCCTGCAAAGATCTGGCTGGTTGCAGAAGTTCAGAAGTGAAATGAAATCCGTACTCACTTTGTATCTGTGCTCAGAATTTGGAGAGGGCATTGTGGGATGGTCTATGGAGAAATGAGTAGGGCCTGTGCCATGCTGAGCTCTTGGCAAGGCAGCCACCCACCAGCCTGAGGGCTGGGCAGTTCCACTGCTGTTCCTCGCCCTGGGAAATCAAAGGCGCTCCCGTCACCCATCACCTTGACCTGTCTGCCTGTGAGCAGAGATAAGGCAACACAGATTCCCCATTCAGAGGCGACTAGAGAGGGAGCAAGAGGCCTTCACCAAGCTGAGTGCGTAATGTATGCTTTATGTACGTTTGTGTCTCCCCCTTTTGTCATACGGCCTACCTTCTAAAATGTCAGCCTGTTGGAGAGAGACAGACATGGTCCTGTTCACCACCACATCCTCAGTGCTTAAAATAATGTCTGAGAGATTATTCAGTAAACAGATGTTACATTAAATAAGTCACATTTCATCCCCATAGAAAATCCCCTTTTTTCCCACTGAATACCTTGCAGCTCGAGGGTCAGAGGCTTGACCAGGGTGCCCCAGCTCATAAAGGGCAGAACCAGGATTCACTCCAGCCTTCTACTTGACCCAGGACCTATTTGGGCTCCTCTTCCTACACCACCCTCACCTCCATGGTGATCCACCCAAGATATCAGATCCGAGGAAGCTGACTTGGCATGTATTGGAGGCGGGAGCACTATGTGTCACACTGGGCTCTTTCATTCCTAGGGGAGACAGATTGCTTTTCATCTCCAGGTCACCCTGGTGACTAAGGAATTCCTCTCTCCCCACCTCCAGTTTCCCCACCACTGCAGGAAGTAGCAGAGCCCTACCTTCCTCAAAGACTTGTTTCCCTATCAGCAATCTTTCTATCTCTGGCTCTTCTCAGTCTCTCATCCTGGCTGTGAACCCACTTGGTGACAGACACGTTTTGTCATCTGCTTCCACTGGCCCTCATGTTCCTGGTATGGTGTCTTCATACCTGGTCACTCAACAGTGATATTCATTGAGCAGGTATTTATCAAGTGATAAGTATGTTCCAGGTACTGCAGGAACAGCCATGAACAAACAAACAAGTATCCTTGCTCTTTCAGAGCTGACACTCTAGTGGAAGAATCAGGCAGGTGAACTATTGAATGAACAATACACTTTCAGTGTGCTGGGAAAGCAATTTTTAAAAAGGGGGATAATGTGATTTAGAGCCAGGGTTGGCAAAATTTTTCTGTGAAGAGCCAGACAGTACATATTTTAGGCTTTGTGGGACATAGTCTCTGTCTCAAATACCCAACTCCAACGTTGTCCTGTGAAAGCAATCAGACAACACATAAATGAATGGGCATGGCCATGTGACAATAAAACTTTATTAGCAAAACCAGACAGTGGGCCTGATTTGACCCACAGGCTGTGTAGTTTGCTGGTCCCTGATTTGGCGAATCTACTTCTTCAAATGAGGTGACCAAAGAAAGCCTCTCTGAAGAGATGACATCTAAGCTGAGTTGTTACTTGAAATGATGGTTAGGTTACCTGGATTCAGCCATTCCAGTGGTTTTCAAAGTCTGGTTCCCATACCAGCAACATTATTATCACTTGGGAACTTAGTAAAACATACAGATTCTCAGGCTGTGTCCCAGACCTGCTGAACCAGAGCCCTGGAGGTGGGCCCAGCATTCTCTTTCAACAGAGCCTTAAGGGGTTTCTTATGCAGGCCAAAGCTTGAGAACCTCTGCTCTTGGGTTCCCGAAAAACGAGAGTGTCAAAAGTTCAAGGAGCCAAATCTTGGCTCTACCACTTATTAGCTTTGTAACCTTGGATGCTTTAACCTTGTTGTCTGTCAAATGAAGAGGCTTGTGCCCAAGTCTAACATAGCTGTGAAGACTAAATGAATTACTCTGTCAAGAGCCTAGGAGATGCTGACTCATAGGAGCTCCTCATGAAATGGTAGCTGCTGTCATCACCACCCTCGTTATTTGGGTCTTCCGGACACTGATGCAGATTTGCGCGTGGACAGCAACAGAGGATCAGCCCCAGCATCTTCCCTGTGGGCAAGATGTCTTTCATCCCCAGCTTGTTGCCCCTGGCTGGTATCTGCAGAATGTGGCCTGATTACAAGGCTGTTTGTTAAAGGAGAATTGAAGATTTTTTTTTTAATTAATGTATTTATTTTAATTGGAGGCTAATTGCTTTACAATATTATGGTGGCTTTTGCCGTACATTGACATGAATCAGCCACGGGTGTACATGTGTCCTACCATACTGAACCCCCCTCCCACCTCCCTCCCCACCCCATCCCTCTAGGTTGTCCCAGAACACCAGGGCACCACTTTGAGTGCCCTGCTTCATGCATCAAACTTGCACTGATCATCTATTTCACATATGGTAATATACATGTTTCAATGCTATTCTCTCAAATCATCCCACCCTCGCCTTCTCCCACATAGTCCAAAAGTCTGTTCTTTACATCTGTGTCTCTTTTGCTATCTTGCATATAGGATCAAGATAATTTTTTTTCAATTCTTTGCCTGGTCCTGCTTCCTCTGCCCCCTCCTTAGCCTGTTAACCCAGAAGATGCTCTGGTCCCTGCTGTTTGGGAACCATGAACTCTATATCTGTGACTCACCATTGGGCCTGGGCCACAGTGCTAGGCACTCAGCTTTTCCATTCACTTGCAGGCTATTGACAGTTTGTTCTTTTTATAGAAGAAGCTATTTATACCAAGAGGGACAGAGGCTGGCAGGTGTGCAGGCATGGGGAAAACAATGACGAAGTAGTTCATCTCTCTAGGCCTGCTGGGTGGTTCTGGTTCATAGAGAGTGAATCTAATAACCCCTCAAAAAAAACCCACAAACACAATCATTAGAGTCACCAGCCACTCGCAGTGTCGTCTTCATTTCATTACTCCATCAGCACATGCTGAGCTCAAAATGGGATTTCATGGCTGCGGTGAGACGCACGCCTCCCCACCTGGATTGGATTACATTTCTTCCAAGCTGCTTCTCTTGTGTTAGCTTTCACTGTCACTCACTCCAGAGATCTCGGTGCTGGGTGAGGAATGAGTGGGAAGGGAAGGGAAGAAGGAAGATAGGAGGAGGCCTGAATGCAACCTCCTGCCGTTCTCAGGAAGCCAGTCACATGAGCGACGCTCTGTTGATCTTGGCTCCAGACATGCGCTGACGTCATCCGATGGTGATGGGAAATATGCCTGTCTGTGCAGCCTTCAGTAAAACTGCCTGTTAATGAACTTGTTTTCAAAGGAGCTGTCAGAGGTGGGATTAGAACTTGGGTTCAGACTGAAGGGCCTCTGCCAGATGAAGTAAGCAGCAGTGTGGCCAGATGCCCCCAGCAGGGCCCTCTCAAGGCTTGTGTGCAGAGCGTGAGGCCTGGAAAAGCCAAGGCCCATCTGCAAATGCAGGAAGGGAGACCTGCCCCTGGAGGTCCCACTCTCAAGACAGATGGCTCCCACTTTTATAGTAAGTGTGTACCAGAATCCTGGATATGGGGAGTGAGCCTCAGGACTTTGACATCCTGTAGGAGTTCACAGCTGTGTACCCTTTCTGCCGACTGAGCAGCCTATGCTGTGGGCTGGTGTGACAGTTGATTTCCGATCAAGATGATCCCCGCCGCCTTCCGACTCATGAGACATTTGAGTGGCTTCATGGATTGGTTGGATGAACCTACCATCAGGGCAGCTAGTAACTGCCTTCCTCCATATGTCCATCTATTTGTCCATCCATTCATTCATTCACTAGTGCATTCAGCTGTGTGTCCATTCAGCAGTTATGTACTTATTAAGTGCCCATTAAGTGCACGCCCTTAGTCTGGGTGTGATTTCACTGTGGCTGTTTTCCAAGTCCAGTTTAGAACTGGTGCTTCCCAGGCCCTGTGTGGATGGTGTGCTCTGTGTAGTGTGGAATTGCTCACAGACAGGTGTGGACAGTCCCTCTCTGAGGAAGACCCACACGGACTACAGGCTTTGTGCTGGTGCCCCATGGCGTCCACCTTTTAAGTACCTGTGCCCCTGAGCGCATAGTGTTCCAGAGTATAAGCTTTGACACTAACTAGCTCTGTGTACACATCATAGCTGTGTTGCTCTAACGTTGGCCAAGTTCATCCACTTCCATGAGCTTTCGTGTTCTCTGAAAAATAAGAATATCATTATCCAAACTGTAGCATAGATGTGAGGATTAAATGAGGCAATGCCTTAAGCACGTGGCTTTAAAAATGGCAGCTTTTAGCTTTCTTTTTTTTAATAACTCCAAGTTGGAAACAACCCAGATGTCCATCAGCACCTGAACGGATAAACAAATCGTGTCATATCATAGAGTAGAATGCTACTCTACAATAAAAAGGAATGAACTCTTCATATATGCAATGACATTCACGAACCGCAAAATCATTATTCTCAGTGAAAGAAACCAGACCATAAAAGTACCTACTGTATGATTCTATTTATATAAAACTCTCAAAATTTTAAACTAGTCTGTAGTGACAGAAAGCAGACCAGTGGTTACTTGGGGCTGAAGAGGTGAATGGAGAGAGTGGGAGGAAGAAACAAATGAGCAGAGGAAACTTTTGAAGGTAATAGATATTTCAGGATCTTGATCATGCTGATGGTTTTGTGGATCTATGTCTATGTCAAAACCTATCAAGTAGTATACTTTAAATATGTGAAGTTATCTTATATCAAATACTTTAATAAAGTGAATGAATGAAGTTGCTCTTTAGCAAGCAGGAAGGCAAGCATCCTTGAATGCCAGTGTTGGAGTCTTCCTCATGTTGCTTGGTTGCCTTAGCAAGTAACTGAGCCCTTTGGCCAAGTACTGTCAGAAAGAATTGCTCAATATTAATTATGCACAATAAAAACAGAGATTTGGGACAGAAACTCGTCAACATCCAGATGGATGGCACTAAAAAATCAGTTCCACAGACTGGCTCTTTGCTTCGTCTCTAAATGCTCTGAGACAGTGCCTGACATACAGTTGGCCCTCGATAAATAGTGTGGTGGTTATTGCTCTGACAATTAGAAAGACTGATTAAAACTCAGTGATCCTATCTTGCTAAGGGAAGCTAGTTATTCAGGTGATGTCTGAACCTATATTTCCTGCGCCAAAAAGATAAATCCGTAACCTTTCAGCTTGGTAGAGGATGAGGGCAGCCACATGCAGTTGTCTAGTTTGTGTGCCACACAAAGGTGCCTGGCCAAGGCGGTGGTGAAGGCTAATTCAGCTGGGCTCTGGTGACTACAGATCAGAGGGTATGTGTGCATGTGTGCTAAGTCACTTCTCTCATGTCCGACTCTTTTTCAACCCTGTGGGCTGTAGCCTGCCAGGCTTCTCTGTGCATGGGATCCTCCAAACAAGAATACTGGAATGGGTTGCCATGCCCCACTCCAGGGGATCTTCCCCACTCAGGGATCGAACCCGGATCTGCATCAGCCTGCAGGTTCTTTACCACTAGAGCCACCTGAGAAGCCCACTAACCAGAGTAGGAAATTTTATTTAACCTAGAGCACCTTGCAGTTTACCTGGTTGTGATACAACACTCCCCTTCTGAGATTGGGAGCTTGCTTTTTCTAACTTGTAGTTGGGGTTGACAGGAGGGTGTCTTTTTCTAATCTCCATAAAACTACCAAAAGTCTAGCAGCAACCTAAGATGGACTGTAAATATTAACTAGCCAAGCTCAATGATGACTTTTCATTTCTTCCATGAAATCCTGGGTTTCTAGGAAACCTCCTTTCTGATTCTTGCCAAAGGGTGTCAGGAATAAGAAATGGTGTCTTCATCCTCATTGGCACTGAGTATTTGGTAGAGGAAAGGAAGTAAGTTATGATTTCTCAAGTTTTGATGGTTAAGATGTTGAACACTTCAGCCTCTCTTTTGTTCCCTGCCTCCTTTTCCATCATTTTGTAAATCATTGCAAGTATCATAGCCTTGGATGGAGAGGCAAGCAGAGAAAGGAGCTGAAATGTCAACTGACTAATTTTGTCAACCACTTGGCAACTCTGTTCATGTCATTTGAGGCAGACGGTCGACTGAAACTGTGTAAGTCCATTTTGAAGTTGGACTTGTGCGTGGTTTTGAAGCATCCATCCTTGCCTGGACCCCACTGCTGTGTGGAAATCAGTAATTCATCTGGATGATGAATATGACATGAGAAATAGCTCTGCTGAAATATGGTCAGTGGGTGGTCCTTCCCAAGCAGAGTGATTAAAATCCGTGGCTGTGCTATCAGATGCATATGGTACCTGATCCAGCTCTCCGGCTGCTCTCTGGCTATATTTATGATTGGAACAAGTTATTTTACCTTGATGCAGTCATTTTTCCTCATCTATAGAATGAAGATTGGAGAAGGGAATGGCAGCCCACTCCAGTGTTCTTTCCGGAAGAATCCCATGGACAGAGGAGCCTGGTGGGCTACAGTTCATGTGGTTGCAAAGAGTCAGACGTGACTGGAGTGACTTAGCACGCATAGAATGAAGATAGTGATGGTTCCTGGCTTGTACAGCAACTATCCCAGTACCTGATATTTTAAGAAACGTTAGATATAATTACTGACTGGAAAGGCCAAAAGTGAAAACATTTTTCCTGAAAAAGCCCATCTCAGGGGGAAAAAAAAAGAACTGGGAATGAAATCTGAAGCTCTTGTCCAGAGTTTGGGGGTTTAGGGGTGGAAGCGATATAAGACTCATAGAAATAAGACTTAAGGAATTATTAAACCTAAGTCTTGTAAATGACATTTAAGAAACAGTCTCATAGAAAGTGTATGACTTGCACGTTGTCACATAGTCAGAATTTAGAGAGCGGAGTTAATTTATCTCAGCATTCTTCCCCTTACTACAGGGAGATTTACCTAGGGGCAGTCGAAAAGGCACATGTATAGCATAGGGAGCATGAAAGTCTAGAAAGAGTTACGAATCAGAAGAGTTTGGACCATGGTTATCTAAGTGGCCTTCCCCAGGTTTCTTAGCACCTTCTAGCTTCTGTTCCCCATTTGGAAAATAAGGTGGTGAAATCTTTTCTTCCCACTCTTAAGTAAGAATAAACAAAATATTATTTCTAAATTGCTAGAAGAAAGGTGATAAAGTTAGTGAACAGCTGTTACTATTGTCATCCTCTATGGCGTTTTAGTCGCTAAGTCGTGTCTGACTCTTGCAACCTCATGGGCTGTAGCCTGCCAGGCTCCTCTGTCCGTGGGATTTCCCAGGCAAGGATACTGGAGTGGGTTGCCATTCCCTTCTGAAGGGGATCTTCCCGACCCAGGAATCAAAACCTGGTCTCCTGCATTGCAGGCAGATTCTTTAACTGAGGTACAAGGGAAGCCCGGTTATACTCCGTAGCCTTCATAATTTTTTGTTGTTTTGGTCTATTGATGCTGAGACAGTTTATTTTTTTTGCTATTCATTGATTGATTTTGCTGCACTGAGCCATAGTCACAGGATCTTTCGGTTGTGTCACTTGGGAGCCTTAGTTGCAGGACCCTTACTTGTGGTGTGCAGGACTGAACTCCCTGACCAGGCATCAGGCCTGGGCCCCCTGCCTTGGGAGCATAGTCAACCACCAGACCACCAGCGAAGTCCCAAGACACATGCTTTAAAATCTCTCACAATGTTTATACATTTGTTTCTTCTTGTATTTCTGTTTTCCTTATATTTTCAGGCTGTATTTTTGGATACTTACAAGTTTATGAATACATTCCAACTTTTATCAATTTGTCTTCCTTTTATTATCTTGTATGCATTTATTTTAACATCTTAAGTCTTGTATGCATTTATTTTAACATGAAAATCATTTTATGGTCCTTTAAAAGTTTATAAACAGGTGCATTAATAAAATTTTCCAGGAAAATAAGTAGGAAACTGATGGCTCAATCAACAAATTGTGTCACTATTAATTTTGAAATGATCATGGAGCTGTTAATTAGTTGTAGCATCTCTTAATCCATCCTAATTATGTTTACATAAATATAGTTTCTTCAGTGTTAATATTGTATGCTAGCTTTTTTGAGGGGAATAATTGCAAGACTGTACTTTTCCATTCTTTTATTTCAATGTTTTCTTAGGGATTTGTTTTAAGTAA
This sequence comes from Bos javanicus, assembly GCF_032452875.1. Taxonomy (NCBI): domain Eukaryota; kingdom Metazoa; phylum Chordata; class Mammalia; order Artiodactyla; family Bovidae; genus Bos; species Bos javanicus. The sequence goes on from NC_083889.1 coordinate 37,292,832, forward strand.
GCAGCATATCATGGATATTGAGTTTTTGTTTTTAATCCATATCGATAATCTTTTAATTGATGGATATATTTACATTTATTATGATAACTTAGATAATTATTATTCCCACATATTTTGTTATTTTCTATTTGCTATGTTATTTTCCTCTGCTTTGTTTGTGTTTTCTTGACTTCCATATTTTAATCAAGTTTTCCCAGTTTCTCTACTTTTTCTTGTTGGAAAACAATACAATACGTTGCTGTTTTTCTCCTGGCCACTTTGCCATCCCTTAACATCCAGCCCCACTGGCTGTCTTGCCAATCTTCAAGTATCCCAAGCTTCCTCCAGCCTCAAGGCCTTCTCACTTCCTGTACTTAATGCACTGCTTTCCTATGTAATTCATTTTTAACAAGTATCAGGCTTTGTGTGTCCCTTTTAAGTCTAACGGAGATCTCACATGATGTACTTTAGTACCATTTGTTACGTGGCTTATAAGACTTTCCCTTCCTTATGAGGCACCCTGAGCCTCAGTGTATTTCGAAGCCACCTTACATAACCTTGAATTCATATTTGCTCACACTTAAGTAAATTTTTAGATAGTTTCTCTTTAAACCAAAATCATATCAATGCTAATAATTTTTTCTTTCAGTAATCTTTTTAATTTTTACAATTTTTATAGTTTTTAAATGTTACTTTCCACTTATGGTTATTACAAAACATGGGCTGTATTCCCTGTATTACGCAGCACATCTCTGAGCCTGTCTTACGCCCAATAGTTTCTACCTTCCACCCCCTTCCCCACTTTAACCACTAGCTTGTTCTCTGTATCTGTCAGTCTGCTTATTTTTTGTTATATTCACTACTTTGTTGTATTTTTCAGGTTCTGTGATAGAAGTGATATCATGCAGTATTTGTCTTTCTATATTTTGTTTATTTCACTTAAGCATAATGCCCCCAGGTCCATCCATGTTGCCACAGATGGCAAAATGTCATCCTTTTTATGGCTGAGTAGTATCCCATTGTGCATATACACCACATCTTCTTTATTCATTCCTCTGTAGATGGACAGTTAGATTGCTTCCATATCTTGGCAATTATACATAATGCTGCTATGAACATTATGATGCATGTGTCTTTTTTAATTAGTATTTGGGATTTTTTTTTTTTTTTTGGTTATATGCCCAGCAGTAAAATTGCTGGGTCATATGGTAGTTCTTTGGGCTTCCCTGGTGGCTCAGATGGTGAAGAATCCACCTGCAATGCGGGAGACCTAGGTTCAATCCCTGGGTTGAGAAGATCCCCTGGAGGAGGGCATGGCAACCCACTCCAGTATTCTTGCCTAGAGAATCCCATGGCCAGAGGAACCTGGCGGGCTGCAGTCCATGGGGTCACACAGAGTCAGACACGACTGAGCGACTAAGCACGCATCCACATGGTAGTTCTTTACTGTCTGAGCCACCAGGGGAGTAGTTCTATTTTTTGCTTCTTGACAGACCTCCGTACTGTTCTCCACATCAGCTACAGCAATTTATGTTCCCATCAGCAGTGTACAAGGCTTCCTTTTTCTCCGCATCTTTGCCAATATTTGCTATTTGTGTTCTTTCTTGATGACAGCCATTCTGGCAGATGTGAGGTGATACTTCATTGTGGTTTGATGTGTATTTCCCTGACGACTAGTGATGCTGAGTATCTCTTCATGTGCTTGTCGGCCATATGCATTTCCCCTTTGGAAAAATGTCTGTCTAGTTCTTCTGCCCATTTTTTAAATCCAGGTGTTCGTCTTTTTGATGTTGAGATGTTTATACATGTTGGATATTAATCTTTTATTGGTCTTGCCATTTGCAAATATCTTCTCTTCTTTTATTGAAAAGACTGTCTTTGCTTCATTGTGTATTTTTGCCTTCCTTATTGTAGAGTAATTGGCCATAAGTGTGTGGATTTATTTCTAGACATTCTTCTCCTGTTCTGCTGATGTATGTGTCTGTATTTGTGCTAGTCCATACTGTTTTGATTATTGTAGTTTTATAGTAGAGTCTGAAGTCGTGAAACATGATTCCTGCAGCTCTGTTTTCTGTCTCAAGGTTGTTTTGGCTATTTTGGTCTTTGTGTTTCCATACAAATTTTGAAACTATTTTTTCTAGTTCTGTGAAAACTGCTGTTGGTATTTTGATAGAGATTGTATTTAAATTGTAGATTGCCTTGGATAAATATAGTCATTTTGACAATATTGATTACTCCAACCCAAGAACACAGTACATACAGTGTATCTGTCCATCTGTTTGTGTTGTCTTCAGCTTCTTACATCCGTGTCTTTCGGTTTTTGAAGTACTTTATCCCTGGGTACTTTGTTCTTTTTGCTGCAATGGTAAATGGAATTGCTTCCTTAATTTCTCCTTCTGATACTTGATTGTTAATGTATAGAAAGGCAACAGATGTCTGTGTATTAGTTTTGTCTCCTGCATGTTTACCAAATTCACTGATGGACTCTAACAGTTTCCTGGTGGCATCTTTAGGATTTCTTATGAATAGTGTCATGTCATCTTCAAACAGTGACAGTTTTTATTTCTTCCTAATTTGCATTCCTTTTATTTCTTTTTCTTCTCTGATGGCCTTGGCTAGGACTTCCATATCTATGTAGAATATAAGTGGCAAGAGTGTATATCTTTGTCTTATTCCTGATTTTAGATGGAATGTCTAGCTTTTCCCCATTGACTGTGATATTAGCTATCGGTTTGTCATAGATGGCCATTATTGTGTTGAGATATGTTCCCTCTGTGCCCATTTTCTGGAGAATTTTTATCATGCATAGATGCTGAATACTAGTAATTTTACACTAGTAATTTTAAGATCATTTTATGTTGTTTACAGCTTTGCTTCTTTCATTAATGAAGATAAGAACTGATCCCCAAACTCCCTGTTTTCCGAAGTCTACTTCCTTAAAAAATGGATGTTTAAAATTAACACCTTTTTCTTTTCATTCATTTCCTGTTTTACAAAATGGCTTAGAGGATCTATTAGTAGAATAGTTAAAACAACAGTACAGAATACTGTAGGTGCAACATGGATGGATCCAGAGATTCTCGTGCTGAGTGAAGTCAGACAGAGAAAGACAAATATATGATATTGCTTACGTGTGAAATCTTTAAAAAATATTACAAATGAAGTTATTTTAAAAACAGAAATAGAGTTACAGATGTAGAAAACAAACTGATGGTTGCTGGGGGCGGGGAGCAGGGAGGGGAGAGGAGGGATAAATTGGGAAATTGGGACTGACGTGTACATACTGTGCGTGCTAACTCGCTTCAGTCATATCTGCCTCTATGAGACCCTACGGACTCTAGCCCGCCAGGCCTCTCTGTCCATGGAATTCTCCAGGCAAGAATACTGGAGTGGGTTGCCATGCCCTCCTCCAGGGAATCTTTCCAACTCAGGGATCAAACCCTGAGTTGGATCTCTTTTGTCTCCTGCATTGTCAGGCATGTTCTTTACCACTAGCACCACCTGGGCTAGACATGCACACACTATGCTATGCTAAGTCACTTCAGTCGTGTCCGACTCTGTGCGACCCCATAGACGGAAGCCCACCAGGCTCCCCTGTCCCTGGGATTCTCCAGGCAAGAGCCCTGGAGTGGGTTGCCATTTCCTTCTCCAATGCATGAAAGTGAAAAGTGAAAGTGCAGTCTCTCAGTCGTGTCCGACTCTTCGTGACCCCATGGACTGCAGCCCACCAGGCTCCTCCGTCCATGGGATTTTTCAGGCAAGAGTACTGGAGTGGGGTGCCATTGCCTTCTCCGATGCACACACTACTTTATATAAAATAGATACCTAATGAGAACCTACTGTATATATATAGCACAGATAACTCTACTCAATACTCTTTAATGACCTATATAGGAAAAGAATCTTAAAAAATGTGAGTATATGTATAATGGAGTAACAGTCAGATACAACTTAGTGACTAAACAACAACAAAATCACTGATTCACTTTGCTATATAGCAGAAACTAATACAACTCTGTTTTTTCATCCACATCAAAGTTTTTATTACATAATTCAAAAATTTAAATTTTGTAGCAGTAATATTTTTTAACTTTTTATCTTCTCAGAGTATAGCTGGTAAACAATGTTGTGATAATTTCAGGTAGACAGGCAAAGTGACCCAGCCATAAATATACACATGTATCCATTCACCTCCCTTCTAGGCTGCCACATAATACTGAGCATCCTCGGCTATTGTGAGCAGTACTGCAATGAACATTGGGGTGCATGTATCCTTTCAGACCATGTTTTTCTCCAGATACATGCCCAGGAGTGGGATTGCAGGGTCTCTTGGTAGCTCTATTTTTAGTTTTTTAAGGAGCCTCCATACTATTCTCCAATGTGGCTGTATTTACATTCCCACCAACAGTATAGGAAGTTTCCCTTTTCTCCACACCCTCTCCACCCTCCAGTGGCACCCCACTCCAGTACTCCTGCCTGGAAAATCCCATGGACGGAGGAGCCTGGTGGGCTGCAGTCCATGGGGTTGCTAAGAGTCGGACATGACTGGGCAACTTCATTTTCATTTTTCACTTTCATGCATTGGAGAAGGAAATGGCAACCCACTCCAGTGTTCTTGCCTGGAGAATCCCAGGGACGGGGGAGCCTGGTGAGTTGCGGTCTATGGGGTGACACAGAGTTGGACACAACTGAAGCGACTTAGCAGCAGCAGCAGCAGTTTGACTGGTATGAGGTGATACCTCATTGTAGTTTTGATTTGCATTACTTTAATAATTCGTGATGTTGAACATCTTTTCATGTGCCTCTTGGCCATCTGTATGTCTTCTTTGGAGAAATGTCTATTTAGGTGTTCTGCTCATTTTTTGATTAGATTGTTTGTTTTGATGATGTTAAGCCTCATGAGCTGTTTGTAATTTTTGGAGACTAATCCCTTGTCGGTCAGATCATTTGCAAATATTTTCTCCCAGTCCGTGGGTTGTTTATTTTCATTTCTAACACAATTTTATGAATCAACTATACTCCAATAAAATTTTTTTTAAATAAATGCTGTAGGTAGCAGAGGGAAAGGAGATGATCATAACAGAAGTTCAAGACTAAAGGTGGCTTTTACACCTGGGCACTGTCATAGGCTACTCAATATCTGATTTGGGGGGAAGAGACTAAGCATGTGGATGAACGTGTTTTAGGCTAGATATTGGGGATGTCAGAATGCTGAGGAGTGCCTGTTGGAACTGCTTATTTGAGTCTCAGCCTAGTTGATACTGAGGTCTCTTCTCTTGCAATTATTAACTAACTTTGATTGCTCCAATGTTCTCATGCCACTCCAAGAGCATTCAGAAGACTCTGTCATGTGCTAGGAAGAGGTGCTATGTGATGGGAATTCTGTGATCTATAAAATAAGGAGTTAATGCCCTAATGCTAAAATTCAGGAGAAATTACTCCCCTGGATGTCAGTAGTGATTTATTTCATGGGCCTTCCCAGTGGACACACAGTTACGATATTCTCATTTGTTATGGATTCTAATGACTGAAGTCAAAGGTACCCCTGCACCCTTTAATTGTTTTATTAAAAACAGAAGGAAAATTGCTTACAAAAGGACTTAAATGTAAGTGTAAATACATTGTCTGACTCATTTTTTCCCCACTGATTCTCACCATAGTATCAGAGTATTACTGCAGACGAACATGTAATAAAAGTAACTCTCAACTCTAGTCAAATTCATGGAAACAGAAAGGAGAATGATGGTTACCAGCAGTTGGGGAAAGGGGGATGGGGAGTTAGTGCTTAATGGGTACAGAGGTTTAGTTTGGGAAGGTGAAAAGATTCGAGAAACAGATGGTGGTGATGGTTGCCCAAAAATGTACTTAATGCTACTTAAAAATGGTTAATGTGGTAAATTTTGTGTTATGTGTATTTTACCACGAAATGAATAAATACATGAAATTAAAAAATAAAATAAATTTTAAAATTTACTTTGAGGAATCAGAGCATTCACCTCCAAGAACACCAGGCCTTTGTTGGGGATAGATGTGGACATATTAACTTCTCTTGCGTAGATCTCAAAGAAAAAAAGTTTGTCAAGCCTGAGTCATTTCACATGACCTTTACTATATAACATTATGCACACACTATTCAAAGCAGACACATTACCAAATAACACTGATGATTTCTATCGTCTTTGGAATTCCACCTGGTTCTTGTGGCTTTCATGATGAAGGAGCCTCTCTAGTCTGTTTATTATTCCAGGTTTTAACAGGAACCACAGGCTTGAAGAATGAACTGTGACCGCACTGGGTATGGAGTCAGCAAATGCTCAGGGCAGACTACAATCCTGTGAGTGGTTTAGGGAGACATTGGAGTGAAGTGGAAAGAAAATGAGCTTTGAAACCAGACCCAAATTTAAATCCTGTTCATCCCCTTTTTCATGAGCAGGTCAGAGAGGTCATAGTCTCATAATCTCATCAGTCCTCATTATTCATGAAGTCAGTTTTTACAGATTTGCCTCGCTCTCCAAATTTGTTTGTGACCCCCAAATCAGTACTCACGATGCTTCACAGTCATTCCCAAACAGGTGCAAATGGACAAAAAAATTTTTTAATTGAAGTATAGTTAATTTATAATATAGTGTCAGTTCTTAGTATACAACAAAGTGATTCAGTTTTATATTTTTTCAGATTATATTCCATTGTAGGTTATTAAAAGACAGTATAACTCCCTATGTGACACAGTAAACCCTTGTTGCTTATCTATTTTATGTATGATCGTTTGTATCTGCTAAACTTATATTTTTATTTTATACTCCTGTCCCTCTTCCTTTCTCTCTCCCTGTTGGTAACCATAGTTTGTTTGTCTTCTATGTGTGTGAGTCTGTTTTGTTTATAAATTCGTTTGTGAGTCTGTTTTGTTTATAAATTCATTTGTGTTATTTTTTGGACTCCACATACGTGATGTCATGTAGTATCTGTCTTTCTCTGACTTCGCTAAGTAGAATATTCTTTAGGTCTGTCCACTTCGCTGCAAGTGACAATATTTAATGTGGATCATATGGTAGCTCTACTTTTAGTTTGTTAAAGGAACCTCTATACTGTTGTCCATAGCAGCCACACCAGTTTACATTCTCACCAATAGTGTAGGAAGATCCCCTTGTCTCCACATCCTCTCCAGCATTTATTGTTGTAGACTTTGATGATACCATTCTGACCAATGTGAGTTGATACCTAATTGTAGTTATGATTTGCATTTCTGTAATAATTGATGATGTTGACCATCTTTTCGTGTACCTGTTGGCCATCTGTATGTCGTCTTTGGAAAAATGTCTGTTTAGGTCTGCTGCCCCTTTTTGGTTTGGGTTACTTTTTAGAGTTGCATAGGCAGTTTGTTTTGGAGATTAACGCCTTGCCAGTCACATCATTTGCAAATACTTTCTCCCATCCAGTAGATTGTCTTTCCATTTTGTTGATATATCGTTGCCTTCAGAGGGGCAAACAGTTTTGAGTATTATTTAGTCATAGAATGTCGTGAAGTTCTGATAGATGCTACCATATGAATGAACCTAAATGAAATAAACCAGACGCAAAAATATTGTATGATTCCACTTGGATGAAATATCTAGACTAGGTGAATTTATAGAGATAGTAAGACAATCAAAGGTTACCCGGGGCTGAAAGGAGGGAGAAACGGAGAGTTATTGCTTAGTAGGTGGAGAGTTTCAGTTTGCTGTGATGATAAGTTTTGGAAGTAGATCATGGTACAACATGGCACATAGTCCTATATATACATAGTTTTGGAAATAGATGACATACAACATAGTGAATGTAATTAATGCCACTGAATTGTAAATTTTAAAATGCTTAAAATAGCAAAACTTATATGTCTTACCACAATAAGAAAAAAATTTAATTTCTTAATTAAAAATGAACTTGATACAAAGCATTGGTGCAAAGCCAATGATATTTTGGTGTTGTTTATTACTGTGGCATAATCCAGCTCATGCTAACCAAGCCTTCCTGCCTGCCTGTTCCTCTAAAGTGGGGTAATATAGGACATTTAGAGTTTTATGGACATACGTAACCTTGAACCTGCAGGCTAGTATGCTACATTCGGTGATCTTTCGGTTTCTCAGAACAGGGAAGACTAAATCCTTGCAGTCATATCCATGATACATTTGAAACTTAATGAGGCAAGTGGTGTAACTCAGGCTAACAGTAGCCTTGGCAGTCAGAAATACCTACTTCATAATGTATAAATGAGCTCCTTAGTTTTCATACTTCTCTGTGGGTTCACACCCTTATTATTTTAATGTGAAGAAATAAAACTGCCTTCAGTGAACTGATTCCAAACAGAGATCACCTGTATTTTAAAATGGGTGTGCAACAGTGTCCTGTGAAAGGAAGTCTACATGAGAACGAATTCTCTTGAAATTACAGCATGTGTCATTATGCGTTGCTTTCTACAATTTAAAAGTTGAGTTTAATCTTAAGATATCTTCTGTTGCTATTTTCTAAACTTTTTTCAAAATGGTTCTCCATGACATTGTGAATCTGTACTTATTAAGAATGGGGGAGGGAATGGACTAATTATGTTCACAACTCTCTACTGTTCTTTCCTTTTCCTTTTTTTTAAAGAGAATTTGCCAAAGAGGCAGACTTACAAGTTTCCAGCAGTGATGTACTGGAACTGGGCTCTTGGCAGTATCACAAGTTGCAACTGATCAGTTTTCAGAAATTTTGTAAGCCATTCAGCCCTTTTTCAAACTCAATTGTGTAAACTTATAATTGCACCATATTAAAAACAAAGATAATAAATACTCAAACTGCAGCACTTCATGGTGAGGTTTCCCATACTTTACTGTTATCTGTGCTCGTGAGGTTATTTCCTGTATTACATCTGTGTGGTGGGAATACTGTGCAGTTTTATGCTGCTGTGCACCTCTTCCCAGTCCCTCATCCAGTGACATCACATTGGTAGCCTGGAACCACTCCTAGTGAAATTATTTAGATCATGAAAATGAGCAAATGCTACAGATTTAGGGATGGATTTATTGTTGTTGTTTTTAACTCTGCAGTATTTTTCTCTGCCTCTAATAGCTTTTGCATTACTTTAACTTTGCCTTAAAGTCATTTGCCTATTTGTCTTACGTGTGTGCGCACATGTGTTCAGCCACGTCCAATTCTTTGTGACCTCATGAACTGTACCCTGAAAGGCTGCTCTGTCCATGGAACTTTTCAGGAAAAAAAATGCTGGAATGAGTTTTCATTTTGTGCTACAGGGGATCTTTCCAAGTCAGGGATTGAACCCATCTCCCTTGCATTTCCTGCATTGGCAAGCATATTCTTTACCACTAGTGCCGCCTGGGATGCATTTGTCTTACACACTTCAACAAAATATAACCTCCTTCAACCAGGAGTAGTTTCTTATTTGTATATGTGTCCTTTCCATACAAATCCCTCAAAGTTCCTTGCATGTAGTAGACTATTAGTCTGCTCAGGCTGCCTTAACTGAGTACCACAAACTGGGTGCCTTAAACAACAAAAATTTATTTCTTCACAGTTTGGGATGCTGGATGTCCAAGATCAAGGTGTTAGCAGGGTTGGTTTCTGGTGAGACTTTTCTGGGCTTGCATTTGGCCACCTTCTTGCTCTGTCTTCACAGGCCTTTTCTCTGTGCATGGGTGCTCCGAGTCTCTTCCTCAGTTTTCATGGATATCAGTCTTTTCTGATTACAGCCCCAATCTTGTCACCTCTTTTAACCTAAATACCTCCTGAAAGGCTCTTTCTTCAGATACAGTTACATTGGGGCTTATGGTTTCAGCATGTGAACAGAGAGGGGGAAGGCACAGTTTAGTCCGTAATACAGACATTATGACTTATGGATTAGATTGCTTCAAAGCTAAGAAATATAGATCCTTCATTGTGTGCCTGGCTTTTGGCTACTTGCATTACTGGCCTACCTCAGAGATTTCCGGTTTCAGTTCCAAACTACCACAGGAAAGTAAGTGTTGCAATAAAGTCACTAATTTTGTGGTTTCTCAGCACATGTAAAAATTGTATTTATACTATTAATTGTGGAACAGCATTATATCTAAAAATGTTCATACCTTACTTACAAAACACTTTAGTGCTTAAAAATACTAACCATCATCTGAGCTTTCAGCAAGCTGTCATCTTTTTGCTGGTGGAGGGTCTTGCCTTGATTTTATGGCTGCTGACTGATTGGGTTGGTGGCTGTTGAAGTTGAGGTGGCTGGGGCAATTTCTTAAAATGAAACAGCTATGAAGCATGGGTTGACTCTTCCTTTCACAAATGATTTCTCTATAACAGACAATGCTATTTGATGGCATTTTCCCCACAGTAGAACTCCTTTCAAAACTGGAGTCATTCTTCTCAAAACCCACCAGGGTTTTATCAACTAAGTTGATGTAATATTCTAACCCCCTTGCTGTCATTTCAACAGTCTTTAGCATTTTCAGAGGGGTAGATTGTATCTCAAAAAGCTACTTTCTTTGCTCATCTGTAAGAAGCAAGGGGTTTATCTGTTAAAGTTTTATTCTGAGATTGCAGCAACTCAGTCACATCTTCAGACTCCACTTCTGAGTGTAGTTCTCTTGCTGTACCTACCACATCTGCAGTTACTTCCCCCACTGAAGTCCTGAACCCCTTGAAGTCATCCATGAGGGTTGGAATTCAGTTCAGTTGCACAGTCATGTCTGACTCTTTGAAACCCCATGAACTGCAGCATGCCAGGATTCCCTGTTCATCACCAACTCCTAAAGCTTGCCCAAAGTCATGTCCATTCAGTGGGTGATGCTATCCAACCATGTTCTTCTCTGTCATCCCCTTCTCCTCGTGCCTTCAATCTTTCCCAGCACCAGGGTCTTTTTCAGTGAGTCAGTTCTTTGCATCAGGTGGCCAAAGTATTGGAGCTTTAGCTTCAGCATCAGTCCTTCCAAAGAGTATTCAGGACTGATTGCCTTTGGATCTCCTTGCAGTCCAAGGGACTCTCAAGAGTCTTCTCCAACAGCACAGTTCAAAAGCATCAATTCTTTGGCGCTCAGCTTTCTTTATAGTACAACTCTCACAATCATACATGACTACTGGAAAAACCACAGCCTTGACTAGACGGACCTTTGTTGGCAAAGTAATGTCTCTGCTTTTTAATATGCTGTCTAGGTTGGTCCTTCTTCCAAACTCCTGTGAATGTTGATATTTTGTGTCCTCATGAATCATGAATGTTCTTACTAGCATATAAAATGATGAATCCTTTCCAGAGGTTTTCAGTGGACTTTGCCCAGATCCATCAGAGGAATCACTTTTGATGGCAGCTATACCCTTAAGAAATATTTTCCTTAAATAGTAAGAGCTGCAAGTCAAAATGACTCCTTGATCTATGGGCTTCAGAATGCGTGCTGTGCTAGCAGGCATGAAAACAAGATGAACAACTCCATCAGAGCTCTGGGATGACCAGCTGCACTGTCAGTGATCAGGAATACTTCAAAAGGAATCTTTTTTTCTGAGCAGTAGGTCTCAACGGTGGCTTAAAATATTCAGTAAATCGTGTTGTAAACAGATGTGCTGTCATCTAGGCTTTATTGTTCCCTTTACAGAGCACAGAGTAGATTCAGTGTAATTCTTAAGGGCCCTGGGGTTTTAGAATGGTAAATGAACATTGGCTTCAGTGTAAGTCACCAGCTACTTTAGCCCTTAACAAGAGAGTCAGCCTGTCCTTTGAAGCTTTGAATCCAGGTATTGACTTCTCCTCTCCAGCTATGAAAGTCCTTGACGGCATCTTCTTCCAATATATGGCTGTTGTGTCTACACTGAAAATCTGGTGTTTAGTGCAGCCATATTCATGCATTGTCCTAGCCAGATCTTCTGTATAACTTGCTGTAGCACCTTGTACTTTTATTTATGGAAAAGACTTCTTTCCTGAAACCTCATGAACCAAAGCTTCAAATTTTTCTTCTGCAGCTTTCTCACCTCTCAGCCTTCATAGACTAGAAGAGAGTTAGGGCCTCAATCTAGATTAGGTTTCGGCTTAAGGGAATCTTGTGGCTGGTTTGACCTTCTGTCCAGACCACTGACACTTCCAACATATCAGCCATAACTCTGTTTTGCTTTCTTATCACTTGTGTGTTCACTGGAGCAGCACTTTTAATTTCCTTCAAGAACTTTCTCTTCACATTCACAATTTCCCTATTTGGAGCAAGAGGCTTAGCTGTCAGGCTGTCTCAGCTTTCGACATACCTTTTGCACAAAGCTTAGTTATTTCTAGCTTTTGATTTAAGGTGAGCGATGTGCAACTCTTTCTTTCACTTGAACACTTAGAGGCCATTGTTGGGTTATTAACTGGGCTAATGTCGGTATTGTTATTGTTGTCTTTCAGGAAATAGGGACCCCAAGCAGGAAGAGAGAGAAGGGGGAATTGTTGTTTAGTAAAACAGTCAGAACACATGCAGCATTTATTAAGTTTGACAAATGGGCACATTTCATGGTGTCCCCAAACAATTACAATAGTAACCAATCACATCTCCCCCAAGAGCATACTCTCACTTAGTAAATCTTCAATTTGCTTTCTTGGGAAAAAAAATCGCTGATCAAAGATTGTTATAACTAGCATAATGACAGTGAAAAAGTTTGAAATATTGGGAGAATTACCAGAATATTGACACAGAGTGAGAGAAGCCTATTGCACAAATGGCACCACTGCACTTGCTTGTCACAGGATTGCCACAAGCCTTCAGTCTGTAAAACAGCGTATCTGCAGAGCATAGTATAGCAAACTCAATGAAGTGCTGCGTGCCTGTGCATCATTTGAGCCTCACAGCAGTTTCGGAGTAAATATGATTGTTCCCATTTCACAGAGAGAGACATTGAGTCTATAAGAGATTTTTTTTTAATTGCCTAATAATACACCGATGAAAAGTGTTCAAAACATTTTTCAGACCCAAAGAATGTGACTCCAGAGTCCAGACACCCAGCCACTCTAGGAAACACCTCCGCTGCTGTTTTATACATACGTATGTGTAGAGCGTGTCTCAAGGCAGTATTAAGACTGTTATCCAAAAAAAGTAAGCAGCTGTTTGTAAATTTTGCCTAGGGCGTGTATGCAAATGTGTGGACATTCTGCAAAGTGCATGTGTCCTGGGGATAAGGGGGTCTTGAAATTGCGGCTTCAAGGGGGAGTATTAAGACTCCAAGTTCTTCCATTTCTGACACCTCTTCTTTAAGACAGGGTAAAATAAATAACTGTCAGATAGCACTCCAAACTAAATGGAAAGTATTTTCTAACTAAACACTGAAGTTTAATATTCTAAATAAAATTTTTGTTAACTGAAAGGGTTGGATAGAGAGCGAGCATGTGAGAGCAGACAGGCATTAGCCTCAGAGCAGCTCACCTGGTTCTGAATCACAGTACCTGCCTCGATTGTAACGTGATTATTGTCTTCAGTTTCTTTGAACAGAGTTGACTCAACTTAAAAGAAATTCTCTGGCTTCAAATCAAAAAGGGTGTTGCTTTTGTCCCCTCCTCTTAAAGAAGTAGTACATCAACAAGTCATTTTAGTTAGCCTTCTCTTAGCGTCTTGCCATCAGTTACATTTGGTGAAAAAGTAAGTGCTCTGATTCATCCTGAAGCCTCACCTGTATATCCTGTTGCTGCATGCCCCATCCACATCCACTGATAAACCAGAAAGGCAGAGATGAGATCTGAACACAGCATGCATTGATTCTCCAAACGTTTGTTGAGCACCTACTGTGTGCAACACCTTCTTCTGAGAGTGAACAAAACCCCAGGCATTCATATTCTAGAGGGAAGAGAGAGATAGTGAACAGGTAGATTATGTATCAGCAGCTGGTAAATTTCTCTGGGGGGAAGCAGAGTAAAGGTTTATCATTTTCAACACTAGTGACATTTTGATCCAGATCATTCTTTACTTTGGAAACCACACTATGCACTATAGGAGGTTTAATGGCTTCCCTGGCCTTGACTCATATGTAAATAGCACACACACACACACACACAAATATACACATGCACACTCACACACACCAGTTGTGACAACGTTCAGACATTGCCAGATATCCCTTGAGGGTCAGTGTAAGGCCCAGTTGAGAAGCACTGGTCTAAAGAGTAAGAGGTCAGGGCCCTGGTTCATTGGGTCAGGGAAGACCTCTCTTATAAGGTGACTTTTGAGCAAAGACACAAGAAGCGAGGACAAGCATCTTGTAAATATCTGGAGGAAGAATGTTCCCAGCAGAGAATGGCTAGTGTAGGGGCCGTGAGGTGAGAAGGGTAACATGGAGGCCATCGTGAGCAGGACTGAACAGGAAGAATGTATTAAGGGATGGGATCAGCCACCTCTTCAGGAGGCAAGATCATGAGCCTGTCGTGAGGACTGTGGCTTTGAATCAGAGCGGGATAGGAAGTCACGAAGGGTTTTGAGAACAGCAGTGGGACCTGGGGTACATTCAGATGAGATTGTTCTTACCGAGTAATCACCTACAAGGGCACAAAGGTGAAAGCCAGGTGCACAAGCAGCCGTGGCAGTGATTCTTGTGAGCACTCAGTCGAGGCAGGACTGGTTGTGAAGGGGTGGGGGACAGTGACTGGATTTGGGGGATGTTTTGAACGTAAATCTGATATGATTTGCTATTGAATCAGGCATCAGGTGTGAACAAAACAAAAGCAGAGGTCTTTGAAATCTTCTTCTTTGCAAACATCCCAAATGAGCTTTTTTTGCCTTGATTTTTTTGATCCTAATCCTATGGGAGCTTAAGCCTGATGCATACATTGTTTAGGCATTAGGTTTTAGACTGTTATTTCCTGGATTGCTTCCTGAGTAAACCAATTACAATTATAATGTGCATCTCCAGGAGAAAAGGCAAGGAGCCGAACTTGGTACGATTTTACCTCTTCGACGCCACTTAACAACACTTCTCTCCTATTGCTTGGGTAATGAAATTCTGGCAAGGGAGATGCCAAATGAACAAACAGGCCCTCAGAAGCAGCCCATCACCCCATGCTCATAGCTGTAATGCTATCTGATTATCCTCCAGGTCCCCATTTGGGAACTCGTGTGCACTTTTCATAAAACCCACCGTGTTCACATGCATCTCTCCCTTCTCTGTAGCACCTGCCTCTGAGACCTCAGGCATATGGTTGATATTGCCTTCCCGGATTGAGGTAGATGAACCAGGGTTCTAAGCTTCTCAAACTGTGAGACAGAGAGAATGTGAAATAAAGGCCCAATATTCTGGGCAGTCTCTGGGTTAAGATGGGCTTTTATAAAACCTTCCAAATGTGTCAACGCACATTGGTGATTACACTCTGTGAGTTTTTACCTTTGCCTTGTAAAGTCACATTTGCTTTCCCCTTAAAGCAGTGTTTCTCCATGTTCGGTATGAGATTTTTATTAAGTTTCAAAAGGGAGGGATATATGTATACCTACAGCTGATTTATGTTGAGGTTTGACAGAAAACAGCAAAATTCTGTAAAGCAATTATCCTTCAATAAAAAATAAATTAACTTAAAAAGAATGCAGATTTCTGGGTTCTTTGTGAGATCCAGAAGGATAAAAATGGGAATAATGTTCAATAAGGACCTCAAATGATTCTGTAGTATGTGTATGCTTGAGAATTGTTGCTATATCATTTGGGAATTACACTCACTTCCAAACTGAAATCTAAATAAAGATCTAGTTTATTTCTCTCACTGGTTGGAGAAGTTCAGTAACAGGCAACCCAGTGATGGTGTATGATGGCTCTGTGGTTTATTCAGAAACTTTCGCTCTTAAAGTTGCTTCATGGTGCAAGATGGCTGCTGAGCCCCCAGCCATCATTTGTACGTTCCAGCCAGAAAACCGGAAGAAGGGGAAATGGGCAAAGGGGGCTTTCGTCAACTACTTTACCTCCTTTAAAAGAGCTCTCCCAGAAGTCACATCTTTACGTGTCATGGGCCAGAATTTATTCACATGGCCACATGTTGTTCCTTCAGAGGTATAGAATTGTTTTTCTGAGCTGAGTATATTGATGCTGTAAGTAAAATAATGGTATTCTAATTAAGGAAGAATAGAAAATGGATGTGGAGAAGGTTCACATATAAAAATACTTAGGGGCATAAGAGCCACTCAATTAAAAAATACATTGTTTGATCCGTTCCTTTATTGAGACAGTGAAGGACAATTGATTTTCAAATCAACCCCCAAATTCTGACTTCTTGTTGGGATCTCAGTCTAAGAAAAAGGGATGCTTTTGATATGGAAATGTACCCCTCAAATTTTGAGCACTTTGCCTTTAGAATTCCTCATTCTCGCCAGAGCTGATGAACTCGTTTTTAAGTGCTATAGAGAGGGAGACACTTACAAAATTGAGTGAGAGCATATAACTTCATTGGCCTCCTCTGGGTCTCCTGGGATATCTGGTAATCTCATGGGTTGGCTGTTGAAGGAAAGCACATGAGTAACTCTAAAATTCTTAAAATAGGCTCCCTGAACCAATAGCAGGGGCATCCCCAGAGGTGGTTAGAAATGCAAATGATCACCCCCAACCCCCAGGTCCTCTGGATTAGAGATGGGTATTTTAACAAGCCTTCCATGTGGTTGTGGTGGAAGCTACAATTTGAGAACCACTGTTCCTGCGTAAAGCACTTTTCTCTCCAACGAGTAGTCACTGACTTTTTGGCTTCCATCTCTGCTCCAGCAGAAATGTTATCAAATGTGCAGTTCCTTCTGAAAAACCCAGTCTTCCCAACTGCACAAGGTCTTGCTTCATCGACTTTATTTGCACACACGGAATAAAGCTCTGACAATCCGTCTTGACACAGACTGCAGTTATTGCCAAATCTCACTGTTGAGAGTAACATGTTTAAATAAAGGCCTTCAGCTATTTCGTTTTCCTAAACCAGTGTATTGTGTTCAGCATGCTTTTGTTTGGAGGAAATGTACCTCGTATGGCTACACCCAGGTCACAGTCATAGGGCACCTCTACCCAAGGATCTGTAACCGGAGTGAAGTCCCAAGCACATGCCACAGAGCTGCTTTTGGAGAAATACACTGAGTATGCACAGGAGGAAAAATCACATCATCAACCTGTCGGATAATGGTTTGGTAGTGATCATCATTGACAAAATTCTATTGGATTTGATTATTTACTTGTAAAAATTAACAAGAGAAACATGTTTGGGCTAAAATGAGCAATCTGCAGGGTTTTCAGGGGTGGTGCCAAATTTAATTTTTGTAGTGCCAGAAAGTATATTAAATATTTTCCCCTTCCCATTGGTATGATTGGTGTTTGTTTTGAGCTATACAGTAGTTTTATTATGGAAGATGCCAGAGCATTTCCATGCATGCAGCATTTCCATGTTCAGCCAGAGACAGATGGGGAAAGGAAGCCATTCCTCCCTCCTTCCCATCTGTCTGCTAATTCCCTTTACTCAGTGAAGAGCTTGCAGAGTCCAGCTCCTAAACACCAGGAAGAGACACAGAAGGCAGCACAAAGTGATTATTTTTCCTCCTGGACTTGAACAGGCTTTGAAGAGCCTTGAAAGTGGTGAAGCACCGACTCACTCTCCTCCCTCAGAGCAAGCCAGATTACCCACCGTGTAATATGGGAGTGATTTGGTACGTTGTTAGCTGCTTTGGTTTAATAATGGAGCGTCTTACTAAATAAGCTCTTTTATTTTTGTCTGGAGAATCCCATGGACAGAGGAGCCTGGTGGGTTACAGTCCGTAGGGTAGAGGGGGTGGCAAAGAGTTGAAGCTTTTAAGTCTTCCTCCAACTATTATTTGAAGTCATCCACCAAATTATTGCTAGCCTTGAGAGAAATTATTTTAAAACACTTTGTATTCAAGGACTTACTGGAATACTGATAGAAAAGATACATTTCAGTGGTGGTGATCAATAGACTTAAATTATAAAAGGAAACACAAGATATCCAGCCAGGAAGGATGTTCCAAAAGAGTCACTGCCTCTGCAGACCTAAGAATTCAGTCTTTAGGGTGGACCTCCGAGGACTAAAGTATTTATTTACCAGCTAAATATCTCTAGAGCTCTCCATCACTTCCTCCCCCTTAGCCCAGTCATGTGTTGGGACTTTTTTATCCTCCAGTAGGTGGCGCTCTGGTAGGTAAAGAACCCTCCTGCAAATTGCAGAAAACTTAAGAGACCCAGGCTCAGTCCTTGGGTCAGGAAGATCCCCTGGAGGAGGGCATGGCAACCCACTCCAGTATTCTTGCCTGGAGAATTCCATGGACAGAGGAGCCTGGTGGGCTACAGTCCATGGAGTCACAAAGAGTCGGACACAAGTGAGGCGACTTAGCATGTATGCAGCACTTAAAACAGCCTGAAACTTCTCCAATCCAGCCTGCAGGTGTGGTTCTCACCCAAGAGCCTTCCATAAGGAACTGGAATTGAGCAAGACTCATCAGTCTAAGGTGGACTCCTGAGCTGAGGTTGTGTCAACTCCCAGTCGTGTGGGGGATCTGCTGAGAGGAAAGAATAGAGCAAAAAACACCAGCCTTAGAGAGATGGGAAATCCCTTTCCAGTCATTTTCCATTGGAAGTTTCCATTTCCTCATAGGGTTTTTGAGAAAACACTACATCTTTTTAATAAGTTAGCTTTCTTCCCCCTGAAACCAAACTAGCTTAAACAGCATTTTATTCCTCGCAACCTTCTTTCTTAGACCCATTGCAAGTGGGAGCTTCACAGATTTGGTCTCACTCTACAAGCCAGCGGTGTAGCCTACCTCTTAAAATGGAAGGGAGGCCACGAAAATCTGGATTGTCCCATTTGAAGCATACCAGGCTGGATGATATACTTACTGCTGTGTATTCTTATTATTTATTGTTATTGCTGGCTAAATACTTTGCCTCCACTCTCATTTAATTGCCACAATCATGTGATAAGGATTCTGAGAGGTTTTAACCTTCTCAGAAACACGGGAATGGGTAAGGACAGAGCCAGGACTGCAGGGTTCAGATCTACTTGGCCATGGCTGCAGAAGATACGGGGAAGACTCCAGCCTGGGTCAGCCTTGGACAGTAGCGGACAGGGCTTATTCAAGGCACCAGTTCAGAAGATGACAGCTC
The DNA here is from genome assembly GCF_032452875.1 of Bos javanicus. Lineage (NCBI taxonomy): Eukaryota > Metazoa > Chordata > Mammalia > Artiodactyla > Bovidae > Bos > Bos javanicus. The sequence goes on from NC_083889.1 coordinate 37,311,894, forward strand.
TGGGCAGTGGAGACAGGACTGTGTGAGTGATAAGGGATGATTGCCAGGAAGGTCAGTGGAGCTCACATTAGACTCTTCATGATTATGCATCCACAGTATGATGCATTAAAAAAATATTTTTTTATTGAAGTATGGTTGATATATGGTGTTGCGTAAAACTGGTCTTCCTTCAGTTCTATATATGTATACATTCTTTCTGTAGTCTTTTTGATGACAGTTTATCACAGGATGTATTTCCCTGTGCTATCCAGTAGGACTTCATTGCTTATCCATACAGTGATTCATGTTATATTAGTATTTACCCCTAATGTTCTGTAACTATCATGGGAGTTGTGAGAATGACAAAGTGATGATGCCACAAGGCCTTTCCACCCGTCATTTTTTGACCTGGGAGGCAAAACCCATTCCCCAGTATAACTGCTTATTTATCTGTGGCCCTTGCAGGTGAGCATGTGGGCTGCAGTTCTTCTGCGCACACAATGCTGTGCCAGTCTGTGATGGACTCATCACCAGCTTCTAATCCCAAGCTAACTCATGATCTGGGCTCACATGTCTTCTCAGAGAGTGCCGGTAATCTGTGGGCTGCCTTCAAAACCTGAATTCCAGGCCCTGGCTCCCTACCAGTGTCTATAGGGAGGGGTTGGAGGCCCTGGGTTCCAAAAGTCAGCTAGTCTAGGACAAGAAATCTGCTTATGTTTGCCTTTGGGATTTGATTAAGAGGCTGCTATGCACATGATGGTGAATGGTTACGATCATTTGTTACAAAAATAAGAATGACTTTCACATTTTGTTTAAGGTTTTGTCATCATAAAGCCTTCTTCCTCTCTCTTCTAACACTTACGATTTCATTTCTGGAGATCAAAGTAGACAGAGCTTTCATAACTCTTCACCCCAGCATTCCTAAAACATATAGTCATATCCAAGGCTCCCTAAACTCCAGGGAATGTGACCATGGTTGAGGAGTGTAACAAATACAGTGAATTTAGGGCCTCATGTCTTCTGTCTTCTCTGTTTTGTTGAATGAATGCCTTGTTTCACAAGAGCTGGTCATAATGCTTAGAGATAGTTGAAAAGTATTTTCCATGATATCATCTGAGCTTGTGGTAATTTTTTTTTTAATCTCTCGTATATAAAGCATACCTTCTGTTTGGCCAGTTTTTTCTCCTAGCTTGCATGCAACTGGATGGTAGAATGTCTGTTTTCTTTTTCAGGCAAAATTAGATGTTTAGTGCTTTCCCAAGTCATTGTTAGGGTTGAATGAGCTTCAGAGACTGAAAGAATATATCCTAACAGCTGTAAACAGGAGCATTCTAACATGTAGTAAAAAAAAAAAAAAAAAAAGTTGGTGATGATCTTTAATTACATGTTCTGTATCCCAAATTCAGTGACTTTTTAACAGACCTGATCTTCTGGCCTGTCCTCAGGAAAAGCTGAAAACCTAGAGGGTTTTTAGTGTAGGTGGAGGCTGAGGGACCGAAGAGTCCTCCAAGTGCCAAAGACTCCAGCGCCGAGACAGGCACTGACACATCCTTTTGGCTGGGAGGGCAGGTTACATGCCGGAGACACACAGAGAAAATGGTAAAGTCAGCTCTCAGGGGAGCCTGCTGAGAAAGCCCTGGCCCCTGGGGTCATCAGCATGTTTGCCTAAATCTCTTTTTCTAGGAAAGTTTGACGGGTTTGTTTCTCCCTTACCAAGAGAGGAAAAGCCCCAAGACATGGGAGATCCGCGGGACTCTTTCTTCAAGAATAAATGTCTCTGCTTGCAACGAGAAACTCCTAGGCTGTGGAGTTTCACGAAGGGTGGAGACAGTGGGAAGCAGATTGAGTCTTGCTGTGGGAACCATCTCCCCAGGATGTGGGAATGGGCAGATGGTTTGAGGAATGGGTGAGTTACCCATGTGCTTTCCCACCCTTCAGGTTCACCAGTACTACAGCTGTCTGCCAGAAGAGAAAGTCCCCTATGTCAACAGTCCTGGAGAGAAACTTCGAATCAAGCAACTATTACACCAGCTGCCACCGCATGACAATGAGGTAAGGGGCTAGAGGGGCCTTCAGAAGCCTTTGCTTAGAACTTTCAGCAAATTATTAACTTTTTCGTCATCAGAATGCTGTGGTCAGTGAGATCCCTGAGGAAAAACTTGGGCAATTAATTTTAGATTTTAGTTTCCTTAATTAGAGGTAAAAGAAGCTGTCAGACATCTTCTGGAGAGGGTTACTGAAAAGCAGAATCTTACTGTGGGGTTGATTTGCCTCTGTGCCTGGTACTATACTAACTACTGGGGGCAGAGAGCACTGAACTTTAAAAGTTCAAGTCCAGGTTTTCTTAGTTGAAGAGTAGGCGATGCCAGTTTCCTGAGCATGTTAGATGAATGAGATTCCCTGGGCAGTTCAAGCCCAGCACAGACTTTGTGACTCTCTTAGATTTTCAGCATCTTTTCTTAGTAAATGAGTGTGGAGGTTTTCCATGTTACACTGCTGTAGAAGTTACGTGTCCAGATTTGCAGCTGTGAACATCTGTGTTTTTGTTATTTCCAATCCAGCTTGCCAAGGTTATCCTTTTTACTCCTGAAAGTATGACTTGCAGATTGTCTTTTTTTCTGAACCCAGACAAGGGCACTCTAAGCAGGCATTTATCATCTTTGAAGTCAAATTTGATCCTAAAAGGAAATTTGTGTATGTGTTTTTAAAAAGTCATCATGCTTGGGAGGTTTAGGTTTGCAAACTAGAAATTAATGTTCAAGTATCTGGTTTTTAAAAGTAGTGATCCTATAGAATCCAGTTGTCTACTTAACTCTAATTGTGTTTTAAAGAAAGCCATAATTTCAAGGTAAAAGGAGAAATTTAAAACTCCTTTAGAGAGCTGGACCCAGCTTTTTACCAGCTGCCCCCACCCACGAGCTCAGTCCCTGAGGAAATAAGTGTGTGGTTTTTTAGTCTTTATCTTCCCACATTTGAATAAAAGGAATAAACCAGGAGCCTCAAAAATTAATTTGAATAAGCAGAGCAAAAGCTTAAAAACTGAAGCAACTCTCTAGAAAGGGAGTCACAATTCCCCTTCCTGTTGTTTATTTCAGACTTCATGAAACATTTAAATAATGCTTTCTCCTTTAAAGAGGAAAGCAAGCATTGTAACCTGATGCCCAGGTAACTAATTTGAAAGTGAAAATGCCAGTTTTTACAAGCAGGAGGGGTGTGCCTGTGTTTCAAAGCATGTCCATAAATTGTCAGTGGTGTAATCGTATTCTCTGGGTTATTCAGATCATGGCAGTACATTCTCCACATGAAGACTCTTTTTTTTTTTTTTTTTTACTTGATAGAGGAACGTGGTCTGCTCTTACCTGCTCCTTTCTGTTTTTTCATTGTTATTTCTGTTTATGGTTGACTGTGATTTCATGAAAATAGACCCTTCAAATTTTTTCTTCCTACTGGTGAAAATTGCTTACACATGACCCAATGGACAGATTTGTCCATTCGACATGGCCTCTTAAAGGACAAAGGGTGATTCTAAAGTAAATAGTTGATCATGCCCTTTTTCATATAGGTTAGACAGTTTTGATGTATACAGCTGCAGTGGTTTTCAACTAGTCCTAGTTCAAAGGTTGCCCTTTGACCATCTGTAGGACAAATCATCCAGGCAATTCAGTTAGTGTTCCAGATGTCCAGATTATTCTGAAGTAAGACAGAGGGTGGGATTAGATCCATGTGTCCAAAGATGTCTAGATCCATGACTTTGGGTGGTACAAGGACATGGCAGTAAATAATACTTAACCATATAATGAGAGACGCTCTCCCTTTTTTAACTGTATTTCATTCCTTGTGGCTGAGTGATCATGGGGGAAATTTCAGTTTGGGTGGGCCGGTGTCTCACACCTCTCCAACTCCTACTGATCTCCATTTTTAAGTAACAGCATTGAGAACCTCCGTTTTAGAATCTCCTACAAGCAAAAGTAACCAGCTAGAAGCCAACAGTATGGTTTTGTTTTCACTCTTGTATTTAGTTTTATGACTGCCCTGTTTTTTCACAAGTGATATTGCTTTTCTATTTATAGTCATAATATACTTTCTTTTCAAGTAAATGTATTCAAGTAAAAAAAGAAATGAGTTAGTTTTTAAAACAGTATTAACTAAATAGTAGTTCAAGATTACAGCAAAATTCCCAAGGTGTGCATAAATAAAAGAGAGAATGGGAAATAGCAGATTTGAATATCTTTAATGTCTGTCCCTTAATTTTTGTGAGTTTCTGTGTTGAACGAGAAGGAAACTCTCTTATGCAAGTTGTTAACCAAAGCCCGGTGAGCAGCCCTCTCCCTCCTACACACAGAGAAACACGCAAGTACTTCCTGAGAGAACACAGAGAGCTCTGAACCAAATTCTCAGTCTCACGCCTTGGTTCCCATCTCATTTTGGGAAACAGACGCCATGAGCGTGTTGACCACAGTTCTGGCTCGTTGGCCTGGAGCCATCCTTTGGTGTCAGGGATCATTTCCTTGGGCCCATGGAGGTGAGAGTGAAAGTGAAAGTGAAGTTGCTCAGTCCTGGCAGACTCTTTGCGACCCCATGGACTGTAGCCTACAAGGTTCCTCCGTCCATGGGATTTTCCAGGCAGGAGTACTGGAGTGGGTTGCCATTTCCTTCTCCAGGGGATCTTCCCAACCCAGGGATCGAACCCAGGTCTCCTGCATTGCAGGTAGATGCTTTACCATCTGAGAGTGAGAGTATGATGATCAGTTTGAAGATCTACATCAGTTTGTAGAAGAAGGAAGTCCCAGATGTTGACTAGCAGCAAAGCTCTCCCAATGACGTGGCTCTCAGTGTGGTGAGCAGAGAGGGGCAGTGAGCATGAGAAACAGGTACCAGCCACTGGCCTGCCTGAGACTTGTGCTCCAGAGTTTCGAGCCTCTAGGAAGCTCTTTTGATGGTCAACAATCTCGGGTAGACACTCACCTAAATAGCCCCAAGCCTGGTGGTATTCAGGTGCCCACCAGGACACCTGAGAGTGCACATGTGTTTAATAAGAAAAAAGTCTGAGGCCAGGGCTTCAGGAATCCTCAGGAGCAAGAGATGACCACCCCACCACCCCCAACCTTCCTGTGTGTCTGTCCAGGTTCGCTACTGCAACTCCCTGGACGAGGAAGAGAAGAGGGAGCTGAAGCTCTTCAGCAACCAGAGGAAGCGTGAAAACCTGGGCCGTGGCAACGTGAGGCCCTTCCCGGTCACCATGACTGGAGCCATCTGTGAACAGGTGAGCGCATGGTCTGGGGTGTGCTCGGGAGGTCACTCAGGCATCCTTTCCCTGATTCATTCACTCAGCATTTATTTTCTTGAGAGCCTATTTGATAGGCCTGGGAGATACAGCTGTGAGCAAAAGGTTTGAAAGCTTGGTCTTGCCCTTGGAAGGAGTTCTGTCCTAGGAGAGAAGTCAGACAATAATGTCAATAAATAAGAGGAAAAAAATGCAGTGGGGAAGAGAGTTAATGCTGGGAGTGTGAGGTGGCTGTAATTTTCAGGGAAGTGGCTGGGAAGGCTCCACAGAGACAGTCAGGAACTGAGGGAGTGAGTCATGTGATGGCAGGGGAAGCGGGGTGTGAGAGAACAGCACGTTCAAAGATGCTGCGGCAGGAGCGTTTCTCTTAGGGCCCAGGAATAGCAGGTTGGCCATTGTGGCAGGGCAGGGGGGGCAAAGGAAGAGAATGCACCGGTCAAGTCCAGTTTAATGGAGAGCTGTGTCAAACACTGGAAGGAGAGAGAGGGCCACTGGAGGGATTTGAGCAGAGAAAGGACATGATGGAATATTATTTTAAAATGAGTGCTTTAGAAAGTGGAGTTTGCCTGGACCATGGCCACTGTCTTTCCCAGGATCATCCTAGGACCAGTGCCCTTTAAAGAGGTGGTAAATGGTCATCTCCTTGGGTCTGAAGATTCTTTAGCAAAGTGCATGGACCTCCCGCATTCTTTCTCGGACCTCACTTAGTTGAGAGTTTGGGTTTGTTTTTTCTTCTAGTCTCCTGTAGAGTGCTCCGGGCATGGTGGAGAAGGGTTTCTAAGAAAACAGGGTGGGAATCAGGCCTGCCTGGGTTCACCCTCCCCGACCTCTTGACCTCCAAAAGCCTTCTGGGGCAGATGGTCATGTACTGAGCACTTTTCTTAGCCCTGCTGCTCAAAGAGTGGCCCCATCTAACTCCTTAAGCACTTCAGGGACCCATTCAGGCACAGATTGCAAGAGGATACATGACCTTAACTGGTGAAGAAAAGGCAACATACTATGTGAACAGAGGGGATGCCATTTATTGGGGGGCCCTTTTGGGGAGGGATTTCAGAGAGAGAAGTTTGGAAGGCTCAGTGGATGAAATGGAGATGCTACTTAACAGGGGAGCCAAAGCACCGGAATTGACAACAGGGGTCCTCATCCTTGACACCCACCCCTGAGATGCAGGTGGTCAGAGTTTAAGATGTGAGGTTCTGTGTGCTCCATTCAGAGCCTCTACCACGCTTGAGTGGGTTCTTCTTGACCAGCCTAGAAGGGCTCACCTGAAGTAAAAGGGAAGTTGGGCATTTCACAGGCAGATATCGAGAGTGACACAGAATAGTGATGACAGCATGGAGACAGAAAGATGTACGTTTGACACATGAGTCTGCCAGGCGACCTTGACCCTATTACTTTTCCTAACAGTTTTGTCATCTCCAAAATGGGGGTATTGAATACCTAGGTCGTAGAATCATGGTGAGGGTGAAATGGGATTCTGTATTGTTACAGTAATCAAACAAGGATGCCATTAGACTGGGGTGGCTCTATTGCCTTGGTAGCCTGTATCAGCAGACCAAAACCTGAACCAGTCAGGGTACCGGAATCTGAGAAAATGACACTGAAGAACAACCAATTGCAAGCAGCCAGCTGGGCTTTCCCAAATAAGGGGACCACTTAATCTCTATAGTCACTGAAATACTTTCCTTGCTTTTACTTCCATGACTTCTCTATAAAACTATCTCCCTGGGTTTCTGTCCCAGCCACCTTCAGTTTGATGCTTGCTACCCAATTCAAATCAGTGTTGGAGCAAATAAACTGGAAAGCTTTAATGTGCCCCCTGGTTTATCTTCTAACAATACGCATACCTCAGCTGTACTAACGTTGCCCCACAAGGCAGGGGTATCACTTTCTGTAATGTAATGTCTTTCTTATGTCTGGTCACTTGCATGAATCAGCTCCCAGAGACTACTCCATGAGACCTGGACTTAATTTTCTATGAAGCATCTCAGTGCTTTTGACGGCAGTGTGTGGGAAAGGTCTAGGGGTGGCCTTTCTGCTCTTCAGACGTTGCCCCCAGAGTCAGCCTCTCAGGTCGGGCTGGACTCTCAGCCCAATACCATGATCAGCAGAAAGCCTCCCCCAGACCTGTTGCCTCACACTTTATTGTTCCCTCCAAGACCCTTGGACTCTATTCATTTTATCTTAAGCCCAACTGTAAGCATGGGTTATCATGGATTTTACCTTGCTCCTTTCTGGGCAGGGGAAGGAACTATGGAAATGAGTGAGAAGATAGGAAAGGGAGAAAAAAGAAGTCCTTGCCATAGTCTGGCCTTAGGAGTAGTACCTTTTCATTTGGGACTGTGTACAAAGATATCAGAGGAAGCAGGCCAGAATCATGCCTGAGAGGCTTCTAGAGAAACCTAGATGGTAAAAGGTGGGCATGTTCTTATGAACCCACTCCCCTGCCACCCTAAGTGTAGGCCCCGCCAGCTCCCCGAGTCCCTGCAGGCTTCCTTCTCGCTCCCCCACGCCACACTCTTGCTGCAGGCGTTTGACGTGGCTGGGCCTCCGGCAGGGAGTTTGCAATGTCTCAGAGATAATGAGACCTCCGCTCAGTTTGCTTCCTGTCAGCAGAGCTCTTCTGTGTCACTGCACTGACAGACTTTGCCTTTCTCTCCCACCTCTGTGATTCTTTATTTTCTCAGTGACAATGATCTTCATCTTAATTGTAGGCCCTAGGAAGGGATGGTGGGGGTAGAGGGGCAAGAGAAACCAGCCTGCCACGTGTTTATAGCAGGTAGCACAATAACTCGTTTGAAAGTGAGTGCTCAGTAACGAGCTAAGGATGCTGGCAGTTGTGTATCTTTTCCTCATGGCGCTGAGAGCTGGGGGCTGCTGTTCCTCGTACTGACCTGTTTCTGTTCACCTCGCAGTGTGGAGGCCAGATCAATGGCGGGGACATCGCTGTGTTTGCATCACGTGCCGGCCACGGTGTCAGCTGGCACCCACCCTGCTTTATCTGCACCGTCTGCAATGAGCTCCTGGTGGATTTGATCTACTTTTACCAGGATGGGAAGATCTACTGTGGCAGGCACCACGCAGAGTGCCTGAAGCCGCGCTGCGCAGCCTGCGACGAGGTCAGAGCTGGCTCCGCTCACTGGGGCGCGCAGCCCCACTGTCACCCCGGGCTTTACCTCAGCCAGCACGTTGCCCTGTGGTTCCTGCATGGAGGAAAACCGCAGGCCTCTCCAGCCTCTCCTATTAACTCTTTTGAGAGCGGGTCTGGCCCCATCCCTGTTTGCTAGAATGTCCAGGACTGTGACCTGCTTTGCTGAATTGGACAGTCTCATAGGAAAACAGTTTCTAGGGCACTAGGTCATTTCAGAACTCTTAAAAAAGGGGGAGGGGGAGGGATTGTTGTGGAGCTTTCAGTTTCAGCCCAAATCCAAGGGAGCAGTCATCATTAGTAATAATGTGTCATTTCTGAATTATCTTAAAATCTTGGGTTTCCTGAGATTCAATGCGACAGATTAGGATGAGAAGAGAAGAAAATGAGTAGCATGATGTGATTCTCCCATAATCTATGAAAGTCCTGATGAGGATTCCAGGGCAGGTGGCTGCTCCATTAGGATCCTTCTGCCCCATACACTCACCCAGGTCAGAGAGCAGACTGGACCCAAGGTTCATACTTCGTCTTTCCTCCCAGCCAAAGTACACCCAAGTGTGGTCTGAGAGCTGAAAGGTAGAAAACCTGGGTTAGTATAAAAGTTGGGAGCAGAAAGGAAAATGTTCTAAGCTTGACCGATTTTACAGGAATAATTTGGGGAAAAGGTCTTAGGCAGGGGGTTCTTCCTGTGCAAAATATACTTTTGGTTCTTTCTTGACCCTGTAAGGCTATGTGGGACCCTGTAAACGACCCTGCACTTTGTCACCCAGAGGCCACCGGTACATGGCATTTCTTCCTTAAAAACTGCCCATCAGAGACTCACTCTTCTAGGAGGAAATCTGTCGGTCTTAACTAATACGGATTCTCATGCTACTACTGATGTTCATAAGAGACGCTCTGAGCAGGTAGTCGGTCCAAGTTTGTGATTCTAGGCAGCACCTTTCCCTGCCTGCCTCAGTTGCCCCATCTGGAAGCGAGTGCTCGTAATACTTTATCTAATAGGAAATGAAGTAGGATGTTAAAGCACTTTGAAATTTTTGCTTATTGAGGTCTAATTCATACAGCATAAGATTTACCCTTTGAAGGTGTGCAATTCAGTGGTTTTTAGTGTATTCACAAAGTTGGACAACCATTACTACTGCCTAATTCCAGGTCATTTTTATCATCCAAAAAGAAACCCCAGATGCATCAGCAGTCACTCCCCTTTCTCCCCCTGCCCCCAGCCCTGGCAACTATTCATCTAGTCTCTCCATGAATTTGCATATTCTGGACATTTTGTGTAAGTGGATTAATGCAACATAGGACCTTCCATGCATGGCTTCATTCACTTAGCATGATGTTTTTGTGGTTAACCCGAGTTACAGCGTGTATCAGTACCTTCCTTTTTATGACTGAATAATAAGCAACTGTATATATCACATTTTGTTTAGCCATTTATTAATTGGTGGGCATTTAAGTTGTTTCCACTTTTTGACTGTTTTAAACAAAGCTGCTGTGGACATTCATATACAGATTTTTTTGTAGGCATATATTTTCTGTCCTCTTGAGTCTATATCCAGGAGTGAAATTGCTGGGCCATATGGTAGTTCTATGTTTAACTTTTTGAGGGGATCTAAACTGTCTTCCAGAGCAGCTACACCATTTTACATTTGCAGCTATCAACGAATGAGAATTCCAATTTCTCACATTCTCCTCAGTAGTTATTACTGTCTGTCTGTTAAATTATAGTCACCTGTGCTATGCTGTGCTTAGTCGTTCAGTCGTGTCCAACTCTTTGGGACTCCATGGACTGTAGCTCACCAGGCTCCTCTGTCCATGGGATTCTCCAGACAAGAATACTGGAGTGGGTTGCCATGCCCTCCTCCAGAGGATCTTCCCAACCCAGGAATTGAACCCGGTTTCCCACATTGAAGCAGATTCTTTACTCTCTGAGCCACCAGGGAAGCCATATAGTCACCTTAGTGGGTATGAAATAACATCACATGGTGATTTTGATTGGATTTTTCTTAATGGCTTATATGTTTATCTTTTCTTCCATGTGTTTGTTGGCTGTTTGCATATCTTCTTTTGGAGAGTAATGTCTCGTTAAGTCTTTTGCATATTTTTTCAGTTGGGTGATTTTCTTTATTGTGTCCTTGTGAAACTTGTTTAATATTTTGGAGTCTAGTCGCTTAGATCTGTGATTTGCACGTATTTTCTCCCATCCTGTAGTTATATTTTCACTTTCTTAATGATGTCCTTTGAAGCATGAAAGTTTTGATTTCAATGAAATCCAGCTTCCGATGTCTCGCTTGTTGCTTATGCTTTTAGTGTCGTAGCTAAGAAACCATTGCCTAACTGGAAACAGAGTTTCTGAAAATTCACATCTTTACTTTTCTCCTAGACATTTTATAATATTTTTGCTTTTACATTTAGGTCTTTGATCCCTTTTGAGTTAACTTTTATATATGGTGTGAGGTAGGGGTTCAGTTTATTCTTTTGCATGCAGTTATTCAGTCGTACCAGGCAGGTATATTGAAAAGACTGTTCTTTCCTCCATTGAATGTCCTCGTCACCCTTGTCAATCGTCATTTGGCCATAAATGTCTGAGATTATTTCTGCCTTGAGTACTGCAGTTTGTAGTACGTTCTTAAATCTGTGCTTTGAAATTGAAAACAAGTCTGTCTCATGGTTCAAAACAGAAATACCTCTGAGGGTTAGGCGGTTACCGTAAATAAAGGTGACTCATTTTAAGGTTACAGCAAGTGGTGAAAAATATGACAAACTGCAGAACTCATCACTCATCTGAAAGCAGCAACCCCTTTTATTGTCGCCATGCAGGAATGTGTAGCACACATTGCCAAATACTGTATTTTCAAAAAACACTCGGGATCCCAGGTGTTTATATGACGTTTCTCATTTAAAAAAGATACCATATATAATCCAAATTAAACAGATAATGGCCAAAATGTCCATGAGCTGTCAGCTGTTAGTCCTGCTCTATATTCTTTTTGTTAGACTATTCTTTGTCTGAATACACTGTGGTTAAATTAATCACTGGCCAGGTCAGAAACTGTTTAAATGTGCTTTAGGAAAATCCACATGTGGAAACTGATATAGGTATAGAGTAAATATATACGTATCTACTTCTGTTTAATAACTTGTGGGTGGGACCAGTTTTCCTACCGTTTTAGTCTGGGGCCCTCATAGCTCTCCTCCTTCACAGTGTATTCTCATGGCTGTTTCTTACCCACTGACCTTTTGGCCTCTCCCTCTGCAGATCATCTTTGCGGATGAATGCACAGAAGCCGAGGGGCGACACTGGCACATGAAACACTTCTGCTGCTTCGAGTGTGAGACGGTGCTGGGTGGCCAGCGCTACATCATGAAGGAGGGAAGGCCCTACTGCTGCCACTGCTTTGAGTCCTTGTATGCAGAATATTGCGACACCTGTGCCCAGCACATAGGTGAGGCAGCACTTGGTGCTCATCCTGGTCCTACTCTGACTGCATCTCCTTTGTGTCTGGTATAGTTAGAATCCCTTTGGTTGCAAGCAATAGCAATCCAGCTGATACTCCCTTAAGTGCAAAAGGGAATGTCTTGGTTCATAGTACCGGAGAAGCCAGGGAGGATGTTGGTTTCAGGTAAGGATGGATCAAGGGATTGAAGAGAATCTGTTTTTTTTTGTTTTTTTTTTCCTCTGTGTCTCAGCTTGCCTTCTGTTGGCATCATTTGGCAACAGGGTGCCTTCACAAGGTGTAACAATGACCCCCACACTTATACATACCAGCTTAAGCACTGTTCTCTAAAAAGGATGGAATCGTGACTTTTCCAGTATCCAAGTCAGGTCCTCCAAATAGAAATGCTATAGCCGGCCATTAGGTCATCTGTTCCACCCTAGAAAGAAATGAATAGGGGGTTCCTGTTGGTCTGACTGATTCATAGACCCACCCCCAAGGCGGGGCTACATGATGGACAGTCTTAACTACCAAGCAGAGGAGGAGAGGTCTCAGAGGAGGGGAAAATATAAACAGTTGCCTTCCACAGCCTCCTCAGAAAACCTCAGGGATCAGCAGAAGGAGGAAACAGAACGGTCCTCTTGGTAGGAAAAGATAGTCAAGGAAACCAAGTGGCAACTGGCATGCATGTCCTGAAAGAAATCAGCAAAATCCGACCCAGCCAAAAAACAAAGCGAGAGAACCTCAAATAGCTCCGAAGCTATAAACGCCTCAAATAAGTGGCAGATTTGAGATGGTGAAAATCATTTTCCCTTTTCAAGTAACGGATTCGTTCAGCCCTTCAACACTATTCCTGATCATGCAGCATCTGGAGCGTCTTCACTCAGCTCGCCTGTTCTGGCACCTTGAGAATGAGCTGCCCTTTAAAAAGAGAAGAGAAGTTGGCAGTGGATGAATGTCTCTGAGACCAGCAGCCTGATCTTCCTGTGGCTTGTGCAGTTCCAAGAAATCTGCCTGGAGGCTGCCAGCTCCTTACCTATAGTGGGGAGGTGTGGAGATCATCAGTCTGGGAGCCCGTTTTACCTCACGTAAAAGATTTTATCCGGAACAAAAAGAGGTGGCCTTGTCTCCCTGGTTCATCAGAAGTGATGCAGTCAGATGAAAAGTTAGTTCATAACTTGAAGGGCTTGGGTGCTGATTAAAATCACAGCTTTCAGACACCTACTATATCCTCAGGGGTCCTTTGTCACTGGAGGGTCCATCCCGTGGGCTCAGACCTGCTTCCATGGAGCCCTTCTGAGCTGAAGTCCCTACCAGGCCCCAGGATGAACAGTGCTACACCGACCTGGGTCCAGCAGCATTCCCATCTGGGAGCTGGGCTGTCACGAAAAACCCCCTTTCCCCAGCCCCTGAAATCTTCACCTCTTACAGCCTGATGCCTCAACCGGGTTCCCACCAGCTTCTGTTTCTCACAAGTCAAAGCGGTTAAACAGACATACTTCCCTTTATTCTGAGAGCTAGGAAAGGAAAAGACCCTGATTCTGAGAAGGACTAAGGGCAGGAAGAGAAGAGGGCATTAGAGGATGAGATGGTTGGATGGCATCATCAACTCAATGGACTTGAGTTTGAGCAAACTCTGAGAGATGGTGAAAGACAGGCAAGCCTGGTGTGCTGCAGTCCACGAGATTGCAGAGAATCAGACATGACTGAGCGACTGAACGAGGAAAGGCGGGTCTTAATCTGGACAAGGGGCTGGGGGTGGGACTCGATCAGGAGAGTTGGTGTGAGGTGCTGACCCAGCACGCTCACCGTGGCTCTGGGTCTACAGGAAGGTGCCTGCATGGATGAGAGGGGCAGAACGCGCAGACACCTTGCATACAGCAGCCATCCCCCTGCTTGTTAGTATTTCTGTTTCTTCTGTCCCTTTTCAGTGAGACTGAAAAGCCTCTCCAGAAACTGCCACTTAAAATTTTTGCCCAGCAGCTTGGAAGAGAGAAAATACATCTGTCACCATGGCATGCACACCTCTGTTTTCTCCTCTTTCTGTCCTCTTTAGCTTTGATTGCCATTCCCTTCTCCTTCCCTCTGAAATCCATAAAAAGACATCCATGCTTTATCAGAAAGGGGGACCACTGTGGCCTGCAGTATTATCACTGCTGTAGTTAAAATGTTGTCCCTGATTTATTTTTTTCCCTTAAATCCACTTTTCTGTAAAACGTACTTTTCCTGCAGCAGAGAAAGGGTGTGCTCTGTGTATCATGCATACCACAGTGTCTGGGTGCTCTGCTCTGACCATATTATCCAAATATTCCCTATTTATACAGCCGTGCAGCGCGGACCCTGCATCAGGCAGCTGTTGCCAGGGCAACGGTACTTTTGCCTGCACACAGCAGAGTAAACAGTCCTATAAACAGACCAAGGCTGTAGCAGCGGTAGACATATACACCCTCAGAGAAGTACTTAAAGGGCTTAGAGAGGGAATAAAAAAGGAACGCTTAGATGTGGAACGGCCAAGCCCTTTTCCAGATGTTTAGAGTTCAGGAGCAGTTCAGAGCACCATCTGACATCATTGATGTTTATCAGGGGCCACGTTCCTATGCCGGCTGGGCCACTTTGGAACACGCCTCATCCTCCGCTCTCCCCACCGGGAGCCAGCCTTGTGCGGGGCCTCCACTCCCAGAACTAGGCCCACACTGCTGCATCTGGGCGTGTTCCCTTGCAGGAGCGTGGAGAGGCAGCTGGTGGAGCACAGGCCATAGGAACTGGACTTCCCATACCTCTGACAGGCAGTGGGTGAGGCTGCAGCTGCTGGGGAGGCCACGCTGAGTTGGAGCTCACTGCGAGGACCCAGGGCAGCCGGGTGTCAGGTCCAGTTCTCGGGACGAGGAGGACGGGGATGGGGAGGACCTAGCCAGCCTCAGCTCTTTCTTGAACAGCATCCAGATAGCAGCCCTCAGGGCAAAGAGAGACAGGTGTTGAGACCTCATGAACACACAAGAAGACCAAGAGTTAGCAGAGTCTAAGCACTGACTCTATCTTAACTCAGTTCTCACAGCAGCCCCAAGAAGTAAGTACTGTTGTTATCCCTGTTTTAGTGTGGAGGAGACGCAGGCCCAGAGACGAGAAGCCACTTGCCTAGGGTCACACAGTCCTTCAGCGGCTGTACTAAGCTGATAGGTTTCAGAGTCTTTATAACCTGCTGGCATGGTGTGGGGCTGTGGTTTGAACCTGTATTTGTCTGAGTCCTGAGGCCTCACTCTTGAGTACTAGAGGGTTCTGCCTGCCTCTGCTCCCTCCAATAGCCTGGTGAGGGAAGTGTTTTTGTGGGGGTTTTGCTTTGTTTTAAATTTTTATTGAAGTATTTAGTCGCTTTACAATGTTGTGTTAGTTTATACTAAACAGAAAGTTAATCAGCCGTACATCTATATATATATACACATACTGTATATGTACATGTGTATATGTATGTATGTATGTATGTATGTCCTCTTTGGGAGGATTTCCTTCCCATTTAGGTCCCCACAGAGCATTGAGTAGAGTTCCCTGTGCTACACAGTAGATTCTTACCATCTGTTTGATACTTAGTATCAATAGTGTATATTTGTCAATCCCAGTCTCCCAGTTTATCCCACCCCCTTTCCCACTTGGTGACCATACATTTGCTCTGTACATCTGTGTCTCACTTTCTGCTTTGCAAATAAGATCGTCTATATCAATTTTTTTCAGATTCTACATATATGTGTTTATATATGATATGTTTTTCTTTTTGTGACTTACTTCACTCTGAATGAGAGCCTCTAGGTCCATCCATGTCTCTACAAATGACCCAATTTTGCTCCTTTTTATCGCTGAGTAATATTCCATTGTGTGTGTGGAGCTCCAGCTCTGGGCCTGCTGTTTCTAGCCCCATCCCCGCCAGTTCTCACTCCTCCTGGGGAAGTAGTGCTGTGACAGGGACTTGATTGAGTGTCTCACTCACCTTGGGGTGCCCTTGTGGCTTCTCCTGTCCCTCTAAATATCCCCTTTCGGTCCCTATAGCCTGACGCCTAAATAAACAGAGACCCCCTTAGTTTGGGGAGGAGCTCCTAGGAGAAGATCATACCTTACTCTTCTCTCTCTGGACCAGGGACATAAAGACAGTGAGGCGAACACAGAGAGGGCCCGGAGAGGCTGCTGCACTCGTGGCCTTTGGCTCTTGCCCTTCTCCTTTTCCCCGTTTCTCATTCACACCCTCTCTAGACAAGTCTCTAAAGGTTATTCCTGGAAAGTTCAGACTCGGGACTGTCAGCCACCACAGGTGACAGTTCCCATCCATACTGCCTTTCAGGGAAGACATTTATCACGAGCTATGAGGAGTCTTGCCAAGGTCCCCTCCTATCCCACAGTCACTGCTGGGTCTGCACTCCTATGGGGTTGGGGGAAGGGGCCCCCACCACTTCCAACTCCCATTCTGCCTGTTTAGTAACTGCTGTCAAAAGGTCTCCCTGTGTGGTTACCTTAGTAACAGATGCAGGTGCCTCTCTCACTGACCTGGCGCAGGTCACGTGCACAACCTTAAACTAGTTATTGGGTTTGGAGGAGATATGGTATTTTTATTGAACAGTGCCAGTCCAGCTGTGGCTTTAGCCCCGCCCAAAGCTCATGGCCAAGGGTGGCAGGAAGATGGTGTCTCACCACGGGGTTAAGTCCTGTAACTGGAAGAGGGCAGAACAGCCAGGGCTATGGGAAGTTCCTGGAAGCAGGTGTGACAAGATTATATAAACCAGGCACAGCTTTGGCACAGGGAGGAAATTACACAAGGAATATGCATGCTTATGGTAAGGAGATGTCTTTGACAAACCAGGTCCAAGTTTTTCCTTACATGAGCTGAAATCCACTTTTTTCCTTTCCACTGAGCTGCTAAACTGATGTCCCCTTAGAGTGTCATACGCTAGTGAAGGGATTCAGTTCACTTGCCCATTCCACATGTGAAGAGGCCCTGGGGCATGAGCCCCAGGCCATGTTCATGGAGATACCCCGGAAACTTCATCATCCAGCTTCACTTTTAGTAATTAATAGATGCACGTATGTAGTGGCTCGTTGTCAAGCAGTATTCGTGCTGTGAAGAAAATATAGCAGGTGAGGATGGACAACAGTCATGGGTAGCTGTGAGGGGGGGACAGGGCCACGAAGCAGAGTGAAAGAGACAATTATCAAGGTCACGGTTAGGAGCCAGACGTGCCACGAAGCAGAGTGAAAGAGACAATTGTCAAGGTCACGGTTAGGAGCCAGACGTGCTGGGCATAGATCTCATCTGTGATTGCTAACTCTTGTACACTGAGCAAGTTATTTAATCACCTATGCCTCTGTGTTCTCATCTGAAAAGTGGACATAGTATTAGAGATCTTCCTCCTGCAGTTGAGAGGTTAAGTGAGTTCACATATATGCAAAGCATTTAAAGCGGTGATTCTCACACCTGAGTATCATTATTGCTGTTTATCTGGAGGAATGTGCCCTGGTCAGAAGGATTCGTGGACAGGCCACTTTGATCTGGTTTCTCTGCCCTCAGGGCACATGAGTTAAGGCGGACCTGACTGGTAAAACACGGCGACTGTCATAAGACACAAATACTGTTTACACGGGAGCCTGATAGTCTACTGTAGACATTTTATTCTGTAGCATCTAGAACCCTGAGTCAAACCAGTGCTGTACATTTCATGTTGTGTCACAGCACTCTGAGCAGCTCGTCACCCTATTCGTGTCCCTTCTTTTCCCAGGAATTGACCAAGGTCAAATGACCTATGACGGCCAACACTGGCACGCCACTGAGACTTGTTTCTGCTGCGCTCACTGCAAGAAGTCGCTCCTGGGGCGGCCCTTCCTCCCCAAACAAGGCCAGATCTTCTGCTCGCGGGCCTGCAGCGCCGGCGAGGACCCCAATGGCTCAGACTCCTCCGATTCCGCCTTCCAAAACGCCCGGGCCAAGGAGTCCCGGCGCAGCGCCAAGATCGGCAAGAACAAGGGCAAGACGGAGGAGCCGCTGCTCAACCAGCACAGCCAGCTGCAGGTGAGCTCCAACCGGCTGTCGGCCGACGTGGACCCTCTGTCACTGCAGATGGACCTGCTCAGCCTGTCCAGCCAGACGCCCAGCCTCAACCGGGACCCCATCTGGAGGAGCCGGGACGAGCCATACCACTACGGGAACAAGCTGGAGCAGAGCCAGCCGCAGAGCCCCTTGCAGCTCCTCAGCCAGTGCAACATCAGAACTTCCTACAGCCCCGGCGGGCAGGGCGCCGGAGCCCAGACCGACGTGTGGGCCAAGCACTTCGGCAACCCGAAGAGGAGCTCGTCGCTGGCCATGAAGGGCCACGGTGGCAGCTTCATCAAGGAGTGCCGGGAGGACTACTACCCGGGCAGGCTGCGGTCCCAGGAGAGCTACAGTGACATGTCCAGCCAGAGCTTCAGTGAAACCCGGGGCAGCATCCCAGTCCCCAAGTACGAGGAAGAGGAGGAGGAGGAAGGGGGCTTGTCCGCTCAGCAGTGTCGGACCCGGCACCCCATCAGCTCGCTGAAGTACACTGAGGACATGACGCCCACTGAGCAGACCCCGCGGGGCTCCATGGAGTCGCTGGCACTGTCTAATGCAACAGGTAGGTTCTGGTCTCCTGGTACCCTGAGAATGTTCTCAGGGTCCTCTGATTGCTGGTCCTCAGGATTTTTGCATCATGCCTGCCACATGCCCTCCTCCACCAGGTTGTCAAGGAAGGTGAACCCCATGCCAGTGGCTCCTTTGATTGGATTCCTTCTAAGTGGAGCCTGACACAGGGGTTAAGGTGCCTGTGATGAACATGGTGCTCGCGTGTTGAGAACATGATGCCAAGGAAGAGGAGCGAGAGAGACAGGGAAGGACGGGGAGGAGCCAAGTGGAAAATGCTGTCTGGGCTGGGGTCACGCTTCAGCCTGAGCCCACAGGGGGCTCTGAAGGATGAGTGGGACCATACGGTGGGGTGGCTTCCTTTTTGGGACAAAGGGACAGATGCTTTGCTCAGTCATGTCAGTCAGTCATTGGTCCTGGGCAACTGGAGAGCTACTTGGGGATGAGGTTGTGGATGTGGGCACAGGGGCAGGAGAGCACCTCTCGGCCAAAAGCGACATTAAAGAGAAGGGGTGGGCGGTTGTGAGCTCCAGTATCTTATTAGGGAGCTGGTTTTAGTGTGTGGATAAAGATGAAAGAAATGAGGACAGATAAGGAGCAAGCAGGCAGGCTGAGAAGGACAAAAGTGTTGAGAGAGACATAAGACAGACAGACAATCCATTGCCTGCTCTTGCCGACTACATTGTCCAGCTGTTTTGTGTACACGTGTAGACAATGTCGGCATTCTCCGAGATGACACTGTGCAAAGTGTCATCTGAGGAGCAGGTCTATCCACAGTGCACCTGGAGATAAGTACTGATATTAACAGTGTTTACGCTCTCTGGGAGCAATTTGACATTATTGCAACATCCAAGCGCATGTTCAGTGGGCTTGTCTCTGCTGGTTCAGGTGTGGACTGGACAAGGTGTTAGAGACCGGTGGGTGAGTTGTCTGTGGCATGTGCTGGGTGTCAGTCCTGTCCAGGTGGGTCACATATCAGGCCGTACTGGGCTGAAATATGAAAACTGGTCCTTCACTCCAGATAGATGGAGAAATGCTGCTTGAAGGAGCATTGAGTGTCTCTGCCTTTTGTGGATGGGACACCAGGAAGGAGACACATGTCTGTCCATTCCAGTAGGGATCCCAGAGTCAAATGTGTCTGTCCCAGTGAAAACTGTGACAGCCTTATGCACATCAGCCCCCTCTGGAGGGACAGCCGCCGCTGGCTCCAGCTGGTTGTTGCCGCCTGCAGGAATGTTTATTTATTTATTCAACTAAGAGTGATATAGCACTCACCATGTGCCAGACATTGTTCCAAGCACTTGATAAATAGTCACTCAGTTAAATCATCACACCTCTTTGAAAGAGAGAGACTTTTAACATTCTCAGTTCAGAGTAGAAGAAACTGAAGCACAGAGAGGTTGAAGCACTTGCCTAAAGTCATCCAACTTTTCAAAGCAGAGATTGGAACTTCTGCATGTGACCCCAGAGCAGTGCTCTTCCGCACATCAGGCTGCCAACCTCATCTGAGCTCCATGCTGTCAGATCTTCCAGGTTCCCAAATAAGTTAAAATTTTGGATTTTTTTTTTTTTTAATGTAAAGCCGATTGGAACTCTCTGCTGAACGCAAAATGTGTCTCTGAGTTGTAGGATATATGTAGGTTGTGTTATTAACCTCATCATCCTCTCCAATGCTTTCACAGCTGTGTGCTCCTTTGTCTTGGAGGACAAAGAGCAGATATCTTTACCCCCATGTTTCAGATGAAAAAAATGAGGCCTTGGTGACTAAGCATGTTGCCTAATGTCATACAAAGGTGCAATTAGCACAGAGTGATGACTGCCTGGCTTCCAGCCCAGTTTGTACTGTTCTCAAAAGATTTATATGCTATAATTATTTAAGAGGCCAGAAGATATGTATGTAATTCAGACTTTGAAGTGGAGTTTCTCAAAGCTAGACCACCTGTATCAGAATCATTGGCTGCTTGATTGAACCATGAATTCCAGGGCCTCCTATCCAGGCCCAGGATATCAGACCCAGTAGAGGTGGGGCCCAGGAACCTGCATTTTGAACAGCTCTGTGCTGGTGCTCATACAACCACTGTCTAGAGCAGTTGTTCTTAGGTTTGTCTGTTCTGACTTGATTGTTCTCACAATGTAACTTAGGAGGAAATCAGGAGATCCTGATTGGAGGTTCAGTTCAGTTCAGTCGTTCAGTCATGTCCAACTCTTTGTGACCCCATGAATTGCAGCACACCAGGCCTCCCTGTCCATCACCAACTCCCAGAGTTTACCCAAACTCATGTCCATCGAGTCAGTGATGCCATCCAGCCATCTCATCCTCTGTCGTCCCCTTCTCCTCCTGCCCCCAATCCCTCCCAGCATCAGAGTCTTTTCCAGTGAGTCAACTCTTCGCATGAGGTGGCCAAAGTATTGGAGTTTCAGCTTTAGCATCATTCCTTCCAAAGACATCCAGGACTGATCTTCTTTAGAATGGACTGGTTGGATCTCCTTGCAGTCCAAGGGACTCTCAGGAGTCTCCTCTTGAGAAGAAAGGTCTTTTGAACACCACAGTCCAAAAGCATCAATTCTTCGGCGCTCAGCTTTCTTCACAGTCCAACTCTCACATCTATACATGACCACTGGAAAAACCATAGCCTTGACTAGACGGACCTTTGTTGGCAAAGTAATGTCTCTGCTTTTGAATATGCTATCTAGGTTGGTCATAACTTTCCTTCCAAGGAGTAAGCGTCTTTTAATTTCATGGCTGCAATCACCATCTACAGTGATTTTGGAGCCCAGAAAAATAAAGTCTGCCACTGTTTCCACTGTTTCCCCATCTATTTCCCATGAAGTGACGGGACCAGATGCCATGATCTTAGTTTTCTGAATGTTGAGCTTTAAGCCAACTTTTTCACTCTCCTCTTTCACTTTCATCAAGAGGCTTTTGAGTTCCTCTTCATTTTCTGCCATAAGGGTGGTGTCATCTGCATATCTGAGGTTATTTCTATTTCTCCCAGCAATCTTGATTCCAGCTTGTGCTTCTTCCAGCCCAGCATTTCTCATGATGTACTCTGCATAGAAGTTAAATAAGCAGGGTGACAATATACAGCCTTGACATACTCCTTTTCCTATTTGGAACCAGTTTGTTGTTCCATGTCCAGTTCTAACTGTTGCTTCCTGACCTGCATACAGATTTCTCAAGAGGCAGGTCAGGTGGTCTAGTATTCCCATCTCTTTCAGAATTTTCCACAGTTTATTGTGATCCACACAGTCAAAGGCAATGGCACCCCACTCCAGTACTCTTGCCTGGAAAATCCCATGGAATCAGGAGTCTGGTAGGCTGCAGTTCATGGGGTCGCTATGAGTCGGACATGACTGAGCGACTTCACTTTCACTTTTCACTTTCATGCATTGGAGAAGGAAATGGCAACCCACTCCAGTGTTCTTGCCTGGAGAATCCCAGGGATGGCAGAGCCTGGTGGGCTGCCATCTATGGGGCCACACAGAGTTGGACATGACTGAATCGATTTAGCAGGAGCAGCAGCAGCACACAGTCAAAGGCTTTGGCATAGTCAATAAAGCAGAAATAGATGTTTCTCTGGAATTCTCTTCCTTTTTCAATGATCCAGCAGATATTGGCCGTTTGATCTCTGGTTCCTCTGCCTTTTCTAAAACCAGCTTGAACATCTGGAAGATTGGAGGTTAGAGGTTGGAGAATGTTGGAAAGACCAACTAAGTACATTTGAAGAATATATAGTCTCCGACCGTAAGGAAAAGGCAGGTAATTTATCCTCAAGATTTTCTGTAGATCCTTGGGCAAAGCAGCGAGTACCCCTCTGTCTCTGAGAACTTTTTGGAAAGCAACCCTGAACCACATCCGACAGAGCTGAGAAAAATTGCCCAGACCAGCACTGTCTGATACGGTAGCCACAAGCCACATGTGACTATTGAAATTTGAGTAATCAAGATTCATTTTGATATTTGGCAAAACTAATACAATTATGTAAAGTTTAAAAATAAAATAAAATTAAAAAAAAAAAGATGAAATGAAAATTTCAGGCCATTAGCTATACAAGCCACCTTTCAAGTGCTCACCAGCCATGAGCTGAATTTTAAATTTCATTTCATTTTAATCAGTTTCATTTTCAATCACCACGTGTAGCTAAACCAGAGGCTACCCTATGGATGGCACAGATGAAGGGAGGGAGCTGTTAGGGTGGGCAGAATTTTAACCCCATTATTAACCTTTTTGGGCTTCCCTGGTGACTCAGCCGGTAAAGAATCCACCTGCAGTGTGGAAGACCTGGGTTCTCTCCTTTGGTTGGGAAGATGCCCTGGAGAAGGAAACAGCTACCTGCTCTGGTATTCTGGTTGGAGAATTCCATGGACTGTATAGTCCATGGGATCGCAAAGAGTTTGACAGGACTGAGTGACTTTCATTATCATTAATATCTTTGGGAATTCTGTTCTGAGCCCTGGTTTTTCAAATTCTAACTTACTTCTTGGTTTGGACTCCCTAGGTTCAAATCCAACCTGCCTATAGGAGCTGTGTGGCCTTAAAGCAGTCACTTAAATTCCTTAAGGGTCAGTGGCCTCATCTATGGCATTTGATGAGTAATAGGACTTCCTTTGTAGGGTTTCTGTAGAAGGAAATGATCATACACTTAAACACACTAATATAGTCTTTGACACACACGACTGTCTCCAATGGTTACCTAAGTTTTTAGTTTTTATTTTTCTCTCTCATCCTAAACATACTGGTGCATGGTTTTGGCCTCTCGGGATGTTTTGGCTTCTGGTATCTCCCAGCATCCAGCTACTATGCAGGTTTTCATTTTTAGGTTTGAAACTGTTTTTGTGGGCTCCTCTTTTTCCTAATCAACCTGAGAAGAGCATGGAAAACAGGCCTAAAGAAATCCATTTTGAGCCCCTGTGTTTCCATGGATCTGTCAGACACGGCAGTGTTGGAAGGGAGATTATAGCTAATATTTGCAGCACCGTTCATAGCATCCTTCACCATGAGACCTCACCCTGAACGCCTTTCACATATACCAAGGACATGGTGTTAACTAGTCTTTTTGCTGCTGACCCTTACTGTTGCATGTGAATTTTGCTGGAAAATTCAGTAGTTTTTTGAGAATGCAGCATTGTGAACTGTGTGTATCTTTAAACCCTAGAATCCCAGGCTATGAGTGAAGGTTGTTTAGTCACTGAGTTGTGTCTGACCCTTTCATGACCTGTTCCTCTGTCCACGGGATTTTCCAGGCAAGAATACTGGGCTGGGTAGCTATTCCCTTTTCCAGAGGATCTTCCTGATCCAAGGATCAAGCCTGCATCTCCTGATTGTCAGGAGGATTCTTTACCACTCAGCCACCAAGGAATCCCTGGGAGTGAAAGTACAAATCACAAAAGGCTCAGTCAAAAATACCTTGATCTTTCAGCGAAAACTAGGTTTCAAGATAATGGATTTTTTTTTTTTTCTCTTCCATGGCCAGTAACTTGTTGTTAACTATGTCTGCAGTGTTTAATCTGGCACGAAGCATGAGCTTTTTGTGGGCAGCATTTTTTCCTTACAGCAAGTCTGAAAAGCCAGGGAGCCCCAGTGGCTTGCCAGCCTCAAATCTCAGTTGAACACCTGCAGTTTTGGTTTAGAAGTGGGAGTGGACTCTCTCTTATCATCGGCAAACGTGGTCCATCCCTTCTGCTCACTCAGAGTGAATCAGGCGGGCTTGGTCACCATTTGCACCCCCCACTAAATGGAGTCTTGCAGAAGCTCTTTAAAAAAAAAAAAAATTAGCTGCACTGTGCAGCATGTGGGAGATAGTTCCCTGACCAGGAATCGGACCCGCAAACCCTGCAGTAAAAGCGTGGATTCTTAACCACTGGACCACCAGGGAAGAACATTGCAGACGCTCTTTGACCCTGCCATTGTCTAACCACGCCTCTAAAGCAGCTTGCAGCCTGGGTGATGGTAGTATTATAAATAGGAGTAACAAAATCAACAACAGCTACCATTACCGGATGTTTATCATGTACCAAGGATGATTTTAAGTACTTTACAGGAAGTAACTCACAACACCCTGTGAGGTAGATAAGAGTTATTTCCATTTTATAGGTAACTTAAGTGAGACCCAGAGAGGCTAAGTAGCCCGAGGCCACATGGCTCGGAAGTAGAGGACCGGGATTCCTAGCTCCAGAGCCTGTGCCCTGGACCCTGTGCCATGGCAGGAATGCTTGATGGTGATGATATAAGTGAAGATAATCGTAACAGATCACTGACTGGGACATGACCTGGTAACAACTTCATATATAACATCTCTTCCAGTCTTCATAACAGCCCTGTGAGAGAAGTCTGATTATTATACCGATTTTACACTAAAGTGTAAAGTGTACATGGGCACACTAAAGTGCAGAGACATTGTGACCTCCGCATGGCCCCACTAATGGCCAGGACCTGAGCCCTAGGTGTGGTAGTCTTCAAAGCCCTTACTCTGAACCTCGATCTGCATCTTCACAGGAAGATGGTGGGTGGTGTTCACAGTCTAGAGATTTGCACAGTGACTCTCTGAAGAGACAAGGATTCCTTTTCCTGTGCAGCCAGTTTGTTGATCGGTCTGTTAGGCTCAGGCGGGACTAGAGGGAAGCCTGAGAGCCCAAACACCAATGGAGAACTGAATGGCAGAAGCAGTGGAGGTGGTCCGAGGTGATGTGCCCAGGTGAGAGGCAGGAAAGACAAAGGAGACGAGTACAAACCATCCCAGGGTGAGCACCCAGGCAGAAGGCACTCATGGGGAGGAGACCGCGGCCATAGTGCCAGGTGGAGTCTGGGTTCAAGTCACACTGGAGCAGACATAGAATAGAGCTGGAATTGGGAGTGGTGACTTCAGGTAGATGCCACACAACAGCCGGAGACTGTCAGCTGGTCCCCAGGAAGGGGGACAGTGGTGAGACTGACGCTAGGGCTGTTCCTTAAGGATCAGCCAGATTCTATAAGGAGTGAAGGGTCAGAGAGAGCTAGGACCTGGAGAATCAAAATGCAGATGTGTATCGGAGTGAGAGAGGGGAAAGGCGGTTTCTCTGTTCATTCATTCAGTCAGTGAGCAGCTGTGACTGGAGCTCCTGCCCTGAGCTACAGCAGAAGGAAGGAGAGCATGGGCTGTAGGCCAGTCTGCCAGCTGGAAACCGGAGTTTGTGGTTTAATACCTATGTGACCTCAGGCAAACCTGGCTTATCTATTCTGTCTCACTGTCTCACAGTATCACATTGTCCTCATCTTTTGGGGGGGGGGGGATGTTGGGGGGGCCCACAGTACATGGCTTGTAGTATTTCAGTTCCCAGACCAGGGATTGAACCCAGACCATGACAGTGAAAGCACTGAATCCTAACCACTGGACCACCAGGGAACTCTTTTACTGTCTTCATCTTCCAAATGAAATGATAACATTGCCTTGTAGAGTTGTTGTGGGAATTAAATAAGTAAATTCCCATAAAGAATTTAGCACAATGCCTGACATCCTCTGAGTTACTATTAGAGATTACACTTAGTAGGTGCCATGCCTCTGCAAGGTGCTAAGGTTGCAGTGAGCAAAGACATGGCCTTGCCTTCCTGCTCCTCATAGTGTAGTAGAATTTAATACATAATAACAATCTAACCTCAGATATGCAGATGACACCACCCTTATGGCAGACAGTGAAGACGAACTAAAAAGCCTCTTGATGAAAGTGAAAGAGGAGAGTGAAAAAGTTGGCTTAAAGCTCAACATTCAGAAAACGAAGATCACGGCATCTGGTCCCATGACTTCATGGGAAATAGATGGGGAAACAGTGGAAACAGTGGCAGACTTTATTTTTCTGGGCTCCAAAATCACTGTAGATGGTGACTGCAGCCGTGAAATTAAAAGATGCTTACTCCTTGGAAGGAAAGTTATGACCAACCTAGACAGCACATTCAAAAGCAGAGACATTACTTTGCCAACAAAGGTCCATCTAGTCAAGGCTATGGTTTTTCCAGTGGTCATGTATAGATGTGAGAGTTGGACTGTGAAGAAAGCTGAGTGCCGAAGAATTGATGCTTTTGGACTGTGGTGTTCAAAAGACCTTTCTTCTCAAGAGGAGACTCCTGAGAGTCCCTTGGACTGCAAGGAGATCCAACCAGTCCATTCTAAAGGAGATCAGTCCTGGATGTTCTTTGGAAGGAATGATGCTAAAGCTGAAACTCCAATACTTTGGCCACCTCATGCGAAGAGTTGACTCATTGGAAAAGACTCTGATGCTGGGAGGGATTGGGGGCAGGAGGAGAAGGGGACGACAGAGGATCAGATGGCTAGATGGCATTACTGACTCGATGGGCATGAGCTTGGATGAACTCCGGGAGTTGGTGATGGACAGGGAGGCCTGGCGTGCTGTGATTCATGGGGTTGCAAAGAGTCAGACACAACTAAGCGACTGAACTGAACTGAAGCATCTAATTGTACTATTTAAAATTACATCAGTGGTAAATGTGGGGCTAGGAGAGTATACAGAGAGGGCTCTAGCTAAGTTAGGAGGATCAGAGAGGACAGAAAAAAAATGCTTAAGGGGGTAAAGGGGAAGGCGCATTCCAGGTAGCAAGAGCAGCATGTCCAAAGGTCCTGTGGTAGGATGTATGGCAAATATAAAGACCTGAAAGAAGGCCCTATGGCTGGGTGATGCACAGAGGATAATAAGGCTGGAAGGCACAGGGGGAATAGTGCAGAACCACTTCAGATATTTAAGGGTTTGGGCCTTTCCACGAAGGACAGTGGAAAGCACTTGAAGTTATAGGCCAACAGGGAGGGAAGTGACATGATCAGGTTTGCATTCTGGAAAGACAGCTTCAGCTGCTGTGTGGGAACTGACTTTAAGAGGGTAAGTGCTGGTACAGAGAGACCCATTAGGAGGCAGTCCAGGATGTGCAGCCAGGAGAAGAGATGAAGGCAGCAGCCCCCACGGTGTAAACACAGCAGTGACTGAAGACCGTGCACGTGATGGTGACCTAGGAGAGGAAATTGGCAGAGCTGGGGGAACGATCCCGGGAAGCAGAATTGCATGGATGTCAAAACATAAAAGTTGGATCAGTTTGCCTACCCTGTGATTTTTCGACCCAGGCCAGCATCAGTAGAAAGTCCATGCATGATTCACTTGGATACTCAGACAAACAACAGAGGTAGAAACCTCCCATCTTTGATTAGTGTTGTATTGGCGTGGCATATCCACACCTTTATTATCTTTTTATTGAGCTATAGTTGATTTATAATATCATATTAGTTTCAGGTATACAACATAGTAATTCAATATTTCTATAGATGATACTCCTTTTAAAGTTATTACAAAATAATGGCTGTATTTTCCTGTGCTGTGTTATCTACCCTCTTGTTTATTTATTATAAGCATATATGCATAGCACGTTCACGCCTTTAACACACATCACCTACACACCTTGACAAGGAAAGCTCAGTTGCACAATAACTGGAGGTATTGATTGCTAGCGGGTAATGGGGTAATTTTTTTTTTTTTTTTAGCGTTTATGGCAAACTTAAAAAGAAGGAAAAGAAACTTCAGTGTGAGAATCTGAAGTAACAAATGGAACAGCCCACTTTACCAAGAATGTCTGAGATGTTTCTTAATCCTTTTAATGTGAAACATTTGTATATTTAATTTGAGGCAGGAACATTTCTCCCATTCTTCTGCATAGCTTAGATATCCATCCTCTAACCCAATTTCTGTATTTAAATTGTTGGATAAAACTTCCTAAGCAGCTGGCACCCATGACTCGAGGAGTTAGCCCTCAAAGGTTCTCATAAATCATATGGCCCAGGACTTTCTGATCCTTTCCTCCATGGGGAAGACGTGGAAGATGCCCAGTCTGGAATTACAGGTTCGAAAACCTGGAACTCACCTTGAGTTCTGTTGTCTGGTCCCAGAGCCAACCCCAGGTCTACTTGGGGAAATGCATAGGGATCGTCTTTGTTCACTGGAATTCTGAAACTCTTTTGTTTGCAAGCCTTAGAATCCCAATTCCAATGGGTGTAAACAAACAAGATTTTGTTTTTCATCATGAAGTACAGAGTTCCCAGAC
Source organism: Bos javanicus (assembly GCF_032452875.1). Classification (NCBI taxonomy): domain Eukaryota; kingdom Metazoa; phylum Chordata; class Mammalia; order Artiodactyla; family Bovidae; genus Bos; species Bos javanicus. The sequence goes on from NC_083889.1 coordinate 37,340,451, forward strand.
TGGGAATTCCTGGTACAGCTGGTTCCAGGCACACAAACGATGGCATCAGGACTCAGCCTCTTTCCTGTCTCAGGTCTTGTTTTCTGCATGGTGGCATCATTCTCAAGTGACTCCTCCCCGGAGTAGGAGAGGGTGCTTAGCAACCCCAGGCTAACATCTGTTAACATCAGGTCAAGGCGAATGGGCTGATCTTCTTTAATAGTGTCCGTGACAGTCCCAGAATTGAGTTGCATTTGCGTGACTTTGGTCACCTAACATTTGTTAAACTAACTCCCAGGTTGAGAGGGAGCTGGAGGGAATCATTGAACTGATTGGCCAAGCCTGGGTCACATGTCCATCCTGGGAACTGGGCAAGTAGGGTCAAGGTCATCAAAACTGTAGGAATGGAAAATGGAGAAGAGGAGCTTCTCAAAGGGAAATCCAGATAGTCTTTACAAAAGAGGAGGGATGGTGCTGCAGGAGTACAAACCACAGGCATGGCACCCATCTGGGGCAGACCACCCCCCATACACACACCTTGATCTGGTTCCTTCCTCCAAAAGCCCCACCATTTAAACTTGACATCAAATGTCCATTATGGTTGTTAGCCATGTTTTGTTTTGTTTTGTTTTAATGGAGACAAAGCTCTGGTCTTTGGGACATGTCCCTGTGCTGATTGTAATGTGAAGGTTCTAGATGGTTTGGAGGGGCAGGTTAGATGGTATCCAACCCTCTGGCTCTGTGTTGAGGATGTGATTCAGGAGTGCTTTCTGACTGGTTTCATGGGCTGACTTCCTTGGTGCCCCCCTACACACAGGAAAGCGTGCCCTCTTGGCATTTCTCAGCTCTGAACCAGGCTCACAGACCAGGCACCAGATGAAAGCCAGCAGAGCGAATGTCGTAGGAGAATCTGTTTGTTCCTTGTTTTTTTGCTGAGTCAAAGCTTTGGTGTGTGGGAAAGCAGAGGACATTGTCAGAGCCAGGGGAGACAGATGGGGAACAGTGGACAGACAGACAGAGCCCAGTCCACAGTAGCTGCCTGTCATGGTCTCGCTGATATTTTCTGGGTCCAGAGAAACTTTTCCAGTGTCCTGGTTTTTAATAACCACTCAGGAGGCTTATTTATAACCTCCTTGGGCATGAGCAGTCAGCTATGCTGAGAGTAAGTAACCGTGGTTGCTGACAGGAGAGAAAAGATCGCTGATTTTATTCATTTTATTACTGAAAAGGCAACACTGGAAAAAAGAAAATGGGTCTAGAGTGGAGACCAGAGGATGATGGGCTTTTTAGAGTCATGAGATTTTTCAAAGTGAATTTTTAAAGAATGAGTGTGCATTTGTCTCAGAACCTTTGAATTTGGGAGTGTCACATGGGAAATCAGATAGTTCTTATCCACTTGAAAATGGTTTTGAAACTCAGATTTTTAGGATTTATGCCTTTAAAATATCGACAGTAAAATGTAAAAGAGGAAAATTGAGAAAAATGACAGAAGTGGGAGAAAATATCGTAACACCCACCACTTGACTACTGCTAATATTTCAGTGACTTTTCCAGTTTTTCCCTATATACTGGTATATCATTTTTCTTGGAGTTGGAGGCATATTGAATATTTTGTGTCCTGAATTTCTTAATTTGCATTCTATTGTTAGCTTATTTTCAGAGCTTTTGTACCCATTGTTTTTGATGACTGCATTAGTATTCCACTGAATGAATGTTATCGCATCTCTGGAATTGGACATTTAGGCAGTTTCCAATCTGATTTTATTTAAATCTTGATTTCTTTGGTTTCCATCAACAGAACATACTTTCTTGACCCTCCCTTTTCTTATCAACATAAACCTTCTAAATATTTGGCTCAGAGGCTCACCAGATCCTTGACCTCCTCAGCTTGGCCCCTTGGAAAAGCATTTTAGTATCTCCTGCACAAGATGTTCTGACCACAGGGTGATGCCTATCAGTTATACTCTGCTGACCCTCACCTGTCTAAGCCACCCCTCTTCAACCCATACATGAAGCATCTCCCAGAGCACTGGAAAATCAATGTGATCGAAACCCCACTTCCTAGTATGAGCCATGCGGAGCCAACTTTGGGGGAGTGCATTTCTCCGTATAAACAGTCATCCCCTCCATCAGTTAGACTCATCCAGGGCCCACCTACATTATATTCATCTGGGATGCTTGTCAATAATGTAGATTCTTGGACCCCATCCCAGACTCACAAATAGAATCTCTCAGGGCTCAGCTTTTCTAACAAGTGCCCCCGGAGAACTCTCAGGCCTGCTAAGTTTGAGAAAGGACTGTTGAGCTAGAGGAACCCAGACTTCTCATCTTGGTGATCAGATAGTTACTATCATACTTACCATCTTATCTGTGGCTGGAATGCTCATCTATCCTGCAGTGCCCTTCTGCATCTCCTCTTAGCCCTGAGTTCAGCCTCCTATTTAGACAAAAGCAAAATGAATTATGCTTCTTCTGAGAAGCTCTGAAGATGTCCCCAAGATCAACTTGCTCTTGATAATAGTAAATATCATTCTAATTAGTTAAGAACACATGATCTGAACCATATGGATGGGGTATTCCTTAATTACATAGTATGGATTAAATATGAAAGAGGGTGATGCTTGCCAAGTGGTTTTGGCATTCTCACTGGATACAGCAGAAAAAGTGGACAGTAAAACACTCTAGTCTTCAAACAGGGCCTGTTTCAGTTCTAAATCAATGTGAAAATCAAAAGGCCATGAAACCAAAGTTTCATAAGAATTTGAGACAGGTTGATTCGTTGTTTGTTCAGCATCAAATTATTTTCAGTAGCCCTCCTCAATGTTTTACCAGCATCACCTTGAGAGCGTCTAGTTAGCTGTCTGTGGGTGGATGGATGGGTACGTGTGTATGTGTTTTCTGAGCTCTGTTCTTCCAGCCAGCTCCTCCAGCCTGCCCTTCCCAAATCAAAACCAGACCATGACATGTTTTTGGGAGGCAGCTGTCACAAATCAGGCTGAGCAAACAGGCGGGGCACCGTCTAGAAGATAAAGTCTCTGTGTTCCAACACAAAATTACTAAGAAAAAACCTCATGTTTTCTTTGGTACAAAAACTTTTAACAGCTTAAAAATGTCATGCTGAACTCCCCATCCACTAAGTAAAGATATAGGACATATTTCTTCCATTTTTTTTTTTTTTTTTTTCCCCGCTCTGTTCTGGAAAATCCTCTTTCTCAGCTCTCACCCACCCAAGGTTTTGGTGTTCCAGTTTGCAGACTGTCCAGCCCCCGTCTTCCCTTTTCTCTGTTAGCTTCCCCATGTACAAGAAGTGGAGGGAAAAACAGGCTCATTATACTCCTTGCACAAAGGAGTAGAAACCGTCCTTCTGTGCATTCCTGTTCTCTGGACCTTTCCTGGGAACAAATCCTTCACTCTCAGCTGTGCTACGTCTGAGGGATTCTCATTTCTTGAAGTTAAGCATCTTACCCAGTCAGATCTGCCTTCCTGAGTGTGTTATCCATCCAAAGACACCTGTGAGGACTTATTTTTTATTCTAATATTGTGCTTTTGGTGCTAGCATCCATAGAAAGGATTCTGTAACTGCCCTGGACTGCTCCCCTGGCTGGAGCAGAGTTTTGACTGCTGCCTTTCAAAACGGAGGCGCTGATTTTAGAAGGGCAGAAAAGTCCATTTCAGGTTTTACTTGTGTCTTTTCCTGGAGAGCAGATTAAGCTCAGAGCTGGAAGGGAAATGAGAGAACAGCCTAGAACAACTCATCCTTTTTCTTTCTTTCTTTGTGTTTGGATCCTGGGTCCTGGGGAAAAGATCAGGGGGAGAGTGGTGGGGAATTCCCGTTGCCTGAGCTGCACATTCGTGGACAAACACTGACTCAGGGTGAGCGTGATGGTCTAGATGAGTGGCTCTCAACGGGGGCAGGTGGAGGTGGGGAGGGTGGGGATTTTGTCACCCAGGGGACATTTGGCAATATTTGGAAACAGTTTTATTTGTCACATCTTGGGGTGCAGGGTGTTCATGGCTGCTAGTGGATAGAGAGCCAGGGTCGTACTGCTAAACATGTCCAGTGCACATGAGAGCACCTCCCCTCCCAGAAACTTTTTTAATTGTTGCTTGGAGGATGATGGCTTTCCAGCGTTGTGCTGGTGTATGCTGTACAACCACGTGAATCAGCTGTATGTATACGTATAACCCCCCACAACTTCTCGAGCCTCCCTCGCACCGCACCCCCCACCACCACCAATCCAACCCCTCTAGGTCATCAAAGAGCACCAACCCAGCAAAGAATTTTCTGGCCCCATGAGTCAGTAGTGCCAGAGTTGAGAAAGCCTGGTTTAGACATTGGGAATTCATTCAGAAAGCATCAGCCTCCATCAAAGCCTCTCAGAGCCACATCTGAGGAGGTCATGATGTCACATGGCAGGTAGTGGGTCTGCCTGGCCTGGCATTTCAGAAGGCCCCTCTGCAGCTGAAAGAACCCTTTCTGCTTGTTGGTCTGATCCCAGCCACACCACAGAGAGTGGGTTACTGTTTCAGGATCAGTCCAACTTGGTTGAAACTCCCATCACCGCTCTAGCTGCATGGCCTCAGACAAATGGCTTCAATCTCTCAGCTTCCTAGAGAACAAATGTAAATTTCTGCCACGTGGGGCTGTGGTGGAATGGGAGGTAATATTCAGAAAGCACTTAACTGCATGCCTGGCACTTGGCCGTCTCAATATTTGAGAGTTATTATTACTCTTATTATTAGGTGCCCCAGAGCGCCAACCTCCTGTCTCTTTCCTTTTAACTCTGTCTCAGCCTGTTGCTCACTTACCAGGGAGAAGGAAGATTGCAGAAACTCAGACCTCATGATCACAGACAGGGATGGAGGGAGAGGGCCTGGATCCATGGATGAGCCTGAGGTCTGGCGGTTCTATAGGTGTCAGAGATCCAGACCACGCTGGTGCCCACAGTTGGGGAGCTCTGTGGCTTGGATTTTCAGGAATGTTTGCAGCTAGAAAGATGAGCCCCTTGCTCCGGGTCTTGATGTCCCACCTTGTCTGAGCTGAAAAAAGCTACGGGAATCTGAGGCCTAAGTATGCCCATATAACACCTCTTAGTGGTAATGGAGCCTGGCCTCCCTGTGTAAGGACGCTAGACTGTCAGCTCCTAGGCTTGAGCCTCTCCCTTGCTAATCGCCCCCTCTCCCCAGTACCAATTAACTTTTCAGACAATTCTCATTTGCTGCAATTTAGAAGAGTTAATTTGTTGTTTGAGTCTGTGGATGAGCGATCTCTGGGCCCTGAGTTTAGGAAGACAGTCGGGGGGTGGGGAGTCCCAACAATAGAAATTTTCCATTGAGATCATTATCGGCCTTGGAGACTCACTGACTAGTGAAGTCTGGCTCTTAGCTGCAGATCTGTTTTGAGTTCAAGCCCCTCGGCAGGGAGACAAATTCCAGCCTGCCCGGAGGTTCTCATAAAGGTCTCCCTGAAGCACCCCAGACGTCACCATTTTTTAAAAATTGCAATTGCAGTTGATTTCCAATGTTGTCAAAATTGCTGCTGTCCAGCAGAGTAACTCAGTTACACGTATATGTGTTCTTTTTCATACTCTCTTCCATTGTGAGTTATCACAGGATATTAGATAGAGTTCCCAGGTCTCACCATTCTTAAGTGAACCGTGGATGGCCAGGCTTTCTGTCCCTGAGCATTTTACCTTGTGGCCCTTTCTGCTCAGGATGAGGGCAGCCCAGGAAACAGATGGCTTCCCCTGTCTTCTTCTGCCCTCTGAAGCTGTTTATTGTGGGGACTTTAGTCAGCTCATGTGGGTGATGCATCTTTATCTGTCAGTATTGTATGGAACACAGCAGCTTGGAGGACATTTGTATTCCAGCTTTTCTCTGAGCCCCAGGACTGCTGCAGAAGGAGCATTGTAAATATCCTTAGTGGGTGTTCAGAAGTTCCGCCCCCACCCGTTGTCATCCGGTAGCTGAACCCAAAGCCCTCCTGGGAGCTGTAAAAATCATTCACTCTCATCCCAGACCCTAATCCTGCATATGTTAGTGGGACAAACTGTATAAGATGCCCTGTCATCCTTTATGGTAACCCCCTGCAAAACACGTCTCTAATGCACTGGTTTTCTCGAGTTGCCATTTCTATTTATTTACAGAGTTGTCATTTCAAAGGGAGCCATGCTCGTGTGTCTCCCTCATCCACTCACAGTCCCAACAATCCTGTTTTTTATCCATCTTCTATACCAGAGTTTGATATGAGATTTTTTTTTTTCTTTTTGAAACAAAAAGAATGAGGAAAAGAAAGACATTTTAAACATGTTGGCTCTGACTTGTTTTATGGTCATTTATTCAACAAATACTTATTGGGTGCTCCCGCGTGCCAGGCACTCTGTTCATTGCCAAGTGTACGCTGGTGAATAAATCAGACTCAGTCCCTGTGTGGGTCAGGGCCCCAGCGGGAAACAGATGGCACAGGAAAGGGTAATTAAAGGAAGCCTAATGAAGGAGGCCACTGGGTAGTAACTGAGGCCTTAGGCAGAGAACCTCAGCCAATGTTCAGCCTGGCAGAGGGAGCCAGGGTGATAAGCACCATGCTACCCTCTGATTTCCTACTGGGAATCAACCCCAACCAGAAGCCCAAGAGTAAGAGAGCCAGCCATTGATGCAGCTTTGTGGGAGAGCAGGGTGGAGATGGTTATAATTGTAGCAGGGAATGTATAAGCACACACTAAGGCGGATTATGGTATGTGGTATGAAGGACATGAGCAGGGTAGAGATCTGAGAGAATATTGAGGATTAACAACATTAGAAAGATTGTCATGGAAGCTGTCTGAAGTGGTGTTTAAGCTAAGAATTGGATAAGAACTTGACCTTGCATAGGAAGGGAGGAGGAGAGGAAGAAGATGAAAGGCTTAAGAAATAGCATGTGCAAAGGCCCTGAGGCAAGAGAGAGCTTTACAGTTCTGGTAACTGGAAAGCAGGCCAGTGTGCTAAGAGTGTAGTTGTCGAGGGGAGAGCTATACTTAGAGCTATGAAGCACTCACATTTTATTGCTGGCTCAAATTGAGCCTCTTGGAATCCCTCTGAGAACACTGTCCTGGTCCCTTTTCAGTGGAGTGTGTAAGTAGGAAGAAGTCAGATGACTTGCAGAGTAGGTTGGGGAAGCAAAGGCAAGAGTAAGGCCAAAAATATCGTGCGTGTTGGGGAGTGTGAGGGGAGAACTTGTCATTTGAAAACAAAAATGTTTTGGGGGGAGAAAAAGTCTGTGAACTGTTTCTGTTGATCTTTGGGTTGCTGTAGCTTATTTTTGCCTTTTGGTGCTGATTTCTGGCTTGGTCATCTGCTGGATTTCATATACATAGTGTATTTGAATTTCACCCCTGGTATCCTGTCTTAGCCAAGCAAGTAATATATAAATCTGATTAAAGCAAAGCCTTTCCTGAAGTAAACAGTAAGCCCTGAAAACATGTAGCTAAACATATGATTCACAAGTCTCCTTCTTTTGTTGCACGAATTAGCCAGTTTGGGCCATAGGGAACAGACTCTAGGGCTCTTAGGACAGATGCATTGGTCCTTAGGAAGAAAGGTGGATATTTCCTGGGTGGATGTTACAATAGTTACAGAAGGCTTTCTTCCAGCCTCCAGAGATCTGAATCCTTCCTCGTTTCCTCAAAATGTCTTCCTACAGTGAAGCGCCAGGAGTTCAACAAGATTTTCCATTGTAGGGAGGAAATCATGTGACTTTGTCCTCCTAGAATCTCAGCACCATGATAGGAGATGAGACCAAGTAGGTTCACAGTTTAGGACAGTTCAGTGACTAGTGCCCAAGGCTCATCCTTAAAAATCTCAGGAACCATCACACATTTGTTTAGGGCCCTTGGTGGTCATGGACTTAGTTCTCATTAACAAGGAAAGGGAGCCAGTACCTCATGGGAATTCCTATCTCAAGCTCAGAGGTACCAAGTGAATACTTAACACTGTTTTAAAGAGAATGGTCACCAGGCCTTCTCCATCTCTTTTAAGAGAGAGTTTCATTGGGCACCTACTGGAAAGATGGAAGATAGTGCCAGTGAAATAGTAATAAGCGATCTAAGAAAGAAACAAGTTTTTATTTCAGTCAAGTTGAAGGTTTTAACCTGGGAACAGCCTCTTAGAAGGCTCCAAGAACTCTCCCACCCATTAGAGGGCTACATATAGTTCTAGAAGTTTTTGAGACAGAGGGGGCTCTACATGAAATGACATGTTACTGACAGTTTGTACAACCTAGATCTGTAAGTATGAAGCGGTAGGCCACTGTGACCCTTCACAAGATCAAGAAGGAATATCTTTTTTTGTTTCTGGATATATATTTTATTTCTTGTGGACAGTGGTGACTAAATCCCACTCACTCCATAAAAGAATGTTATCCTTCAAGGAGCTGTCTTGGTGGTGATGGGAGAATGCTGCTCTTCACGGTTGAGGAGGTATTTCTGCCGGTGAGGGAGGTGTGATTGATGCCTAATGTACAATGGAGGAGAGAGGTTCAGAGGGCAGAAGAAGAAAAAAATTAAGTGCTTTTTTTTGGGTGGGGCGCATGCTGCATGGCATGTGGGATCTTAGTTCCCCAGCCAGGGATCGAACCCATGTCCCCTGCATTGGAAGTGCTGAGTCCTTCCAGACCACTTGGGCCACCAAGGAAGTCTGAAGAAAAATTTTTATGTTCAAATTTTTCTTATCTGGCCACAAAATATGAATTTTATTTCACAGTAGACACTATAATCTTTACACAGTGGTTCTCAATCTTTACCACATATGAAATCATCTGGGGAATATAAAAGAATACAGATGCCTGGACCCCACCCCTAAGAGTTCAGTTTAACTAGTCTGAGGTTTGTCCTAGGCCAAGGGATGTTTTAAGACTTCCCGTAATTCTACCAGGCAGATGAGCTTGAGAAGCAGTGTATTAAGGCAAATCCAAATTCTTCAGCAGGTGCATTTATTTCTGGCTTCTGGGATGATTTATGAGTGGTTCTGCTTCTGGTGCCCTAGTTTGGTCTGTTTTCTTTCTGTCTGTGAAGTAGCACACATCCTAAGGGAGAGAGCACTCATTTCTGAGCATACAGGATGCTCTCTGGTAATATCTTTGCTCTGCCACATCCTGCCCAAAAGCATCTAGAAATTGCCATTAAGGTGATGGTCTCAAGGGTCGAATAAGCCCCTATTTAGAGTTCTTGGCTTGGACTGTTAGCAGTTCTGTGACCTTGGACAAATTACCTAAACTCTTTGAGTCTGAATTTCCTCATCTACAACAACCCTTTCAGAGAGTTAAATGAGAAAGCACTGAATACAATTCCTGAGCTCAGTCGCTCAGTTGTGTCTGACTCTTTGTGACCCCATAGACTGTAGCCCGCCAGGCTTCTCCATCCATGGGATTTCCCAGGCAAGTATACTGGAGGGGGTTACCATTTCCTTCTCCAAATACAATTTCTGAATCATAGTAAACACTCAAAAACATTTGCAGTTTTCATCAGCAGAGATGCACAAAACTCTCAGGATAGATGCATTCTGATTTTGTCATAGCTAAGGACTAACCCAGGAAAATCAAATGAATGACAGTAAAGAACAACAGCAATGCTTATTGCTTTTATTCCCATCTTGGAGATGGGGAACCCAAAGATCAGAGAGTTCAAGGTCACGTGGCTCATGACTGGGCCCGTGGGGATGAGAGCAGGTTTGCCAGGCTCAACTTTCCACCACCATTTCATATTGCTCTCCATAAAGCTCTTGAAAGAAGAGGGGCCTCCTGGTGATATCGGCCCTTAATCTGGCTGAGAAAAGGAAGTTGACACAAAGCTCAGGTTTTTCTCCGATGGGAAGGGTTCTCCAGAGAGGTATCAGCCAGTGAAGCCAGAGTGGGCAGGGTCGGCCGACTGCCACAGGCACCTGGAAAAATCCTCTTCCTCACCCTTTCATTGTTGGCTTCCCTTCCTCACAGCTGTCTAGCCCATATGCCACCACACAGGAGCCAGGGCGCCTGCCTGGGCTCAGCCTAGACAACCTCGGCAGCTGCCATGGCAAGCTTGGGGCGACCGGCTGTGCCCGGTGGGTCCCCCCCTTCCTCTTGCTCACTGCTGTTCTGTGCTCTGGTAGAACCACGATCCTCTGCATCTTGCTTTCAGTAGTGGTTCTGCTACTGAGCCAGTGTATCTCACAGCGAGCCCGCTTTTTAACAAAATGACAGGAGACTTTTACACCCCACCCCACCCCCGCTTCCGATTCTTTGTGCCTCTCCTCTCTCGTCCAGATGCTGTCCTCTTTACATCCCCAGGATCTACTGTCATCGATAGAGCTGAGGTCCTTTAAGTGGGACACTGTGTTAACCACTCAGGTAGACGTTTCTTGGTTAATCTTTGTAATGGTGCTGTGAAGCAGACGTCTTGTGTCCTTTCTGTTTCACAGATAAGGAATCCGAGACTTACAACATGTTCAGAGCCACAGTACAGCCAGCAGCTTGAACCAAGGTCTCAACACTTGAGTCCTGTGTGTTTAGTCATAATCCCATGGTTCTCTACCAAGATCTTCCCCCCCCCGGAGTGGGGAGTGGGGGACATTTGTCAATGTCTGGAGACCTCTTGAGTTGTCACAAGAGAAGGTAGGATGCTCCTGGCATGTAGTGGATAGAGATCAAGGATGCTGCCAAATATCTCACAGGGCACAGTCCTACCCCCACAACAGAGCATGATCTGACCCCCAAGGTCAGAAAGCGCCAAGGTTGAGAATCTCTGCCACAGCCCTAAACTGAGCTACATTTTCTTAGTTCATACTATGAAAATGATGGTTAATACGGTGTTAGAATGCTGACTGTGCTTTGTAAAGTACTCCCGCCCCTCCTCACCCTCTGTCTCTCCCCGGGTTGGGCAGAGCACAGCCTCTTCACTCCCCGCTTTAATAATCCCTGGGTTTGACTTTGTCAAGAATTCACTGCATCACTTTGGCAGCAGAGGTTGAATCTGTCTTCCTAAGTTTCCTTCCACCTTTGCAGAAGTTCATGGATATGCTAGACCAGCTTCAGGAACGCAGTGGCTCCAGATGTGGAGAAAGCAGGTGGGTTCTCTCAGACCACCCAGGCCTTCTGCTTCCCCTTCTCCTCTGTCTGCTCCTCCCCTTCCACCACCACCAACACCTCTCTTCTCTGTTGAGGGTTCCACTTTAATCGGTATCTGCGGTCCTCATTCTAAGTCTGAGGGGAAAACCCCAAATCACAGAACAGGACCAAGAGAGAGAGAGTAGGTCAGGATTCTAGGTTTGCCATCTCTGGCTATCTTCAGCATCCTGGCCTGGTGTGGCTCAGGCAGGACCCCCAGGGCCTGTGGGCACTGCTGCCACAGCCTCAGGAGGGAGGGCATAGCCTATGGTGAGCTGGGCAGGTAGGAGGTGGCTTTCTACCTGGCCTTGGGAAGACACGCTCGGTTGAGAGCTTAAGCCTTCAGTCAGGCTAATGCGGATTTGAATGCTGCTTGCTGTGTGATCTGGAGGACTGATTCTTGCCAACCCTAGATTTCTTTGCTGAAAAATGAGAAGGACTATACCCACTGTCCAGGGTTGATGAGATTTGAATGAGGTTAAACATGTGAAATTGTTGAGTACCATGCCTTGCCCATAATAGATATCCAAAAAGGCACCTCTTGTGAAATCCTCAGTGGATACAGACTGACAGAGGACAAGCCACAGAGGTGGGGCGGGGAGGGCACATGGACAGTGGTCTTAGGGATAGTAGTCATGGTAATGATGGCATTCATTACTGAATAGCTGCTATGGGATGAGGGCTATGCCTATGCATTAACTCACTGTGTACGGGTCTGTTCTTATTCCCTATTGTAGCCCCCACAACAGTTCTCCTCTTCACTCTTCCTTGGCTTGTTTTTGTCTGCAGCACTTAACACTATTTGGTGTAGTAAATATTTTAATGCTTAGTTTTTTGTCATTCTCAACTAGTGGAATGGAAGCTGCATGCAGGCAGAGACTTCATATGGTTTGGTTTTTTGCTGCTGTTGCCCCAGCAGCTGAAAGTGCCTGGCAGCTGAAGCACAGTAGGCATTTGGTAAATCTGACACGTGGTAGGCATTCCTGAAATATGATGCTGAAAGAAAGAGTCTCCATTTTACAGATGAGAAAACAGAGGCTTAGAGAAATTAAGAGATTTGCCCAAGATCAAATGGCTCATGAGAGGCGGCTGGAGTCCTGAGCCTTTGTGAGCAGACTGCCTCATAAAGCAGTGTTTGGCCGGTGGTGATGACCACAGATAAATGTCTATGGGGCCCATACTTAAAACCAGGTACAAAGGCAGCAGGTGCTTTGCTTGGGTTCAGAACTTCCAGGTCGAGGTGTGGGTGGAGATGGATGGTTTGAAATCTGAAACCACCTGTCCTTCTCACGTGAGCTCCAGGTATTTTCAGTTGCAAACAGCTCTGAATAACTTAGCACAGGATTTGGGGAGAAACTTATTTTCTTGTCCCTTCTCACTGTGTTCCAGAAATTACAGATTTGTATTTAATACCCCTGTCTCCAGCTTTGTTTCAGCCCCAGAGAAAGCGCACCTGGCTTCTGGATCTCCTGGGAGATAGGCTAACGTAAAGGGGGTAGGCTGCCAACTTTCTCCATGGAATTTTATAAGCTTCTCTAATTACAAACAATTCTTTTTTTTTTTTTTTAAGTTGCACAATTACAGAAATGTGTATTATGTAAGTTGAAGTTGTTCCATCAGTTCTCCTCCCACCACAACCATTGGGTGAATAGTCCTTTGGTATTTATCTCTGGGCATACACTGACAGATACAAACAAAAAAGTCATTGTGCTGTTTTGCAGTTTATTGTTGATTTAAATATTTAATTTATTTATGTATTTATTTTGGCTGCCCCGGGTGTTAGTTGCAGCCTTAGGATCTTTTTATTTGTACAGCGTGTAGGATCTTTCATTGTGGCATGCAAAGACTTAGTTGTGGCATGTGGGATCTGGTTCCCTGACCAGGGATAGAACCTACATTCAGGGCAGGGAGTGCTAGCCACTGGACCAGCAGGGAAGTCCATATTGTAGTTTTTTTCTTTTATTTTTTATACTTAACAGTATACCTTGTTCATCTTTCTTTGTTGGTCTTTGTAGCTCTAACTCATCTGAACCTATATGGTATCTCATGGTATGATTACAGTATCATCCTTTTACTATATCCTCTATTGCTGGACACTTGGTTTTTTTGCAAGTTTATACTGGCACAATTTGTTTTCCAGTAAAAATCTTTTTACTTACGTCTGTGTGCTTATTCACGTTTTCCAGTAGCATGAATTCCTTGGGGATTTCAGGATCAAGAAAGTTATGTAGATGCTACCACATTGCCCTCTTGGGTTGTGTAACTTTGCCCTTAGAAGACTAGGGGCCCTGAGATGGTCCCTTGGTAGGACCAAATCCTGCTTGAGGACAGGCGCTGTACATCAGGCTCAGAGCGGTCACCTACTTGCTCTGATATTCAGGTGTTTTTCATGCTCAGAGAGCAGGGAGGGACCTGCTCTGATGGCCCAAGAGTTGGAGACAGACCAAGTAAAATCCCTCCCTCTCTACCAGCCTCCAGCATCCTGATGGGTTTCTCGGGTACCAGCCATCTGAACAGTTTCCAGGGGAGCTGGGTTGCCATCTACCCTGTCTGGGTTGGGGAATTAAGTCATCAGTCTTCAGCAGCCAAGATCTGGCGGGAAAGGTAACACAAACTGTCCTGGAAATGGTGTATCTGACAGTGACCCGGCTCTTGGCAGGTCACAGAATCCTCGCACCTTCCTTGGCGCTGGCACAACCAAATTACATAACAGGCAGCTTTTCAGACTCTGAAGTCCAAGGTTGCTGGCGAGTTAGTGGAGCTGGTGCCGGGATCTGTTTACATGTTCACAGTCATATGACTTCAAAGCAGTGGGGTTTTGGGGGTTTTTTTGGTGTTTTGTAATTTTAAAGGCATCAAAATTAATTGAAGAGCTTGTTAGAAATGCACATTCTTGAGCCTCCCTCCTAGAAATTCTGATGCAGTAGATCTGGGATGAGCCCCCCAGGTAAATATGACCCAGGTGGTGCCAGGACCACACTGTATTTTAACATGAGCCTTGTCTGTTCAGTTAGGACTTTCTAGGGGCAGAGTCAGGCTCCAGGTACCACGTGATTCATTTACGGGCTGGTGATAGATTTAGAACAGTGAAAGATGACCAAGTTCACACATCTTGGGTTTAGTCTCTCTCTCACTTCCCTGGTAGCTCAGCTGGTAAAGAATCCGTCTGCAGTGCAGGAGACCCTGGTTTGATTCCTGGGTCGGAAAGATCTCCTAGAGAAGGGATAGACTACTCACTACAGTATTCTTTGGCTTCCCTGGTGGCTCAGACAGTAAAGAAATCCGCCTGCAAGGCAAGAGACCTCAGTTTGATCCCTGGGTTGGGAAGATCCCTTGGAGAAAGGGACGGCTGCCCACTCTAGCATTCTGGCCTTGAGGATTCCTATACGGTCACAAAAAGTCAGACATGACTGAGCAACTTTCACTTTCACTTTTCTTTTGTTTCTGCCAACAAACTATACCCCTAAATATTTCCTGACTACTTAGGAATCATCTAATTATTTTCATTGATAACCCCTCTGGCAGCATCCCATCAACTCCTCTTGCTTCCCTTTTACCCCCTTGATTAGAACTTACCTTTCTCCTACACACCATTCCCTCGGGAATCAGGTGCTGCCTTGGTCCCTATCCACTAATCCATACTGATCTGATCATGAGCAGTGTCTCTCTCAGATCATGGAATCAAAATCACAGATTCTCACAGAAGTGGGTGAAGGGGATCAAAAGATACAGACTTATAAAGAAAATAAGTCATGGAGATACAATGTACAGCACTGTGACTCTAGTTAATAATACTGTATTGTATACTTGGAAGTTGCTGAGAAATCTGTAAGCAGGTCAAGAAGCAACAGTTAGAACTGGATGTGTAACAACAGATTGGTTCCAAATCGGGAAAGGAGTATGTCAGGGCTGTATATTGTCACCCTGCTTATTTAACTTATGCGGAGTACATCATGGGACATGCCAGGCTCGATGAAGCACAAGCTGGAATCAAGATTGCTGGAGAAATATCAATAACCTCAGATACACAGATGACACCACCTTTATGGCAGAAAGCGAAGAAGAACTATAGAGCGTCTTGATGAAAGTGAAAGAGGAGAGTGGAAAAAGTTGGCTTAAAGCTCAACAGTCAGAAAACTAAGATCATGGCATCCAGTCCCATCACTTCATGGTAAATAGATGGGGAAACAATGAAAACAGTGACAGACTATTTTTTGGGGCTCCAAAGTCACTGCAGATGTTGACTGCAGCCATGAAATTAAAAGATGCTTACTCCTTGGAAGAAAAGCTATGACCAACCTAGACAGCATATTAAAAAGCAGAGACATTACTTTACCAACAAAGCTCTGTCTAGTCAAACCTATGGTTTTTCCAGTAGTCATGTATGGATGTGAGAATTGGACTATAAAGAAAGCCGAGCACCCAAGGATTGATGCTTTTGAACTATGGTGTTGGAGAAGACTCTTTAGAGTCCCTTGGACTGGAAGGAGATCCAACCAGTCCATCCTAAAGGAAATTCATCCTGAGTATTCATTGGAAGGACTGATGCTGAAGCTGAAACTCCAATACTTTGGCCACCTGATGTGAAGAACTGATTCATTTGAAAAGACCCTGATGCTGGGGAAGGTTGAAGGCGGGAGGAGAAGGGGATGACAGAGGATGAGATGGTTGGATGGCATCACCAACACAATGGACATGAGTTTGAGGAAGCTCTGGGAGTTGGTGATGGACAGGGAGGCCTGGCGTGCTGCAATCCATGGGGTCACAGAGTCAGACACAACTGAGTGACTGAACTGAGAGAGTAGATCTTAAGAGTTCTCATCACAAGAAAAACAAGTCACTATGTATGGTGATGAATGTTAACTAGAATTACTGTAGGGATCATTTTGCAGTGTACACAAATATTGAGCCATTTTGTTGTACACCTGAAACTAATATGATCTGTCAATTATATCTTAACTGGAAAAAAAAATCTTTTGTAGTACCTAAAAAAAACTTGCAGACTCTCAGCTGGGAGGAGTTTGGAGAATCTCTGGTGGAGGTTCAGAGGAAGAGGTAAGGTTCAGAGAGAAGGGATTTATTCAAGATCCTTTTGGTCTTTGCAATAAAGTTGGGACTGGACTCCAGTTCCTTTGCTTTCCAGACCAGTGAAAAGTTCATAGTAAGCAAAGTTCATAATCAGCATATAATCCATGGAATTTCGCAAAGGAAAATTAAAGATTGGGCTAAGGTGGGGGGAGAGTGGCTTGTCCTGTGGGTGAGGGTCTAGGGCACGTGGCCTCAGTAGTTGGGGAGCACAGGCTTACCTGCCCTGCAGCGTGTGCAGTCTTCCCAGAACAGGAGTCAAAGCTGTGTCTCCTGCATTGGCAGGCAGATTCTTTACCACTGAGCCACCAGGGAAGTCCCCTCTCCCTCTTCTGTGGGTTCTCTGGCTCCCGAGCCAGAGGTCTGATGTGCAGTTGCAGCTCAACGAATCATCACACTCAGGGCACCTCTTTCCAGATCAAGCAATGCCCTAGAAAGTCCCTTAGCCCATCCCTCCTCTCCAAAGTACACTGTGTCCTGACTTCCAACAGCTTGTATGAGTTTGGGCTAGTTTTTAATTTCCGATAAATGGCATCATACTATGCATATTCTTTTGTGTCTGGCATCTTTTACTTTATGAGATTCATGCGTGCTGTTGCATATAGCAGCAATTCCTGTTTATACTGGAGAAAAATACCCATAAATGAAAGAATTTTACAAGTGCTGCTTCTGGTTCCAAGCTCTTTCATATTGATGGATTTTTACTTCTCTTTGCCTCCTGTCCCTCCAGGAGAGTGGAGGGACTCCTGCCATATTCCTGCTACTCATAAAAATAAAAGGCAGGAGATCAAAGACCAGTTCTAAAATAGCTCCTGTGTGACATTGGGCATATTATTCCAACTTTCTGTTATCCACTCAAAAAATTATGCAACAACTCCTGTTGTTCAGTTGCTCACTCCTGTCCAACTCTTTGCGACCCCAGGCTTCCTTGTCCTTCACTGTCTCCTGCAGTTTGCTCAGATTCATGTCCATTGAGTCAGTGATGCTATTTAATCTCGTTCTCTGCTGCCCCCTTCTCTTTTGGCCTTCAATCTTTCCCAGCATCAGGGTCTTTTCCAGTGAGTTGACTCTTCACATCAGGTGACCAAAGTATTGGAGCTTTAGCATCAGTCCTTACAAAGAATATTCAGGATTGATTTCCTTTAGAATTAACTAGTTTGATCTCCTTACAGTCCAAGGGACTCTCAAGAGTCTTCCCTAGCACCACAGATCAAAAGCATCAATTCTTCGTCACTCAGCCTTTTGTATGGTCCAACTCTCACATCCATAACAATTCCTAGGAACTTTCTCTATGACAATACACAGAATAATGCTTTTAATAGTGACAAATATGGGATGAAGACAATGAGAGTATGCCATCTTATTTCTCTGGGCCGGCACTGTTCTCAGGACTTTGTGTGTTAACACACTTAACACTCACCTTCCTGCTAATGAGGTAGATTCTACTACTATTCCCACTTTACAGCTGGGAGAACTTTACAGCATGGAGCTGCCCAGGGTCTCATGGTGGAGCCATAGCTGTAAGGGACAGAGCTGGATGCAGTCTGCGAAGCCAGTGCTTTTCTCCACCGCCCTCTGCTCCTTCTGGGCGTTTCCTCAGTGCTGCCCGCAAGCATGGGCAGGATGCTCTCAAACCCCCAATGACCTAGAAGAAGCCCCCTCTGGTTCCTGGTCACCCCCTGGCCTGGTGCCCGCTGCTCTCCTCTTGCTCACTGTGCTCTAGCCCTTCTGTCACTTCTCAGAGCACCTGGAACTTTCTCTGGTACAAAATATTCTCATTCCTCTGCCTAGAATACTTCCCCCACCAAACTCTTGGTTTGACTGGCTCCTTCGCTTCCTCTATGTCGGACCCTCATTATCACCAACACAGGGCTCTCCGCCAGCACTCTGTCTAGGGAGGACCAGTCTTTAATTCTGCATCTAAGCCTCGCATTTCTTCCTTGCCTCCTAATGACTTGTAATAGCTGTAACGGTGTGTGATTCAGTCAATCTGCTTTTCCTGTACGGTGGAATATTCCTGTGAGGTGCTGTCTGAGAGGGCCTTGTTCACAGTAGCACTCACAGTGCCCAGCAGCGGCAGGGCTTCAGCAAAAACCCTTTTGAAGAAACCATGTGAGTTTCTGGTCCCTGGCTGCCCGCTCTCTACCACAAGGGAGCCGTTTTGCTTCTGCCTCCCGTGGAGTCAAGTGTTTCCTGAACAAATACTCCAGTGTGGTCTGCTTGGTGACTGGGGCTGATGGCTTCTGGAAAGCAGTAAGGGGCCAGTGTGAGCTCAGAGCAAACGCCAGCTAGTCATCATCAACTGGTTCAAATTTTCTGCTCATCTTTTCAGTTAGCCATCGGCTTTGTGGCCACACAGCCACCACAATCCCCCACGGAGCTGAGGAGGAGTGAAAATTGACCCCACATGTTTCAAAGAGTGCTGTCTCCTGATTTTCCCCTTCGCTACCTTTAATGCGTCTGTCTGTTATGGGGGTGAGTGTATCAGAAAGTTAATGCACAAGTGAGCAGGTAGAAGGCTAGCGACTTCCAGTCCAAGCCCATGTTTTGATCTTGATCAGGCTCGTCCTGGTTGACTATACTGGGTCTGTCAGATCTGAGACTTGACTCAAGTCCTATTGTGATGCTGGTCACTTCCGGACCACACTGGTTCAAAGGCTTGTTCCTCCCATAGTGCTGTCCACTGGGAAAGCCAGAATTAGTCATGGCCTTCTCTGGGACCAGCTGGTCTTCGATTTCGGGACCAGTTTCCCTGTGCATCAGGAATGAGGAAGTGACCCGCTCTCCCCTCCCCTCCCCCATAGCAGCTGATAAAGGAAATTGTTTCAAGTCTCCCTGGTACCATGGAAACAGATGGCAGACGCGTGGCCTGTGTACACTTACAACCTGCTGGTCACTTGGGACCTGCTCGATGGGCAGACCACCAAGGGAAGAAAGGAAGGTGTGCCCAGGGCTCGAGATTTCAAAGCTTCAAATGGGGGAGGGAGGTAAGACAGCCAAGGCCTGGAGCTCAGGGAACTCCTGAAACCCACCCAGGGAAGGACAGGCTGTCAGGAGTAGGTTTGTTGAGAGGAGTTTAGAGAGAAAACAGCTTGGCAGTTCCCTGATTTGGGAGACACTCCGCCTGGGGGAACACATTCTTCCCTCTTCAGAAAGTGGGTGTGTCTGCCCTGCCTGGTGGTCAGGCTTAACCCCGCTGCTCCCAAAGTGTCAAGGACTAGTCCTCCTCAGTCTGCCATCAGCTGCAGCTCCAGAATTAAAAGTGTTTGAGCAGCGTTTCTCCGTGGAGCTGAGTTCGTCCTCGAGACTGGGATGGTAAAGAATCTGTCCACAATGCAGGAGACCTGGGTTCAATCTGGGAGATTGAAGACCTGGGAGAGCCCCTGGAGAACGGAATGGCTACCCATTCCTGTATTCTTGCCTGGAGAATTCCATGGACAGAAGAGCCTGGTGGGCTACAGTCCATGGGGTTGCAAAGAATCAGACGCAGCCGAGCGACTAACACTTTGCACACTTTTCTCCATCGGGCTGTTTGTCCCCCAGGGTAGATTTGGCATTGTCTGGACACAGTTCGAGTTGTCGAAAGTGGAGTGGGGAGGGTGCTTTAGGCACCTAGGGCAGATGCTGCTTAACCTCCCACAATGCATGAGGCAGCGCCCCACCCCCCCTACCCCCGCCCCAGCACAGAGAATCATTCTGCCCCAGATGCAAATACTGCCAAGGTTGAGAAACCCTGGATCAGTGTCTCTGAAGGTATGGGCTTTTCTGGAGTAGAAGCTCCTGTAGTTGCAAGGAAGGATTGCCCTTGAAGTGCTGTCACAAGCCAGGCAGTGCTTCTCTAACCCTCAAGGGCATGAGAATCGGCACCAGAGGATCTTGTGTGAATGCAGATTCCGATTCTACAAGTCTGGATTGGCTGCTATTGTCCCTGGTCCGCAGATCACATTTGGAAGAGCAAGCGGTTTTGAGTGCATTCATAATCTCCCCCTCCTTCCCTTCTCACTCTCCCTGTCTCTCCATCCCTGTTCCCCCAGCCTTCCCTGTCGTACTCTGTTCAAACCCTGTCACCTGGGAACATGTGGTGGTTAAACCGCACTGCCCAGATGACAGAGTCTCTCTAGCTGTTGCCAGTTTGAGGTTCAGGGTGTTGATGAAATCAGTCGACTTAGCTGGTTAAAAAAGAACCCAAGGGACCTGAGCAGACTACTCCCCAACACACACACTTAAGCAAGATGGTACCCCAAAGGCATTTTTTGCATGGTCTCAGACACTTAGCCTAGACAGAGCCCTTGACTTCGGGGATGCTCACACATGATACAGTTTCTCAGACTTTCCCGTTTTAAACCAGAGGTTGAAACTATTTCTAGAAAGGGCCAGATAAAAAGTATTATAAGCTTTGCAGGGCATGTAGTCTCGGTCACAGCGACTCACTCCTGCCACTGTAACAAGGAAGCAGCCATAGACAGCATGCAAATGACTAAGTGTAGTTGGTTTCCAATAAATCTTTATTTACAGAAATAAGTACATAGTGAGCTGGATTTAGCCCCTGAGCCATAGTTTGCAAGTCCCTATTCTAAACAGTTCCTTTTTCTTCACGTTTCTGCTTCAGAGAAAAAAGAAAGAAGAAAAAAAATCTGGAAAACCTAAATCACCAGTATGGGTTGTAAATAGAGGGCAAAAATGAGTAGATATTCTTTCTTTTACTGCATCAAAATGTGAATGCATCCTTCAAGTGGGCAGAACCATAATTTTCTCCCTATGCCAGTTGTTTTTTCTTTGTGGTTTTGTTTTCATTTTGTTTTTGCTGGGGTTGAGAGGGATTAGAAAGGGCAATAAATAAGGAACAGCAAGAGGTACCAAAAGAACTGCCAGTGCGTTTAAGTCTGCATTTTCTTTTTTCTGTGCTTCATCGAATACTTTCTACCCTTAGGATCAGTGGAGGGAGGGGGCACCACAAAGATTGCCTTTCTCTTCCATCAGGCCCAAAGCTTTCTTTGAAGGTATTGATTTTTTGCATCGTCACTGGCTTCTGTTAAAACCTCCTGTTTGCAGTGAGGGGGCATTGCTTGGACAGAAACGCTTGAGTGTGGCTTAAAGCGCCTGGCTGCATTTTCCAGTTGACAGTTTAACCGTAGGGAACCGCAGGCTAAATTCAATACTGACCTCTCTTTGTTGGGGCACGTCTTGTGGGACCTGAGGGAAACCCACAGCCCCTGCGGTGTGTGGACGTTTCTTTTGCTCCTGGCCATACTCACCCCAGGGATAAAGATAAATCGCAGCGTTTAACTCCCCAGTCACCATCTAGAGCTTCTCACAAAGGTTGCTTTATTTGGAGAGGAAAAAACTCTCTCTGTTAATAAGACAGGGTGCCGCCGGAGGGGAAAGCGACTTGGCATCTGTGTCTCTGGCTGTGTGCTGGGATCTTCTGCCAGGGTCTCCAGGACTTGCTGGGACCCTGACAATGCCAGTGTTAAGTGTGGGGTCAGACCGTGGATTTCCGCTGGAGCTCTGGGGAGCTCTGAGTGCAGTTTCTGCCTCCTGTACACATACGCATAGCTGTGCTCATTCACACACACGCACGCACGCACGCGCACACACAGAGTCATGGCTTGGGCAGCAAAAAAAAGTACATTTATTGCAGGAGAACTGAGGGGCATCAAGAGCCCCATTCAAGTAGATTGTACTGATGTGCTTTAAAAAAAAATACACACACATTTCCCTTCTTTTTAAAGCTATTTTTAAACATTATTTTTGACTGCACTGGGTCTTTGTTGTGACGCACGGGCTTCTCACTGAGTGGCTTCTCCTGTGGTAGAACACAGGCTGTATGGCACGTGGGCTCAGTTGCCCCGTGGCATGTGGGATCTCCCAGAGCAGAACCCATGTCCTCTGCATTGGCAAGTGGACTCTTAACCATTGGACCACCAGGGAAGTCCTGATGTGCATTGTTCTGACACTGAGTCTCATGCTACATGGAGAGTGTGCGCTCTTTCATGGGGAACTTTTAGGCCTTGTTTACTTTCTTCCCATGCATCGAACACCAGGTGCTGAGATCGGGGCTAGAAAGCAGGAACCAGCTCTGGCCCTCTTGATGCTTATAGGCTGGTCATATAGAGATGGACAGAGAATCAAAACTACACAAATTTATGGCAGTTGTGACAAGGCTTAAAAATGACATTTTTCTCAGCTAATCATCACCACAGCTTGTGAACTCAGGTACTGTGTTATGCCCATTTTACAGATGCATCTCAAGAGGTCTCAAAGTTGACCCAAGTCCCCTCTCCAGTTCTGCTCAGAATTGGTTCTCGAGTTGCCTCTTCATTGAAATATGAATCTATTCACACACAGTACAGTCTCAGAAATGCATGACTTTGGGGCTTATAAGAGGCAGGTTCAGGAAAACAGCATACAGTATTTGCTAGATTATTTCTCCTGACCCTAATTTCATTCCAGGGCTTGAGTAGAAAGCCCAGCAAAAAACATCACACCCTCCTCCATAGCTTTTGTTTCTCAGTGTGATTTTTGAAGAATTTTTTTTCCTTCCTTACATTTATCTGCTCAGGCTAGTCATTCATCATCTTGCATTGCTCTCCTCTCCTCTCCGCCTTTGGATTGGGGAGGTTCTGGAAGTGATTAGGCTGTTGTAAATCAGCTTTTATGATGTGCACGTCACCGATAAGCAGTGCGGAAAGCAGGAGTCAGAGAACTCTACTCCTCTTGCCCTGACAATTATCCCAGTAATGACATTTAAATTTTTTTAAAAAGTGACTGAAAAGTACGATGCTTGGCAGAATAGTTGCTCAGTAGGCATATCCAGTGTTTAAATTGGGCTCTTTAATGAGAACACTGCATTATATTTACACCGTTTTATTGAGTTACAACACATATAAGGTAAAGCAAACTAACATTTAAACTGCACTTCAAGAAATTTTTCCATGTGCATTCTTTTATAATCATCACCCAGATCTAGGTGGAGAACATTCCTGTGCCTTGAATATCTCCCTTGCACCCCCACCCATTCTTCTGACCTCTCCACCGCAGACAGCCTCAGCCTCTTCTTGAACTTCACATAAATGGACTTGTACTGCGTGGACCCTTGAGCCTGTGGGCATTTTCTATGACGTTCATCCATGTTGTCCAGTGTACATATTCACTCTCATTGTGTAATATTCTATTATAGCATGGTTTTTCAACCGGGGTAGTATTGACATTGGGGGCTGGATAATTCCTGGCTGTGGGGACTGTCCTGTGCGTTATAGGGTGTTCAGCAGCATCTCTCTGCTGCTGCTGCTGCTAAGTCACTTCAATCATGTTCAACTCAGCAACCCCACAGACTGTAGCCCAACAGTCTCCTCTGTCCATGGTATTCTCCAGGCAAGAATACTGGAGTTGGTTGCCATGCCCTCCTCCAGGGGATCTTCCTGACCCAGAGATCAAACCTGAGTCTCTTACGTCTCCTGCGTTGGCAGGAGGTTCTTTACTACTAGTGCACCTGGGAAGCCCCAGTAGTGTCCCCTATCCCTAGTAATTTCCCCTAGAATTGAAAACCATTGCATCATATCACTGTACTAGAATTTTAGGAAACTTTTTATATGGAAATTACTTCAAACTTGCTGAACAGCTGCAAAAATAGAACAAACAATACCCATAATGTATTTACCTAGATTTTTAACAGTTTACCCATTTGGTTTATTATTTGCACTGTCTTGCACACACACATCGGAGAAGGCAATGGCACCCCACTCCAGTACTCTTGCCTGGAAAATCCCATGGACGGAGGAGCCTGGTAGGCTGCAGTCCATGGGGTCGCTGAGAGTCGGGCACGACTGAGCGACCTCACTTTCACTTTTCACTTTCATGCATTGGAGAAGGAAAGTCAACCCACTCCAGTATTCTTGCCTGGAGAATCCCAGGGACAGAGGAGCCTGGCGGGCTGCTGTCTATGGGGTCGCACAGAGTCGGACACGACTGAAGTGACTTAGCAGCAGCAGCAGCAGCAGCACACACACATACACACACACACACACACACATACACACACACACAATGTATTTCTGAACCACTTGATAGCAAGTTGCACCTATCTTGGCCATTTACTACCGTATACTTCCATGTGTATTTCCCAAGAATAAGTTTCTTCTCAAACATGATCCCAATTATTAGTTAACCACAGAAAATTTAACATAATGCATTGATCAGTTGGCCCTATGTCCCAATTTTTGCCATTTAGGAGAAATAATCCATTACAGTGTTTATTTTTGCTTCAGTGCAGATTCCAGTCCAGGATTAGGGATTGTGTATAGTTGCTGTGATTCCTTAAGATCCTTTAGTCTAGAATGTTGACTCAGTCTTTGTCTTTTATGATACTGGATTTTCTTTAAAAAAGAAAAAAAAACAAACAGTGCTTTTTGTTCTTCATAGAATAGTCCTCACGTGGGGCTTATCTGGTCTTTCCTCCTGCATCCATTCAGGGTGTGTGCGTTCTTGATGGAACACTGCAGCAGTAGTGTGTCCTCCTTCAACCACCCCATCGGGAGGGGCATGATGGTGATGGAAACTCATTGGTAATGGAGGTAGTCAACAGTGTTGCCTGATTTCTCCTCTGCAGAGTTACTTAATTTTGCCTTACAGAGGATAAGCAATATGTGGGGAAACATTGACACCGTGCAAGTATCCTGCTCTCCAAGCAAAGTTTACCCAAGTTGAGCAGATTTCACATCTTGCATGAGCCAGTCTTTACCTATAATAGTTAGAAAATGATGATCTTCCAAATCCAGTACTCTTTCTGTATGTGCACCCCATTCTGTTGTACACAAAACCCACTCTTTCCCCCATTTATTTATTGGTGTTTTTATTTGTTATCAGTATGGATTCAGGAATTCTAATTTTTCCAGTGGTTTATAAATCATTACAGTTTTAATGCTCAAATTGCTCAGCTTTAGCTGGTGGGATCCCTTTGAAGTTGGGACCTGTGTTCTTCTGAAAACCTCCCCCCTTCATTTTTCAGTCTTAAACACTTCCTTACCTTTCAGTACATAACAAGATGTTCCACGCTCATCTTTGTCCTTCCTTTCTCCAATCCTGGAATTATCCATTTCTTCAAAAAATTCCTGTCTAAATCCTTATAATGGGGAATGTAGAAAATACCACAATTTATTTATCCTTTCTCCTGTTAACTGACATTTAAATTGTTTCTGGTTCTGGACTAATATAAAGAAAGCTTCACTTAATACCCTTGTGCATTTTTTGGACCCATAAACTGATTTCCATTGGGCATGTAATCAGGAGTGGCAATGGAAAGTTACAGAACAACAAGGACAGGGAACTGTATTCAGTATCTTACAGTAACCTGCATTGGAAAAGAATTATATATTAGAATATATAATTTATATATATCTGTATATATGTGAAGAGTCTAGAAAGAATTTATATATATATGAAACAATATTTAACAGAATCACTTTGCTAAACACCTGAATCATTGTAAATCAATTATGCTACAGTTTAATAAATAAATAAATAAAAAGGAACCATAGAATCTCCACTCTGGTTATATACCCAACAGAAATGAGTACACTAAGATCACCAAAAAAAGTAACACAAGTATTTAAAGCAACTGATTCATAATTCATATATATACATGCACACACATACATATATGTATGTATATTTAGTTTTGGGCTTCCCAGGTGGCTCAGTGGTAAAGAATTTGCCTGCCAATGCAAGAGACTCAGGATTGATCCCTGGGTTGGCAGGATCCCCTGGAGAAGGAAATGGCAACCCACGCTAGTATTCTTGCCTGGGAAATACCATGGACAGAGGAGCCTGGCGGGCTACAGTCAATAGTGTCACAAAAGAGTCGGACATGACTTTGCAACTAAAATACCAACAACATATTTAGCTTTAGTAGGTATTGCTTCCCAGTGGCATTCATGGTAAAGAACCTAACTGCTAGTGCAGCAGACTGAAGAGATGTGGGTTCGATCCCTGGGTCGGGAAGATCTCCTGGAGAAGGAAATGGCAACCCACTCCAGTATTCTTGCCTGGGAATCCCAGGGACAGAGGAGCCTGGCGGGCTACAGTCCTTGGGGTTGCAAAAAGTCGGACGTGACTGAGCGCGCGCGTGCACGCACACACACACACACACACACACTGCTAAGTAGTGTTTCACAGTGCTCATAACATTAGTTTTGTGCGGGGAGAGAAAGTCGTTGGCCCCAGTAGGTGGGGAGGAGTAATCAGTGGGAGGGGTTATAATGGGCCAGTGCAATTCAAAGACATGTCGCCTGTGACCAGAAATGACAGAATTGCTGTTCTTTTTCATTGATAATGATCAAGAAATGCTGAGATTTTGCCACCTGGTCCATTCTTAAACTGCTTTTTTTTAGAAAGAGTGCTGTTTTTAAATGGACAAAATGTAAATTACTCTAGTCAAGAATCTCCTCCTACCTTCAAATTGCTTTTAGTCTCAATGATGGCAGTGACAGCACGTCAGGATTGCAGGGCTCCTGCTGTTCGAGAGCATTAGGATCACTGCTTGCCCCCATCCCCACCCGAGTCCTACTGACATCTCTGACTGCTAGGTGTCCGTTTGGAATCTTGGAACAGTCATCTACTAAACAGCCTGAGAGGATAAATATCCCTCTGTCTACTTCCAGGGAGTCAGTTGGTTTTCAAGATATCTGGGATAGAGGCCAAGGGACAGCAGGCAGACCAGGAAATTACTGGAGGCTAAAGGTGGAAGTGCGGAGAAGGCAATGGCAACCCACTCCAGTACTCTTGTCCATGGGGTCGCTAGGAGCCGGACACGACTGAGCGACTTCACTTTCACGCATTGGAGAAGGAAATGGCAACCCACTCCAGTGTTCTTGCCTGGAGAATCCCAGGGACGGGGGAGCCTGGTGGGCTGCCGTCTCTGGGTTCGCACAGAGTCGGACACGACTGAAGCGACTTAGCAGCAGCAGCAAAGGTGGAAGTGAGGTGGTCCAGTACTATAGGACTCGGCTCTAGGCTCAGTGTTGCTAGGAAGTATTTGGGCATGGCTCTGCCTCTGAAGCTTAAAGGTTCTTTGTCCAGAGAACTTATAGATAAATCATCATTAGAACCAAAGAGGTGATTGAAGCACTTTGGAAAGTGAAATTCTGAACAGAGGAAACATTGTATATAAGATACACCGAAAGGCTCCTAAGTAATTTTGATGAAACTTTGGAGGCATGACTAGTCAAAAAAAAAAGCTTTTTAACCAGGTGCCCCCTCTAGGTGGACGCTGGCCCACTGAGGAGTGGGGAGAGCCCTCCTGCATACTTGCTGAGCAAGCTTTTGTGCAGAGTACAACTGTGTGACGGTTTGCAGCGACCCTGGTTAGATGACCGTTTCGGTGACCGGTGGCGATGGAATCCTCATCACTGCACATTTGTATTAACTTCCGTGAACCTCTCCTCTGTCTCCCTCAGGCCTCTCCGCGGATGGTGGCGCCAAGCGCCAGGAGCACCTCTCTCGGTTTTCCATGCCAGATCTCAGCAAAGACTCTGGGATGAATGTGTCCGAGAAGCTGAGCAACATGGGCACGCTGAACTCGTCCATGCAGTTCCGCAGCGCTGAGTCGGTTCGCAGCCTGCTGTCCGCTCAGCAGTACCAGGAGATGGAGGGCAACCTCCACCCGCTCAGCACCCCGATCAGGTACAGAGACCTGCAGGCGCACGGAAGGATGCATCAGAGCTTTGATTTCGATGGGGGGATGGCGGGCAGCAAGCTGCCGGGGGCAGAGGGCGTGAGGATCCAGCCCATGAGCGAGCGCACGCGGAGGAGAGCCAGTTCGCGCGAAGAAAACCGCCGCTTTCGGCCCCACCGGTCTCGGCGATCCCGACGCTCTCGCTCAGACAACGCCCTCCACCTGGCCGGCGAGCGCGAGGCCCTCTCTCAGTTAAAGGAGAGACCCCCCCTGAGAGCCAGGGAGGACTATGATCAGTTCGTGCGCCAGCGGAGCTTCCAGGAGAGCCTGGGCCAGGGGTCCCGGCGGGACCTGTATGGCCGGTGCCCCCGGACCGTGTCGGACCTGGCTCTGCAGAATGCCTTTGGGGAGCGCTGGGGCCCCTACTTCGCTGAGTACGATTGGTGTTCCACCTGCTCCTCCTCCTCCGAATCTGACAACGAGGGCTATTTCCTAGGAGAACCCATCCCCCAGCCCGCCCACCTGCGATATGTCACCAGTGATGAGTTACTGCACAAATACAGCTCCTATGGCCTCCCCAAGTCTTCCACACTAGGTGGCAGGGGACAGTTGCACAGCAGGAAAAGACAGAAGAGCAAAAACTGTATCATTTCTTAATCCAATGGGGAGTCAGGGAGTGGGGGAAGATGGGAGCTAAGAATGTAGATTCAGAAACTTGCACTGTTGGAAATTTTAAAGCGCTTTGGGGGTGGGGGGTTCCAGGGAGAGATGAGAGGAGCTCTCCCTTGATGGAGGCAAGGTTACCTATTGACTCCATAGGTAGTCACAGTTCTTGGCATGTTGAACATTATTTGCACATTTCACTTTGGAAACGCTGTAGGCTCAACGGAGGCCAGGGTTGGTCACCTCTTTCTCCGACCGTCTGTGTTGAGTTGCCACTGGCAAGATGGCAAAATTGTTTCCTGCTCGCTTATATATATATACATACACACACACACACACACACATATATATATATATATATATATAGCCTCTCTGGTTTTCTTCCTTTTAGGATCCTTTTTCCAGTAAGTAATTTGTTTATTAGCCAGGACCCCACACTAAGTTATTTACATGTCCATTGTAAATGCAATGTAAATGAGAGTTCTGATAAAATATTTTTGTATTTTGTAATATCAAAGGAATTTCTATATCGTAGGACTCAGTGGAGCCTTGCATGCACGTCTAGCATTGTCTTTTGAGTAGTATTACAGGGTGGTCCAGGACCACTTTTTTTTTTTTTCCTTTTCTTTTTTCTATACAAATTTGTTACATGTCAGTGAGACCTTTTTCAAAGGATTTTATTCAATTTGGCTTTTTGTGGCTAAAAAAAAACTCACAAATTACCTGTTACACCCAAAACATTTGATGCTCCATCCATCTTAAGGAGCCATCCTTAAGTCTGCTCCCACCCTCAGTAGAATCTCTTCTCTACAAAGTGGTAGTAATTTTTTTTTTTTTTAATAATTGCCAACGTAACTTCTGCCAATTAGAAAAACCAACCAGTGTCAGTCAAGTTCCGTGAAAAATGCCATCCCCACTGGAAACACTGATGTTGCTCACCATTGATCTGTCCTGTGGGGAAAACAAAAGTGACTGTGCGTGGTGCCGTTGTGTGATGTCAGCATGACATTGTTTTGAGTGTGGCATTATTTCCTGGTGCTCGTTTCCTGGATTGTATTATCCGCTTTCCTTTACCAAGGCAGACAGAACAGCTGCCTTAGCCTGACAACCGGTTGTCCTCAGCGCAAATGAACTTCAGCTTTGGGAAATTCAGGCCAGAAAGGTTCCGAGGGGCTCTGGGAGTGACGGTGCTTTCTAGGTCGTAGGTCATATGTGGAGATGGAGGGCCGCTTCCACCCGCTCAGCACTCACGTCAGGTACACAGACCTGCAGGCGTGGAAGGATGCATCAAAGCTTTGACTTCGAGGGGATGGCAGGCAGCAAGCTGCCAAGGCCGAAGGGCACAAGAATCCAACCCACAGATCAAGGGTAGAGGCTGAAGGGGAATATGAAGGAAAGTCAGAGCAAAGAAGAACTTCCAGAAATGAAGTATAGGAGAGGTGAGAACCACCTTTGAACAACCCCTGGTGCTGGTGGGAAAAAAAAACAAAACCCAGTTTAACTCATTCTATAACCAGAGTATCTGGGTTGCCCAGAAAGATTGAGCCGCTCAGGAGATTTTGTGTTATGGTTCTGGAAAACAGATGTTGCTGAAAGAGAGGTTTCCGTTTTGAACTTTGGGGACCGTCGGTCAGATAGAAAATGAGCTCACAAGTGAGTGTGCTTAAAGAAGACATTTAACGGTTGTGTTGTTTATAGTAAACTAAAACCTCCTACCTAGCTTCGGTTAAGAGTGAAGCGCTTGCTTTTGCTTCCATTCTCCTCCTTCCCTTCATGGATTGTGGGTGAAGTGACCCATTGAGGGGCCCACCTGTAGTGAGATGTACTGTCAGTGTAGTGTGCAGTGTATCTCAGTGGCCATCTGCCATGGTGAGGTGAGCCTGGTCTCTTTTCAGTATAGTAGTTAATATTTTCTCATGTTTTCTTATGCAGAGGATGTGGAAAGTGGCTTTTTAGACACCATCCCACATGGGTCTGGGGAAGGAAGGCTGTAAAGGATGTGGAAGTGGCACTCCATTCAGGATGTATTAAAATAATTTGCTTTTCAGGTATTTATATGACATTTGTCATTGTCACTGATGTTTTTGAAAAAGCGATGCAAATGTTGGTTGTGGCTGTTTTCCGCATGCTTTCTTCATATCTAAATGCTTCATTAATTATCCAAGCCTCTGGAGAATTAACTCTATTAAGTTTGTATAGTGAGTTTGTAAACTGCTTGGCAAACTGATAAAGACATAATGTATACCACCACGCTACCAACGTGGCAGGTTTCTGGTAGAAACCGGGCGAGTCCAATTTGGAGTTCTAAGTTTCTGGATTGATGAGAATAGAAAGGCATTTTGGAAAAAGAAAAGAGAGACAAAAAGTAGATCATTTAACTTAGCAAATAACCGAAAATAATGTCTGTCTTCCGTGGCCTGGAATCCAAGGAAAGAAATTCTCCTAGTAAACGTTGTTTTCTTAATCTGTCCTTTTAAGAGTACCTCTTAACATTTCCCCAATGAGGCTTTGACCACCATCAGCAGAAAGAAGAAAGTGCCCTAGACACTGGCAACTGAGCAATATGCAAAGGGATGAGAGGAATAAGCAGTTTCAGATCTAGCTGCCCAGGGAACGTCCATCAGCTGAACTGGCCAGAGCTGGAGGTGTGGTGAGATAGAAGCCTTAGGGCTTGCAGTCGAAAAAGCAAGATCACCTCCATCTTGTCCACCACTGCAGATGCCTCCTCCCCACCCTAGATGCAGCCAGGCACCCTGTGGAGATTGCTGGCAGAGGCCAGGTAAATCCTCATTGCAAGGATGGAACCTCCAAGGGAATGCCCGAGAGAGGGCAGGTCATCACTGTGTTAGGAATTCTGCCTCTTAGTGATAACTTACATCCAACATCCCAGAATCCCATTCCCCAAAATTCAGCACATTCCTTTCTGAGGCCGGATCTGGTCCTTACGTGATCATCACCAGAAGCTCTTACTTAGTCAAGCTTTCCTCCACGGCTGGGGCTTGCAGTCATCTCTTCTTAGATCATCATTTGATCTTTAATAGCCTGTGTTTAGAAAAGTAAATCTTTTCCCTGTTGATTTTCTTCTCTCATGCTTTGGTTTGGTTTTTCTTCCTACCTCTCCTCGTATTGATATTCTTATCTTTTGGATAAAACCACACTTTAGCGTTCATTTCATTTCCTGTTGCTGCTCAGTTCATTGGCAACAGAACTGGCCCTTTCCCAAGTTAGAAGTCAGTGACAGTTTTCTGAATGGCCCTGCCAGTGCATATCAACCTTGATACTATGAGCAAATTTCTTAGCAGGCTGGTGGCATTCAGGTAGCCTCCCATCTGTCATAGCATTCTGGGATTTCTACCAAGTGTGAAGGTAAGTGAGGTCAGGGAAACCAAAAACATACTTCTCAGTTTTTGCCAATGTTCAAGGATGGGGGTGGTTTTTAGAGTTGGTTTGGCCCTGTCCACCTATATTCACCTTCTGTCCACCCTCCGCCAGCCCCACAAACAAGCAGTTTGTCATTTCTCATATGGCAACTGAGGGTAGCTCTTTTTCTTCCCCTTGTCCCATTCTATAGGATGTTTCTTCAATACAACAAGATTATATTTTCCTCTTCTGCAATAGCTTCCTGCTTCTTGGGTACCACTAGCCATTGTTGAGTTCAGGTGGGGATGTCTCTGCCATACCTATAATGTGGGCAGATAGAACCAGGGTACCCCTTCAGAGAGCGTGGATGCAGCCTCAGAAATCTTTGCAACACTCTAGCCAGCCAGGACCAGTTGATCCGAATGGATTTGCTTTGTCTGATAACAAATCTTACTTGTGAACTGATTCTTCCTTGTGTTTCTACCCTGGGCTCTTTTGCCGTTTTCCCAAAACAGTTCACCATCTATTCAGGAAGCATCATCCATAAATCATTGTGCGATGCCAATCCCTATGCCCCTGTATTGCAGATGCTAAAGGAGGCTGACTTCTTTAGACTAAACAAAAATCTCTTTGGCCTCCTTTTCCATTTTCGGATTCTTGGCCAGTTATAAGCAATCTGTGTTTGCCATTTCGCAGAGGTAAGATAAGAGTCCGCCCCATTCTTTTCTAGTCCCACCTTCTAATAAAGAACAACACAAATACTTAAATTCCAAGGAGAAGTGCTCTTTGCATATTTCTCTCTAACAGAAACCAGATGCTAATGCATAAGAAGGAGGAGCTATCTTTGACAAAGGAAAGTGGACGTTGAAATCAGTCATCTGAGGATTTCATGCCAGAAGGGTTGCTATCAGCAACTGTTTAGCACCTTCAGGGCTTTGACAAGGACTCTGCGGACAGCATTCCAGGTACAGAACTCAGCCAAGCCTCCTCTGCCAATCTTGAAGGCAGTTCCAGATTGCTGCCTTTTGAGGTATGTTTCTTAAAGCATGAGAGACGTGGAAATGAAGAGAGTTTTTGTCTTGCCTCCAGTGGTCAGTCCCTTTGGGGCCTCAGCAGACACCAGAGCCTGCTTGTCTGACTACTGGGAAGCAGTCATCAAGGTTAGAGTTGAAAAAAGATTGCAGTCTTTTTCCATTTTCTCAAAATAGAAGTTCCTTCAATACAAGACTCCCAGAAAGCATGACTTACTGTTGGGGGCTGTACTAGTTTATAAGCTTACTTCCTGCTTATAACTTTCCCCAAACTGGCTTGTCCCAACAGGAATCTAACATTGTGTTAGAAATTACTTCTGTGGTTTAGATACAGAATCCATGAGAGGGTAGGGGGAGTGTCTTATTCTATCCTGAGAGTTTTGAGATGTCCCTCACCCTACCAAGTATTTGGCCATTGATGTTCCATAGGTCGCTGACCAGGCCTTTTTAAATGTTTCAGAGAGAATTACTCAAGCCTTTCTAGTTAATTTCCATGTTTCTCCATAAAGTATTTGGTTCTATCCTGGACCCTGACTTCGCATTCTAAGGCCTGTGGGTCCTCCTTTTTCCCTAGCAGATGAGGACCTCGGCAGTTCTCCTGCTCCGAAACGCATTCTTTCCTATACAGGATCATTTTGTCCATCTTCTGCTTTAATTCCAAGTGCGTAAACAAAACCTCAAAGGGCCTCAGAAGGTAAGGCACACCAGAGTCTGTGTTGTGTGTCGGGTGTCAAGCTATTTGTTTAGAAGGTCTGCAGTGGACCTTTGGTGTGGGCTCTGCCAGAGACTGTTGTGAACACTTTGCTTGAGATCCGTGCCCTGTGAAATGGATATGATGTTTTACTGATGTCTGTAATACATTTGTAAACTTCCAATAAAATTTGAATAAACGAAATGTTGCCGTTCTTCTCAGTCTTCCATTACTTTCTAGGTTTTTGGAAGTCTTTGCCTTTGAGCATCTCAGCAAAGGAATAGAGAAGGTGCACATGTCAGGAGAGGTGAGATTTGCTATGAAAGATGAACCTGATTGTTCAGATCAGGATTTCTCAACCTGGGCACTATCTGCATTTTGGTCCAGTCCATTCTTTGTGGCATAGAACCATCCTGTGTATAGTAGGATGTTTAACAATATTGCTGACCTCTACTTATTAGATGCCCCAAGTTGTGACAACTAAAAATGTTTGCTCCCACCACACCTATTAGGGTATTTTTTTAAAAACGAAGAAGGAAAAAGAAAGTAACAAGTATGGGCATGGATGGGGAGAAGCTGGAACACTTTTGCACTACTGGTAAAAATATAAAGCAGTGCATCTTCTGTGGAAACAGTATGGTAGTTCCTCAAAAAAATTAAAAGAACTACCATATGATCCAGCAATTCTGCTCCTGGGTATATACCCAAAATAATTGAAAACTGGGCTTCAAAGAGATAATTAGTACACCCGTGTTGATAGCATCATTCACAATAGCTAAAAGAGGCAACCCAAATGTCCACTGATGATGAGTGGATAAGCTAAATGTGATCCAAACGTACAGTGAATTGTTCTTCATCCTTTGAAAGGGAGGAAATTATGACATATGCTGCAACATGGATAAACTTGAGGACCCTAAGCTGGGTGAAATAAGTCAGTCACAAAAAGATGTGTGTAATTCTGCCTTTACAAGCTACCTAAAGTGGTTAAATTCACAGGCACAAAGTGGTCGCCTGGGGCTGATAAGAGCTCCTGGGAAGATCTTTGAGTATACATTTTCTCTTTCCAAGATGAGAATTCTGGAGATTTGTTGTACAGCAATGTAAGTGTACTTACTACTGAACTGTACGTTCAACAGTGGCACATTTTATGTTATCTTTATTTTACCATGATTTAAAAAAAAAAAAAATCTCCACCCTTAGCTGAGTGTCCCCTGAGGACAGAAAGCACTGCTGGTTGAGAACCACCAGTTAAAATGCTTTGTACCTTCTTAGTATCTTCATTCCTTGAGGATTCTTAAAACTGACTTCAACCCTGGGCCACACAGTTAATTTTCACTTATTAGCAGGAATTGAAACCAGCAGATGGCTGAAAATATTTGTATTCACTTCTAAGCAAATAATAAGTGGATTGTGTGAAGAGTTCTATGCATAGCTGTTTTCTGGTTAGGATGCTATTAATACTGTCTGGGAGCCAAGACCAAAGCAGCATGTAAATTAGATTTCCGCATGTCTGATTCACAACATTTTGGAGCTGCTGGATACTACAATATTGTTTATTCATTCACTCAGCAAATGTTATTGAGAACCTGCTCTGTGCTGGGCACTTAGAAAACAGCAGTATATACAAAGCAAAGATCCCTATCCTAAAGAAGTTTGTGAACTTGACTTTCTACTAAATGAGAAATCTGGAACAGTAAGTAGTCCCACCCACCCTAAGCACAGGACTTGGGAGCTGCAGATGGGAGTTATTATAAGCCCTTCTGAGAGCCTTTGGATGAAGGCTTCAGAGATGGCAGTGACTGTGTGTGTTCTGCTCACACACCCTCCTGGAGAGCATGCCCATCAGTCAACCATGGTTTCACTATATGAGCCCCCTCTTTCTGTGCCTCAACAAAACGATAGGAATCAAGAATGGCAGCCAACCCATAATCTGTAAGTGACCTAGCATGACGTCATAAAGTGGACCAATCAGCTTCTCTCTCTCAAGGTAAATTAAGAAATTCCATGTAAATTGGCACAGCCCCTATGGAATACAGTATGGAGGTTCCTCAAAAAAACTAAAAATATAGTTGCCATATGATCCTACAATCCCATTCCTGGGCATATATCTGGACAATATTGTAATTTGAAAAGACAGATGCACTGCAGTGTTCATTGCAGCACTGTTTACAATAGCCAAGACTTGAAACCAACCTAAATGTCCATGGGCAGAGGAATGGATAAAGAAGGTATGGTATACACTGCTATAAAATGGATAACCAACTGTGTGGCACATGGACCTACTGTATAGCACATGGAACTCTGCTCAAGGTTATGTGGCAGCCTGGATGGGAGGAGAGTTTGGGGGACAATGGATAAGTGTATATGTATGATGAGTCCCTTCGCTGTTCATGTGGAGCTATCACAACATTATTAATAGGCTATGCTCCACTACAAAACAAACAGTTAAAAAAAGAAACTGTGGTGACAATACACAAATCATAATCAAATTTTGCTACTAGTGAAAATTAATGCAATTTTTAAAGGTGTGGTATCTATATAGAATAAAATATTACTCAGCCATAAGAAAGAGTGAAATAATGTCATTTGCAGCAACATGAATTGACCCAGAGATTATCATACTAAGTGAAGTAATTTAGACAAAGACAAATACCATCTAATATCACATGTGGAATCTAAACTATGACACCAGCGAACTTACCTATGAAAAGACTCATCGACGTGGAGAGCAGACTTGTGGTTGCCAAGACAGAGGGAGGATGGATTGGGAGTTTGGGATAGGCAGATAAAAGCTATCATATACGAATGGATGAACAACAAGGTCCTATTGTATAGCACAGGAAAGTATATTTAGTATCCTATAATAAACCATAATGAAAAAATATGAAAAATAATGTGTGTATGTGTATATATATATATATACATGTATGTATGTGTTACTGAATCACTTTCTGTATAGAAATGAACACAACATTGTAAATCAGCTATACCGCAATAAAATGAAAACAAAAATTCCAAGAGGCAGTGGAGGTGAAGCTAAGAGAATGTGTCGGGAGAGTGGGCTGGTGAAGTCCGGTCAGTGCACATCACGATAAAATGAAGGATGTGAAGGATGAGGAAGGAGAAGACAAGGAAAGCAGAAGAAGATAAGGAAAGCAGAAGGTCCAGCTGAGAACAGGTCCAAGAACAAAGATGGACACGAGCGCAGAGATGTGAAATGACCCCGAGGACCTGGTCCCCACGACTCCCTCACCTCCACACAGATGCCAGTTCCTTCCTTGGAGGTGCTGCTCTAGGATTGTTGCAGGATTTTGGTCCTTCACACACTCCCTGTGTTTACGTACTGTCACATTACATATCTGCGCAGGCTGCTCTTTGCACTGAAGTGTTCCTCGCAACCCTAATTCAGCCATGAAGGATGACTTCTGAATGCCAGCTGCAACACCTTTTGTTTTGCCCCACTCCGCGTTTGTTTTCAGTCCCATCTCAACCACTTGCTAGTTGGGTCCTCTTGGGAAATGCCTGCATCCTCTCTGTTGTCTTGGGTTTTATCTAACGTGAGCATAGTGGGATTGTCGTTTGGGTTTATTGGAATAATGCACGTGAAGCTCTTGGCACTGTGTCTGCCATTGTAAGAGCTTGAAATATGTGGTGGTGGTGGTGGTGGTTGCTGCTGCCGCTGTTTTTACTACTATATCCCACCCAAAGAGAAAGGATGGCAGAAACTGGATATCATTAGTATCTTGTCTGAGAGTGTTCATTGTCTTCTAATGTAAGCATTTAGTAGGATTTTGCGACACCCCAAAAAGGCCTGAATCTTGACAATAGTTAAGAAATGCCTGCAGAGTTAATAATGCAAGTCTCCCACAGAGGTTCCGATTCAGTGAATCTGGGCTCGAACCCCAGAATCTGCTTTTAAAAGCTGCACTGGGTCTTCATTGCTGTGTGCAGGCTTTCTCTAGTTGTGGTGAGCAGACGTCTCATTGTGGAGCATGAGCTCTAAGCACATGGGCTCAGTAGTTGTGTTAGTCAGTCACTAAGTCGTGTCCAACTCTCTGTGACCCCATGTATGCAGCACACCAGGCTCCTTTGTTCTCCACTATCTCCCAGAGTTTATTCAAAGTCATATCCATTGAATCAATGATGCTATCTAACCATCTATTCTCTGCTGCCCCAGTAGTTGTGATACAAGGGTTTGGTGGCTCCGTGACATGTAGAATCTCCTGGATCAGGAATTGAACCCGAGTTCCCTGCATTGGCAGATGGGTTCTTAACCACTGACCCAGCAGGGAAATCCCAGAATCTGCTCCTTCAGCATGACCCTCCATTTCAGTCTGATGTAGCTAGGAACAGGTCTCCCAAGCTCACCCACTCCTAAAGAAGCTGAGTCACAAGGCCTTTGGTCAGGATGGAGAGATCTGAGCCTGGAGTTGAGAATCCAGTTTTGAAGGCTCTCGGGTATATTCACTCTTGCCTAGGAATGACAGTCTTCAAACAAAGAAATTTAGTTTAACTGACTTTACTTTTTCTGAGAGATATATACCACTGTATATCAAAGAGATACGTGGAGTGATGCACAGCATTTGCTTGTTATGCAAAGTGTGGTCTGGCTGCTCGTTACCTAAAAGCCTATGCTTGAGACGCTAGGTTGGTGGGAAGGAAAGTTTGCTTTATCTAGGAGTCTGGTAATAGCAAGGGGAAAGGGCAGACATGTCCAAAGGCAGAATCCCACCCCCAATCCCCCCACCGACAGTCAGTGGACAAGAGTTTTAGAGGGGAGTTTCAAGGGTGTACAGGCAGAGGGACGGGCTACAGGCAGAGACAACACCGATGAAACTGCTCATCGGTTGTTTGACCAGCGTCATCTTGATTCAAGTATAGTTAATCTTCAGTTCCAGGGTCAGTTTATTTCCATTTGTTTGAGGCTGTTTCTCAGAATTGTGGCAGCTTATGTCATGGCTACAGTCTGGTCATCAGGGAGTTAGCCTCTTCCACCTAATGGGAGTTTCATTATCTACAAAACCGCTCAAAGGATATGGCCCAGAATAGTATCTATAGCCATTGAGGAGGATCTAAAGGTTCTTATTTTGTTTAACAAGTAAACTATTATTTTGTCTTGTTTGACTATTTTCCTTTGTGTCTGCTTTTTCTCACTTCTCTGGTTAATTTTATTCTTTGACCAAGGTTTTTTGTTTTTGTCTTTCTTTTTAACAGACACAAGACAGGCAGAGGGCATAGGGATGGGAGTGGAGAAGGACTTTAGGGTCCTGCTCTGTTTCAAGCTAATTGTAAAATGCCATCTAACAATTAAGTTAGGATTAGAGAATTGCTACTCTTGGCTCATGTAGCCAGTGGCTTTCACAGATCAAAATTACCTAGGTAGGTTATTAAATATCCAGAGTCCCTGGCCCCATCCCTAGAAAGTCTGATTCAGCAAAGCCTGGGAAACTGAATTTTTTGTAGACATCTAGGGATCTGGGAAGACCCGTTAGGAAAAACTGCTCAGAGCCTCTCTCATCACGGGGAATCCTTCACCTCCTGTGAGTGAGCCCTTCTGTGCTAAATGCATGCAGCTTGTGTGACAGAGCTTCAGTCTGGAAGGGTCTGCTTCTCACATGTTCATTCACCATATGTGTAAAGTACACAGGTTTCCTAATGGCCCAGACTGAAAAACATCAGCCTCTTTGGAAAACCAGTGTCAGGGTCACTTCTAACCACAGCTGGTTTTGTCTGAGAGAGATGTCCAGGCAAGACACCAAGAAAGAAACCTTAGGAGAAGATGCAATAGAAAAATAATCAAAGACAAACGCAGGCTGAAGTTTAGCCGGAAATGGTTAAGCCATTAAATGACACAATCGTTCTCAGCAGAACAGATTTCTCAACATAATACTAGCAGATACTTGTTTTCCTGCTAGGCTGGCTGATTCTGGAGATAACACAGATCATCAGGGTTGATGGGCGGCTTTGTACCATTAACACAGAAGTTAGCAGACACAGGAGACTGTAAGTACCAGAAAGTGATCCCAATAGCTAGAGGAATTTGGACCATAAAAGGCAGTTGTCTCAGGCCACATACTTTGGATTTTAGGTGGTTGAAGCTTACTTCAAAGTAACTTGAGCATAATGGAAAGAGACAGAATTTATTTGAAGGGGACTGTGTGTCTTGAAAGAATTGAGGGCAGCCCCTTCCTGAGAACTTGGAACCAGGAAGAAGAAAGCCACAAAGACGTCAGAAAAAGAATTTTATCCCGATTTTTAAATCTTTTTCCCTTCAGTTGTCTTGATTGGCCCAACTTGGGTCACATGCTCATTCCTGGTTGAATCAACTGTTGGAGGAGATTGGGTGACTGCTTGGTGCCAGCGTGCTGGTCAAGTACTAGTTCTTGTGGGTAAGGAAAGAGTTTTCAGATAAAGTCATGGGCTGGACAGACACCCCAAAATGTACCTCCTGTAACAACTCTCTTAGATCCCACGGGGAGGAACCAGGATTGTTATCTATTAATTGTATTTTTAAACAGCCGGGTACACCATACTTACTGAATTGGAGCAACCATCTCAAGTGAAAGTTTCTGCCATTCTCCAGACCTAGGCCTCCAATTGGCCCAGTCTTAGCCAGGTATTGCATTCAAAGAAGCACAATTCAGGAACCAAAAAATACCAATCAGTATTTCAAACCTGTACTATCTCTGAAGGAAATGCTTAGGGGAAGCACAGTGGCTGAAACCACCCACCCTGGCCAGGCACCATAGTAACCATTTGCATGAGTTGTTTTACGACAGGAGGTCCTGGTAAGGAACATGGAACTAATAAGCCACCACCAACCAGAAGAGTTCAGGAAAGGTCAAAAGGAAACACCACATGTCCGACCGCCTCCCAGAATCCTTTACTCTGGCATCCATCTTGGCTAAACAAGGCATGCACCGGACTCAGAGTCAGAATGATTGGCTAAGGACAACCTGGAAACTAATCCCATCACCATAAAACCCAAGACTGCGAGCCACATGGCAGAGCTGTTCTCCTGGATTCCTTACCCTGCTGCTCTCCACCCAGGTGCCCTTTCCTAATAAAATCTCTTGCTTTGTCAGTACGTGTGTCTCCTTGGACAATTCATTTCTGAGTGTGAGACAAGAGCCCTGTTTCGGGCCCTGGAAGGGGTTCCCCCTTCCTGCAACAAAATGGCAAAGGAGGAGATGAATTTTTTAATGCATAGCAAGCATCTTAAAATTCTCTCTCTCCATGGCTACCCCCTCATTATTCTGTACATGGATGCCAGCTTTTCCCACCAGTTCTGTCTCTTCCACCCTGAAACATACCCTGTACACAGACTTTTTCTGTCCAGAAGTCCCTGTTCCCTCTCCTGCTCTTTATTATACAAATCCATCAGCTACTCTGCCCTGCTTTGTTTTTCCCTTTGCTTTACTAAATATCCAAACTCCCCGCATACTATGCAGTCTCTGATACTAGATGAATTTTTTCTCTAAAATTGCAGGACCACAGTGGTCTTTTCATCTGACTTCATCGACTGTATGAATTCCATCCAACTGGTGGTCTCAGACCAGGTAAGAGGATGACCCTGAAAGTCACTGTATCTATTCTTATGGTCAGGGCCCATAACCCAGGAAACCTTTGTGGTCAGGCCAGGACTCATATCTGACACTTCTCTGGCTGCAGCTCTTTTTGTCTCAGAGAGATGTCCACACATGAACATAAGCTATGAGCATAGTGTGCATATGATGAAAAAATAGTATTAAAGTCCAGCCAAGTGATCATTCCACATCACCCCCTGCACACTCTGCCTTGCATCCAGCCCTTCAGACCTGCCGTTCCATCCACTTAAAAATTCATACATCCCTGCCTACCTTCCCTGTTCTATCTGTTCTTGACCTGCCTGACTACTCCTCATTCTTCAGGGCTCAGCTTACACCTCATCCTCCAGGATGGTCCTGGCCACTTGGAAATATGTATCTCTGCCTTGGGCTCCCTGGGACTTGTGAGTTTATGCTTCTTCTCCATTTTAGCCTGTATC
Source organism: Bos javanicus (assembly GCF_032452875.1). NCBI lineage: Eukaryota > Metazoa > Chordata > Mammalia > Artiodactyla > Bovidae > Bos > Bos javanicus. The sequence goes on from NC_083889.1 coordinate 37,382,070, forward strand.
CCACAAGAGCCCAGGCATCCTAGTTATTTTTGCAGCCTGTTCCTTTGGGGCCTAACATATAGTAGAGCCTCAAAAAATATTTTGAAGGAATATTAAAAAGGAGATTCCTAAAAATTCCTGATTGAGTACATTAAAAGGGAGAAGGGAAAGCAGAGCTCAGCCTTCTACACTTGGATGTGTGCATTGCCTCCGTGGCTTCACGTCCTTCGAAGATGAACGCTCCTATCTTCCGAATGCTGAGTTGCTGTGGGGCAAAATTTCACACAAAGCTCCCTGTTAGTGCGTGTGGCTGAGATCAGGTGTGCATTACTGAATTTCCCCCTAAATTGTGGTGTGTTTTTTTTTTTCTTAAAAAACAAAAACCTCCAAGCATAGTGTTTTCCAGTTTCAAAGAGTAATAATGTGTCCTTGGACTCCACAAGGAAGCTATCAACATTTCAAGTACTGTCAGCTCAAAATGCAAAAACCCAAGTTAAGAGTTCATGCCATGGAATTATAATCAGTTTATGATTTAATGAAACAATAATCACTAGGAAGTGAAGGTTTAAGAACAGGCAAATCTATATTGATCAGGAAAATGCTCCCCGGGAATAAACTTTTATTAGCAAATGGGATAAATTATCATATTTCAGTATTCTTCTTTCATGGGTCGAGTGCTAATTACATGACTGTTGTAGATTAGAAAATATGTCTGAACAAGCCTGAACAGAACCTGGTCACACTTAGTAGATAATAGAAATCTGCAAGTGAATTAGAAGTAAATGAGATGGTACAGTCCTTAATAAAAGCCCCAGTGGCAGAAGAAACACAGAGAAGGAAGTTGATGCTTTCTATTCAGTAACAAAAAGTGAATCTAGCAAAAGCGAATGTTATCCTAATTTTTCAGGTACAATCAAGTGTGCTTATTGTAAACAGGATCCCAGTGGACAGAGGTTTGCAAAGGCATACATTCAAAAGGTAGGTGATGCTACTGCCATAAGACTTTTAGAGGCATTGAAACCAATTTAATTCTTCTACAATCTAGAGTTTTCTCTCATCTCTCTTTACTGAGGTGGAAAAACAAACCTTACCCGCTAAAAAAGTACAGGTGAAGAAGTTTTCCTGACCTATAAGAGAGATCAAAGGGCTCTGAAAAGTGAAAGTGAAAATCACTGTCATGTCTGACTGTTTTTGACCCCCATGGACTATACAGTCCATGGAATTCTCCAGGCCAGAATATTGTAGTGGGTAGCCTTTCCCTTTTCCCAGGGATCTTCCCAACCCAGGGATCAAACCCAGGTCTCCCACATTGCAGGTGAATTCTTTACCAGCTAAGCCACAAGGGAAGCCCAAGAATACTGGAGTGGGTAGCCTATCCCTTCTCCAGCAGATCTTCCAGACCCAGGAACTGAACCGGGGTCTCCTGCATTGTAGGTGGATTCTTTACCAACTGAGCTATCAGGGAAACCCAAAGGGCTCTGAAGTCAACATTAAATTTCTCTGTCCTAGAAACAGGGAGAACTAACAGTATTCCTTTCATTTCCTAATTATTCCTGGATAGCCCAGGAAGAAAATTGTCTCATTTATTTGCAAAATCTATCCTGTAATCTCCAGAGAAGGCAATGGCAACCCACTCCAGTACTCTTGCCTGGAAAATCCCATGGATGGAGGAGCCTGGTGGGCTGCAGTCTATGGGGGTTGCTAAGAGTTGGACATGACTGAGTGACTTCTCTTTCACTTTTCACTTTCCTGCGTTGGAGAAGGAAATGGCAACCCACTCCAGTGTTCTTGCCTGGAGAATCCCAGGGACCGGGGAGCCTGGTGGGCTGCTGTCTCTGGGGTCACACAGGGTCGGACACAACTGAAGCGACTTAGCAGCAGCAGCAGCATCCTGTAATCTCATCTATCAACTGTTTCAAAGTTGTTTTCCAGTTCTGCAGAATGATGGTTCAGGGGGCATTTTGTGTAAAGAATGGGTGTGGCTGAGATGCGTGATGCTCACTGAATAGCCCTGTGTTGCCTCCTACATCCCTGCCCCTGAGCAGTGGGTGGGGTCATGTGACTAGCACTAGTCAAAGAATTGAGGGAAAGTGAGGTGTCACCCCTGGGCGTTTGCCTGCAATCTCACCACGGTGACCAGGATGCCCAGGGTGAGACGCTGAATCATTGGATGGGAGCAGACCAGATCCCTGAGTCACTGCACAGAAGACATGCTTAAGCAGCCTTGTTTCGATAAGGAATACAGCTGGCCCTTGAACAACTAGAGGCTCCAACGTGTCACCCAGGTGAAAATCTGAATATAATTTACAATGGACTCGAGTGTGTGGTTTCTCCATATCTATGCTTCCTCTGGGCCTGAGATTCTGCATCCATAGATTCAACCTTCGATGCCGTAGTGCTGTAGTATTTACTACTGAAAACAAACCGTGTGTAAGTGTATCCGCATAGTCCAAACCCGAGTTGTTCAAGGGTCAGCTGAACACCTTTGTTGTATTAAACTGTGGAGGTTTCAGTATTGGTTTCTATAGCAAAACTTGGCCTACTGCGACTAATACATGGGAACCAATTTAATCCTCTCAAGAGTCCTCCTTGCCTAGACCATCTATTCATGTGAGTTATTTCATGACTACGAGGGGTTCTGAAGGCCATAGGCCCAGTGCTTTGGTGGTTTCTTTTTTGACTTGCTGGCTTTGGTTTCATTACATTGTTTGACTAGTTACCGCCTCAGTCCACAGCAGTGGCCTTGGATACTGCAGTCTTGGAGACCATAAGCTCCAAGCCAGTGCACACCTATGTATTTTTCTCACCAGTGTATTCACACATGCTAAGCTCAGTGTGTGTACAAAGTAGGTGCCTCCCAATGATTTATTGGATTAAAAGAATAAATGTGAGAATTTAATGACTCATGCAGAGGTTATCCAGACTGCATGAAGCCCCCATCACCCAAAATACTGCCCTTGAAAAATTGGAAAAGACCTCCCCCTTCATACAAAGACAGAACCTGTGGGAGAAAATCACTGAGCAGGACTCGACCTCCTGTGTGTTGTTATTCTAGGATTGGGGATGAAGCAATGAATAAGTCAGATAACCTTCCTGCTCTCTTGAAGCTCTGCTTTTCTCCTGTCGAATTTTCAAGCCAAAATTTGGCCTTTGGAAAGAAAACGTTCTAATCATCTAGTTATCTGAATTATCTAGTAAGAAAAATAAGGCATGGCAGAAGGTTCAAGTCCCCCCTCAGTATGTTAACTCCTCAACCCTCCCTTGCCCAGAGCCTGTAGCTACTCACCAGTCTCCTTGCTTCACCATCATTTCTGGGGCTCCCCCTGGAAATTCCCCCTGACCCTGTTTCTTACTTGAACTGAGGAGATGACCCCTACCTTCCTCCCTTGCTGAGGAACTCATCCCTTCAGAAAAGCTGTTTCCTCCTGTGAGTTTCTCTTGCTCTGCTCCTGGGTCAGCATCCCATAGTTTCCTTTTTAATCAGTGGTTTTGGGCATGGCTTGCTAGCCTGTCCTGTGTTAAACATCTCCAGTCTGAGTCAGTACTGTGAGTGCTTTTGAAAGGGTCACTGACTCTGCAAAGAGATGCCCCCAAGTGTCCTAACTAAAGCCTGCATGGCAACGGCCCAGTAACTCAAGAGAAAAAGTCTGCTTCTTCCATCTGGTCCTCAGAGTGTCATCTGGGGCCATGCAGAGTAGTGTCAGAGCAGTGCTATGTGCTCAGAAGGGCAGCCCAAGTGCACAGCACCCATTACCCCTTCTGTCAGCGCTCTCTACCTCCTGACCCCCCGCCCCGACCTGGTCACCACACAGCTGTGAATACAGAGCTGGCTATCCTCAAGGGGCTGGGATGGGAGGAAATTCTCCAGCATCCAGTCCTGCCTTTGTCCCTTCTAGAGTCTCAATTGCTAGGCCAGTATTTTGAGTAGACCCAACCTTACACATGAGGTTACACATGTTCCCCTGAAACAAGTTTCTCACATCATCAGGGTGGCCCTCCTCCTCCTTCCATTTCTTTGTTTTGCAAATTAATGCCATATGCACCACCTTTTGAATGATTTTCTTAAAAAAAAAACTGAGGCAAACCCTAATGTTCATAGCAATAGCCAAGATATTATATATGTATCATTTACAATAACTTAAATAGCTAAAATATAGAAGCAACCTAAGTATCCATCAACATTTGAATAGAGAGAGAGATGTGGTGGTATGTACGTACACATATATACACGTGCACACACACAATGGAATAATACTCAGACATTAAAAAGAACAGAGTTTTGTCAGTTGCAACAACATGGATGGACTGGAGGGCGTTATGCTTAGTGAAATAAGTCAGACAGAGAAAAACAGTAGGAAAATCAATTTGGAACCAACCAACAGATGAAGTATTTGGTACTATTCAGATGCTTCAATGGGCTTCCCTGGTGGCTCTATGGCAAAGAATCTGCCTGCCAATGCAAGAGACACAGATTCAAAATTTGGGTCAAGAAGAGCCCCTGAATAAGGAAATAGCAACCCTCTCCATTATTCTCGCCTGGGAAATCCCATGGACAGAGGAGCCTGTAGCCATGGCTTCAGTCCATGAGGTTGCAAAAAAGTCAGACATGACTTAGCAACTAAGCAACAACAATTCTGATGCTTCTGGGGACCTAGGGTCTTTTAAAAGCAAACAATGCACAGATTTAGACTGCTCACATTTTATATCTTGGCTCTGCCTTTTGGCAGCTGTGCATCCTTGGGCATGTTTGTCTGTCTCTGTGCCCCAGATAGAAAAAAAAGATGGAACATGTGAGAGGCCAAGAGCAGTTCTCTTTGCTAAGAAGGGAAATGAAACCCAAGTGTAAATGAATAAATGAAACCCAAGCAGGCTGAGCCAAAGAAAGAGATGGGTCAACTTGGTTGACTCCGGTTACTTTTCCTTCCAGCCTGACCCCCATCAAGATCCTTCTTTTTTAGGTGAAATTGATCACCAAGCTTCCAAGCTTAGAAACCAGGTCTGCTGGGGGAAGTGATGAGATGTCAAGTGAGAACAGGAGGTCCCTTCTGACATGCTGTTTGAACTCCAGGCAGGACACGGTTCCATTTACTCTCCCAGTGGAACACCACATTGCTTCCTCTTGCTCTCTTCCAACAGAGACGATCTAGGAAAGGGCAAGGACCAAGTAAGTAATCAAGCCTTTGGATCTGATCCACGTGACATCCTACCTGTGAGCCCCAGAGAGATTCAAAGTTGGCAGTTCTGGGGCCAGTCCATATTTACACCATTTCCTGATGGCCCCTTCTGACTGGTCTTTGGCAAGCACAAAAGAAAGTTTACTTGGGGACAGCCCCGGTGGTCCAGGAGTTAAGACTCGGCACTTCCTCTGCAGGGAGCACAGGTTCAATATCTGGTCAGGGGACTGAGATCCCACACGCCTCACAGTGCAGCCAAAAAAAAAAGTTGACTTTCCTCTTTTAAAAACTATTTATGTTTCCGACACTATGTCTAATACCTTTAACGTCTTTTAATAATTATTGTTGTCTAGTTGCTAAGTTGTGTTCAACTCTTTGTGACCCTATGGATGGTAGCCTGCCAGGCTCTTCTATCAATGGCTCTTTCCAGGCAAGAATACTGAAGTGGGTCGACATTCACTTCTCCAGGGAATCTTCCCGATACAGGGATCGAACCTGTGTCTCCTGCATTGGCAGGCAGATTCTTTACCACTGAGCCACCCAGGAAGCACCTCCTTTTAATGATTACACTTATACAACTGAAGTAGTCTTTAGTTGTGGACCTGGTAGAATGTCAGAGCTTTGGATAAGTGTCTTCCTGGGCCGTGGGGGTCAGACCACAGCACTGAGGGTGAGGCTGGGGTGGAGCTTCCCCTGAATGGAATGAAGGGCTTCATTGCCAGTTGACTGTGAGGGGAAGAGAGAACCTTCTTCACAGTGAGGCTTGAGGGGACTAGGGCCAAGATTCTGAGGCATGGAGAAATTCCAGGGATGGCTGTGCTGTCTGGCTATGTCAGGGCAGTGATCACGCATGGCCCATGAGGACACCAGTCTCAAGGAAATAGAACGTGAATGGTGCCCCATAGAACTGTGCAATAAGATGGCCCCATGCCAAACAGGACAAAAACTGGCTCAGTGGGAGACCTGGGATGGACTTGGGTTTATGCCTAAGTTGAGGGGCCTGGCCATAGTCATGCTTGGGCTGACGTGGTAGAGAAGAAACCATCTTTCTCCCATTGCTGTAGTCAGACTGGGTGAAGACAGAGAGCAGGCAGTAAGACTAATAGCAGGAGTGGCCCCTGGGATACACGGTGAACATGAAGCCAGCTCTTATTTGTAGAAGAGGTGGCAGGTGTCCTGGGAAGTGAATGAGTGAGGCAGAAATTATGTCTTTTGGTTTCATAAGGCAGATATTACCTATGAGCAACCAGACATCTGACTGTGATTAATTAATACGCTTCTTGGACATCTCAGCAGTGGCCACAGGACTGGAAAAGATCAGTTTTCATTCCATTCCCAAAGAAAGGCAATGCCAAAGAATGCTCAAACTACCACACAATTGAACTCATCTCACACGCTAGTAAAGTAATGCTCAAAATTCTCCAAGCCAGGCTTCAGCAATATGTGAACCGTGAACTTCCTGATGTTCAAGCTGGTTTTAGAAAAGGCAGAGGAACCAGAGATCAAGTTGCCAACATCCGCTGGATCATGGAAAAAGCAAGAGAGTTCCAGAAAAGCATCTATTTTTGCTTTATTGACTATGCCAAAGCCTTTGACTGTGTGGATCACAATAAACTGTGGGAAATTCTTCAAGAGATGGGAATACCAGACCACCTGATCTGCCTCTTGAGAAATTTGTATGCAGGTCAGGAAGCAACAGTTAGAACTGGACATGGAACAACAGACTGGTTCCTAATAGGAAAAGGAGTTCGTCAAGGCTGTATATTGCCACCCTGTTTATTTAACTTATATGCAGAGTACATCATGAGAAAAGCTGGACTGGAAGAAACACAAACTGGAATCAAGGTTGCCAGGAGAAATATCAATAACCTCAGATATGCAGATGACACCACCCTTACGGCAGAAAAAAAGTTGGCTTAAAGCTCAACATTCAGAAAACGAAGTGGCATCCGGTCCCATCACTTCATGGGAAATAGATGGGGAAACAGTGGAAACAGTGCCAGACTTTATTTTTCTGGGCTCCAAAATCACTACAGATGGTGACTGCAGCCATGAAATTAAAAGATGCTTACTCCTTGGAAGGAAAGTTATGACCAACGTAGATAGCATATTGAAAAGCAGAGACATTACTTTGCCAACAAAGGTTCATCTAGTCAAGGCTATGGTTTTTCCTGTGGTCATGTATGGATGTGAGAGTTGGACTGTGAAGAAGGCTGAGCGCCAAAGAATTGATGCTTTTGAACTGTGGTGTTGGAGAAGACTCTTGAGAGTCCCTTGGACTGCAAGGAGATCCAACCAGTCCATTCTGAAGGAGATCAGCCCTGGGATTTCTTTAGAAGGAATGATGCTAAAGCTGAAACTCCAGTACTTTGGCCACCTCATGAGTTGACTCATTGGAAAAGACTCTGATTCTGGGAGGGATTGGGGGCAGGAGGAGAAGGGGATGACAGAGGATGAGATGGCTGGATGGCATCACTAACTCGATGGATGTTGAGTCTGGGTGAACTCCAGGAGTTGGTGATGGACAGGGAGGCCTGGTGTGCTGCAATTCATGAGGTCGCAAAGAGTCGAATACGACTGAGCGACTAATCTGATCTGATCTTGGACATCTAGGGTGAATAAGGGAGATGGGCTCAGGTGGGCAGGCAGGGACAAGGAGTCATTGTATTTTGGAGCATCTGTGTGGGGTGATAGTGCTGTACCCCTGGCTGGGGACTGGACATCCCAGGTACATGTGATTCTGTTGGTTTGTTTCCTGTGGAGAAGAATGATCAAATGGTTATGAATTTTAGATATGCTTACCTGTGTAAAAAATAAGAAAGTAAGTTGTGACTTTTATGAAGGTGTCAAATTCTAGTTTGTTGTAAATTGCAGTGGTTTGAATTTTGATGCCCAAAAAGATCTGTCCAAGTCTTACGTCCAATACCTATGAATGTGACCTTCTCAGTAGAGGTCTTTGCAGATAGAATTAAAGATCTCCAGATGACATCATCTGAGATTTAGAGCAAGCCCTAAATCCAGTGACCAGTGTTCTTACAAGAGAAAGGAGAGGAGGAGGAGCCAAAATGGTGGAGGAGTAGGACGGGGAGAACACTTTCTCTCCCATAAATTCATCAAAAGAACATTTAAACGCCGAGTAAATTCCACAAAACAACTTCTGAATGCCGGCAGAGGACATCAGGCACCCAGAAAAGCAACCCAAGTCTTCGAAAGGAGGTAGGAAAAAATATAAAAGACAAAAGAGGGAGGGACGGAGTTCCGTCCCGGGAAGGGAGTCTTAGAAAGAGAGAAGTTTCCAAACACCAGGAAACCTTCTCACTGCCGAATCTGTGCCGAGCTTTGGAAGCACAGAGGGCAACATAACAGGGAGGAAAAATAAATAAACAATTAAAACCCGCAGATTGCGAGCCCTACAGTTACTCCCCCAGCGGAGAAGCAGCGGAGATGCCTGCACACGCCATTAGCAAGCGGGGGCTGGGCAGGGAGGTGTGGCGCGGGCTGCATCACTTAGAGTAAGGACCTGGCCTGAATACCCTGAGTGCTATCTGAGCGAAATAATTTGGGCTAACAAACCAGACTGTGGGATATCTACCATACGAAAATCCAGCCTAACCTAAGACACCACCAGGCCCGCGCACGGAACAAAGGACTGAACAGAGATAGCCAGCTGCTGACCATCCCCCTCCGGTGACAGGCAGCCAAAGCTGGAAGGGGACAATCGCAGCCCCAGAGAGACATTATCTATAAAACTGTAAGCAGGCTTCTTTGCTAACTAAAACTTCTTGGGGGTCTGGACAGTCAACATCTGCCTGAGAAGGTACGCTGGTTGTACACCTAGATAACCAAGCGGCGGGGAGGCGATAAGTCGCAGCAGTCGCGCTGGCCAAGCACCTCATCACCTGAGCTGCTCGGACCTGGGAAGGGCACAAAACGCAGGCCCAACTGAGTTTGCACCTCTGAGGACTACCCGAGTGCCTGACCCTGAGCGTCTTGGACCTGGGAAGTACAGGCAGCCCAGGGCCGGCCACGGGTGGTTCCCAGCGGAGCAACCTAGAGCCTGAGCAGTGTGGGCAGGGAGGCTACATGTGCTGTGAGCGGGGGCAGACCCAGTGTGGCTGAGGCACTGCGAGCATACGCCAGTGTTATTTGTTTGCAGCATCCCTCCCTCCCCACAGTGTGACTGAACAAGTGAGCCTAAAAAAAAAAAAACAAAAAGTGTCCTCCACCATCCCCTTTCTTCAGGGCAGAAACCAGACACTGAAGAGACCAGCAAACAGAAGAAGCTATAACAGAGGGAACCGCCTTGGAAGCTACAGGCAATAGATTAAAACCCTGTGGTTACTACCGACTACATAGGAAGGGGCCTATAGATCTTGAGACATACAAGTCGGACCAAGGAACTAGCCAAAAATGAACTGAACCCACAATACTCACAACAAAACCAGAGAAAGTCCTAGATGTATTTTTACTATTTTTACGATCATTTTTTCTTTCTTTCTTTTTTTAATTTTTTCAAAGAATTTTAAGTCCTCTATTGTTCCTTTAATTTTCACTTTTATAACCTATTACTTTGCAAAAAAAAAAAAAAAAGACCCTATTTTTTTTTTACAGCACACTTCATATATATATTTTTTTTTAATAATTTTTTGACCTTGTTTTTTTTTTTTTTTTCCTTCTTTTCTTTAACATTGTATTTTTGAAATTCCAAACTCTACTCTAGATTTTTAATTTTAGCTTTTTGGTATTTGTTATCAATTTTGTACCTATAGTTTTTTTTATAATTTCTGTGACTTTTTTTTTTCTGTTTCTTTCTCTTCTTCTTTTATATAACATTGTATATCTGAAATTCCAAACTCTACTCTAGATTTTTAATTTATGCTTTTTGGTATTTGATATCAATTTTGTACCTGTATTTTCTTTATAATTTTTGCGACTTTGTTTTTGTTTTGGTTTTTTTTTCTCTCTTTCTTTTTCTTCTTCCTTTTTTTTTTAACATTGTATTTTTGAAATTCCAAACTCTACTCTAGATTTTTTATTTTTGCTTTTTGGTATTAGTTATCAATTTTGTACCTATATTTTCTTTATAATTTTTGCAACCTTGTTTGTTTTTGTTTGTTCATTTTTTCTCTCTTTCTTTTCCTTCTTCTTTTCTTTAACATCGTATTTTTGAAATTCCAAACTCTACTCTAGATTTTTAATTTTTGCTTTTATGTATTTGTTACCAATTTTGTACCTTTAAGAACCCAATCTTCAGTACCCATTTTTCACTAGGGAGCAAGATTACTGGCTTGACTGCTCTCTCTCCCTTTGGACTCTCCTTTTTCTCCACCAGGTTGCCTGTGTCTCCTCCCTAACCCCTCTCTACTCTACCCAACTCTGTGAATTTCTTTGTGTTCCAGATGGTGGAGAACACTTAAGGAACGATTACTGGCTGGATATGTCTCCCTCCTTTTCATTCCCCCCTTTTATCCTTCTGGCCACCTCTGTCTCCTTCCTCCTTCTTCTCTTCTCTGTATAACTCCGTGAACATCTCTAAGCAGTCCAGTTGTAGAGTGCACATAAGGAAGTGATTACTGGCTAGCCCACTCTCTCCTCTATTGATTCCACCTCATCTCATTTGGGTCACCTCTAACTCCCTCCTCCCTCTTCTCTTCTCCATGTAACGCTGTGAACCTCTCTGGGTGACCCTCACAGTAGAGAAACTTTTCATCTTTAACGTAGATGTTTTATCAATGGTGCTGTATAGAAGGAGAAGTTTTGAAACTACTGTAAAAATAAGAGCAATAACTGGAAGCAGGAGGCTTAAGTCCAAACCCTGACTCCAGTGAACTCCTGAATCCAAGGAACATTAATTGACAGGAGCTCATCAAACGCCTCCATACCTACACTGAAACCAAGCACCACACAAGGGCCAACAAGTTCCAGGGCAAGACATACCAAGCAAATTCTCCAGCAACAAAGAAACACAGCCCTGAGCTCCAAGATACAGGCTGCCCAAAGTCACCCCAAAACCATAGACATCTCATAACTCATTACTGGACACTTCATTGCACTCCAGAGAGAAGAAATACAGCTCCACCCACCAGAACACTGACACAAGCTTCCCTAACCAGGAAGCCTTGACAAGCCACCTGTACAAACCCACACACAGCGAGGAAATGCCACAATAAAGAGAACTCCACAAACTGCCAGAATACAGAAAGGATACCCCAAAATCAGCAATTTAAACAAGATGAAGAGACAGAGGAATACCCAGCAGATAAAGGAACAGGATAAATGCCCACCAAACCAAACAAAAGAGGAAGAGATAGGGAATCTACCTGATAAAGAATTCCAAATAATGATAGTGAAATTGATCCAAAGTCTTGAAATCAAAATGGAATCACAGATAAATAGCCTGGAGACAAGGATTGAGAAGATGCAAGAAAGGTTTAACAAGGACCTAGAAGAGATAAAAAAGAGTCAATATATAATGAATAATGCAATAAATGAAATTAAAAACACTCTGGAGGCAACAAATAGTAGAATAACAGAGGCAGAAATAGGATTAGTGAATTAGAAGATAGAATGGTAGAAATAAATGAATCAGGGAGGATAAAAGAAAAACGAATTAAAAGACATGAGGACAATCTCAGAGACCTCCAGGACAATATTAAACGCTACAACATTCGAATCATAGGGGTCCCAGAAGAAGGAGATAAAAAGAAAGACCATGAGAAAATACTTGAGGAGATAATAGTTGAAAACGTCCCTAAAATGGGGAAGGAAATAATCACCCAAGTTCAAGAAACCCAGAGAGTCCCAAACAGGATAAACCCAAGGCGAAACACCCCAAGACACATATTAATCAAATTAACAAAGATCAAACACAAAGAACAAATATTAAAAGCAGCAAGGGAAAAACAACAAATAACACACAAGGGAATTTCCATAAGGATAACAGCTGATCTTTCAATAGAAACTCTTCAAGCCAGGAGGGAATGGCAAGACATACTTAAAATGATGAAAGACAATAACCTACAGCCCAGACTATTGTACCCAGCAAGGATCTCATTCAAATATGAAGGAGAAATAAAAAGCTTTTCAGATAAGCAAAAGCTGAGAGAATTCTGCACCACCAAACCAGCTCTCCAACAAATACTAAAGGATATTCTCTAGACAGGAAACACAAAAACAGTGTATAAATTCGAACCCAAAACAATAAAGTAAATGGCAACGGGATCATACTTATCAGTAATTACCTTAAACATAAATGGGTTGAATGCCCCAACCAAAAGACAAAGACTGGCTGAATGGATACAAAAACAAGACCCCTACATATGTTGTCTACAAGAGACCCACCTCAAAACAGGGGACACATACAGACTGAAAGTGAAGGGCTGGAAAAAGATTTTCCATGTAAATAGGGACCAAAAGAAAGCAGGAGTAGCAATACTCATATCAGATAAAATAGACTTTTAAAACAAAGGCTGTGAAAAGAGACAAAGATGGTCACTACATAATGATCAAAGGATCAATCCAAGAAGAAGATATAACAATTATAAATATATATGCACCCAACATGGGAGCACCACAGTATGTAAGACAAATGCTAACAAGTATGAAAGGAGAAATTAACAATAACACAATAATAGTGGGAGACTTTAATACCCCACTCACACCTATGGATAGATCAACTAAACAGAAAATTAACAAGCAAACACAAACTTTAAATGATACAATAGACCAGTTAGACCTAATTGATATCTATAGGACATTTCATCCCAAAACAATGATTTTCACCTTTTTCTCAAGTGCACATGGAACCTTCTCCAGGATAGATCACATCCTGGGCCATAAATCTAGCCTTGGTAAATTCAAAAAAATAGAAATCATTCCAAGCATCTTTTCTGACCACAATGCAGTAAGATTAGATCTCAATTACAGGAGAAAAACTATTAAAAATTCCAACATATGGAGGATGAACAACACCCTGCTGAATAACCAACAAATCACAGAAGAAATCAAAAAAGAAATCAAAATTTGCATAGAAGCAAATGAAAATGAAAACAGAACAACCCAAAACCTGTGGGACACTGTAAAAGCAGTCCTAAGGGGAAAGTTCATAGCAATACAGGCACACCTCAAGAAACAAGAAAAAAGTCAAATAAATAACCTAACTCTACACCTAAAGCAACTAGAAAAAGAAGAAATGAAGAACCCCAGGGTTAGTAGAAGGAAAGAAATCTTAAAAATTAGAGCAGAAATAAATGCAAAAGAAACAAAAGAGACTATAGCAAAAGTCAACAAAGCCAAAAGCTGGTTCTTTGAAAGGATAAATAAAATTGACAAACCATTAGCCAGACTCATCAAGAAACAAAGGGAGAAAAATCAAATCAATAAAATTAGAAATGAAAATGGAGACATCACAGCAGACAACACAGAAATACAAAGGATCATAAGAGACTACGATCAACAATTATATGCCTATAAAATGGACAACGTGGAAGAAATGGACAAATTCTTAGAAAAGTACAACTTTCCAAAACTGGACCAGAAAGAAATAGAAAATCTTTTTTTTTTTTTAGAAATAGAAAATCTTAATAGACCCATCACAAGCACGGAAATTGAAACTGTAATCAAAAATCTTCCAGCAAACAAAAGCCCAGGTCCAGACGGCTTCACATCTGAATTCTACCAAAAATTTAGAGAAGAGCTAACACCTATCCTGCTCAAACTCTTCCAGAAAATTGCAGAGGAAGATAAACTTACAAACTCATTCTATAAGGCCACGATCACCCTAATACCAAAACCTGACAAAGATGCCACAAAAAAAGAAAACTACAGGCCAATATCACTGATGAACATAGATGCAAAAATCCTTAACAAAATTCTAGCAATCAGAATCCAACAACACATTAAAAAGATCATATACCATGACCAAGTGGGCTTTATCCCAGGGATGCAAGGATTCTTCAATATCCACAAATCAATCAATGTAATACACCACATTAACAAATTGAAAAATAAAAACCATATGATTATCTCAATAGATGCAGAGAAAGCCTTTGACAAAATTCAACATCCATTTATGATAAAAACTCTCCAGAAAGCAGGAATAGAAGGAACATACCTCAACATAATAAAAGCTATATATGACAAACCCACAGCAAACATTATCCTCAATGGTGAAAAATTGAAAGCATTTCCTCTAAAGTCAGGAACAAGACAAGGGTGCCCACTTTCACCATTACTATTCAACATAGTTTTGGAAGTTTTGGCCACAGCAATCAGAGCAGAAAAAGAAATAAAAGGAATCCAAATTGGAAAAGAAGAAGTAAAACTCTCACTATTTGCAGATGACATGATCCTCTACATAGAAAACCCTAAAGACTCCACCAGAAAATTACTAGAACTAATCAATGATTATAGTAAAGTTGCAGTATATAAAATCAACACACAGAAATCCCTTGCATTCCTATACACTAATAATGAGAAAACAGAAAGAGAAATTAAGGAAACAATTCCATTTACCATTGCAACGGAAAGAATAAAATACTTCGGAATATATTTACCTAAAGAAACTAAAGACCTATATATAGAAAACTATAAAACACTGGTGAAAGAAATCAAAGAGGACACTAATAGATGGAGAAATATACCATGTTCATGGATTGGAAGAATCAATATAGTGAAAATGAGTATACTACCCAAAGCAATTTATAGATTCAATGCAATCCCTATCAAGCTACCAATGGTATTCTTCACAGAGCTAGAACAAATAATTTCACAATTTGTATGGAAATACAAAAAACCTCAAATAGCCAAAGCTGTCTTGAGAAAGAAGAATGGAACTGGAGGAATCAACCTACCTGACTTCAGGCTCTACTACAAAGCCACAGTTATCAAGACAGTATGGTACTGGCACAAAGACAGAAGTATAGATCAATGGAACAAAATAGAAAACCCAGAGATAAATCCACGCACATATGGACACCTTATCTTTGACAAAGGAGGCAAGAGTATACAATGGATTAAAGACAATCTCTTTAACAAGTGGTGCTGGGAAATCTGGTCAACCACTTGTAAAAGAATGAAACTAGAACACTTTCTAACACCATACACAAAAATAAACTCAAAATGGATTAAAGATCTAAATGTAAGACCAGAAACTTTAAAACTCCTAGAGGAGAACATAGGCAAAACAGTCTCTGACATACATCACAGCAGGATCCTCTCTGACCCACCTCCCAGAATATTGGAAATAAAAGCAAAAATAAACAAATGGGACCTAATTCAACTTAAAAGCTTCTGCACATCAAAGGAAACTATTAGCAAGGTGAAAAGGCAGCCTTCAGAATGGGAGAAAATAATAGCAAATGAAGCAACTGACAAACAACTGATCTCAAAAATATACAAGCAACTCCTACAGGTCAACTCCAGAAAAATAAATGACCCAATCACAAAATGGGCCAAAGAACTAAATAGACATTTCTCCAAAGAAGACATACAGATGGCTAACAAACACATGAAAAGATGCTCAACATCACTCATTATCAGAGAAATGCAAATCAAAACCACTATGAGGTACCATTTCACACCAGTCAGAATGGCTGTGATCCAAAAGTCTACAAGCAATAAATGCTGGAGAGGGTGTGGAGAAAAGGGAACCCTCTTACACTGTTGGTGGGAATGCAAACTAGTACAGCCACTATGGAGAACAGTGTGGAGATTCCTTAAAAAACTGGAAATAGAACTGCCTTATGATCCAGCAATCCCACTGCTGGGCATACACACTGAGGAAACCAGAATTGAAAGAGACACATGTACCCCAATGTTCATCGCAGCACTGTTTATAATAGCCAGGACATGGAAGCAACCTAGATGTCCATCAGCAGATGAATGGATAAAGAAAGCTGTGGTACATATACACAATGGAGTATTACTCAGCCATTAAAAAGAATACGTTGGAATCAGTTCTAATGAGGTGGATGAAACTGGAGCCTATTATACAGAGTGAAGTAAGCCAGAAAGAAAAACACCAATACAGTATACTAACGCATATATATAGAATTTAGAAAGATGGTAACAATAACCCTGTATGTGAGACAGCAAAAGAGACACTCATGTATAGAACAGTCTTATGGACTTTGTTGGAGAGGGAGAGGGTGGGAAGATTTGGGAGAATGGCATTGAAACATGTATAATATCATGTATGAAACGAGTCGCCAGTCCAGGTTCGATGCACGATACTGGATGCTTGGGGCTGGTGCACTGGGACGACCCAGAGGGATGGTGTGGGGAGGGAGGAGGGTTCAGGATGGGGAATACATGTATACCTGTGGCGGATTCATTTCGATATTTGGCAAAACTAATACAATATTGTAAAGTTTAAAAATAAAATTAAAAAATAAAAAAAGAGAAAGGAGAGAGAGACACACAGAGAGACATACAGATGGAGAAGACCCTGTGAAGATGAGACAGAGATTGGAATAAGGTGGCCACAAGCCAAGGAACTCCAGGAGCTGCCGGAAGCTGGAAGATGTACGGAAGGATCCTCCTTTCAAGCTTGTGGAGGGAGCATAGCCCTGCCAACCCCTTGATTTTGGACATCTGGCCTCCAGAACTGTAAGAGAAAAAAGTTCTGATGTTTTAAACTGCTTGGCTTGTGATAATTTGTCACAGCAGCCTCAGGAAACTAACACAAGCATATTCAGTGTTTGCTGGTATTAAGTGAAAACTGAGTCATGATTCCATGCCCCTTTCTCTAATGGGAGATTCTTGAAACCTAGTCAGAGCATGTGGCTGATTGATTTAATGCTGTTCTGAGGCTGCAGTTCTTAAACTCAAATGAACATAAGAATCCAGAGGCCCATTAAGACATTACCACCCCAGCCCCGCCCCCGCCACCCCCAAGGTTCTGATCCAGGAAGTCTGGGAAGGGACCTAAGAATCTGAACTGTTGACAAGTTTCCAGATTCTGCTGCTGCTGCTAGTTTGGAACCACACTTTGAGAACCACAGAGTTAAAGTTACAGGCTCCACACCAACCCCACTGCCACACCCCTAAAGGGGAGTGCTTCTAATTTTAGAAACTAGTGGAAATTTGGGGGAAGGCATCCCACTTGGGAAGAATGATGGAAAGAATAAAATTTGCTTTTTTATTTCCTGTGATTTACAGTGGGTCAGAGTTATAAAGGTATAAAGGTATAACAAAGACACAAAAGGTATTCTATTATGAGCAGTTTTGCCTCTTTTCCCAATCGATCCCTGCCATTTTCCTCCGAGTTTAGACAAGTGTATGGACTGATCTGGTGCTTAGTAGGTGGCTCATTTGAAGTCCTTGGGGAGGTGGTGAATCCATGCAGTAGTCGTAAATGTGGTTGGAACTGCAGGGTGATTTTGTATTACTCTGGACCCGTCTTGTACACAGTCACTCCTCCCAGCCTAGCCTCCTGCTGCACGTGCCACTCTGCCAGTGAGGTCAACCAGGTGTCAACAGCTTCATGGAAATAGTGCCGCCACTGCGTCTCCGTAGATCCTTGTTCTGGGCCACTTGCTTCTTGCTTCCTCCCCTGGATCTTGCCTCACGCCTTTCAGACTCAACCTAATGTGCCTAGTGCAAGAAGTTAATGCTCATGAAGTCATTATTGATGCTAAGGAGCTGAGCCAATGGATAAGTATTTCTCTTTTTCAATTCCTGGGTGGACAGTCCTGGCTTCTCTCTTAAATGACTTCTCAAAGTGTCCTTTGAGAAAAGAGATTATTTCTAGCCCACCTAGGTACCTGTCCAACTAAATAACAATTCCTAGTATAGACTTTTCATGTCTTCCTTATTTGCCACTCCATCCTTCACTCCTGCTCCCTGAGACCATTTCCCAAAGAAACCTGTCTGCACTTAAGCCTTTGGCTTGGGCTCTGCTTTTTAGGGAATAAAAATGAAAACACTTAAATGTACCCTCCTTCTTCCTTTCCCACCTTTTGGAGATGGATGCAAGTCCAAAGACTCAAAGGGCACATGTGCATATGAAATTTGGGGTGTCTGCTAAAGGGAAGGTGGACATTTGTTGGCTTTTATTGTGTAGCTTTGACACAAAGAAATGGACCTTACCCATGGATGATGCATGGAAGTAGGTAGAAGAGTTGAATTATCTCCCATCACCCATTGTCCTAGGAGAAAGACCTTGGATTTCATTGAGTCTTGTCATCAGAGAGAGGTCCTTTATTGGCTTGGGCAGATCCCCAAAAGGCTTGGAGTTCACCTCTGCCTACAAGTTAGCGATGTTCCTGAAGGAAGACCCTACAGTTTGTTCTAATTTAATGCCATAAATATGCTTTAACTTTTCATTTATGTTTAATATTGTACTTATTTATGTGGTTGTGCCGGGGCTTAGTTGCAGCCTGCAGGATCTAGTTCCCTGACCAGGGGTCTAACCCAGGTCCTCTGCATTGGGAGCTTGGCGTCTTTACTGTTGGACCACCAGGCAAGTCCCAGCTTTGGTTTCTCTGAATCTCCTAGACTTACATACGTTAGTCCAGTGCTTCTCCAAAACTGCTCTAGGAAGCTTTTAATTTGCCCATTGTGGTAACATGTAATTGACATAAAATGTGTATTTTAACCATTTTAACTACACAGTTTGGTGGCCATAAGTACACTGACACTGTTGTACAACCATCAGTATCTATTTCCAAACATTTTTGTTCATCCCCAATAGAAATTCTGTAACCATTAAGCCACAACTCCCTAGTAACTTCTAGTGTGCTTTATGTTGTTGAGTCTAAATATTTCACCCAAATGGAATCATACAATATTTGTCCTTTTGTGTCTGGCTCATCTCACTGAGGATAATGTCTTCAAGGTTCATTCATGTTGTGACTTGTGTCAGAACTGTATTCCTTGTTATGGCCAAATACTATTCCACTGTGTATATATACCACATTTTGTTAATCCATTCATGTGTTGACAGAGTTTTGAGTTGTTTCCACCTTTTTGCTATTGTGAATAATGCTTCTAGGAACAGGGTATACAAATGTCTGAGGCCCTGCTTTATATATATATATATATATATATATATATATATATATATATATATATATGCCTTTGGTATATACTCGGATGTAGAATTGCTGGATCATATAGGGAGTCTCCACAGCAGCTTTATCATTTTTCTTACCCACAGTACAAAAGATTCCATTACCTCCACATCCTGGCCAATGTTTGTTGTTTTACATTTAAAAAAATAAGAACCATCCTTATGGTTCCATCTCCCTAATGGGTGTAAAATGGTATCTTATTGTGGTTCTGATTTGCCTAATGACTAACTAGTAAGCTTTCAAACAAGTCCACATTCCTGAAGTCTACCTTTGGGTATTTGTATTGGCTCTGTGATTGGGACCATAGACCCAGTCAGCCTCCTGTCTAGTCTCCTTGTTGTTTTTCAGTCGCTAAGTTGTGTCCAACTCTTTGCCATCCCATGGACTGCAGCATGCCAGGCTTCCCTGTCCTTCCCTATCCCCTGGAGCTTGCTCAAACTCATGTCCATTGAGTCGACAATGCCATCCAATCGTCTCATCCTCTGTTGCCCTCTTCTCTTCCTGCCCTTAATCTTTCCCAGCATCAGGATCTTTTCCAATGAGTCAGCTCTTCACATGAGGTGGCCAAAGTATTGGAGCTTCCACCTTTTATAATTCCCTGGAATGTTAATCTAGTCTTTGCATATGTCTAATGATATTCAGCTTGCTGCTTTCTGGGGAAGCCGAGCCCAGTTTTATGCAGTAAAAATGATGCATCTCTCAATCAAAATTTGTGTCACTAACATGGGCTTCCCTGGTGGCTCAGATGGTAAAGAATCTGTCTGCAGCAGGAGACATAATACATGGCATTTCTCCTCTGCCTGAAGACACCGTTCTCTCACCTCTACTTCCCCGGGCTCCTTCACCCTATAGCTTCACTCTGGAAACCTTCTCAGACCATCCCCATCCCCAGGCTGAAGATGGAGAACCCTAGCACCTCAGTCTCCCTCTGTCATTGTGTTTCCACATGTGTTGTAATTTCCTCTTGACTTGTCTGTCTCTGCTACCACACTGTGAATTACTTAAAAGCTCCCAGCTGTCTAAACCACTGTACCCCAATGTCCCCTCACTGCCTCATGCATAGGTAAGCACTTGACAGAGATTGAAGCATCCATTGAAGAAGATACATTCTGCACTAAATGCACAAGAAAGCACTTTGGGTTATTCTTCAGCATGAAACTCAGTTAAACTTGTTAACATTAAGAGCCCCCCAATCAGCAAAAAAAGAGGATTTACTAAAATCCAGTTAGTCTTCAAATCAGGGCACTTACAGAAGTATCATCTGTAAGCAAAGGGAACTAGACAGACTGCCTAATTCCTCTCTCTCCTCTCTCTCTCCCTCCACACAAACTTACCGCAAGACATACACTGTTTGCTCAACCTGGACTTTATTTGTGCTGAAGAAAAATAAAGCACCTTAGGGTATATTTAAACAACCCCAGAGTTATATTTTTACTTGTGTATTTTACCTACAGCGTTGGAAAATGTGATTTTTGTCCCAATTAGAAGAGGTCTTTTCAGCTGCTGACACATGTTTATGGAGCATCTGGATATAATCTGATTAGCATCTGGTGTGAGGCTGCGAGATACTCTCTCTCTGGGTCACCCATGGAGAAGGAAAGGCATAAACTTGGATTCATTTGGACCATCCTTGTGTTGACCTCTGCTGGGCTTCCTGTCCTCCAGGACATTGCCAGAGCTCATTTGGACAGAGAGCATCACCCTAAACTCTCACAGTCCCGCTGTACTTGGAGCAGAAAACAAATGTTAGCACTTGGAGCCAGTCATCTCTCCTCTTTTCCTCTGTATACATTAGAACCAGTTTGGAATGCATGACACATGTCTTCAGAAGGAAAAGTATCAATAATTAATAGGCTTTCCCTACCCCAGCTGCAGACACTGCCAGCTCTTTGGTTGACATCGTCTCCACTCACCTTCAGTTTGCACTCTCAGATAAAGTTGCATGATACATTTCTTGAGAAATCTCTTCCTAGTTTTTGTTTTGTTTTATTCTTTTATGAGGCACAGCTTTAAAGGAAAACAGTTTCATGAAGCTGTGTTTGTTTATTGTGGAAGTTAGTTTTCGTTTTAGGTTGAAGCAGTTCGAGCTGGTTTCCCGAAATGTAAACAAATGGGTATCCTCTCCCTCACATGTTTAATTATTGATGTTTGTTGAATATATTTCACTGAACTGGGGATGTGGGAATAGCCACTTGACATTCATCACCCAGCATAGAACAGCTTAGCTGAGAAGGCTTCAAAACGCTATTCTGTAGAAGAAGGAAGAAAAGCGGAGCGGGGGGGTCGGTGCTTTGAGCACTGATAAGTGGCTAATTGGGCAGGATCAGAGATCATCCTAAATTCATAACTTTTTGCGATGGGTTTGGAGAGACAAAGTGACTTGTAAACATTTGGCTGAGTCTCACATACCCTTTACCTATGTAAGTCCAGTAGGGCCAAACAGACTGCTTTATGTTAGCGATTGAAGCCAAATAAATATTTACTGCATGCTTCTCATCTATCAGGCGCTGGAAGGCATGCAGAAGGGAGCAGGTCCAACACGTGCCCTTGTCCTGACTATACACAGAGTGTCATGAGGAAGACTGTCCATCAGAGATGTTCACACACATCAGCTTAGTGTGCTGAGCTGAGGGAAGGTCGTGAATGAATATGTAGACCCAAGAAGAGTGAGGACGGAGAGGTGCTCTGTTGAGGTGGTGAGGGTGGCTTCCTGAGGATGCATCACTTCAGATGCTTGGAGGCATCTGTCAGTTGGAGGCAGAGAGTTCAAGGCAGGGACAGCAGCTTGTGCAAAGGATGGAAAGAGCCTGGCACATTCGTGGAACTGAAATAGCTCCAGTAGAGGTGGAGCAGAGAATGAGAGCCAGAGGGTAGAGAATGAGACTTGGGCTGAGGGAAGAAGTGGGCAATGCCAAGTCCCACAGGCATTTTGGGCCTTAATGATGCTTATGTTCTTGTTGTAAGAACAATGGAAGCTCCTAAAATTGCATAAGTTGGGGAGAATGGTATAATCAAACTTAGAATCAATGGTTATTTGAAGAATAAATTGTACCGATAATAGTAGAAGCAGAGAAACAAGTCAGGATGTATGGCTGAGAGTGCTAATTGCTCAGTTAATAATAATTTTCCTGTTTTTGAAAAAAATCCTGGTCTATTCTAGTTGGTGGTATCACTACATCTCCCTAACATCTCACAGCTAGGATTGTACAATGAGATGAAAGTCAGATTTCAGGGTAAGACTTCTGAAAACCTTTCGAGAGGGATTGACTCATCTGGGAGAAGACCCTTTGGCACTTCATCGTCTTCCCCCCAGCCTCTTGTTTGGAGTACAGATGTAATGGCTGGAGCTTCAGCAGCCATATTGGATTATGCAATAATCAGACTTGGACAAAGGAGGTGCCAGAGGGGATGGAGTGATAAAGGAGTGAAGGCTTCCCATAAGAGGTGACGCTTATATAGCATTTTGAAGGACCAGAATGATTTGATCAAGAAAACAAGCATTAGGGCAGCAACTAACATTTTATGGTATTTTTATATGGTTAGTTTTATTTTCATTTTCATAAACATGAAGGATAAGGCCAGGGGTTGAAAATGGTAGTTCATAGTCATATGCAGCCCTGTGACATATTCTATTAGAACAACACTTGGTTTCAAAAATTTTTAATTCCTTGTCAAGCTTTAAAATTTAAGAGATTTTGTATAAAAATCTGAGTTGGAGGAGATTCTCTTTAAGATCTAACAAGATCAGTACCCTGTTTCTGCAAAACAAGATAGTTAGCTGAGTCCAAGTAGTAACTGCCTGCATCTCTTGACTCACTCATTTCTGATATTCCCTGCCTGGCCCAGTGGGTACTTCAGTCTGCAGACCTGGAGCAAGGCTCTCTGCCATCAAGTCCCATGGGAAGCTGCCTATAACTGAGACTGTCTCAGGACAAGTGGTAGAAATCAAATGTTCATTGCATTAGGAGAGTTCAGTGCAGATAAATTAGAATTGCTACCTTGTTGAGTTTAAGCTTGGACTAGTGAGAGGGAAGAAGGGTACACAGAAGCCAGACTGGGGAGGTTGTGTGAACATTTTCTGGAAAACCATCGGGAGCCAAGGAGTGCTGTAGACGTGTGTGTGTGCGTGCACTCAGTTGTGTCCTACTCCTTACAACCCCTTGCAGTTGTAGCTCTCCAGGCTCCTCTGTTCATGGGATTTCCCAGGCAAGAATACTGGAATGGGTTGCCATTTCCTCCTCCAAGGGATCTTCCTGACTACGTTTCCTGCATTGGCAGGTGGGTTCTTTATGGCTGAGCCACTGGGGAAGCCATAGAACCCCTTTATCAGGTATGTGTTCAGATTTCTGCTTTGAAATCTGGGTGAAGAATGAATTGGAGAAGACTGTATTTTTGTTGTAAGCAAGTATAATTATCAGTTTGTATACAGTTTATGAGTTTGTACACACATTTTTTATTTGACTTTTATAACACTTCATAAGTCAGCTATCATATGTATTTATTTTAAATAACCAGAAAAGTGATATTCAGAGAGGAAATAAGACTTACCCAAAGTCACATAGTAAGTGACAGAACCATAACTTCTAAAACCAAAAGTCAAGGCGATTTTTTTTCCCCCAAGATCAAGTTTGCAAGACAAAAGATGACAACCTGATGAATTTAAGTAATGAATTAGCAATCAAGAATAAATACATATTTTAAAAATAGATATGATGAAATAGTTATATTCATCATCCTGAAGCCTCCTTTTCTTCTTCTTCATTTTGTTAAATCTAAATGTCACTGACCAAGTCTTGATGGTCTTTCATTTGTCTTTTGTTTGATTTCTTTCTAAATATCCTCCCGTTCATCTTGGTTCCCTTTTCCTCTCACTTACTCTCAGTTTCTCCTTCCTTCTCAGTCCAGGGCTGTTCTCCCAGTAAGCCCCGACGCACATTCAAATAGCTGAGTTTCACCAGAGCTCTCACTGAGGTATGTGCTCACTGAAGCTGCCAGCCCACCATAGCTGGGTATTACTGGTACCTTGTCTCGCCCACCACTTCTTGCCTCCCAGAGCCCACACACATCTAAGGGTCATTAGGTTAGGACACACTGTGAGAAATCGCCCCAAACTTCAGGATTGGCCGAGTCAAGCAGGAGAATGAGAACTACCCAGGCAGCCTCAACCTCCAGGGAAAGGCATCCTACAGCTGCCCTGGGTGTCCTGTTTCCAGGATCTGGCCACACCAACACTCACCTAAGGCATGCCGTGCGTATTTGGCAAGGACAGTGGCCATTCATGCCGGCCGCTCCCCGTGTGCCCTTCCTTTTGAGAAATGCAGTGCTTAGCCTTCCCCATCCATACACACCCTCTCCTCTGCTCTTCCAGGGAGGGAATTTGGCTCAGAAATCCACTCAGGGCTCCCAGCTTCAGCTGGCCATCTGGCATGACGGCTGCCTCCAAATTATGTTCACATCCATAGATAACCAAGTGGATTATCTCCAAGAATCATCTTCTCAGTGAGAAGAGAGGAGGCGGAGAAAATATCGCATTCATGTGCTTGCCTGGAAAAGACCGTGGACATCAGCAATTTGCCCTTGCTGGCAATAACATTTGGTTGCTGCTCTGTAATGCAAAACCTAAATCAGGCTTATTAGTATGAAGCTAAAAGGGCCTGAAGGGCAGCCAGGGTTTCCAGAACAGGCATCCGTTGAAGTCTGGCGCAGCCACAGAGCTGACAGGTCCCAGTTGGGAAAGGTCAGTGAGGGCTCAGAGCATTCCGAACGCCTCCCTGACCCATTAACCACTGTAGGTATAATTAAGATGCATGTCCTTCCATTTCTGGATGTCATCTGCCTGTTGACAAGTCGTTCAGAGAATGAAAGCTAATGTTTAATAATTAGTCCAAGCAAAACATTGTCGGGGAGGCAGAGCTGGAAGAAGCTCAGCGTCTTGTTGGCCTCCAAGCAGCACAATGAATAGAATTGATGTCAGTATGTGTACCTCATAAGAATCTCTGCCCACAGACTCAAGAAGTACAGTCTTTCTTTACCTGCCCTGAAATCCATGATTCTCAATCAGGTGTTATGTAGGTTCCTAGGGGACATTTGGCAATGTCTAGAGACATTTGTGATTGTCAAAGCTGGGAGCAGAGAGGGGACGCTACCTGTATCTAATGAGCAGAAGCCAGGAATGCTGCCAACATCGTACAGTACACAGAATAGACCCCCGCAGCAAAAAGTCACCCAGTCACAATGCCTGTAGTGCCAAGGTGGCAAAACTCTTCAATCGACATAACTTCTAATGTAAGCTTTCCACTCTAATAATAAGAGAATTAACTTCTTTATGTGTTTAAAGATCAGTTCTTTGATAAATGTCAGTTATTATTGGGGTTTTGACCCGGGGCTGAACTGTACTTCCAAGGTTTTAAGCTGAGAAAAGATTGGGTGAGGGTAGGGTGGGCTTCCTAGGTGGCACAGTGGCAAAGTATCTGCCTGACAATGCAGGAGATGAAGGAGACATGGGTTCAGTCCCTGGGTTGGGAAGAGCCCCTGGAGAAGGAAATGGCAACCCACTCCAGTATCCTTGCATGGGAAATCCCATGGACAGAGTAACCTGACAGGCTACAGTCTCTGGGGCCAAGAAAGACTCAACATGACTGAGTGACTGAGCACACAGTGGGCACTATGCTTAGAGCAGGGAATCCTTGGGGACACAGTCAAAGGTCACATTGACTGAAGCCTGACTTTCAGCCCCTGTTCCTTGAAGTCTTTCCTTCTCTGCCAGGAGGTTCAGTGTTATCTCCATGGCTTGAGGAGCTGCGGCCCATTCTCCTCTTCGCATTTTATGATCTAGTCTCTGCCCCCCTGATTTTTCTATTACTCTGTCTTCTTGCAAACTCCTTTGTTCCTCTTAGCACTGCAGAAATCTCCTACATTCTGTAGGGGACAGGAAATCTCCCAGGCCTCTTCTGCTTTCTTCTTAGGCATGCGAGTGCATGAGTGCTAAGTCACTTCAGTAGTGTCCAACTCTGTGTAACCCTATGGACTGTAGCCCATCAGGCTCCTCTGTCCATGGGATTCTCCAGGCAAGAATACTGGAGTGGGTTGCCATGCCCTCCTCCAGGGAATCTTCCTGACCCAGGGATTGAACCTGTATCTCTTATGTCTCCTGCATTGGCAGGTGGATTCTTTACCATTGGTGCCACCTGGGAAGCCCCTTCTTAGGCATACGCCTCCCTTAAGCTTAAATAAAGGGAAGCAAAAGGATAGGATGGAGGAGAGTAAAAAAACACATGAATTAATATCTCAGAATATTATCCAGCAGTGACAAATGTCATGGGGAGGTCAAATTAAGGAGTGTGCATCATTCTTGACCTGGATCTAGCAGGGGTACCAAAGCCTTCTTGTCTTCTGCCCACAGCATCACCTTTCATGCCTGTGGGTAACACAGACTTAATATCAGGTTTCAGATATGCTGACCTCACTTATCACCCACTGAATGAGAAATGTTTTAAGGTCTCAGCCTTGGAGAAGGTTTCTTGGAAAACATTTCCACCTTGGCATAGGAAGAAAATATTAAATTTTTGCATTCACTGGTTAGAGATGACCCAGCAGTGCCAGAAATACCCACCAAGAGTTTGTTATAAACAATTAAAAACCCTTTGGAAATAATCCCACAGCATCTGTTAAAATTACAAATAAGCATACCATTAGACCTAATAATATTTCTTCTGGGATTCTTTCTTCTGGGAATAAAAGAATTTTGAGCACTGTTTATAGAGGTGAAAAGAATATAGGGAAAAAAGCCTGAAAGTGAAATGAACGAATTGAGGTGCATCCATACTGCATGTGGTGGTTAGTTTAATATGTCTACTTGGTTGGGTCATGGTGCCAAGATACTTGGTCAGAGACTCTTCTGGATGTTTCTGTAAACATGTGTTTTGGATGAGGTTAACATTTAAATAGCTGGACTTTGAGTGAAGCAGATTACCCTCTGTAATGTGGATGGGCTTCATCCAATCAGTTGAAGGCCTTAATAGAACAAAGACTGACTACCCTTAGCAAGAAGTTCTGTCAGTAGATGCCTCTGGAATCAGATTATAACTCTTCCTGTGTCTCTGGTCACCAGCCTCCTCAGCAGACTTTGCACTTAACCAGGCCTCTACCATGTCATGAACCAGTTCCCTAAAATCAGCCTCAATCTTGTTCTCTCATTCCTTTTTTTAAAAATATATTTTATTGCAGTACAGTTGATTTATAATGTTAATTTCTGCTCTACAGCAAAGTGATTCAGTTACACATATGTGTGTGTGTGTGTGTGTATGTGTGTGTGTATATATATAGAATATAGTTCCCTCTATGGTGGTATACAGTAGGACCTCGTTTATCCATTCTATAGTCATTTACATCTGCTAACCCCAAACTCCCAATCCATCCCTCCCCCACCCCATCTCCCCCTTCGTAACCACTAGTCTGTTCTCTCTGAGTCTACTTCTTTTTATTATTACGCATTTATTTATCTGGCTGTACCGGGTCTTAGTTGCAGCACATGGGATCTAGTTCCCCGACCAGGGATGGAACCCAGGCCCCCTGCATTGGGAGCATGGAATCCCAGCCACTGGACCACCAGGGCAGTCCCTGTGAGTCTATTTGTTTCATAGATAAGTTTATTTATGTCATATTTTAGATTTCATGTGTAAGTGATAACATATGCTATTTGTCTCTTTTTTACTTACTTCACTCAGAATAATAATCTGTAGTTCCATCGTTGTTGCTGCAAATGACATTGTTTCTTTCTTTTTCATGGCTGAGTACTATTCCGTGTGTGTGTGTGTGTGTGTGTGTGTGTGTGTGTGTGTGACATTTTGATCCATTCATCTCTCGATGGACATTTAGGTTGTTTCCATGTCTTGGCTACTGTAATAGTGCTGCTCTGAATATACAGGTACATGTGTCTTTTTGAATTACAATTTTGTCCAGGCATATGCCCAGGGTAGGATTACTGGTCAAATGGGAACTCTGTTTTCAGTTTTCTGAGGACCCTTCATACTGTTGTTCATTGTTCTTGTTTAGTCGCACAGTCCTGTCCAGCTCTTTTGTGACCCCGAGGACTGTAGCCCACCAGGCTCTTCCTTCTGTCCATGGGATTTTCCAGCTAAGAATACTAGAGTGGGTTGCCATTTCCTTCTCTAGGGGATCTTCCTGACCCAGGGATCGAACCTGTGTCTCCTGCATTTGCAGGCGGATTGTCTACCAGGGAACCACCTGGGAAACCTCTGTTTTTCCATAGTGGCTGCACCAATTTACATTCCTACCAACAGTTTCTTCACACCCTCTTCAGGATTAGTTATTTGTAGGCTTTTTAATGATGGCCATTCTGATCTGTGTGAGGTGATACCTCATTGTAGTTTTGATTTGCAGTTCTCTAATATTAGTAATGATGATCATCTTTTCACATGCCTATTGGCCCTCTGTGTGTCTTTTTTGGAGAAATGTCTATTTAGGTCTTCTCATTTTTTGATTGTGTCGTGTGTTCTTTTGTTATTGATTTGTATGAGATATTTGTATATTTTGGAAACTAGGCCCGTGTTGGTGACTTCATTTGCAAATATTTTCTCCCAGTCCATAGGTTGTCTTTTCATTTTGTTTGTGGTTTCCTTTGCTGTATAAGAGCTTCCCTGGTGGCTCAGATGGTAAAGCGTCTGCCTGCAATGCGGGAGACCCAGGTTCGATCCCTGGGTTGGGAAGATCTCCTGGAGAAGGAAATGGCAACCCACTCCAGTATTCTTGCCTGGAGAATCCCACGGACAGAGGAGCCTGGTGGGCTACCGTCCATGGGGTCGCAAAAGTCGGACATGACTGAGCGAGCTTCACTTGCTGTGTAAAAGCTTGTAAGTTTGATTAGGCCCCATTTGTTTATTTTTGCTTTTATTTCTATTGTTTTGGGAGACTGACCTAAGAAAACAGTGGTACAGTTTATGTCAGAGAACGTTTTGCCGATGTTCTCTTCTACAGGTATTGTGATGGCATGTCTTGCAGTTAAGACTTTAAGCCATTTGGAGTTTGTGTGTGTGGTGTATGATGGTGTCATTCTCTCATTTTCTTATAATGGGCTTTCGTGGGAGTGTTTTCTCAAGCCGCACCAGTAGTACTCGAATCCAGCCACGCACCAACCATCACGCTGGGGCCTTTGTTTTATTTGTTTATTTCTGGCTGTGCTGGGTCTTCATTGCTATGCGGGCTTTTCTGTAGTTGTGGCGAGTGGGGCTTCTTCCTTGTTCCAGTGTGTGGACTTCTTGTTGCAGTGCCTTCTCTTGTTGTGGAGCACAGGTTCTAGGGCACATGGGCTTCAGCAGTCGCGGCTCCAGGGCCCTGGAGTGCAGGCTCGGTGGTTGTGCTTGGGCTTAGCTGCTCTGAGGCATGTGGCATCTTCCCAGCTCAGGGATGGAACCCGTGTCTCCTGCATTGGCAGGTGGATTCTTAGCCACTGAGCCACCGTGGAAGTCCCCCTTTATTTTAGAAGCACTGACTCCCATGAACCCAGTGTTTTTCCCACCTGGGTTTGCTCAGTCAGAATGAGCACTGGCTGTTCCTGGGGTATCTCCCCTTCTTTTACTCTTCTCTTCCCTCTATGCTTTTTCCTTCTTCTCTACCTGTCACTGAAGCCCAGGAGTTACTCGAAGAGGGTACACAGTCAGAGGTGGAATAAAACCACTCCAGGTTATTTGTCCCCCACTCCAGGCTCTAGGTAAAGTCCTGGGGAACCTCAAAGCCATTACCTTGGGCCTCATCAGAACTCCAGCTGCCCATCGCCAAGTCTACTGCTAACTCATTTCATTGTTGTTTTAAATTTGGATGCATATGGTTCCCCCCTCAAAAAACAAAGCAGTGAAGGAGGCCTCTCAGGTCAACAGGAAGGAAATCCCAGGGCTCCACAGCTGAGGGCCAGGCTCCAAATCTCTCCTGCACCCCACCAGCAAGGTCTGAAGATCTGGGACCTCCCAGAGCAGAGAGGAGGGGATGTGGGATGTAAGACTGAATGGGCTGGCCACCTCCAGCTCTCATGGTCATGGTCGCCTCTGCTGAATGCGTCTTTCTCTTTAGAGATGCAAACGCTCACATAGCCCTGTGTAATGACTTCAAGTCCATTATCCCATCTGATTCTCACTCCCACACGATGGATGTAGGGCTGTTGTTGATTTCATCTCCACTGACAGATTATGGAACCGAGGCTGAGAAACTAGTTAGGTGACCTCCTCGTGCTCAGTCCCTCAGTCATGTCTGACTGTTTGTGACCCCATGGACTGTAGCCCGCCCAGCTCCTCCATTCATGTAAGTTTCTGGGCAAGAATGCTGGAGTGAGTTGCCATTTCCTCCTCCAGGTGACCTTCTCAGACTCAACTAATTCGTAGTAGAAGAAATGACATTTGAACCAAGGTTTGACTGCAAACTTCTTCCCCATACCCACTACACTGCCTTTTCACCTTACTTAGATTATTTGTTAAAGGACACCCTCTTTGCTATTCCTTAAATATCCAGCCTTTAATCTTTGATGATAAGATGTGAAAAGCATTCTCTTGTAATTGACAAGGCCTTTGACGCACACTGTTTTATTTGTGTGTTTGCTTTCACTGTAAGCTGTTTGGCATCTGTCTTTGTTAGTCATCCCATATGAGGGGTTTTTACTTTATACTGTCTGCATCACAGATTATTCAGGGCAGACAGTTTTACAGATGTGTTGGGGACAATATGAACTTGAAATTGACAAGATATATATTTTTTCCCCTCAGTGGAAATTATTGTTCTGTTGATTGGGTGGTTTGTCTTCTTCATTCTGGGGACACGTGAACAATGGAATTGAAAGTTGCTTCTGAGCCAACAGATCAAACAATAGCAGACCTGAGAGTGAAAGCAGAAGAGTGTCTTGCAGTTTGTGATAGGAGTGAACTTCCCCAGTTAAGGAAAACTTTCCCCATCTTAAAAAAAAAAAAAAAATACAGTGTGGAATAGAGCCAGGCCCACAGGCAGCAGGATAATAACAAGACTGCCAGCAGAATACTCTAGGGCCTGGGTTTTTTTTCTTCCTGACAAAAGAGGAAGGTCTGTGTTTTTGCTCATAGAAACATTTTGCCAATGGAAAGCCCCAATACTATAATTTCAAAGTATTTCCCAAGTCTCAGCAATTGGTAAGAAGTGGAAATACTCATTAGCCATCAAGAGAAGAGGGGAAAAAGGGACTTTGAGTTAGGCTATACATTTTGGCCATTTTGGTGATCCATAGTATTTTGATTAAAAGCCAGTGAATTATATAAGATTGCTAACCCCTGGTAGAACCAAAGAAGTTGAAAGAATTACTTTAAAATATATATATATTTATTTATTTAGGCTTTGCTCAGTCTTAAATGAGGTATGTGGAATCTTTTTAGTTGCAGCAGGCAACTCTTCTTTAGTTCCAGCATGTGGGAGCTAGTTACCTGACTAGGGGTCAAACCTGGCCGGTGCATTGGGAATGTGGAATTCCAGCCACTGAACCACCAGGGTAGTCTCGGAAGTTGAAAGAATTACTAATGTATTGCATGGACAACTGATCTCATTGATCAGAAATCTGTCTGATGACCAGTTTCCTCTGCTCAACTCAAGGTGCACTTGAACCTCACCTGAGTTTGGTCTGCATTTGAAGCCCTGGAAGGTGATTGTGGATCCTGTGATTCTCTGGTCTCATAGCACGTCCAGCTCAGCTACAGTAAGAGTTCCTTTTTGTGACACTGGAACTTACCAGTCTGAGATATGGGACACATTTCCTTAGTAACGTGGAAGGCTAGAGTTGCACTATGCCCTTGCCTCCCTCCTAAAACCCAAAGGCCTTGATTTAGCGTCTTGGTCTTTTTATGCCAAATTGAAGAATAAAGTTGAAGGAAACACTGGCTGGTGTCATGTGCAGATGAGCCAGTGACCTGGAGACAGAGATGCAGGCCATTCTGAAGGCCAAGTCAAACCTCTGTCATTGTCAAGAAGATGGAATAGCCTTGACTTTATAGGAAATGAGATGCCACCATATCACACTGTGGGGCGGGGTAAGGAAGGACCCTCATTAATCTGACCTGAGTGACTATCCCTTCAGGCTCTTAACTTCCATATCTCTCAGGCTTTAACCATTTATTAAGTCATCCAGATGCACTGCCAGCCCACCTTTTTGAACAGCACTGAAAAAGACCCCAGCTTCCTTTCTGTTTGCTCTTCTGGGGCAGACAGAAAAATAGCCTTTTGCTTTTTCTCTTAATTAGTCAAGAAGCTGCATTGGTTTCTCCCTTTGTGGACAATGGACCACCCTATAAAAGAGAACAAGGCTGTTCGGAGTTGTGTAAATACAGAGATGACAAATCGAAATATTAAAGCAGTCAGCTTTGGTATAAAACATGTTGTCAAGATTTTTTAAATTATTGAATTACTTATGGTATGGTTTTACATTTTTATTAGAGTATAACTGATTTACAGCATTGTATTAGTTGCAGATGTACAGCAAACAATATCATTTATATATATATGTATATCCTTTTTTTTTTTTCAAATTCTTTCCCCATGTAAGTTATTACAGAATATTGAGTAGAGTTCCCTGTGCTATACAGTAGGTCCTTGTTATCTATTTTATATATAGAAGTATGGGTATGTTAATCCTCACCTAATCTATCACTTCGCCCCACATTTCCCCTTTGTAACCAAGTTTGATTTTGAGATTTGTGAGTCTGTTTCTGTTTTATACAAAAGTTCATTTGTATCATTTGTATTAGATTCCATGTAAATGGTATCATGTGATACTTGTCTTTCTCTGACTCACTTTACCTTGTATGATAATCTCTAGGTCCATCCATAATGCTGCAAATGGTGTTGTTTCGTTCTTTCTTGTGGCTGAGTGACAGTCCGCTGTATATAACACGTACCACACCTTCTTTCTTTATTCCTCTGTGCGTGGACATTTAGGTTGCATCCATGTCTTGGCCACTGTAAATACTGCTGCAGTGAACATTGGGGTGCATGTATCCTTTTTTAAACTTTTATTGAAATATAATTGATTTACAATGTTGTATTAGTTTTAGTATACAGCAAAGTGAATCAGTTATACTGAAACATGTGTGTGTGTTAAGTTGCTTCGTGAGTGCATGCTAAGTCACGTCAGTCGTGTCCAATTTGTTGTGATCCTATGGACTGTAGCAATCTCCTCTGCCCATGGGATTCTCTAGGCAAGAATACTGGAGTGGGTTGCCATGCCCTCCTCTGGGGAATCTCCCTGACCCAGGAATTGAACCCATGTCTCTTTTGTCTCCTGCATTAGCAGACAGGTTCTTTACTACTGGCACCACCTGGGAAGCCCATACAGATACATAAACCAATTCCTTTTTTAGATTATTTTCCATATAGGCCATTATAGAGTGTTGAGTAGAGCTCCCTGTGCTATATAGTAGGTTCTCATTAGTTATCTCATTTAGATCTACTAGTATATATATGTCAATCCCAGTCTCCTGATTTTTCCCTTCCCATCATCCCCTGGTAAGCACAAGTTTGTTTTCTACATCTGTGACTCTACTTCTGGTAGAAGTAGTACTAAGTTCTTCTGTACCTTTTTTTAGATTCCGCATAAAAACAATATCATATGATATTTGTCTTCCTGTGTCTGACTTACTTCATCAGTATGACAATCTCTAGGTCCATCCATGTTGCTGCAAATGTCATGATTTTGTCTTTTTTATGATGGAATAGTCCATTGTATATATGTATCATATCTTCTTTATCCGTTCCTCTGTTGGTGGACATTTAGGTTGCTTCCATGTCTTGGTTATTGTGAATAGTGCTGTAGTTAACATTTGGGTACATGTATCTTTTAGAATTATGATTTTCTTGGGATATATGCCCAGAAGTGGGATTGCTGGATCTATTTCTGCTTTATTGACTATGCCAAAGCTTTTGACTGTATGGATCACAATAAACTGTGGAAAATTCTTCAAGAGATGGGAACACCAGACCACCTGACCTGCCTCTTGAGAAACCTATATGCAGATCAGGAAGCAAGAGTTAGAACTGGACATGGAACAACAGACTGGTTCCAAATAGGAAAAGGAGTACATCAAGGCTGTATATTGTCACCCTGCTTATTTAACTTATATGCAGAGTACATCGTGAGAAACGCTGGGCTGGAAGAAGCATAAGCTGGAATCAAGATTGCTGGGAGAAATACCAATAACCTCAGATATGTAGGTGACACCACCCTTATGGCAGAAAGTGAAGTAAAAAGCCTCTTGATGAAAGTGAAAGAGGAGAGTGAAAAAGTTGGCTTAAAGCTCAACATTCAGAAAATGAAGATCATGGCATCTGGTCCCATCACTTCATGGGAAATAAATGGGGAAACAGTGGAAACAGTGTCAGACTTTATTTTTCTGGGCTCCAAAATCGCTGCAGATGGTGATTGCAGTCATGAAATTAAAAGACACTTACTCCTTGGAAGGAAAGTTATGACCAACGTAGATAGCATATTGAAAAGCAGAGACATTACTTTGCCAACAAAGGTCTGTCTAGTCAAGGCTATGGTTTTTCCTGTGGTCATGTATGGATGTGAGAGTTGGACTGTGAAGAAAGCTGAGCGCCGAAGAATTGATGCTTTTGAACTGTGGTGTTGGAGGAGACTCTTGAGAGTCCCTTGGACTGCAAGGAGATCCAACCAGTCCATTCTGAAGGAGATCAGTGCTGGGTGTTCTTTGGAAGAAATGATGCTAAAGCTGAAACTCCAGTACTTTGGCCACCTCATGCGAAGAGTTGACTCATTGGAAAAGACTCTGATGCTGGGAGGGATTGGGGGCAGGAGGAGAAGGGGACAACAGAGGATGAGATGGTTGGATGGCATCATCGACTCTATGGACGTGAGTTTGAGTGAACTCCAGGAGTTGGTGATGGACAGGGAGGCCCGGCGTGCTGCAATTCATGGAGTCACAAAGAGTTGGACCTGACTGAGCGACTGAACTGAACTGATGGTGGTGGTAGTGGTTTAGTCGCTAAGTCATGTTCGACTCTTGTGACCTTATGGACTGTAACCTGCCAGGCTCCTCTCTCTATGGGATTCTCTAGGCAAGAATACTGGAGTGGGTTGCCATTTCCTTCTCCAGGGGATCTTCCTGACCCAGGAATTGAACCTGGATCTCCTATATTGCAGGCAGACTCTTTACCAACTGAGCCACCAGGGCAGATCATATGGTAGTTCTGTATTAGTTTTTTAAGGCACCTTTATACTGTTCTCCATCATGGTTGTACCAATTTACATTCCCACCAGTAGTACAAGAGGGTTTCCTTGTCTCCATTCCCTCTCCAACACTTACTGTTAGTAGACTTTTTTTTGATAATGATGGCCATTCTGACTGGTGTGTCATGATTTTTCCATTGATGTATTGCCTGGAGCTTTGGAATTAAACATTAGTATGAGGCATGTAAACAGTTAAAATGCGCCAGCCCGGCTTCAGCTCTAGTCTTTGTCTGTTGACCTCATACAGCACTAGGAATAGGCAGTGTAATGTTGTGCTTTACAGTTTCTGAAACACTCAGTGAATCTTCACGATAAGGCTGTGGAGTGATGGTATTGTTTCACCCATGTTACAGATAAAGATGTTGAGCCTTGACAGACGTTGATGGAGTTACTGTTTGCTGGAAGCTTCTCTGATACAGTGTAAAGAATTAGTATTTGCAACTTTTTCTCCTCAGATTGGTCAATTACATTATTGTTCATTCAATTTATGGAAAGATAGTGCAACTGTTCACAAAAGTGAGGTGCCACCGTGGTGCACTAACACGGGGAATTTGCCACAATATTGAGCAGATGCTGTGCAAATATGTGTATTTACTGTTTTTTGTAAGCTGCTATTTTCTTTATTATATATATATATGTGTGTATATATATATATATATATATTTTTTTTTTTTTTGGCTGTACTGGATCTTTGTCGCAGCATGTAGGCTTCTGTAGTTGCAGAACATAGGCTTAGTTGCCCTATGGCTCTTCATTCCCTGACCAGGGATTGAAGCTGTGTCCTCTGCATTCAAAGGCAGTTTCTTAACCACTGGACCACCAGGGAAGTCCCCGAGGGTGTGTCTTTATTTATGTGTGATGAATAGAAAGTGTTCTGGAAGCATGTTCATACAACTGATAACAGCGGTCGCCTCTGTGGAGGTATGTGAGATAGCAGGGACGCCTTCTCTCTTAGTTTGATATACTTAGGTATTCTTGGACTATTTAATGATAAAGATACATTGCATTTGTAATCGAATTTTCTTTTACTAAAGATAACTAAAGCATCTTCCCTACGTTAAATCTCTTTTTTCCTCTCTGTCTCCAATTCTGCAGACTTGCACAAGCAAAAAGGATATAGTTACCCTCCAGGGTAGAAGTAATCCACAGTGACATTGACCCTATGACCACTGGCCCACCGTACACCGTCCGGACCCTTGTGGGAGGCAGTCCATGAATTTAAAACTAGGAAAGAGCAAACATTGACTCCATTGTTTGTGCAAGGCACTTTCCCCATGTCAGCTGATTTGAGCCTCTCTCTATACAGACAAGGAATAATTAGCCCTCATTTTACAGATGATAAATCCAGAACTTAGAAAAAGTGACTTGCCCATGATCACACATAATATGTAGCAGAGCTGCCTTTGTGGCTTTTCTATACCACACTGCCTCCTGGAAACTAGCTTAATACAGTTGTATTTAGGTGAAACTTAAGATCCAGAAGAATTATCATTGGTTTCTATTTCTGTTTTTGTGAAAGACCTTTTCAGTTTAATTTTTCTTGGCAATAGTCTTTGTGATCCTAGTTTAGAAAAATGAGGGGAGTCCCCTGGGGGGAAAACAGGGGCCATCGGTTAATGTAATTTTTGTTGTTCAATATTCATTTTATGAGCCGAATAGAAATCTTGGTAGCAGAGGCATTTTGAGTGAGAGTTGGTGACTGCAGCCCTCACAGCATTTCAAGCTTTCTCTCAGCCCTGAAATACACCCTCATTCATCATTGTCTGTTCTCTCTCAGTCTTTTCATTGGTCTAGCTCTTCTCTCAAAGTAGGAATGTGCAGGCTCCCGCCTGGCGGAAGCAGATAGGTTACAACTCTAGAAACATTTTTGTTACCAGGTAATACTCTACTGTCCGTCTACACTGAATATCACACCCACACACAAAATGTCAACTGGAAAAAGAAATCCACTTGATTTGTATTAAATGACTTGATTTTTCCAAGCGTGTTTATCTCAAATCTTGGCTAAATGATAATTGTACATTTAAGGAATGACCCCAGCTCTCTCAAGTAAATTTAGTTTTGTTAAGAACCGGGGGAAGTAGAAAATAACACCAGAAGATGAGGTCACCAAATTATTAACAATGCTTACATGAAGCAACAAGATTTCTAGCAATTTTTCATTTCTTCTGTATACTTTTCTGGTTTATCTCAGATTTTCCACAAGAAAACATGTACTCGCATTTTAGTGTTAGTCGTTCAGTCATGTTCGACTCTTTGCAACCCCGCAAACTGTAGTTTGCCAGACTCCTCTGTCCATGGGATTCTTCAGGCAAGAATACTGAAGTGGGTTGTCATTTCTGTCTCCGGGGGATCTTCCTGATCCAGGGATTGAACCCGAGTTTCCTGCTTTGCAGGCAGATTCTTTACTCACATTTTAGTCAGACTAAATGTTATTTTTTAAATTCCAAAAAGCAGGTTAAAAAGCTTTACTTGCATTATTATTCTTGATATTTAACAATGTCCTTTAAAAATTTTTAGGGAGAAATAGCAAAAAAAAAAAAAAATGTTTATAATATCTGTTTCTAAGTGAAGGCATTATGGTTGGTTTTTTTTTTTCTTTATATGTTCATGTATTTTTCATATTCTCTCTAGAGAGTTGTATAGAATGTTTAATCTTAAATAATAAATGTTTTTAAAGACTGGAAATTTGATGGAGGGGTAATTCTATTAAGCTCCAAAATGCTATTATTGCTTTTATAACAATGACATATCCCCTCGTTCCTAGAATAGTTGAGATTTCTCCAAGATACTTAATTTATGCTTGAGGAATAATGTATCTGTCTTTCAAGCTCTAAGTCAAAAAATGCATTCATTCCTCCCAAACTGATTTAAGTTCTTTCACTCACAAAATAATAATAAGCC
Organism: Bos javanicus; assembly: GCF_032452875.1. Classification (NCBI taxonomy): domain Eukaryota; kingdom Metazoa; phylum Chordata; class Mammalia; order Artiodactyla; family Bovidae; genus Bos; species Bos javanicus. The sequence goes on from NC_083889.1 coordinate 37,420,466, forward strand.
TCCGTTCTTTAACATGTCATCTCATGATGATGCTGTTTGGACAAGTTCTCATCTTTAGATCATCTCCTTTCCTTGGAAGACCTGGGACCCCAATCACCCACACTTCCCCTCCAGATGCTGTCTCGGGCCACGTTTCATCAAAAGGATCCATATTTTTCTTTCTTTCTTTTTTCCCAATATGCTTCACAGCTGGAGCTGTTTTTATGGGGTCAGTCCCGATTATTATAAATGAGATTTCACATCTGGGACAGCATGGTGATCCTTGGATTCAGCCAGCCACCCTCTAGCTCCATTTTCAAAAGGTATCAAATGCCAGTGTTCTCAGGGAGAGAAGAAACGTGATAAAGGGATTCACATAGGAAGGGCAGCTTTACCTTCCTAATTCTGAGACATTTATCTCTTTGTTCATCGTTGGAACTCTTGAGTCAAACTTATATCACCATCCTTGCTTTAAAAAAAAAAAAAATTCCTTTGACCAGCTGCATCTAATTTGAGACTTTGTTTCATTAAGTACTTACAGTAAAGGTCTTTGGCAAACCTAAGAATTAATATTATGCCAGACGATTTTTTAAAAAAAACATATAAAGAGTTCCGAATTAGGACTTAATTTAAAACCAGAATTCTTTGCTTTAAATGAAAAGTTTATTTATTTTTTTAAAAGGGAGGGATGCTTTTTCTAGAAGGAGGAAATAGTGACTGTAAACTGCAGCTGCAAATCAGAGCAGCTTACCAGCATCAAAAAAAGAAAAAAGAAAGAAATCTGTTTATGGAGCGCAACATTCCTTCTTTGACACAGTAAGTAAATGCAATATGGTGACACAGGCCATTTAAGTAAATACCAGCTCTAATAATAGCTGCATATCAGTTGGAAGGTATTTTTATCATGTGTGTGCTGGCTCCGAAGCCATAGCCTTCAACAAGCAGAGCGAAATGTGTGATCAGTCTGGCCCCATTTCAGAGAAAGAAGTGATTGATTGTTTGATCCCTGGAGGCATTGATGCTGCTTAATGGGTCCTTAGAGCTAAGAATAATGGAGGAAAAAACCCTGCGTGTCATTTGATAATCTCCGTGGCTAAGGATAAGAGTTTGGGAGAGGAAGGAGTGGAATAAGAAAAAGAGGAAATTTAATTCCCCAATTAATCTTACTCTGTTTCTGACATAATTCTGGATGGCATAGAGTATTAAAAATTGACATGCCTCACATTCATGTTCTTCCCCTCCATTCTATGTCTTATCCATCTCTGTCAGATTTTCCCTAGAGAATGGGGATAGGATTCCCCAAGGATTTGTGACAGAGGACAGAAGAAAGTGAACCCTCCCTACATTTTGCAATATTTGATTTAGTTTTCACCAAAGTTCACCTACAAGTGGTCTTATGAGATGAAAGGTACTCTCAAAGTGGTTTGAAATATGCTAACATTCTCTGACATTTTCTTTTAAAAATGGAGCCTAATTTCCATTCCCTTGAGTGTTGGTTAGACTTAATGACTTGCTTCTAACTGATAAAATATGGCAGAAGGTTCAGCCTGAGACTTCTGAAACCAAGTTCATAAAAGTCATAGTTCTGTCTGTCTCTCATCACTCAGTCTCAAGGAAGGCAACAGCCATGTTGTAAGGATGCTCACCCAACCTGTGGAGATGCTTGCATGGTAAGGAGCTTCTCCTAAGATCCTACAAGGAACTTGAGACCTATTACCAATAGAGCCAGCCCTGTCTTCAGATGACCATAGTCCCAACCAGCAGCTTGCTGCATCGGCAGGAGAGACTGTGAGCCAGAGGTACCCAGCTCAGCCACTCCCTTTTCCTAAGACAGGGTGTAACATCATAAATGGTTGTTGACCTCATGGCTAAGGTAACTTTGTTGATAACTTAGCAGTTCTTCACCTTTTTTCTTGATGGCTAGATTATAATACAGGAGAAGGCAATGGCACCCCACTCCAGTACTCTTGCCTGGAAAATCCCATGGACAGAGGAGCCTGGTGGGCTGCAGTCCATGGGGTCGCTAAGAGTCAGACACGACTGAGCGACTTCACTTTCACTTTTCACTTTTATGTATTGGAGAAGGAAATGGCAACCCACTCCAGTGTTCTTGCCTGGAGAATCCCAGGGACGGGGGAGCCTGGTGGGCTGCCATCTATGGGGTCGCACAGAGTCGGACACGACTGAAGCAACGCAGCAGCAGATTATAATACATTCCTCTTGGGCACATTGGTAACAACTGTGCGACTCTGTGCGACCCCATTAGGTCATGATTTACTCTTCGGATTTATGTACATGTATCGTATCCTTGAGGCAGAGCTGTGTTCCCTACTGCTTTTGGACAGGCTTAAGTATTTTTATATCTGTCAGTCATTCAGTTGTCACATATAGTTCAGTGCCTGCATGTGTGTCCAGTCGATTCAGTCATGTCTGACTCTTTGTAACCCTACGGACCGTAGCCTGCCAGGCTCTGTAGCCCATCAGGCTCCTCTGTCCATAGGATTCTCCAAGCAAGAACTGGAGTAGGTTGCTGTGCCCTCTTACAGGGGATCTTCCTGATACAGGAATCAAACCCCCATCTCTTTCGTCTTCTGCATTGCAAGTGGATTCTTTACCCTCTGAGCCACCTGGGAAGCCCATAGTTTGGTAGACAGTAGCAGTAATGTTGATTGTTTTGCCCATCTCATTCTATAGATATGTCGAAAGTGGCCTAGTTGTACCTAAGTGAACACATTTAGTGGTGGAGATGTCAGTGATCTGATCAGGATGGATGACTTTCATAATTAAGATGCAATAACATTTAAAACATGAATTAGCATCAGAGGCTAGAGATCCTCTTAGGAAGATAACTGTCTCTGGAAAAATACTGTGATGAGTTTTCAAGGAAAAAGATAAGGCCCTAAGAGCTTAGATTTTGCAAGAGTTATGATGGCACTTGGTTAAATGACCATGTATTAGAAAGAATCCCTTATAATCATGGAGGTGGTGGTGGAAAGTTAGAGACAGGTAACCGAGAGAGAGGCTGCAACTCAACCATGGAAATGGCCTTGGGTGTCTTAGAAACAAGATTGTGTAGCATTGATTTTTAGCTGTTTGAATTTCTGCAGTAGAAGTCCTGCGTAAATATTCTCTAGGCTTTCAATAAAATGTTCTAGTTGTGTGAGAGATTCATTTAATGGAAATGAAGAAGAAATAACTAACAAGGTGTGAGAACTGAGACAAGGAGGATTACTTCAGCAGAACCAGGAGCTCAGTCAGGGCTGTGGTGATTCACAAATACCTAAGCCCCTCAAGGAATTTAGAGAAGTCTTGGGGATGGCATTAGCCTTCTCCGAATCTATGAAGGGCAGATCTGGTTCCAGCTTGACAACCTGGCTAACATCCATGTTACATGCATAGCTCTTTTCGGCCTTCCAAATTGTAAATCTCCAGTATGAAGTTTTGCTCGTAAACATGGGTTTTCCTTCATGTGCGTGTTCAGAGTTCTATCCCTCTAGATTGTGATGTTACCTAGACTATTTTTTTTCACCCATTTATCTACAAGATATATTTCTAAAACAGGACTCTTTCCTGCCTTCATGTGGGGAGTGTATGTGTGTTTGTGATCTGGGGGGCTTTAAATGAAATAATGTGCGTACAACATTCACCATAGTGCCTGTTATATAGTAAGCCCTCAATGCAATACATTAGTCTCACAGATCAACTTTAGTGCTTCTAGACCAAGAGAATATAAACCATAGAAATTAGGCAAAATCTTGGGGAGAATATTAAACCTTCCTCAGAACTTAAGATAGGGCCTCAAGACAATTTTGGTTAAGTCTCAAGGGGCATGCTCGCCTCTTGATTTTAACTGGAAAAATAAATAGGAATGTGATGGTGAAGGTTCTTGAATGCTCTGCTAATGATGTTGTTGAGTAAAGCAATGACAGTCCTGTGTCTGTTTTAAAAAGATCTTTGGCTATGTGGGTAATGGCTTAAGGGACAAGAGGACTCAGGGAGTTGCCTAAGAGGCTACTGCAATAGTCCTAGTAAAGATGATGAGGGCTTGAATAAATGCTGAGGCTATGGGGATGGAGAGAAGAAGTTTGATTTAAGAGCCTGGGAGAAGGAACTGCACTGTATTTGGAGACGGAGTGAATGTTGTGGGCAAGGTAAGGAAAGAAGGCAAGGACCACAGAAGAATATTTGAGCGTGTGGGTGACCAGTGATACTGGGGGCAGAAGACAAGGCAAGGGCTGGGATAACTGAGGATTTCAGCTTGGGCAATCAGGTGATTCCTTTAACCAAAATAATAAATAAGGGATAAGTTTATTTTATCTCCTTTTAGGAATTTTTAAGAGTTCTACACACAAGGAAGCCTGCCCCTGACCTGCCCGAGAAAGTTCCAATGAACATCCCCCAACCCCACCAAAAGAGAGAGAGAGAAAGGAAAAGAAAAAGGCTTTAAAAAGTCCTCATGTTTGCGTTTCACCTGGCACCTCTCTCCACCCTATATTTCACCTCTGGCTTGAGAAGGGAGAACTTTGCCCCAGGGAGGCCCATAGTTACAATGAAAATTCCTGTGTAACAGTAAATCTTCCTACCTTCAACTGATGACCCACTTGTAAGAAATAAGATTCAAAAGAAGTCACAACTGAAATCAAATTCCTCCCTAACGTAAGAATCAGTCAGTGCATTTGGCTTGTGTGTGCCTGTGTGCACACATGTGAATGTTGGTGAGTGTGTGTATCACCTCTCGTTTATATACACAGACATAGGACACAGTAGTTTAGAGAACACCCTTTTAATAGGTCTTGGTGTTGCCACGGTAACATGAGCAGAAGCAGTACTCCTAGTCACTTAGGGAAAACCTGCAGTTTGTGATAGGCACCTGTGGAGAGATTTCAGCTACCATGTGGACCATTATAGCATGTGATGCTCAAATAACCTCCTGGGTTCTGTTTATGTTTGGCTGCTTCTAATCTTGCTCATATCTGTTTCAGTCAGCCTTTTCCCAGGACCATAGCACTCCAGCTCTCCTCCTTGTCCTTGATGCTGAACAAGCCTTCTTTATAAAGGTCTCTAGGCTGCTGTGAATTGAGCCTTTCCCCACTTAGGTGATATTGGTGCAGAAATAACTTACAGTTCTTCTATACCTTGAAGATGGGCTTCCCAGGCAGTGCTAGTGATAAAGAATCTGCCTGAAATGTAGGAGACCCAGGTATGATTCCTGGGTCAGGAAGACTCGCCCTGGAGAAGGAAATGGCAACCCACTCCAGTATTCTTCCTGGAGAATTCCATGGACAGAGGAGCCTGGCAGGCTACAATCAATGGGGTCACAAAGAGTTGCATATGACTAAGTGGCTTTCACTTTCACTTTTCATTCTTTAAAGATATTTGAAATTATATACCACTAAAAATAGTTTTAGAGAAAATAGGCTTCAGAATGCCAGGAAAATTCATTTCTTAGGTTATTTATGTACGTGCTCATGAAAATGACATGTCTGTGACCTACAGACTCAAAATACCAAGTCAGAGGTCAGTTACATGTGGGGGAGGTTTCAGAAATGCCCTACTCATTCACTCCAAAAGAAAATCGATCTGGCCTTTAGTATTTTTCATAGGAGAATTGGAAATAGTATTCATTAGAGAAATCTACTTCCCTCCAACTCCAAAGGGACTTCAAATTTTCCAATTGTACTTAAATATTGTGTCTCTGGTAATGGCTGTCCTGAGGGAGAGCTGCTTCCTTCTGGATAACATTCAAATAATCTTCAAAGGCTTCTATCTGCTAAAAGTGGTTCAAAAATGGGATTTACTTAAGAATTCATCCTAAAGTACCAAACCCTTACTTTTGCTGTGTAATCTGTATATGATATCATCTACAAATGTTGTTATGGGCCTTTAATAAGTCAGTGATTTTCTCTTTTGAGCTTCCGTTGAAACAGACCTTGTCATGAAAAATTTACCAGTATTAATTTTAGAATATTTTATAGTAAAGATATGAGTTTGTGTATATTCACACAAACATGCACACAGATATACTTATATATATTTGTATGTACATGGCTGCTGCTGCTGCTAAGTCACTTCAGTCGTGTCTTCTGTGCGACCCCATAGACGGCAGCCCACCAGGCTCCCCCGTCCCTGGGATTCTCCAGGCAAGAACACTGGAGTGGGTTGCCATTTCCTTCTCCAATGCATGTACATGGCAACCCACTCCAGTATTCCTGCCCGGCAAATTGTGTGGACAGAGGAGCCTGGTGGGCTATAGTGCATGGGATCAGAAAGAGTTGTACATGACTGAGCAACTGAGCACTCACACACACATATTTGTATGTAAGGACACATGTGTATTTTATGGCATGGAGACAGTTTGATTGTGGCATCAAAATTTCATGATGTGTCTTCTCCCTCCATGTGACTGTAAGTTACTTAACCTCTCTGCATCTCAGTTTTCATGTCTGTACAATTGCAATAATAACAGTTATCGTGTCACAGAGCAGGCTGATGATTAAATAAGTCAAGAAATTTATAGAGCTGAAGACAGCCTAGAGCCTCATAAGTGTTCTGCACATGTTAGCTGTTTTTATTAGCAGTCCAAATAACCCATATTCTAAGACGGTGAGTCACCAGCAAACAGGAAACTTTTCAGTTATCAGTGTGTTTTACAATGTGTCACTTGGTAATGGTACTAGTATTATTCCTGTAGTCTGCTCTTATTGGAGAGTGTGACTCAATGGTACCACCTTCTCCCTGCCCAGGGTTTTCGCCTGGAGAATTAGCCATTCAGGTGGATATCTCTCTGCTAAAGCCTTCAGCTTGTCAAGAGAGCAAATTAAATCCTCGCAGAGAAAGCTGTTTCATTTGTGGTCATTTTTTGTCCTTACTGGTGGTGATCCTGGTGAGGGAGTTGTTCTCCACTTTGAAAATCTCCTTTCCCTTGTTGGTATAAGTGTGAGGAAATAGTGTATGAAATTTCTAGCCTGGATACATATGTTCAAGCAGGGTTGGAATTTCCAAAAGGAGGAGGAGGATAGTTGGCTTGTAGATACCCTTGTTGAAGATAGTTGAAGATGTCCATGATCATGGTCATGGTCATGGTGGGAGTGTTTCTATAGGTTTTTATTAGTACCTCAGAAGTTAAACATATACCATTAACCTTAAGGAAGTCTGGGCTCTAGAAAGGGTAATGGCTGGAGTGATGTAAGAAAGGTTTGGTAACAGTGGCTCCTCTTCACTGAGGTCTCCCTCTGAGGCAGGTGCCACACTCAGCACGCTGTTCACTGTTCCTTACCCACCCCACCACTCAGGGGAGACCCGGATAATGCCTCACATACAGTAGCTTGGTGTTTCGTCCACACCTATGCATCTGCATCTTCAGACATCTCTGAGGAGGTAACATTGGTCCCTAATCACATGAAGCATGCTCTTACGCTTGTTTCCATAGACCGTATGTTACAGAGCAGCTTTATATTTACAGATACATTGAGTAGATAGAATATTGGAACCTTCTGTACTAGATGGCAAGTTGGCAGACTCTTCACATCTTACATTAGTATGGTATGCTTGCGATGATTAATGAACAAATGTTGAGACGCTATTACTAAAAGTGTGTCAAAGTCCATACTTTATTCAAAGTGCCTTAGTTTTTACTAGATGCCCCCTTTTTTGATAAACCTTGTTTCTATGCTTCATTCAGATGGCCTACGTTTTTAACCTCATGCCCCCAGATCACTGCATTACATTAGTGGCCATGTCTCCATAGGCTTCTCTTGGCTGTGAGAATTTCTTAGTCATGTTTCTTATGACCTGGACAGTTCAGAAGAGTCTAATCAGGCATTTTTTAGGATGGCTGACAGCTGGAATTTTTCTACCGCTCTTCTCATCCTGAGACTGGGGTGGTAGGTTATTGGGAGGAACACCACAGAGGGAAAGTGTCATTTCATCACCGCTTAGGAAGGGGACATGATGTTAACATGCTTGTGACCTCTGGTGTTGATCGTGAGCCCCAGGCTGGGGTGGCTGGGCAGGTTTGCACACTGTAAAATTTCTCTGCTCCCCACTCTCCATACCATTCCATAGCGGAGGCAAGCCACTGTGTACAGTCTACCTCTAAGAGGTGGGGAGTTCTCTTCCCCTTCTTGCAAGCAGAGTAGCTACAGAGATCATTTGGAATTCTTCTTCATGGGAGATTTGTAGAGTCATTTCTCAAGTGAGACTATGCAGAAGAAAATTGGCCAGAGAGAAAATTATGGTTGACAGATGTGTAGAGATGAAGTATTAAAAGCAACAAAGGGAAAGCAATCTGAGAAGTAGCATTTTTCATGTATTTTTTAAAATTACCTAAATAGACAAAAATGTGCAAACATATTTATTGCTGTATTGCTTATAATACTTAAGGACAGAAAGCAAGTAGAATATACAAACAACTCATGGTACATTCATATAACCATTAAGTCAGACACATTCTGTATATTTGAATATATAAAATTATTGGCATAGAACTATAATAATAGTATGCTGATGAATGAGTATACATAATGTAAATATGCACATATATAAATATACTTGAAATATAAGTATATACACATGTGTGTTTAAGCATATACAATATCTGAAAGATTAGCTAATATAGGAAAAAATTACTGTCATTATCTCTAGCTGGTAAGACTATATGTCATTTAGAATTTTCCTTTGTAATACCTATACTTTCTATTTTCTTCAATAGCTTTTCATTTATCTAATAAAACATTAAAAATTAAAAGAAAATTGCTTGAAGCAAAAGCTTTACTGACAAATGCAACACTAGCCCTAGTGTTAGTGTTCTGAGTCATGAAAACCCCGTTATATGCTAGCTTTTAAAATGCCTCTAATAGAACTTGGAATAGAGAAGAAGGCAAGAGCTTCATTATGTTTTTATGCCATTTCCTCTCACACCAGTAATTCTGTTAATAACTGTAGAACATCCTTTCTCCATTCTGGGCCTCTGATCCTGGAAATCAGAAAACAAAGAGAAAACAGAGGGCCGTGTCGCTCCAGCCTTTGCCCATCTTCTCTGTTGCCCCAGGAGCCTCCATTCAGTGAACGCACGGTCCTCTCTTCAGGACCACCCCCCACCTCCCACTCGAGCGCTCTCCTCTCTTGGTGGCCTCCTCTCCTCTTGCTGCTCACAGGTCTTCCTCAGTGCGCTAGGTTCCTTAGCATCGCCACCTAAGACCCTTCCTCATCTTGCACCAGCCTCTTCAGTTTCAGTCTAATCCCTCACTCGAGTCAAAAATGGATCACTGCAGCTGAGCGCCAGGCTCAGCCTGTGCAGTCGGCTACTGCCTTCCTGACCTCACCTCCACACCTCACCTCAGCTCTCCATCCTCTGACCCCTCTCTTTCCTTAAAGGTCTAGATTAATTGCCCCGCCCCCACCGGTGCTCCGCCTCTTACACAAACACACACACACACACTTTTCCCAGCTATCCCAAATCCTGTGATTCTTCTCCTGTTTTATCTTCAAGAGCACCTCTTGTCTACAAGCTGTTCTCAGCAGAAGAACTTAAGAGACTGGTATAGTTTCACTGAATCCCGTAAGAGCAGAGCTTACTTTCTCCTAGTCAGGTCCTCCTGGTGCCTAGGAGAGCAATGCATGCCGTTGGCCCTCACTAAATGTTTACTGATGCTCATGCCTCTATGACAGTCTCAATGAGAGAGAGAGCTAATGTGTGTGTGAGGTACGAATAAGCATAATATAGCATTCAAAGCCCAGCAATGAGAGCAAGACTGCCTCCGAGCTCTGTTGCTCACCTCCTGAGTCATCACAAGTTCCTTACCATTTCTGAGTCTGTTTCTTCGTGTGTGAAATGGGCATGATGATGGGACCTGCCTCACAAAGCTGGGGTGAGGATGAAATGAATCATGTGAAGCTCTTGCTGGTTGCAAGTTGTCAAACAAGGTTAACTCTTGTCATCATTAGCTGACATGTGACCTAACTCCTCCTTCAAAATTACACAGGCTGTGAGCACACAGTCTGTCTCATCGTCCACTGTTACGCCAACACAATTGTTGTTGTTTTTTTTAATTTTAACTTTTTTTTATCTCAGAAGCCTAGTTCTTTGTTTTGGAAATAATTTAATTGCTAATACATCTGTTTGTATCATCTTCAATTTTTTTCCATCAATGTGTAGTACTTTTGGAGTACACATCTTTTGTCTCTTTAGGTAGGTTTATTCCTAAGCATTTTATTATTTTTATTATTTTTATTTTAATTGGAGGCTAATTACTTAACAATATTGTGGTGTTTTTCCCATACATTCACATGAATCAACCATGGGTGTACATGTGTTCCCCATCCTGACCCTCCCTCCCACCTCCTTCCCCATCCCATCTCTCAGGGTCATCCCAGTGCACCAGCCCTGAGCACCCTGCCTCATGCACCAAACCTGGACTGGCGATCTGTTTCACACATGATAATATACATGTTTCAATGCTATTCTCTCAAATCATCCCACCCTCACCTTCTCCCACAGAGTCCAATAGTCTGTTCTTTATATCTGTGTCTCTCTTGCTGTCTCGCATATAGGGTCATCGTTACCATCTTTCTAAATTCCACATATATGCATTAATATACTTTATTGGTGTTTTTCTTTCTGACTTCACTCTGTATAATAGGTTCCAGTTTCATCCACCTCATTAGAACTGATTCAAATGCATTCTTTTTAATAGCTGAGTAATATTCCATTGTGTATATGTACCCCAGCTTTCTTATCCATTCGTCTGCTGATGGACATCTAGGTTGCTTCCGTGTCCTGGCTATGGTAAACAGTGCTGTGATGAACACTGGGGTACACGTGTCTCTTTCAATTCTGGTTTCCTCGGTGTGTAAGCCCAGCAGTGGGATTGCTGGGTTGTATGGCAGTTCTATTCCCAGCTTCTTAAGGAATCTCCACACTGTTCTCCATAGTGGCTGTACTAGTTTGCATTCCCACCAACAGTGTAACAGGGTTCCTTTTTCTCTGCACCCTCTCCAGCATTTATTGTTTGTAGACTTTTTGATAGCAGCCATTCTGACCAGCATGAGATGGTGCAATCCCTATCAAGCTACCAACAGTTTTTTTCAGAGAATTAGAACAAATAATTTCGCAATTCATATGGAATTACAAAAACCTCGAATAGCCAAAGCTATCTTGAGAAAGAAGAATGGAACTGGAGGAATCAACCTTCCTGACTTCAGGCTCTACTACAAAGCTACAGTCATCAAGACAGTATGGTACTGGCACAAAGACAGAAATATAGATCAATGGAACAAAACAGAAAGCACAGAGATCAATCCACACACCTATGGACACCTTATCTTTGACAAAAGAGGCAAGAATATACAATGGAAAAAGACAATCTCTTTAACAAGTGGTGCTGGGAAAACTGGTCGACCACTTGTAAAAGAATGAAACTAGAACACTTTCTAACACCATACACAAAAATAAACTCAAAATGGATTAAAGATCTAAATGTAAGACCAGAAACCATAAAACTCCTAGAGGAAAACATAGGCAAAACACTCTCTGACATAAATCACAGCAGGATCTTTTATGACCCACCTCCCAGAGTAATGGAAATAAACGCAAAAATAAACGGGACCTAATTCAACTTAAAAGCTTTTGCACAACGAAGGAAACTATAAGCAAAGTGAAAAGACAGCCTTCAGAATGGGAGGAAATAATAGCAGATGAAGCAACTGACAAAGAATTAATCTCAAAAATATGCAAGCAGCTCCTGCAGCTCAATTCCAGAAAAAAAAAGCAACCCAATCGAAAAATGGGCCAAAGAACTGAACAGACATTTCTCCAAAGAAGACATACAAATAGCTAATAGACACATGAAAAGATGCTCAAGATCTTATTATCAAAGAAATGCAAATCAAAACCACAATGAGGTACCATTTTATTGTTTTTGATGCAGTGCTAAATAGGATTGTTTCTTTAGTTTCTCTTTCTGATCTTCTGGTGTCAGTGTGTAGAAATGCAACATTTCTGTGTATCAATTTTGTATCCTGCAATTTTACCAATTTCATTGAGGAGTTCTAATAGTTTTCTGGTAGTGTCTTTAGGATTTTCTATGTATAGTGTCATATCATGTGCAAAGAGTGACAGTTTTACTTCTTTTCCAATGGACTGCTTTTTATTTCTTTTTCTCTGATTGCTGTAGCTAGGACTTCCAAAACTATGCTGGGAAAAAAAAAAAGTGGCGAGAGTGGACATCCTTGTCTTGTTCCTGATTTAGAGCGACTGCTTTCAGCTTTTCTGCTTTTTCAGGTATGATGTTAGATGTAGATTTGTCATATGTGGCCTTTCTTGTGTTGAGGTATGTATTCCCTCTGTCCACTTTCTGGAGAGTTTTTATCGTAAGTGGGGCAACAGAATTTAGACGTGCACATGCTGCTGAGGATCAAGGATGATGTGTTGTAGCTGCTTTAAAATGTACCCAGAGCTTGTTTTAATCAGGTGTGCTGCAGTGGGAAGCACAGAGACGACTGCCTTTGGAAGCAGAGTTTGTTACTCAGTGTTCCCAAGAGGAAGGGGCACCCCACACCACGCAGAGCCACATGGAGGAGCACCCGGGTGGTCAGGAGGCAGTAGGAATGAGGGGCAGCATGGCAGAGCCTTTGTTATTAAAGTGAGGGTTGGGGGGTGGTTATGTAGAGGTGTCCCTTGTCAGGGAACAAAACACAGATGTTGGTGTTTGTAGTTGAAGGATCTGTAACGTTAGTTCTGTGTGCTTGTGAAACCCAGGGATAGTATGGACATAAACAACTTTGCCTGTTAGTTTGGCCCATGATTTCAAGACACTAACTTGTCAATTACAGAATATCAACAATGATGATTACAGCAGCCCACGCTGACTTCTCTCCATAATTGCTCTTTCCTTTACTTTTCAGTGTCACCTTCCTTTCTACCACTGTGTCTCTTCCTCTTTTTGAACTTTCTGCTGGGCCCTGGGTTTTATTTAGATCTCCCATTCTTTGGCCCATTTTTGTTTATCTTTCTCCTACTGTTTGACCCTGTTTCTATTATACCCAATGAAAGGTTTTCTCAGTTTTCTACTTCCTTCTATCTATGAGGGCTGTTCCTTTTCACAGTCAAGACTAAAAACTTGGAAAACAGAAGGAAGCCAAGGCTGCGTTGCCATGTCAACCCAAGGCAGAGCTGACTTTTCAGCATTGCACACTCATCTCTCTGCCTTATGGACTAGCGGGGTGCTGGAAAATGGGTTTTGTCCACCCAAAAGGCTTTTGGAAATTATTGAGGATGCCTAAGCTTTGTCTCTGGGCCAGCCTGTCCTGTGGCTTCAGTGAACTTCCAAGCGAGATCTGGTGACATTGATCTTGTTTTGGGGACAGAACCCAACTACAGCCCAACACAGTTGTCCCCGTCTGCCTTTTCTGCAGAGAAGTCCCACTTAATACCCACACCAGTCCATGGCTGGATAATTACAGGAAATCCTGATTCCACTCAGCTGAAAAGAAAGACTTCTCAAAGAAGAATTTCAGGCTTTCTTATTATTTCCCCTTTTCTTGTAGTCTGGCTCTGTGCCTTTATTCTGCTTTTTTTTCTCCCTGCAAGTCCCACCTCACCCCTCCCCACACCGTCCTCTGTTTAGATGAACAGGAGACCCCTCATATGCCGCCATCCACTTTGACTTGGTTGAACTTCTTTTCTCTTTTTCTGTAGGGAGAAAAAATTAGATTTTACTATATGACCTTTGATTACTATTTTAGTTTTTGCTTTTTTTTTTTTTTTTTGAGGTAGGGAAACTTACTGGTAAGTGGCAAGCTCTCTGGTTTTCATGTCTGCTCTGTTCTAGGGGGTGGCGGAGAGGTTCTCACATGAGGACCCCCTTTAATGAGTGATGGCAGCAGAAAGATGGGGAGTCACCCAGAGTTCTAGAGGGAACTCTTGATGTTGGTATCTATTTACGAGCACAAAGACTCAACAGGAACCCTGGAATTTCCCTCCCAGTAATTGTCTTTCTTTGATTCTGGCTTTTGTGTCCCCCAAAATCAGGCAGCCTGCTATTTGCAGGTCTCCGTTGCTTCCCGTGTCCTGCTGTGACCTCAGCAAGGGTAACAGAACAAAGGATCCTAGCAGTGCTTGTTAAGGAGAGCAGGGTGGGACCGAACAAACCCACCCGAGTTCCAGCCTCGATTGGAGACCAAAACGCAGCTGCACGTTGCTTCATTTGACTGAAGCAAATGCAATCCCTTTTCATCTTCCCTGACATTTATTATCCCGAGGAGGGGCTCTCAGGGGAAAGGACATTAGCCACAAATATGACAAGGGGAAAGGACAATGAGCCTGGTCTGAAGCACTGTATTCCAACGGTTGACAGCCCCGGTTCATCCATCAATATTATTGACTTGGCCAAGCTTCAGGGTGGAGTAATTTCTGTAATGCGATTTAGCTTGTGCCACAGAATGGTGTGTCTGGGATAGAATGTCTGAAGCCGGTCGTCTGTGAGATACATTTTGGGCAACACTCTTAATCTTAAAATTAGAACTGCTTGCAGCCCAGGAAGATGCTTAATTAGATTCATCTCGGAGCCACCAGCTGTTCCTGAGATGCACAGAGACGTCTGAAGTCTCTGTGATTCTGTGGAGACGGGAGGGGGCTCCCTGTTCACGAGCCAAGGCTGAGAGACCCTTCAGTGGAAAGCTCTCCAGGCCTGAGTGGCACACACACAGAGCTCGCGTTTGCCTCTTCCTCTGTCCTCTCACTCTGCCCTCAAAACCTAAGGAGCTCTTAGTCACGATAGTCATATGTCCACAGAGGGCTCCTGTGAGTCCGTGCACAGCCGGCCCTGTCCCTCCCATTTCCTCCCTCTCGGCATCTCAGGGGTAAACCATGTCTTTGCCAGACTGACATCTGGACCCTGAGGATGTAGTCATGGGGAGGGGACAGGGAAAGAATATGAACAAAGGAAACCACCAGGCAAGAGGGGAAGGTGGGAAGAGTTTTTTTCTTTATTTTTTCAGAAAGGCTGAGTCGATCTGTAGAACCACAATTTGGGAGAGCGTGACAAGCCTGGGTGAAGGGAAAATCATGCCGCTGAGACTGAGGCAGTTTCATGATTTGGGGAGTCTGCGGGGCTGGAATTGTACATTAAAGAAAGGAGACCGTGAGGAGTGTGGTGATGAGTTGTGAGACTATCAGGAAGATTCAAGAGGAGCTACCAGCCTCAGGTTGAGAGATGAAAGGGGCCTTGGGTTCAGAACTCAGCCTCCCATTCGCAAGGGAACTCTTCTAGGACATTCCTGCAGAATGGCCACCCGGCCTTTACTTGGAAACCTTCGGGAATAGGAGACATACTCTTGTGTTGGCAAGTGTAGCAGACTAGTTGAGAACACAAGTGCTTGAGCCAGACCGCCTGGGTTCAAATCCAGGGGCCACCAGTTCCTGCTGTGGCCCCTTCGGTATGTTACCTAGCAGCTCTGTGCCTCGGTTTCTATACTGATAACTTAGGGATGGTGATAGTAGAGGGTTATTTTGAGGATTAATTTTATACATTTGATATTTTTAATTTATTCATAAAGTCTATATGTCACTAAGAGCAGTGCTTGGTCTATAATGACGAGCGTAAGTGTTTTCTATTGTTATCATCAGGCTGTTCCATGTATAAGAAAGTTCTTTTTCCGATTGAATACTGTACATCTGGCTTCTTTTATTCCTGCCTATTTCTCAGTCCCTGAAATAACTCAGACCAGTGCTTCTCTGCTTTCCACACTGGTACCCTCCAGACATCTGAAGCGGTGCATCGTGTCCCGCTTTGCTTTTCTTCCTTGTGTTGTAGAGGAGGGATTATGCAAATGCTGTTCCTTCTGTCCAGAACACTTTTCCTGGTCATGTTCTGACTCAGATTCCTCATTTTTCAGGATGCCTTCCCACACCAGAGTAACTTACACAATATTTTACCCATGTTCTCTGCGTCTGAGTAGAAAGATAACACAGTGCAGATTCTCACAGCCATTTGAATATGTTGCCAGTTCATCATATGCCTTGTTCATCTTGGTAACCCTGGCACCCAGCACAAAAATGCTATTGAATAAATTAGATGGGACAGAGAAAAAGTTGGATGGATGCAAAGTGACAACCTTCTTAAAAGGCACAGAACAGTTCTCTTGGAGAACAAAGTCTTTGGAGCAAGGAGACAGGTGGTAAGATGCTCTTTTCAAATATTTTTAGCGAACAGGCTTGCCTTTGATTACATCAGCTGACAATTTTGTCCCGATTAGTTGCATCAGAAAGGGAAGTTTTCTTGGAGTTTTGATTTTGCATTGCTTGTTCAGCTTTCAGACTCTGCTTTGCTCTGCAAATTCCTATTTGAGGAGAATTGAAAAACAAAAGACAAAGAAGCAAGAAAGGGTAAGTGGATCCAGATGGTGAAGAAATAAAGGCAGGCAGTGAAGACAGGGACAGCAGAGGTGGATGAGCCCTTTGGGTCTGCATGTGGGCAGAAGTCCTTTGGAAGAGCAGAGAGAGAAGACAGTGTTTTGATATTAATAGAAGTCATTGGCTAGAGTGTAAAAGAGTTTAAAAATGGAGCATCCTGTGGAGAGGCTTTTTTAAGGGAAATGTGCTCTGCACTAAAAGTGTTCTCTATTAGTGTTTTCTTTTGAGACCTGAGTAAAGGTTTTGGTGGCTCCAGATGTGTATTTTCTGCTCTTTTTTTTGAATAGGGCATTGCCCACAGCCCCAACCCTGTGCGATCCCACTTGTATTCCCACTGACCTGCTTTAGCCGGTCCTTTGGGTCAACACCCACATCCATGGCTGCTCTTGTCCTGTGGAGCAGTGAGTGGCGCTTCACTGTAGCACACGGCAGCCCCAGGTAAGAGAACAGCTGCTACTCAGAAGCAGCAACGTCAGTGTCTATAAATGTGTGAAATAATGAAGCATGTGTGCAGTCACAATAGCCCATAGGCCTCTTCAATTTTTCTTTGTATTAATACAGGTTTCCCATTTGGAACCAATCATTAATTACAGTCTGTACCTGGAGACTGGCCCAAAGAGCAAATTATTTTGCGAGATAGGACCAGAGCAATAATATATCCTTGCCTTTGTTTGTTCCTATAAATTAATGGTCACAATGTTATCTGAAATAGAAAATTTACACAAAACGCCAGCATTCTTTTCCAGGCTGGGCTACTGGTTGCCACCAAAAGATATTTGGGTGACGTCTTTGGTCTGCAAAGCTCTTATAAACCTCTGTCCATCTTTGGAAAAGCCCCCTGACAATAGGGAATATGTCCAGTATTCTGACTCCCCCAAATATAAAAGGATGAGCTATTCCTGTCTAGTTTTAGCCAAGTGTTCATATTTTCAACTTGCTTTTTTTTCAACTGTACAAAGAAAGGAAAGTTGACGTTCTTTAGGTTTTCAATGGAAAGATAGTGTATGTACCCTACCTAATAAGAGATCATAATTTTAAGAAAAAATGGTGACCAAAAATATAAAAGAACTTGCATTATGGTAACACATGGAAGTAGAATCCTTAAAGATAATTCCCCGTTGGACTATTTCTTATACAGTACATCGATTTTGGCCCCTCTCACCCAAATCCAGTCTTTTTGCAGGTTCCTAAGCTTTGTACCCTTTGGGGATTAAGCGTTTCCACTTTCATTAGAGAACACTTGGCATTAATACTGTGATGAGAAGCTTGGAATTGTGTATTTTAGCTAATCTTCCCAGACAGCTCCGTCAGAATTGGCCCCAGTTTTTAGGAATAAGTTCATTTTAAAGTAAGTTTTACTTGACTATTGGAACTATTTCAGTTTGCTACCAAATCTTGACTTTATTTTTACCATTAAACGACTTCAAACATTTGTGGAAAGCTTTTACCACATTCTCTGTGTTTTTAAGAGACAAGGTGGCCAAAACAGTAACATGTTAACAGTGAAGGTCTCCGAAAGGTGATCTTTAATTTTCTTCTCTTTGGGTAATAGTAAGAAATCTAACAAGAAGGAAAATGGAATGTTATTTTTAAAGTATCATTTAAAATATAGACAGAACCTTCTCTTGGCGCTCCCAGTCTTTCAGAGGACGGGGAGTGGAAATTTCTCTGGCATCACTTACATGTGTTCTCGATTGTTTATAAAAGGTTCAGAAGAGAAAACTCAGCAAAAAGAGGGAAGAGACAGGATAAAAAGGAATTGTTCATGGAGACATGCAAAAACTGGTTGACTTAGAAATGTCTGAAAAGCTTAAAAGTGATTTAAGCTAAATCTATGCAATTATTTGACCAACTTAGGTAAAAAAAACCACACTGGAAAAAACAAAACAAAACACTGAACACATATACACGGAATCTAGATAAATGGTACTGATTAATCTATTTATCAAGGAAGAAATGGAGATGCAGATGAAGAGAAGAGACTTGTGGATGCAGCGAGGGAAGGACAGGGTAGGATGAGTTGAGAAAGTAGCATTGATGTATGTACGCTATCATGTGTGAAACAGATAACTCGTGGGAAGCCGCCGTATAACACAGGGAGCTCAGCTTGGTGCCCTGTGATGACCTAGAGAGGTGGGGAGGGGAGGGGGGAGGGGGGGTGTGGGGGGGTGTGTGTGTGTATTATAATTATGACTCTTTCTCATTGTTGTATAGCAGAAACCAGCATATTGTAAAGCAGTTACTGCCAACTTAAAAAAAGCACTGATACTCCTAAGCATAAGTATTTTATCTGCATCAGTTTCTGCCTCATATAAATATAAAATTGGCCTAAAATGTTAAAAAAATCAGAAGCATTCTTGTGCTCTTTCTGTCTCTTGCTCAGAATGTGAGCACATCACAGATTAAAATAAAACCGAAGGCGATTGGAGTTTCAAAAGGCATTATCTGGGAAATCAAGGGAAGGCTGAGAGTGGGTGGTAGGTGAATAGATATTAAGAATAAAATCTCCTCGGCTGCTGGAGCGTCTGTGGAATGGTGCCCACCCTCTGCTAGGCTTTGGGAGGCAGGGGAAGCAGCGCTCTCATGTGGCTTTGTGACATTCAGTGACACGCGCCTCAGAGCTTGGAAGTGTGGCACAGAGAATGTCACGGTGTAAGGGCGGTCTGTCTCCGGGCAGTGTGACATGGCTATCTCAGGCACTACTTGGGGGCCGAGAGATTGTGCAGAACCAACCGCTGAGCAGTGTTGATCCGAGGAGATAGCATGGTGGAGATACGTGAGATTATTAAGCCTTTGGAACCCACACATGAAAGGAAAATCCAGGAGAGCCGGCTGTGTACAAGCAACGGAGGTGATGACCGTGTGTGAAGACCTGTGTTTTGTTAATGACTGGCAGTTGTTAATAAAGGGCACTCCCTGGAACAACCAGAACTGGTACATACCTAAATGCAGTCAGCTAATATCCTTATTCAAAGGTTTTCAAGCTAAAAGGCAAATTGCTTCACTGCAGGCAAAAATTCTCCATTTAAGACTCATAATTAGAAGACGCTTTATCCACCTAATGATCAGGGGGATGCTGATGACTAGAAATGCCTGCATTAAAGACGCTAAGCACATTTGCCTTCAGTTCAGAGTGAAGGTGGAAATAGTAAGGACCCTCTGAAGATACGTATCTTCAGTTCTTTGCAGTGTTGGTGCTAACGGTTCTTCTGGAGTTCAGCCTTGGATAAGGTGAAAGTGAAAGGAAGTTTAGTCTCTAAGTCGTATGTGACTCTCTGCAACCCCGTGGACTGTAGCCCACCATGCTCCTCTGTCCATGAGATTCTCCAGTCAAGAATACTGGAGTGGCTGGCCATTCCCTTCTCCAGGGAACCTTCCTGACCCAGGCATTGAACCCGGGTCTCCTGCATTGCAGGCAGTTCTTTACTATCTGAGCCACCAGGTGGCTCAGAAAGGTGAGCGGAGAATCACCCAGATGTGAGCGTGGACCCTGCATCCTCTAGCACAGCGAACTCTGATTCCTGCAGCATAAGTCAGTCCTGTCCAAGCTGACTCTCTCCCACAAAAGCAGATCCTATGCCCAACACCCTTCCCTGCATTAGAACCATGACAGAGACCTTGAAACAGATCAGAAGGGAACTGACAGAGAGAGATTACATCGGTGGAAGGAAAACCGACGAGGTTAACGTTTCCTCAAGTACATGGCTGACTCGAGAAGAAAAGAATAAAGTGAGATACAGACACAGAAGGACCACCAAACCTTGGTCTGTTCACAGTGAAGGATTAGGGGCTGCTCCAAGCTACCCACTCCCCTCTCTCAGCCTCCCTTCAATTACCTGCAGTTGAAGGGAAACTGGTATTTGGGGTCTGAATTATCAAGCTGCTGACCTCACCGTCTCTAATTCAGTCTCTAAATACATCGACTTAGTCTGATTTTCTAAAATAACTTAAAATAGCAACTTTGTGCCTATATTAAGAGGTATCATTTTTTTTTTATTGGAACAAAAATGATGAGCATATGCCCCCTGACACATGACAGGCACTTGCGGGCTTGGAGCGTGTCCCCGACCCCACCGTGATTATACTGACCTCAGACATGAGGCTGGAGGCAGGGAGGCCAGGAGCCCGGTGGGAGTCTGCCGTGCACTTGTCCAGCAGACGATAATAAAGTAGGGGACTGTGGGTTAATATTTTAGGACGTCCATCCGTTTTGTCAGGCACCGGAGCCTCAAGATCCATTTAAGAGGGAATTGATAGGACTCAGTGACCGACTAGATAGATGGAGGAGGAAAGAGCCAGAGGAGAGCTGATTTTTCAAGCTCAAGCAGCTGAGTGGATGGAGAGGCCATTTCCACGGCGAGGAACGCAGGGCTCGGGGTCATCCCTAAAAACATCCATCATTGTGCCGGGTGGGAAAGCCCTCGGGAGGTTATTGAGCTCTGTGGGACCGTGTGGTCGGCTTTTTAATTTTCTTGCTTCTTTCTTAGCTGACACACTGTCAGCTGTCACGTCTCGCTACTGTCAGGGTGCCCGCTTTTAAGCTTTTTCCTCCTTTATTTTCTAATTTGCTGTTTCTGGAAAACCCAGGAGGCAGAGTGGCTAGAAATGTTTGGAAAGCAGGAGTCTATAGGGGCAAAGTGATGGTCCATGGGCCAGTGTGTATCATAAAGTCCCCGGCTCTGTGACTTCTCTCTCAGCTGCTGCCAGGACTGCTCTCGTTTTAAATGGATTAGGTCTTCACAGATCTGGCATTCAGAGAGCTATGGACATATTTATTTCTATTTTTAATAGCAACTTTGAGAATAAAAGAGCTCCTTTGAGTCATCAGGTGATTATAAATTTTTAAGGTAGGGCTTTAAAATTTCTTGGCTGCCGGATAATAACTAATAGCTGGCATTTCTTGGGCACTTGGTATGGATTAGACCCTGTTCTGAGCACATTTCCTGTGATATCACTATGGATTGGTCAGTGTTATTATTATATTTTAAAGCTTTTATTTTGTTTCAGAATAGAGCCGATTAACAGTGCCATCATAGTTTCAGGTGGACAGCAAAGGGAATCAGCCACACGCATACATGTATCCGTTCTCCCCCAAACTCCCCTCTCATCCAGGCTGGGCAATATTGTTACTGTGTAGTATTATTAGTAATACTGGGAAGTATTATTAGCAGTAATACTGAGCAGTATTATTATTATTACCCACTTTATAGACAGGAAATCAGAAGCTCTGGGAAGTAACTTCCTAAGGACACAGTCCCTGCGCAGCAGAACCAGGATTCAGAGGCAAGCAGGATTCCACAAAGTGCTAACCCAAATGTGCTATAGTTACCTGGTCATGTAAGTGAGTGGGGCTTAGAACCAACTGGCAAATGGTCTCTGTGACTCCTTCGGGCATAAAGATTGAAGATGGTTAGTAATGCAACCCAGGCTTACCTCCCCTGTCCCTACCTCCCTCTGATTCACAACACACAAGCATCGGCCACATCAGACATGTTCGCCATTCCCTGGCTTGGCTACAGTGCAGAAAAGCAAAGCAAGGATGGAGCAGAGTTCACAAGTTAGGAGGCTAGGTGGCTGCTGGTCCAGTCATAGAACGCACCTGGCTAATCCACTGAGGCTCGCTGGCTTGTGGTGTTGTCGCTGTGTTTCTTTCTTCCCTGGTCCAAGGGTGTTCTCCCTGTGTGCTTCCATTGTCGTACGGGTTGAACGATGTCCCTGCAAATTGAAATGTTGAGTTCCTAACCCCCCAGTACTTCAGAATGTGACTGTATTTGGTGATAGGCCTTTAAAGATGTAAAGTAGGGACTTCCCTGGTGGTCTAATGGTTAAGACTTCACCTTCCAATGCAGGGTTTGCAGGTTCAATCCCTGGTCCGGGAACTAAGATCTCCACATGCCTTGGGGCCAAAAAATCAAAACATAAAACAGAAGCAATATTGTAACAAATTCAGTAAAGACTTTAAAATGGTCCATATAAAAAAAAACTTTAAAAAAAAGACATAAACTAAAATGAGGTTAGTGCTAGATCCTAAAGCAATCACTGTTTTCCTTATAAGAAAAGAAATTTAGGATACAATCACAGATAGAAGAACCCTGGAGTAGGCAATAGCAACCCACTCCAGTATTCTTGCCTGGGAAATCCCATGGACAGAGGAGCCTTGCAGGCTACAGTCCATGGAGTTGCAAGGAGCTGGATACAACTGAGCAGCTAAACAGCAACAGACCTAAGGTCAACAAGATTTCCTGTGATGTTTTCTTTTAGAGGTTTTCTTTGGTGTGTGTGTGTAGATTTCATATTTTATCAGTTTGTTTGTTTATGTGTTTTGACAACACTTCGCTGCACACAGGATCTTAGTTCCCCCACCAGAGCTAAAGCCCTCGCCCCCTGCAGTGGAAGCAGAGTCTTAACCACTGGGCCACCAGGAAAGTCCCTCTTCTGGAAGTTTTACAGTGTTGGTTTTAACATGTTGAGAGAGAGGGATTCGATTTCACCTTTTTGTATATGGATACCCCCTTTTTCCAGCACCGTTTGTTGAAAAGTCACCGTTGGTTGCATTGCCTTTGTGCTGCTGTCAAAATTCAGCAGCACACCCGTTGTCTGTACGGATGTGAGTTTATTCGTGGGTTATCTAGGCTGTTCCACTGACCAACTTTTGTCTCTCTTTATACCAATATGATACTGTTCTCATTACTGTTGTTTACAGTGCTATTGCTATATTTGTTTATGTGTGTGTGACATTATGACATTTCATTCCTAAATGTTTCAGTATACAAATTTTAATACTAAGGGCTTTGTCATACCTAACTTGCAACAACAATGAAAATTAGTGCTAATCCACAACTATAATTTAATAGTTCAAATATCTTCAAATATCTCTAATGTCTCCCAAACATTTATAGTGTTTAAAGGCATTAATGAAAATATTTTCTCAATATCTGCAGCTTTTCTTGGATAATTCAGAATTATAAACTTTTTTTCCTGGATCTATTTTCACATTTTATCATATTGCTAGGAATTCATCCTTTCAAATTTGGAAAACTATTGTGCTAAAATTGATTATTCTCTTCTCCTAAATTACTTTAATCACTTCTGTCTCTGTGGTTATTTCTCCTTTCTCATCTTGCCTATATTGCTCACACTCTTTTAATCTCTCTTTCAGTCTCTTACATTATCAGGATCTTAAGGGGTTTATCTATTTCATTGTTGTTGTTTTTCAGTGGGTAAGTCATGTCTGACTCATTGTGAGCCCATGAACTGTAACTCTACAGGCTCCTCTGTCCTCCCAGCATCAAGGTCTTTTCCAATGAGTCTGCTCTGTTCATTAGGTGGCCAGAATATTGGAGCTTCAACTTCAGAATCAGTCCTTCCAATGGGTATTCAAGGTTGATTTCCTTTAGGATTGACTGGTGTGATCTCCTTGCATCCAAGGGACTCCCAAGAGTATTCCCCAACACCGTAGTTCAAAAGCATCAGCTCTTTGGTGTTCAGCCTTCTTTATGATCCAACTTTCGTAAATGGCTACTGGAAAAACCATAGCTTTGACTAAATGAAACTTGGTTGGGAAAATAATGTCTTTGCTTTTAAATATGCTATCTAGATTTGTCATAGCATTCCTTCCAAGGAGCAAGCGTATTTTAATTTCATGGTGGCAGTCACCATCCACAGTGATTTTGGAGCCCAAGAGATAAAATCTGTCACTGCTTCCACTTTTTCCCCTTCTATTTGCCATGAAGTGATGGAACCAGATGCCATGATCTTAGTTTTTTGAATGTTGTTTCAAACCAAGTTTTTCACTATTCTCTTTCTCCCACACCAAGAGCCTCTTTTAGTTCCTCTTCACTTTCTGCCATTAGAGGGGTGTCATCTGCATATCTGAGGTTGTTGATATTTTTCCTGGGAGTCTTGATGCCAGCTTGTGATTCATCCAGCCTGGCATTTTGCATGATGTACTCTGAATAGAAGTTAAATAAGCAGGGTGACAATATACAGCCTTGACATACTCCTTTCCCAATTTTGAACCAATCTGTCATTCCATGTCCAGTGCTAACTGTTGCTTCTTGACCCCCATACAGGTTTCACAGGAGACAGGTAAGGTGATCTGGTATTCCCATCTCTTTAAGAATTTGTTTGTTGTTCAGTTCAGTTGCTTAGTCATGTTCGACTCTTTGCGACCCCATGGACTGCAGCACAGCAGGCCTTCCTATCCATCACCTACTCCCAGAGTTTACACAAACTCATGTCCACTGAGTTGGTGATACCATCCAACCATCTCATCCTCTGTTGTCCGCTTCTCCTCCTGCCTTCAATTTTTCCCAGCATCAGGGTCTTTTCAAACAAGTCAGTTCTTTGCAGCATGAGTATTGGTGACCAAAGTATTGGAGTTTCAGCTTCAGCATCAGTCCTGATGCTGATTCAGGACTGATTTCCTTCAGGATGGACTAGTTGGATCTCCTTGCTATGCAAGGGACTCTCAAGAGTCTTCTCCAACACCACAGTTCAAAAGCATCAATTCTTCAGCACTCAGATTTCTTTATAATCCAACTCTCATATCCATACGTGACTACTGGAAAAACCATAGCTTTGACTAGATGGACCTTTGTTGGCAAAGTAATGTCTCTGCTTTTTAATATGCTGTCTAGGTTGGTCATAACTTTTCTTCCAAGGAGTAAGCGTCTTTTAATTTCATGGCTGCAGTGACCATCTGCAGTGATTTTGGAGCCCCCCAAGATAAAGTCTGTCACTATTTCCCCATCTATTTGCCATGAAGTGATGGGACTGGATGCCATGATCTTCGTTTTCTGAATGTTGAGCTTTAAGCCAACTTTTTCACTCTCCTCTTTCACTTTCATCAAGAAGCTCTTTAGTTCTCTGTCACTTTCTGCCATAAAGGTGGTGTCATCTACATATCTGAAGTTATTGATATTTCTCCTGGCAATCTTGATTCCAGCTTGTGCTTCTTCCAGCCCAGAGTTTCTCATGATGTACTCTGCATAGAAGTTAAATAAGCAGGGTGACAATATACAGCTTTGGTATACTCCTTTCCCAGTTTGGAACCAGTCCGTTGTTCCATGTCCAGTTCTAACTATTGCTTCTTGATCTGCATACACATTTCTCAGGAGACAGGTCAGATGTGATATTGTATTCCCATCTCTTTAAGAATTTTCCACAGTTTGTTGTGATCCACACAGTCAAAGGCATTGGCATAGTCAATGATGCAGAAGTAGATGTTTTTCTGGAATTCTCTTGCTTTTTCTATGATCCAGCGGATGTTGGCAATTTGATCTCTGGTTCCTATGCCTTTTCTAAATCCAGCTTGAACATCTGGAATTTCACAGTTCATGTACTGTTGAAGCTTCGCTTGGGAATTTTGAACATCACTTTACTAGCATGTGAGAGGAGTGCAATTGTGTGGTAGTTTGAGTATTCTTTGGCATTGCCTTTCTTTGGGATTGGAATGAAAACTGACCTTTTCCAGTCCTGTGGCCACTGCTGAGTTTTCCAAATTTGCTGGCATATTGTTTGTTACTATCCACAGTCAAAGGCTTTAGCATAGTCAATGAAGCAGAAGTAGATGTTTTTTCTGGAATCCCCTTGCCTTCCTCATGATCCAGTGGACATTGGCAGTTTGATATCTGGTTCCTCTGCCTTTTCTAAACTCAGCTTGTACATTTAAAAGTTCTCAGTTCACATACTGTGGCAGTCTAGCTTGAAGGATTTTGAGCATTACCTTGAAAGCATGTGAAATGAGCACAGTTGTAAGGTAGCTGGAACATTCTTTGGCATTGCCCTTCTTTGGGATTGGGATGAAAACCGACCTTTTCCAGTCCTGTGACCACTGCTGAGTTTTCCAAATTTGCTGACATAATGAGTGCAATACTTTAACAGCATCATCTTTTAGGATGTGAAATAGCTTAGCTGGAATTTCTAAGCTTTGTTTAGAATAGCTTTGTTTGTAGTAATGCTTCCTAAGGCCCACTTGACTTCACACTCCAGGATGTCTGGCTCTAGGTGAGTGATCACACCATCATGGTTATCCAGGTCATAGGGCCTTTTTTGTACAGTTTTTTTGTGTATTCTTGCCCCCCTTCTTAATCTCTTCTGCTTCTGTTGGGTCCTTATGCGTTCTGTCCTTTATCATGCCCATCCTTGCATGAAATGTTTCCTTAATATCTCCAGTTTTCTTGAAGAGATCTCTAGTCTTTCCCATTCTATTGTTTCTGTCTATTTCTTTGCATTGTTCATTGAAGAAGGCCTTCTTATCTCTTCTCACTATTCTCTGGAACTCTGTATTCAATTGAATATATCTTTCCCTTTCTCCCTTGCCTATCACCTCTTTTCCTTGGCTCTTTGTAAAGCCTCCTAAAATGAGCACTTTGCCTTCTTACATTTATTTTCCTGGGGATGGTTCTGGTCCCCGCCAGTAACATCTACAGTGTTACGGATCTCCGTCGATATTTCTTCAGGCACTGCGTCTATCAGATCTAACCCCTTGAATCTATTCATCACCCAGAAGTAACATTTGGATTTATTTATCCTCTGATATCTTCTTATGTTACCTTTTTACTTGGGAGTTTATCTCTATTTTATCCTTCTTGCTAGTTTCTTTGGATTTCGTTTGTTGTTCTCTTTAGGAAATTATAACAGTGAAATCTTAGACCCTATTGGTCTTCTTCTTTAACCGAAAGTGTATTCAAGATCAAGAACTCTGAGTATGAGTCTCCCTCTATCTTACAGATGTTGTTTGCAATACACTGCTCTCTGTTGCTTTCTGCATAGCTGCTAGTTTCTCTTCTGGATTTCAGTTTTAATCCACAGATTATCACCAGCTGCTTTTTAGTTTCTACATGGATGAGCTTTCTGGTTGTTTTATCTAACATCTTTTTTCAAATTTTTTATTGAAATATACTTGGTTCAGAATGCTTTGTTAGTTTCAGATGTAAAGTGACTCAGTTACACACATATATAAATATATATATATATCTTTTTTTTTCTTTGAACTCTACCATATACTCAATGTGTTGTTATTACAAGACATTGAGTAGACTTCCCACCCTGTTTTGAATTGTTTTTCTTTTTTTTTCTGCTTTCCCACTCCAGGACACTGCTTGAGGGCAAGTGTCCTTTACAGTTCTGCAGGCCTTGTGAATTTCAAGGTCCCTAAATACCGGTGACAACAGAGGATGAGATGGCCGAATGGCATCACTGACTCGATGGACGTGAGTCTGAGTGAACTCCAGGAGTTGGTGATGGACAGGGAGGCCTGGCGTGCTGCGATTCATGGGGTCGCAAAGAGTCGGACCCGACTGAGCTACTGAACTGAGCTGTACTGAAGCACCGGTTTTCAAGTTGTTGTTATAAGAAATGTCCACAAGGTGGCAGCTCTTCTTCATGTTTCACTCAGGTTCCTGGGGCATCAGTTCAGTTCAGTTCAGTCAAGTCCGACTTTGCAACCCCATGGACTGCAGCACACCAGGCTTCCTTGTCCATCACCAACTCCTGGAGCTTACTCAAACTCATGTCCATCGAGTAAGTGATGCCATCCAACCATCTCATCTTCTGTCGTCCCCTTATCTTCCTGCCTTCAATCTTTCCCAGCATCAGAGTCTTTTCTAGAGGGGCATATATATATATATATATATATATATATATATATACACACACACACAAATGCCTGTGTATATGTTAATCTCATCCTAATTTATCCCTTCAGCCCAGCCAGTTTTCCCCTTTGATAACTAGAAGTTTGTTTTCTACATCTGTTAGTCTGTTTCCATTTTGTAAATCAGTTTGTGTTGATTTTTAGATCTTAAGCATAAGGGATATCATGAGCTCTCTGTCCTTCTCTGACTTCCTTCACTTAGTATGATCACCTCCTGGCACATGCAGCTGCAGGAAGAAGCATTCTTTCATTTGTTTTTATGGCTGAGGTACAGTCCACCGTACCTGTGTGCGTGTTCAGTCATTTTAGTCGTGTCTGACTCTGCGACCCCATGGACTGTAGTCTGCCAGGCTCCTCTGTCCATGGAATTCTCCAGGTGAGAATACTGGAGTGGGTTGCCATGCCTTTCTCCAGGGGATCTTCCTAACCCAGGGATTGAACCCGTGTCTCCTGTGTCTCCTGCGTTGCAGGCAGATTCTTTACGCTGAGCCACCGGGAAAGCCCTTTATTGTATGTATCTATGTATGTGTGTGTGTGTGTGTGTGTGTGTATAATATATATATATGCCACATCTTCTTTTTCCATACAGCTGATAATGGGCATTGTGCTTGCTTCAGTGTCTCAGTCAATGTAAACAGTGCTACAGGGAGCACTGAGGAGCGTGTGTCATTTCGAATGATGATTTCTCTCCGGGTGGAAGCTCTGGAGTGAGAATGCCGATCCTGTGTTAGCTTCTGGTTTTTTAAAAACCTCCATGCTGTTCTGCATTGTGACTGCTACTACTACTAAGTCGCTTCAATCGTGTCCGACTCTGTGCGACCCCACAGACGGCAGCCCACCAGGCTCCCCTGT
The DNA here is from genome assembly GCF_032452875.1 of Bos javanicus. NCBI lineage: Eukaryota > Metazoa > Chordata > Mammalia > Artiodactyla > Bovidae > Bos > Bos javanicus. The sequence continues at coordinate 37,449,367 of NC_083889.1, forward strand.
CCCTGGGATTCTCCAGGCAAGAACACTGGAGTGGGTTGCCATTTCCTTCTCCAAGGCATGAAAGTGAAAAGTGAAAGGGAAGTCGCTCAGTCGTGTCTGACTCTTAGCGACCCCATGGACTGCAGCCTACCAGGCTCCTCCGTCCATGGGATTTTCCAGGCAAGAGTACTGGAGTGGGTTGCCATTGCCTTCTCCAACTTACATTTTCAGTAACAGCATAGGAGGGTTCCCTTGTGCCCACGCCCTCTCCCCCGTTATTGTTTGTAGTCTTTTTGAGGATGGCCATTCAGATTGGTGCAAGGTGATTCTTCGTTGTAGTTTTGATTTGCAGTTCTCTAATAATTAGCGATGTGGAGCATCTTTTCATGTGCTTTCAAGAAAAAAGAAGAAAACAGTGTTTGTTACTTGTGGTGACGTCTTGAGGTTGATTTCTTGAAGGTCCACCCTGTTTTGAATTGTTTTCCTTTTTTTTCCTGCTTACCCACCCCAGGTCACTGCTTGAGGGCAAGCGTCCTTTACAGTTTGGCAGGCCTTGTGAATTTCAAGGGCTCCTACGCACCGGTTTTCAAGCTGTTGTTATAATAAATGTCCACAAGGCGGCAGCACTTCTTCATGTTTCACTCAGGTTCCTGGGGCAGCGGGTGCTCTGGCCAAAGTCCTGTTCCTGGGTTGTAGATTAGAATGGACTGAGCCATGGCTCGAGTCTTATGACTTCTTCCCCCCTTATCCTGCACCCCCAGAGAAATCCCAAGCCCTCCCCAAACTGCATTCCTGAGTGCTGTGGTGCTCAGGTGGGGCGACTCCCAGGAAGCTGGCTGCTGGTGGGAACCCCCACCAGGAAGTTTAGAGACCAGGTGCCTTGTCAGAGCTCTTTCAGCCCAGAGGGTCCACCGTTGTGGGGGTGCACTAGGCTTGGTTGAGCTCTAAGGGGGGCCCACCTGGATCTGGGGTCCCGTGCACCGGGGGCCAGGAGTTCTAAGTTCATGGGGGCTCCTTTGCTGGCACATCCTCCCCAGCTCCCTCAGCTCCATCCCAGTCCAGCCGTGAGCACCAAGAATGCTCAGGCCCCAGGGATATAACAGCACCACAGGTCACCCAGGCATGAGGGGGCAATTCCATTGCCATTTCTTTTCTTTTCCTTTCTTTTTAAAATTAATTTTTATTGTATACTGGAATATAGTTGATTTACAGAGTTGTGTTTGTTTGGGTATACAGCCACCTGTTTCAGTTATACATTTCCATATGTCTGTTTTTCTTCAGACTCTTCCCATATACATGATTACAGACTGCTGAGTAGAGTTCCCTGTGGTATACAGTAGGTCCTTGCTGCTTATCATTACATCTATATTACCGTGGAATGTTAATCCCAACCTCATAATCGATCCCTCTCTCTGCCACACCTTTCTCCTTTAATCAGAAGTTTGTTTTCTGTGTCTATGAGTTAGTTATAACCAGTTTTATTTAGTGAGAATACAACAGCTGTGAAATCTGTATGCTTTTGAATGTTTAAGATTTTAATTGTGGTTATATACCATTTATTTATAAGTTTTAATAGGTATTCTCGTACCTTTGAAAATAAGGTACATTCTTTATTCAGTGGATGTAAGACTCTATAAGCACCAGTTATATCAAACTTATTGATTGTATATTTAATTCCTCTATGTTTTTGCTTTTATTTTTTTCTTTTCCTTGCTGGGTGTGCTATCTAAAGGAAACATTAAGAAGCCTCTGATTGTAATGGTGATCTTGTCAAATAGTTCATGAATTTGTCATCATTTTTGCTTTGTGTTTTTAGCTTTTATGATTTGGTGCATAAGTGCTCTCTCTGTCATACTGCTTTAACAACTATCAGCTCTGTGTTTACAAAACAGCCCCTTATACCCTGTTGAGTGATTTGACCCTCTCCTGTTCACCTTCTCCCATCATGAGAGCTCTCTCCAGTCATCTGTGATTGGTTTTGAATTTTAATTGTCTCCTTGGGAGGGGTATTTGGGTCTGATAGTTCCTGGCAATTTGGTTCCTTTCAAATATCTTTCTGACGATTAGTAGATCTTGCCTGGACTTTTTGTTTGTGGTTCTTCTCTCCTGGATGCTACTGCGCTGTGGCAGAGCGGCAGGTGCAGTTTCAGACCATTCTTCCGAGTGTCTCTGTGTGCATGTTGCTGGGGGAGGGCTGCAGCTTGAGGGTGTCGGGGGACAGTATCAGTCAGGGCTGTCACCTTGCCCAGTGCCAGGACTTGCCTCCCTGTCACCCTTCATCACAGGAGTCACAGATGACTGTCAGACTCTTTCCAGCATCTGCCAGTATCTTGTCATCATCCTTGGTCTTCCTAAGTCTGGGCTCCAGGTGCTTGCCCAGCCCATGGGGGAAAGTGCTTCTAGTAATTTCATCCACCGCACACAGCTGATGGCCTCACCCATCCTTGGGCTTCTGCAGGAGGACCCCATGAGCTGCAGGTGAGAGGAGGTGAGCGTGGAGACAGAGCACTGATTTCTTGGTGCCTCGTTCCAAGAATCCTTCTCATCCTCTCTGAGGGTAGAGTTTTGTTTATTTTTTATTGATTTTTAAACATGAAAGTATAGTTGATTTTCACTGTTGTGTTAGTTTTAGGTGTACCGCAAAGTAATTCAATCACATATGTATCTATTCTTTTTGCAGATTCTTTTTGATATTAGGTTATTACAAGGTTTTGAATATAGTTCCCTTGCTCCACAGTAGGACCTTCCTGTTTTGAGTACAGAATTCTTGGAGTCAAGCTTGCTTAAGAGCCGGCCTCTAGACGTGTGAACTCTTCAAGTTTAGACATGCCTGCAGTGACAAGAAAGCTGCAGCTCAGCAACTGTAGCCCTTTAAACAGATTGTGTGCATGCTGCGTGTTAAGTTGCTCAGTTGTGTCTGACTCTTTTGAACCCCATGGACTGTAACTCGCCAGGCTCCCCTGTCCATGCCTCTGAAAAGGGAAAAGATAAGACAACAGTACATGGAGTGATGGTCTCGAGCACTCATGACCTCCTTGGAGAAAATATTTTTTGAGAGACCATCTATCTGATTAGAAAGCAGCATCCGTGACATAAACCTGTGTTGCTCTTTCTGTGGGCTTGTACTAGAAGGCCTGTGCTCACTGAGAAGAAAAAAAAAAAAAAGACTGTTCCTATAAACTTGTGACAAAAAAAGCCATAAAAGCCACTACAGATGGTCTGAAATGTTTATTCTAATACTTCCCTGATCAGGAGGAGGACACAGGAAGCTTTGCAAGGTTCGAGAAATTGTTGACAATGTGGAGAATCCATTTTTTTCTGCCTTGTGTAAAGCTAAAGATTAATTGGAAGGAAGCACATTGGTCCAGTTGTGCTAGAATGGATGTTTTTAATGTTTTATTGTGCTAAAATATGTATAGCATACAATTTGACATTGTAATCATTTCTACCTGTATTGTTCAGTGGTATGAATTACATTCACAGTGTGGGATAACCTTTACTTCTATTTCCAAATTGTTTTCATTCTCCCCAAAGAGAAAGTTTGTAACCATTAAACACTGACTCCCCACTCCCCCTGTCTCTGGTGACCTCTTTTCTACTTTCTGTCTTCCTGAATCTACCTATGGGGCGAAGTACCTTTATGAACCAGAAAGCAGTAGAAACTAGTCTTAGGTGAAAGGACTTAATTTTGTAGACAAGTGAAGCCATACAATGTTTCGGAGCAAGAAATACGATCTGATCTATATGTAGCTTCCGGAGCTTCATCTGGCAGAAGTTTGTGGGATGAATCGGGGTCTGGAGACCAGTTGAGAGGCTGTTATAAAGCTGGGGTAAGGAGCATTAGGAGCTGCTACTGAAATGGAAAAGAAGATTTAGGAGACGTTTTGGGGAATATTTGGGAGGAAGCCGCTACATGACCTGGCAAAATTACCTTGGGGAGAAAGGGGGGATGGAGGGGAACAGATGTTTTGAGTCTAAGTAACTTGTGTGATTGCTTTGTAAGCTATACTTAAATTCAGCTTCTGTGAAAAAGTCACAAAAACAGTTATGTAAATTATCAACGCAGAATATAAGAAAAAGGTCAGTATGAGGTGTGATGTTCTTTTAGGATAAAGCCAAACTAAAGAACAAAGAATTCTATCTTCTCTTAAACTTCACGGTTCATATAATGCGGCCCTTCATGGGAAGGGGAAGAGGTAAGGATGGGTGATCAGTCACTCTAGAGTAATGGAAGGTGACAGCCCAGGGCGTGAGAGGGAATTAATTCTGTACAGAAGATCAGTCCTCCTGGAGGAGTATGCTGTGGTCAGTGCTGGACAATAGTAGGGGTGAGATCATAGCTAGGGGCCTGGAGTCTCGAGTTCAAATCCCACTCTGTCACATCCTGGCTGTGTGGCCTTGGTCAAGCTACTTAACCTCTATGAGCCTCTGACATAGGGAGTCATAAGAGTATCTATTTCATTGGGTTGTTGTATAGATGAAATGACTTAGCATTTCTTGGGTGCTTTTAGAAGTACCGAGCTCATGTAAATGCTTTGTAAGAATTTGCTGCCATTACTATTATTGTTATTAGGCTAATTTAAGATATAAACCAAGATAAATGTTTCCCTGTAAGCTTGAACAATATAGTTTACCAAGAAAATCAGAAATGAAGAAATTACAGAGTTTCAGAAGCAGCCATATGGCTCAAATATCTGTTTTCTGTGGTTTGAGTTAACCAAGAATACTGACTTCCATGTCAATGCTAATTATTCATTTTTTGGTTAAAAGTTATTTTTTCAGCACATAATCAGCATCATTGTAACTCACTTTTGAAGATTTGTTGACTTGGACTTTTTGTAATAAGATATTTAGATTGTCTCCGTGGCTGGGTCTCCCTTTTCTTTTCCCCTCCTGACATGTGATATTGAGTTGAGCACATAGTAAGGGTTGAACCGTCATGTGGTTGACTAAATGAAGGAAATAATAAATTACGTTTATGCTTTCCAGTCATCCACATCTGTAATTGGGAATGCGAATTTAAATAGATCTTTTGCTTCACTTGTAACTGAAATCAGGGACTGTGTTTTGAAGGTCATATTTAGCTTTCAGGGGCTTGTGGTAAAGAACCGACCTGCCAGGGCAGGAGACATAAGGGATGCGGGTTCTGTCCCGGCGTGTGGAAGATCCTCCGGAGAAGGAAATGGCAACCGGCTCCAGTATTCCTGCCTGGAGAATTCCATGGACAGAGCAGCCTGGTGGGCTATAGCCCATCAGGTAGCAAGGAGTCTAACTAAGCACAGCACAGCACAGCACAGCACAGCACAGCACAGCACATTCAGCTTCTAAATAGTGGGTTTTCCTATGATTTTCGTTCCTGGAAAATTCAGAAGACTCCCAGATTTGCTGTGTTTAACTTCAAGTACCTCCACATCTCCTTTGCACAGCTGCATGCCACCTTCCCCACCCAGCCGAGAATTCCAATCGCCAGGTGGGCTTGGGGCCCCCGGGAACCGAGCTCCTGCGCTTCCTGGACTTTGCGAGACCCGGCGGGCACTGCTGCCCTCTGCTGGTGACCGCGCAAAACACCGCTCTCCATTTGCATCATCTGGGCTTCTCAGAGGAGTATCTCTGAAACCTCCCTTACCCCGACCCTAAACCCTGTACAGAAAAAAAAGTTCAAAATCAAAGTAATACTAAGTGGTATAGATGAACAATAGCACGTCCATCACAGTTCTGATTTTTCCTGCCATTATACCACAGTTCTTGTTTAAATACGACTTCGCTGGTGGCTCAGATGGTCAAGAATCTGCCTATAGTGCGGGAGACCCAGGTTCTGTCCTGGATCAGGAAGATCCCCTGGAGAAGGGAATGGCAACTGACTTCAGTATTCTTTCCTGGAGAATCCCATGGACAGAGGAGCCTTGGGCCTGGTGGGCTACAGTCCATGGGTTCACAAAAAGTCGGACACAACTGAGCGACTAATACATACTTATTTAAATGTTGACTGTTTCGTTCTCAAAGTTCGCTTTCTCCCACCTCTGCTTTGCTGAATGGGCTGGTTGTGGATACAGCGCCATTTTCATGTGTCCACTGTGGTGTTTTCCAAGTTTTCACAAGTAGAAATTGGAATTTAGATGCCGTGTGTTCTAGACTGGTCGCACGACACAGAGCTCTGTGGTTTGTCTTAGATTCCTGGTAACAAAAGTCAGAGACTCACCCTTTTCTTCTCTTTTCATATTTCACGTCCTAGTGGTTACCTGTAAATTCATACCTCTTTCTAACAGCTTTCCTCTTAGTCCTGTTGACCGTTTTTGTTGTTAAATGATAACATTTGATTTCTGGAGATCACTCCACATCGACTCATAAGGATTTTTTTATTCTTGTTTAGCGCAGCCTACTGCTTCAACATGTGTAACATGCTGTTGTTATTTTGACCACTGTCCTGTATTTGGGCATTTACACTGTTGGCAGTATTGTGCAATTTCATATAACACTGCCATGAATAAGCTTGTGCGTTTGAGTTTGTGTATGAGTGGAGGTGTATCTTCAGGGTAGCTTTTCAAAAGTGGCATTGCTGGGTCAGAGGGTGAGTGTATGTGTGGTTTTGTTCAGTTTCACCAGACTGTCCTCCCCCCGGGGCAGAGGCTCCCTCTGAGACTGTTAGTGACTAGGATTTATTGTAAGGATACCTGGGGGCAGGGGAGGGAAGGAGGAAGGTAGGTAGATAGGTCAGTAAGAATGGACAAACGGGCATTTTAACCATGTGGCTCTATCTCATGAGGACTTGGGAAAATAGTCTGGTTGGCAAGGTGGAGGCATATACTGGATGGACCTCTTGAGATGATTAGAAATGGTAGCACAACTCAGCTTGTAGAGACAGAGAGTTGCTACTGGTTCTGGACCTAAGCGGCAGTCTTCCCTGGTGGCTCAGATGGAAAAGAATCTGCCTGCAATGCAGGAGACCTGGGTCAGGAAAATCCCGTGGAGGAGGGCGTGGCTACCCACTCCAGTATTCTTGCCTGGAGAATTCTATGGTCAGAGGAGCCTGGCGGGCTAAGCCCATAAGATCACAGAGAGTTGGACACGACTGAAGCGACTTAGCGCTGGACCTAGGGCTGACCTTGGTCCTTTCACAGCCTGGTTGATGACTGTTCACTCGGGTGCGCCTGCCCTCTCTTGTGACACCACTCTTGCCTGTCTCTCTGCTCTTCTTACACCGCCATCTGAGTCCTTGGGTCTGTAGGACACACAACCCTTCGTCCTGCTCCTTCTGGCCATGATTTCAGCTCGCACTTAACTTTCTGACTGATTGTGGCCACTCTGCCTGCATGCCTATTTCATGCTGTGGTTTCTGGGTGCCCTGTATCTTCCCTTCAGGACAGAACTGGTCACACCAGGGCATCTCCTAGGCCATCTACAGTTCACACGGGATGTCATGTGCCCCCTAGGGCAGTCTCTCCAGAGGGGCTATGGGTGGAAAGAGAAATATGACAGGAAACAGGATTGATATTGATATAATTGAGCAATTCACCAGAAATGGGAGTATGGCTGCTCTGAAGACTTTACCTATTATGTTCTCAACAACTACACAGACCAGTTGTAAATCTCTGCTTTTTCCTATCAACATTCTTATTTTTAAGCTGGGAAGAGGAAATTAAAAAGTTATCACATGGTCTGTCACTCCTTATGTTGTATATAAAGGAAGGTGATTACTAATGAAAGTAAGAAAGTTGGTACAAGGTAACTTCCTTAAAGGATGGTCCTAAACCAAGCCCCTCATGTTGATCTTACCCTAAACATCAGTTCAAAAACAGCCTTTCTTTACCATCTCTTCCCTGTTGGCTCAGATGGTGAAGAACCTGCCTGCAGTGTGGGAAACCCAAGTTTGATCCCTGGGTCAGAAAGATCCCCTGGAGAAGGGGATGGCGACCCACTCTGGTTTTCTTGCCTGGAGAATTCTGTGGACAGAGGAACCTGGCGGGCTACGGTCCATGGGGTTGCAAGCAGTCAGGCATGACTGGGTGGCTAACACTTTCACTTGGCCATCTATCCCATGAATGTGTTTATCGCACTATTCTGACCACTGTCTGAATAATTTACTTAGTGGTTTGTTGGTGATTTGCCCCTCCCGTTCCTTCCCCACCAGAACAGAAGCTCCATAAACAGCATCTACTGGTCTGCCCTGCTCACATGGCATGCAAATCACTGCTCGGCACATAGTAGGAGCTTATAAATTTTTGTTCAAGAAATGAATATACTAATGGGGAGGCTGTGTGAAAGTGTCGTGCGGTGTGATGCATTTGACACTTCCTGCTGTGTGCAAGTGGCTTCTAGTCATCAAAAATTAAACGGGTATTGGTTACATCGGTTACTCAAAACCTCAAAACCAGCTCCAGGAATAAGAGCATTTTGTAAGCTCTCTTCTTCCTCCAAAATGCTCTTGTGCAGAGGTGCCATTTAGCGAGGGAAAAACGCGCATGCTACATGGTTTGACCTTTATGCTGCAGTAACACTGGTATGTAGTGTGTTCTGAGCTGATGCCCTTAGTAAACTCAGCATCCTCTGAGCTGCCCACCAGCAGGGACCCTAGCAGCAGCCGAGGGAACTGTGCCTGTATAAACCCATCTCAGTCTTACCCAGGGAACCCGTAATCAAGCCTCATCTCACATCATGTCTTTGAAAATTCAGTGAAAAAGCTCAGAGTGCATGTAATTAAAAGTGAGCATCGCCACAGCCAAGCAGATAAAGCTAATTATACACTAAGAGGACCCTTCTTTAATGCGGCGGGCATGGCCGTAGTCATCCCATCAACAGCCCTCGGGGCCCGGTGTACAGGGAGCTGACCGCGTTCTGCTCAGAAAGAAAGACTCCAGTCCCCTGAAACAGGACACCCTTCTCAGAGCCAAATGCTCTCACATAAAGGGAAAGCACAAATGCGGAGGAGGAGGAGGGCCCGCTCGGTCGGATGTCTAACTGAAACCAGGCTCTCGGAAAAGAGCTCATTGTGACCGTCGTCATAAATGAAGAACGTGTGATTTTAAAATAAACCCTAGAAGCAGAACTTAAAAGAGGACGACACACATGCCCAGACCCCTCCATAGGCCAGTGTCAAGTCAACATTTTAATTTCTACAGGGCAGAAGCCTAAAAGAGGAGACGTGTTTAGTTTTCCCTCCATGAGACAACAAAGACCCCAGACTTGACGCTTCTCTAGAAGCTTCTGTGTAGAACTAGTTAATCCAGTCAAATTGAGTTAATGGCTACAGAGAGGTTGATGGAATGGGCAATTTCCTGTTCAATAATGAGCTGTCAATACGGAGCAAAGAGCTACTTTGATCAAATCAATCTTAGCAACAGTTCAGGGTTCCATTGATTTCTCTGCAATCAGTGGGGACAGTGTTAAAAAGTAAAGGAAAATACAGAGCTTACTGGAAATATGTCTCCTCTGAGAGCCAGGCAACAGGACCTGGGCCAGGGCATCCAGGAGCATTGGCATCTGGCTGGTGACAAGTCACAGGATCCCCGATGATTTAGGTCTTTGGACAATTGTAGTCCAAGTTGAGTTATGAATCCATAGTAGAATTGGAAGGCAGAAAATGCCAGGCACGTATAACTGAAAGGGCTTTCCAGGTGGCGCTAGTGGTAAAGAACCTGCCTACCAGTGCAGGAGACATAAAGGACCTGGGTTTGATCCCTGGGTTGGGAAGATTTCCTGGAGGAGGGCATGGCAGCCCACTCCAGTGTTCTTGCCTGGAGTATCCCATGGACAGAGGAGCCAGGTGGGCTACAATCCAGAGTCATGAAAAGTTGGACATGACTGAAGCACCACAGCAGGCATGCACACGTATAATTGCAGCTGCCTTCTCTACATTAATGACTATGAATACAGGTTTTGCCTGGAAAATCCCGTAGATGGAGGAGCCTGGTGGGCTGTAGTCCATGGGGTCGCTAGAGTCGGACACAACTGAGCGACTTCACTTTCACTTTTCACTTTCATGCATTGGAGAAGGAAGTGGCAACCCATTCCAGTGTTCTTGCCTGGAGAATCCCAGGGATGGGGGAGCCTGATGGGCTGCCGTCTATGGGGTTGCACAGAGTCGGACATGACTGAAGTGACTTAGCAGCAGTAGCAGCAGCATACAGGTTTTCTCTTAAATCTATAATGAGATTTTGATCATATATTCAATTCTTATCACAAATCTCAGTCTCTGATGATCATTTTTGGGAGGTTGAGGGCATTCTTTGGTTCCTTGCTGATTTGAATTTGTCTCCCCCCGCCCCACCGCCCCTTCTTTGAATTGAAATACTTCATATCTTACCTCCAAGTTTCAAAACACTGGCTAATACTTATATTGGATTTGTTTAGAGCTAGGCTTCACCTGAAATCATAAATCAGGTGACAGAAGTGAAGATTTTCACATAATTTCCTGAGAAATTTATCTTCATGTAAAAAATGTGAAAAGTGAGGTGAGATAAATAAATGACAGCTAAAAGCATCCCAAGTATAAAAGTCAGCATTTATCTTGTGTTCCTTGTAACCAGTCTACTATTTTCATTCCAGAGTGTTCATGGCCATCAGAGCTCACCCTCTTGTCTGTGGGGTTAAAGTAATTCCTCAAACGGAAAATCTCTGCCAACTTCATGTCTATTGCTTCGGTGATGCCAACCAGCCATCTCATCCTCTGACGCCCTCTTCTCCTCCTGCCCTCAGTCTTTCCCAGCATCAGGGACTTTTCCAATGAGTCAGCTGTTTGCATCAGGTGACCAAAAGACTAGAATTCTTTAGTCTACATTAATGACTATGAATACAGGTTTTGCCTGGAAAGGACTTTGCCTGGAAGGACTCAGCATCAGTCCTTCCAGGGAGTATTCAGGGTTGATTTCCCTTATGATTGACTGGTTGAATCTCCTTTCTGTCCAGGGTCTCTCAGGAGTCTTCTTAGGTGCCACAGTGCTAAGGTAGCCATTGTTTGGTGCTCTGCCTTCTTTATGGTCCAGCTCTCACAACCGTATGTGACCACTGGAAAGACCATAGCCCGGCCTATACGGACCTTTGTCGGCAGAGTAACGTCTCTGCTTTTCAGCACTCTGTCTAGGTTTGTCATAGCTTTCCTGCCGAGAAGCAGTTGTCTTCTGATTTCATGGCTGCAGTCACCATCCTCAGTGATTTTAGAGCCCGAGAAGAGGAAATCTGTCGCTACTTCCACCTTTCCCCCTTCTATTTGCCATGAAGTAGTGGTAACCCCACTACTACATGGGGTACCCCATGGTTAGGATGCCATGATCTTACATTTTTTTTGGTAACATTTTGTTTTAAGCCAGCTCTTTCACTCTCCTGTTTTCCCTCATCGAGAGGCTCTTTAGTTCTTCTTTGCTTTCTGCAATTAGGGCAGTACAGCAGGCCCTTCTGTCTTTGGAATTTTCCAGGCATGAACATTGGAGTGGGTTTATAGTGTTATGATGGCATAAAGAGTATTTACAATTGAGCCATGGATTATTTCAGAAACTTTTTTTTTCCTGTACAACTTTGGTGCAGTTGGGATTAATAACTGTCCTGTGGGTTTAAGGCATAGTTTTCTAAATTCCTATCTCAGACCTGGACTCTTGGGCAAGAGTATAAATCTATTCTCCATATTTTCAACCTCATCATGTATTTGATCTGTTTGTTCTTTTTGGAGATTCCCTTCTAGAGACCTCTGCTCTATTTATTCACTAATTCACTCATTCATAACATTTTTGTGGATGCCTGCTAGGTACCAGGCCATCTTGTAGGTACTGGATGTGCACAAAAGATAGATTTCTTATTTTCCTGGAGTTTACATTGGAGTTAGAGGAGACGGAAATAAGCAATAAGTATAATAAAAAATGGACTTCCCTGGTGGGTCAGTGGTAAAGAATCCACCTGCCAATACAGGAGATTCAGGTTCAATCCTTGGGTTGGGAAGATCCCCTGGAGAAGGAAATGGCCACCCACTCCAGTATTCTTGCCTGGGAAATCCCATGGACAGAGGAGCCTGGCAGACTGCAATACATGGGGTCAGAAAATAGTTGAATGTAACTTATCAACTCAATGACAACAAATAATAAAAAAATATTATTTTAAACAATGGTACATTGTATGGGGGGAAGAAATCAAGCTTGGTGAGATGGATTGTGAGTGCAGGAAGAGGAGCATAATGAAATTATAAACACAGGGGTTGAGAGAGGTGACATCTGAGCATCTTTGAAGGCGTGAGTGGGTCCTAGGGAAGCATGTTCCAGGCAGAGGGAAGGGTTAGGCAACGGCTGTGATAGACAATATGCCTGGTGTGTGAGGGCAACAGCTAGGAGCCGACAGCTGCAGCAGAGTGAGTGAGGGGAGAACTGGCGAAGGTGACAGCACAGAGATACTGGGAAGCAGCATCTCGCAGGGCCTTGTGGGGCAGTGGGGACCTTGAACTTTATTTATTTGTTTATTTTTATTGGAGTGTAGTTGCTTTACAATATTGTGATAGTTTCTGCTGCATTGTGAAATGAATCAGCCATCCGCACACACAGATCCACCCTCTTGGACCTCCCCACCCCGACCCTCCCACGCCTCTAGGGCATCACAGAGCCCCTGAGCGGAGCTTCTTGTGCTTTATCGCAGGTGGCCACTTTTTTACACAGAGCAGTGTATTCCTCTCCCAATGCATCCCACCCTGCACTTCCCCGCACCACATCCACATGTGGGTTCTCTATATCTGAGTCTCTGTTCCCGCCCTGCAAATAGGTTCCTCTGTACCATTTTTCTGGATTCCATGTATATGTGTGAATACACAATGCTTGTTTTTCTCTTTCTGACTTACTTCACTCTGTGTGACAGACTCTGGGTCCATCAACGTCACAACAAATGACTCCGATTCAGGGAACTTGAACTTGAAAAGGATCACACCATGCTAGCTGTTCTGTCAAAAAGAGCACAAGGAAAGATGCTGAGAGAACAGCTAGGAGACCACAGTGATCCGGGTGATGGGATGGACCAGGGTGTTCACAGGAGAAATGGAAAGTGGTCAGACTCTGGATAGATTCTGAAGTGTTACAGTCAGATTTCCTAGTGAACTGAGAGGAGAGGAGAGGAGAGAGAAAAAGAGATACCAGGGAGAATCCACTTCCTGCTCCAGTCTTCCTGTAGTTTGCTAGGTGAGGCTGTCATCCTGAGCGCTCTCTGTTCCATCCCAGGGGTTCCTCTCCTCTTGGTTGGATTCCCGGTTTTCTGGGTAGAGTTTCTCCTCTGTGACTTTCTTCCTGAGAGCGGGTGCATGGGATGTACATTTGAGAGTTTTGTGGGTCTTCCAATGCTCATATTCATTCTGTAATAAAGGCTGAGAATGGGATTCTAGAGTGGAAATCTCTTTGTCTTGATCTTTGAAGGCCTTGTCCCATGGTCTTCTGGTCCACAATGTCACATTTCAGAAAATACAAGTCATTCTGATTCTTACTCCTTTCTAAGTGACCTTTTATTTCACTATTTTTTTTTTCAAGTGATGGCCATTCTATTCTATCCTATTCTTGGCTGCACTGCAGCTTGTGGGATCGTAGTTCCCCGACCGAGGATTGCACTCCGGGCCACGGTAGTCAAAGTGCCAAGTCTTAACCCCTGAACCCCCAGGGAATTCCCTTTTCTTTTCTTTGAAAACCTTTGGAATTCTCTCTTTGTACTCAGTGTTCTAAGTTTTCAGAGAGAGGTATCTTTAAAAAAAAATCCGTGTTGCTGACTGCTCAGTGGATTCTTCCCACCTAGAGATGCCCTGTGCTTCAGCTCTAGAATATCTCTTAGTTTCTACTATTCTCTCTTTCTCAGACTCTTGTTCAGGTGGTGGCTGTCCTGACTGCTACTGTCTGAACACCCTCAGGGAGTTTCCCACTTCGGATTCTCCAGGAGAAAACAATTTGCCTAACCAGCTCGAGTTGAGACAAACCAAATGAGTCATGAACTTCCAACCAGCCAGTGTGTCAGTTTCCTTCAGCTTCACTTCATCGGATCAGCTTTGGGTCACGTGACAGAGGGGTACTCCTGAGAGGCATTTGGGGACAGGCTTATTTCATTCAGATAGAGATAGTTGGAGATATTCTTTGCTGTCAAATCTTTGGTTCAAGTAATAGATCCTGGGCTAGATTTTTTTTTTTTTCCCAAGTAAGTTGTAAAAATATTTTAAATATGATATACATTTCTCTTTATATGAACATTCTAGATGGATCAAAGATTTAAGTGCAGAAAGCGACAAAGAACAAAAGAGAAAAGCATCAATATGCCAGAGGAAAACACGGGTGAATATTTTTTAAACCATGGTGTTGGAAAGGTCTTAATAGGACTTGATAATGCTATCAGGGAGCATAAAGGAAAAGAATCATAAATTTAACTATATAAACATTATAAACATCTATGTTTTAAAAATTCATTAAAAATGTAGAAAATGACTATAGGAAATTTTGCATTTCTTGACAAGCAGTTATATCCTGAAGATATGAACAGTGCTCAGAGATCAATCAGGAAGATTATGTAGAGGAATTGATGAAGCAAGGTAGGAGTTTAGCAAATGGGAAAATACAGGTCAGCACAAATGTGAAAAGAAATTCAACCTCATAATAAGAGAAACGTAATGGAAAGCAAAACATGTTTTGTTGCTGAAGATTAAAATGGGTGAAGAAAAGGTCTTGGCAGAGAGGGAAACAGGCTCTCTGTTTAATGTTGGTGGGAATGTGAGATGGTATCTAATTTTTAGAAAAATAATTTATATAATCCTTATCTACTATGTCAAAATATAAAATGTACAGACCCTGTTAATTAACAGTTTTACTTCTAGGGATTTGAGGTAAGGAATAACAAACCAAATGTGGAAACATATGCACATAGATGATCAACTTGATGGTATCTGAAAATGAGAGTGAGAAAATGAAAAATATTCAGATGATAGGAGTTACGGATTGAAAGAGGAAAAGCTGGCACATACAAGTAATGGACTCCTGTGTAGTCATTAGAGGTGATGATGTTAATCCATATTTACTGGCATGAAAAGACATCTACCCTACATGGTGAGTGAACAAAGCAGTTCATAAGGTACACGTTCAAAATGAGCCTATTAATATGTAACCTAGATGGGTTTCAGTGGAACTAAGTGTCTTTAGAATGTAAGCTCCATGCAGACAGGGCCCACATTTTCTTCACTGCTGTGTTCCCAGAGGCTATGTCTGTCCTGGTACTTTGCAACTGTGCAATGTTTGTGGAATGAATGAATGAAAGAGGTTTACAAGGTTCTTGGTGCTTAGGGTGCTTAGTCGCTCAGTCCTGTCTGACTCTCTGCAGTCCAATGGACTGTAGCCTGCCAGGCTCCTCTGTTCTTGAGATTTCCCAGGCAAGAATACTGGAGTGGGTTGCTATCTCCTACTCCAGGGGATTTTCTCAACTCAGGGATCGAACCCCTGTCTTTTGCGTCTCGTTTGCTGGCAGGCAGATTCTTTACCACTGCACCACCTGGGGAGCTCCAGAAGGTTAGCATGGAGGAGTGTTGGCGATTTTTTCTGTGCTCTCAGCATTTTCCTTGTCATTTGAGTTGCCTTCAAAATATTTATTTTTTTACCAAAAACAGACACGATATTAAAAACATATGGTAATGCCTTCTGCTGGTGAGAATGTGACGGTTCCAAATGGTTCAGTGGCTGTGTAAACGGTTTAACTCTCTCTGAAAAGCATTTAATATTCAATATCTGAAAATCACAAAGCATGTCTTCTTTGTGCCGATCAAACCTGAATGGGAATTTATGCTAAGGGGAAAAAAGTGTAAAATACAAAATACCCTGTGCATTCCAAGGTGTTCACCTTGGTTTTTATAATAGGAAGATAACAACCTTAGACAACCTAAAGGCATTTCTAATGGAAGGAAGAGTAAAAGTAAATTACGGAAATCCACTGGGTGGAATTTCACGTAACCTTTACCAGTACTGAAGACTGTAGCAATATGAACAAAAAGAGGCTGAAAATATAGTCATGCAACGATTTAAATTATGAATAAACATATGGTGCTATGGTGTTAAGACTGGAATCTGGGAGCTACTTTCTGAGAAGCATGGAAGGAACATGGATTTTAGACTCTTGGTTGATCATGTTCCCTAACTTATTTGTGCTTTGTTTTTCTTATCTACAAGATGGGGTAACAGTACTACTTCCTAGTGTTAAGAGAATTAAAATGAGTTCCTCATAAAAGTGAAAGTCTTCACAGATATAAAGAGAACAAACTAGTGGTTACCAGTGGGGAAGAGAATTGAAGGGTGTTTCAGGAGAGGGGAGTGAGAGGGACAGACCATTAGATATAAAATAAGCTACAAGGATCTGTTGTACAACATGGGGAATACAGCCTATTTTTTAAAAATAATAACTATAAATGGAGTCGTTGTTTAATTGCTAAGTCACGTTTGACTCTCTTGCCACTTAATGGACTGCAGCCGCCAGGCTCCTCTGTCAGTGGGATTTCCCAGGCAAGAATACTGGAGTGGGTTGCCATTTCCTCCTTCAGGGGATCTTTCCAACCCAGGGATCAAACCCACATCTCCTGCATTGCAGGTGGATTCTTTATCGTTGAGCCACCCGGGAAGCCCACTGTAAATGGAGTATAACCTTTAAAGCTTATATAATATTGTACAGCAACTATGCTTCCATATCTTTTAAGAAATGGGTATAAGAAGAAGGGTGAAAGGGGAAGAGTAGGGCCTAGACAACTGCAGTCGTTTTTTGTTGTGGTGGTTACTGTTGTTGTTATTATTATATTTTCAAAATCCTCAAGATTGCCAGCCTCTATTAATCACAAACGGATTGGAAAGTGAAATAGCTAAAAAATGGAGGGAGAAAGAGGTTCAGGAAATCCAACTTTGGAGGTGGGGACCACCCTCCCTGGGACTCTCCTGAGAGGCGGGGAAAACCGCGGGGCCGGGGTGGGCATATACGGGAGTGTCCAGCAGGGGGCGCTGCGGGCGGAGGCGGAGCTGGGACCGGAAGCCGGGCTGGAGGCGTCCCGGTGCAGTCGGGGTCTCCTCCTACTTCCGCCGCCGCCGCCGCCGTCGCCGGTCTCGGCTGAGTTGTCGGCTGTGAGTTGCCGTCTGTTCGGAACCGCTGCTGTCGCCGCCGCGATGCCGCTGGAGAACCTGGAAGAGGAGGGTCTGCCCAAGAACCCGGACCTGCGCATCGCGCAGCTGCGCTTCCTGCTCAGCCTGCCCGAGCACCGCGGGGACGCGGCGGTCCGCGACGAGCTGATGGCAGCCGTCCGCGATAACAGTGAGGCCCGCGGGAGCGCCGAGTCAGCGGCCTAGGCCCGGGCGGCCCCGCGCTCCCCAGCCTGAGGGGTTTACCCCGACGGGGACCCCGAGATCAGACCTGGCTTATCCGCACCTCGGGGCTTTCATTTTCTCAGCACCTCCAGGCTTTCAGAGTGGTGTGCGGCTCTGTGCGCCTCCCGCCTTGGGACCAGGTTGGGGGTATCCCGAGTTGTTGAGCACCGAGCCAGAGACAGGGCTTATTGTCATTAGCGACTGGTCTCGGGGACGTTAGCATTGCCGGTGGAGGGTAAACTTGGCATCGGTTCCTTTTGCCCTTCCCAGTAGTGATGGCAGCGGACGCTATAGCCTTAAGTGCACGGGTCTGAGGTGTTTGTGGCTATAAACAAGCTCGCCCTTTCTCTCAGTACAGCAGCCACCGAGAGGCAGACCAAGGGTTGCCCTATCCCCGGCCCTAGGAGAGGGCGGCGGTGACAGGCCTGGTCCTGATGTTGGCCTCCCAGTAGCAAGCACCTCGTGGTGCCCAGCCCTTTCCTGCTAATGGGCAGGGGTCCGGCGGACGACCTCACAGCTTGTGTGGGAGGAAGAAGATGGGGGGTAAGCACTTAGGTAAGCACGCCTAAGTCACACCCCTCTTGCTCTCTCTCAGACATGGCTCCTTATTACGAAGCCTTGTGCAAGTCCCTGGAGTGGCAGATGGACGTGGACCTGCTCAACAAAATGAAGAAGGCGAACGAAGACGAGTTGAAACGTTTGGATGAGGAGCTGGAGGATGCAGAGAAGAATCTGGGGGAGAGCGAAATCCGAGACGCGATGATGGCAAAGGCTGAGTACCTCTGCCGGATAGGCGACAAGGTGGGTGAGGTGGTCTCTCCTGTCTGTGTAGCCTGAAGTGGGCACTGTTCAGGGTCTCATTTTAAACATTAAGTACCCTCTTCCCAAAACTGCACAGGTAATCTGCTTACCTGAACTAGTGAATAGTGCAGAAATGAACGAAGAAAAAGTTAATGGTTTTCTTGCTACACTGTTCTCTCCTCGGCCCCCCAGACAGCAGCCAGGTGTGTATTCTTCCCCATCTCTCCTTGTGATTCAGAGAAGTGCGTGTGCGGACATGCGTGTCTGCTGATGTTGCCAAACTTGGATGTTTCCGTAGTTTATTTTTGTAGCTTGTCTTGGTTGGGAAGCACTGGTTCTGGTGCTTCCCAGAACCAGTGCTTTACGCAAGTAATTGTCTGTTTGTAAGAAACTAAAATCTTAGGGTTAATGCTGAAGTTTTATTTGCTCTTTCTTTTTTTCTGCCTCCTGAGAGATTATCTTTTTAATTCTCTTCTTGTACGTTTGTAGTCACGTGTAGGCACTTGTAGAAATTGGGCAGTATTGGTTTAAAAGGGATTGGTTTAAAGTGTATCGAAGTGTACTCATGCTGTGCTGTTTACTTTTTCTTTCAAAATTCTGTCTGGGTGACCGTCCATGTTAGTGCTTAGCTCTTGCTCATTCTGGTTGACTGCTGGTTAGTAGTCCGTTGTAGCAGGGTGATGCTGTGCTGTATTTAACTATTCAGTGGTTGGACCCCTGTGGTGTTTTCAGCTGTTTTTGCTAAGATAAGCTGCTGCTGTAAAACTGTGCTTGTGTGTGCCTCTGTGTACATATGCTTGTGTCTCTCCAGCGTGTACCCTGAGATGAAATCTCAGGGACAGAAAACAGTCCTTGTCTTAGTATCTGTGACTGTTCTTCAGCCCAGCAGCCAACCGAACTTATGCTATCGGCGTAAGAGGGGCACCTGCAAGTATTGGGTCTTTTAAATTTTTTAACCTAGTTGTTGTATAATAGTGGTTAAGAGGATGGGCTTTGGATGTCCTTGACTGTAAGCAGTGTACCCTGAAGTGTTGAGATAATGGATAACATGGCATTAACTTTAAAAAATTGAGTACTGTGGACTCTTGGATCAGATTGCCTGAGTTCTGTTTCTGGCTTCAGTAATCATGATTTACTTAACTGGATGAGTTTCCTCAGCTATTAAATAGGAATAATGATAGTTCCCAGGGGCACAGGAGTTAGACTAGTACCTTGGCAAAGTGCTGAAATGTTAAGTGATCTGAACTGTTATTTATTATTTGATTTAAATTTAAAACAAGTTTATTTTTTTCCTGCTGACTATAGATTTAAGATCTGGTTATTGTAAAAGTTGAAAAGTACAGAACAGTTTAAAATATAGCTAATATAGTTTGAACAGGATGCAGTATTATGAATGAATGAGAAATGTCAAGCTTTTGATTCAGGCCTTGAGGAATTCCAACAAGGATACGCTGGAATCCACATTTTGTCCGTTGGTGGTCTTCTAATAACATAGTCCATGTCTATGCAATAGCATTCTTCTAAAATGAGGAGTTTTCCTCGTTCCTCCGTTTGTTGTTTGTCTAATCTTTATTTACTGTTGGCATGCTGCATCTTTGCTGCTGTGTGCGGCTTTCTCGAGTTGCAGCGAGCAGGGGCTACCTCTTGTTGTGGTGGCTTCTCTGGAGGAGCGTGGACTCCAGGGCTCTCCGCCTCAGCAGTCGTGTCGCACTGGGCTAGCTGCCCTGTGGCACACGTGGATCCTCCCAGACCAGGGATCGAACCCGTGTCTCCAGCATTGGCAGGTGGATCCTTACCCACTGCGCCACCAGGGAAGCCCTACTTTGTTTTTAATATTTTATTTTATTTACTAAATGATCGACTTGGTGGATTTTTCTCACTGTACTGTATTGATTATAGTCATTATTATTTTTGGTGGTCAGTTTGTTATAGATTTGTTAGTGTAAGTTCCTTTAAGATGGTTTCTTTGTCCTTTTGACATGATCTCATTGGTCTTCCCTATTTTCTCATAAAACAAGATGTCACAGGCTCACGTCGTTTTCTTTCTTCTTTTTTTCTTTTTTGTTTTTTGTTTTTGGTTTTTCTGGCCACGTCACACAGCATGTGGGATCTTAGTTCCTCAGCTGGGGGTTGAACCCATACCCGCAGCAGTGGGAATGCAGAGTCTTAATCCTAACTGGACCACCAGGGAAGTCCCACATATTCATATTTTTAAAGCAATGAAAACATTTTATTCCACAATGATTTGAGATGGAATTGTATATTTAAATAATCAGTTGCATTCTAAGTGATTAAGGTAAAATTTTTTAATACTCTTTAGTTTTTAGGATTGATAATTTACAGGAAAGTAAAAGTAGCATATTGTAATTGTTAGAGGAAAAATATTGAATATATAGAACAAAGAAGAATACTCAAACAATGGTGAATAAGTTATGAATGTGTTTTTTCCCCCTAGAATATAAGTATATGCTTAGACACATTTGATGTATTTCTTACACTTTATACACGTGGAGAGAATAGTAACCACCCAGCTTCAACAGTTACCATCTCATGGCCATACTCTTCTGTCTCCACGCCTACCTCTCCTCCCACTTTTTGCTTAGAAAATCCTAGACAGCTGTAGCTTTCAAAACATTTAACCTTTTCTCACCTGTTCGCCTTGTTCTCTTGACAGGAAGGTGCTCTGACAGCCTTTCGCAGGACCTATGACAAAACCGTGGCGCTGGGTCACCGACTGGATATTGTGTTCTATCTCCTTAGAATTGGTTTATTTTACATGGATAATGACCTCATCACTCGAAATACAGAAAAGGCCAAAAGGTACGTTTTAGTGGTGGGGGTATATTCCCTCTAAGTTACGATGCGATGAATAAGAAATTGATAGAAGAAATCTGTTTCTTTTGTTTCCAACTAGTACACTTGGTCAAATAATTAATGTACTTATTTAGGAAACTATTCTCTTTATATATTACTTTTTGGTTTAAGTTGTGACAAGTTGTTCTCTCTTTCATAATAATACAAAGCTTGCAAAAAGCACTGTTTATTTCCAGATTATGACTTTTGTTTTAATTTTATAGCTTGATAGAGGAAGGAGGAGATTGGGACCGGAGGAACCGCCTAAAAGTATATCAAGGTCTTTATTGTGTAGCTATTCGTGATTTCAAACAGGCAGCTGAACTCTTCCTTGACACAGTTTCAACATTTACATCCTATGAACTCATGGATTATAAAACCTTTGTGACTTACACCGTCTATGTCAGCATGATTGCCTTAGAAAGACCGGATCTCAGGGAAAAGGTAACGACTGAGTCTTTGATACTCATGTTTAGAGAATACACCATGCTTTTCCAGAATAAATAAACCATAATCATTGAAGCATACATTTGTTCTTTGAAAAACCCCTAGGTGATTAAAGGGGCAGAGATCCTCGAGGTGCTGCACAGCCTGCCGGCCGTCCGCCAGTACCTGTTTTCACTCTACGAATGCCGTTACTCTGTTTTCTTCCAGTCGTTAGGTAAGGATAGAGTTGTTCGTTCGGGCTGTCTTCATCTTATTCCTCACTCTGTCTGTGGAGAACCTTAGATGATTTTTCACATATATGAAAAATACAGTGTGCAGAGATAGCTGTTGTTCTTTGGTCAGCGTGCCTAATCTTTGTCCATTCTTGTTTAGACGCTGATCAAATATCTTTTTGTGTGGTCCACAAGGTAAGATTGATGGTTACATTTTTTTAAGGATTATTTAACAAAACAGAACACAGAAAAATGCATGACAGTTCTGCGGCCTCACCAGCTAGAGAGATCAGCTGTCTGGTTCTCTGCCGAGGAAGTATGCCTGACCCCTGAGCACGAGTGAGCAAGTGGTTCTAAGCATTGAGTGTTTTGGCGACTGATGTATGGGAATTTGACTCTCCTTTCAATTGAGTTAGCTGTGCATTAGCTGAGTCTTTGTGCTGATTTGCAAATCATTTTCAAGGGATGTTGGTTGAGAAAATGTGTTGAATGTGTTTGTGGTGTTCAACCCAGGGTTCCTTCCCAGATTTTCCTAAAACTTAAAACAACTTGGCATTGATAATTCTCTTGTCTGCTGCAAGTTTCGGAAGGTATTTGGTTAATATAAATAGGCAGCATTTACAAAACTTGGGAAAGGAGGACTCCAAATGATGATCTTTTACTTTCGAAGTGGGTGTTGGCCCAGTGCTTATGGCGTGCTTTCTCCATGCCTAGAAAGTTCGGCTGCCTTGTGGGAATTCACGTGTCTGTGCTCAGTCACATCTGACTCTGCAACTCCATGGACTGTAGCCTGCCAGGCTCTTTCTGTCCATGGGATTTTTCAGGCAAGAATTCTGGAGTAGGTTGCAATTTCATCCTCCACAGGATCTTTCCAACCCAGGGATCGAACCTGTGTCTCCTGCATTGGCAGGTGGATTCTTCACCACTGAGCCACCTGGGAAACCCCATGGGGATTCATACTCCCTTTTAGGCAGCGTGGGAACAGGGAAGGTGTGGAAGGACCTGTGTGGTCCTATCTTCTCATGTTGGCCCACACAGTTGGAAGTGTGGAATTGCCCTTCTCCCTTTTTTATGGCTATGGATCCCATGGTCTGTATTCTGCTCAAATGTGGAGCTTTCTCCTTATTCCTTTGGCCGAAGAGGTTTTTAATAAACCCTTTGTCTGCGTTCCTGGTGCTCTTATTTCGTGCCCCATCTATTGACAAGGTGTGCAACCACACCAGTGCTTGCAGAACATCTTCATCACCCAAAAGATGCTCTGTACCCATCGGCAGTCACCTCCCCTTCCTGTTCGCAGCCTCTGGTCTTTCTGTCTCCATGGATTTGCTTATTTCGGACATGGCGCATAAATGGGTTTACACAGAGCCTCGTGCTCGGCTCCTTCTGCCAGCATGCTTTTGCTGTCACCTGTGCTGTAGCCTAGAGCAGAGCTTCATTCAGTTTACAGCTGAGTGACACACCGCTGCATGGAGACAGGGTTTTACTTATCCATTTATCAGGTGATGGACGTTATCATAAACAGTGTTGTAATGAATGTTTATATACAAGTTTTCGTATGGACACAGTGTATACTTTCTCCTGGGTGTATACCTAGTAATGGAATGGCTGGGTCATATGGTAACTATTTGAGAAACTGTTTGAGAAACTGCCAGACTGTTCTCTAGAGCAGCTACGCCGTTTTACCACCAGCAGCGTGTGAGTCCCAGTCCCATCCCCCCAGCCCCCACCATAATACATGTTAATTGTGTGTTTTTTTTGATTATAGGCATCTTAGTGGGTGCAGTGATACATGATGGTTTTGAATATCTCCATGTGTTTATTGGACATATGCCTTGTTTTGAAAACAAATTATTCTGGGATGCTTTATTACAGTTTTTCTCTACTGCTACCCAGAGTTATTAGGAGCAGACCTTACTTTTTTTTTCTTTGTAATGATCTTGACACGAGCACAGTGCCTGTCTGTGTCATTAAGTGCTTCGTGAAAGTGTCTGTAATTTGAGACACTTGGGATATGTACCAAATTTACTCATTTCCCAGATATTTAAAAATTTAAAAAAAACTTCATTGGAGTGTAGTTGGTTTACAGCGTTGTGTTAGTTTCAGCGGCACAGCAGAGTGACTCAGTCACACACATATTCACTCTTTGTTTATTCTTTGCTCATACGGCTTATCTCAGAATACTGAGCAGCGCTGCCCGTGCTGTCCAGCAGCCCTTGTTGGTTTACTGTCTTACAATAGTGTGTGTGTTCTTCCCAAGCTCCTGGTTTATCCAACCCCCCCCTTCCCTTTGGTAACCAGAAGTGTCTATGCTAAGTCTCTTGCGTCTGTTTCTGTTTTGTAAATGAGTTCATGTACATCAGTCTGTAGACTAGACCAGTAAGTGATCTCATAGGCTTTTTGTCGTTCTTTGTCTGACTTCCTTCGCTTACTGTGATCATCACCAGGGCTATGCATGCTGCTGGAAATGACATTAACTCATCCTTTTCTTCGGCTGAGTCATACTTCATTGTACATGTATGAAACGCTCGCTTGAGCCATCCATCTTCCCTGGAGCTTTTGGGTGCTTCCTGTTGAATTCAGTTCAGTCGCTCAGTCGTGTCCGACTCTTTGCGACCCCATGAATCGCAGCATGCCAGGCCTCCCTGTCCATCACCAACTCCCGGAGTTCACTCAGACTCACATCCATCGAGTCAGTGATGCCATCCAGCCATCTCATCCTCTGTCGTCCCCTTTTCCTCCTGCCCCCAATCCCTTCCAGCATCAGAGTCTTTTCCAATGAGTCAACTCTTCGCATGAGGTGGCCAAAGTATTGGAGTTTCAGCTTCAGCATCAGTCCTTCCAAAGAACACCCAGGACTGATCTCCTTTAGGATGGACTGGTTGCTAGTGTAAATGGTGCTGCAGTGAATGCTGGGTGCACGTGTCTTTCTGAAGTGAGGCTTTTCTCCACCTCAAGGCCAGGAGTGAGAGCAGGTCATGGGCAGCCTGTGTTTAGTTTCTTTAAGGAACCTCCATGTGTCCCTTCTGGTGACTGTTAGCAGTTTCCATTGTGCCCCGAAAGCATAGGCAGGTTCCCTATTCTCCGTGCTCTCTCCCACATTTACTGTTTGTAGTCGTTTTTTTTTGTTTGTTTGTTTTTTTAAGCTTTTTACTTGATTTTGGAGTTGAACTAATGACTAAGATGTGACTGTTTCAGGTTCACAGCAGAGCAGCTCTGGCATCCGAACACGTGTATGCTTCTTCCCCACACTGCTGTTCGTAGTCTTTTTGATGATGACCAGTCAGACTGGTGCTAATTATTTCTTGAATAATTAGCAATATGGAGCATATTTTCATGTGCTTTCAGAAAAGGGTGGGGGGGAAAGGCAGTGTTTATCTTAAGCTGATCGCTTAAGATTGACTTGTTGAAGGTCCAGCATGCTTTGAATTGTTTTTTGATTACCTGCCCTAGGCCATTGCTTAAAGGGCAGGTGTCCTTTACAGCCCAGCAGGCCTTGTGAATTTGAAGAGTTGCCAGTATGCGCTGGGCTTGCCAGGTGGCTCAGCTGGTAAGGAATCAGCCTGCAATGTGGGAGACCTGAGTTTGATCCCTGGGTTGGGAAGATCCCCTGGAGAAGGGAGCATCTACCCACTCCAGTATTCTGGCCTGGAGAATTCCATAGACTGTATAGTCCATGGGGTCGCAGAGAATCAGGCACCTGAGCGGCTTTCCTTCTGGCTTGTTTTCAGGTGTTGTTGTGGGAAATGTCCACATGGTGGCAGCACTTCTTCACGCCCCTCTCGGGTTCCTTGGGCAGTCAGAGCCCTGGAGAAAAGTCGTGTTCCAGGGTTTTTGATAAAAGTGCAATGCACCACAGTTCTGGTCTCATGACTTCCCCCTTATGCTGCACCCCCCACCCCCCCCCCCAAGAGAAATCTCAAGCCTTCCCCAACCTGCCCTGCTGAGGGTGCTATGGTACTTAGGTGGGGTAACTCAGGAAGGAGGCTGGCGGTAGGAACCGCACCCCCAGGAGACTTAGAGACCAGGTGACACTGAGAGCTCTTTCAGCCCAGAGGGTCCACCATTCTGGGGTGCACTAGGCGTGGTTGAGCTCTAGGAGGGCCCGCCTGGATCTGGAAATTGGGGTCCCATCCACAGGGGACCAGGCACTCAGGGTCCAGACGGGGCTCATTTGCTGGTACATCCTCCCTAGCTCCCTCAGCCCCAGCCCAGTCCAGCCTTGGGTCCCAAGGCTGCTCAGGCTTCAGGGGTGTGACTGCAGCCCAGGTCCCCGGGCCTGAGGGGAATACTGTTGATATTTCTGTTGTTTTCTTTTTAAATTCTATTTTTATTGTATACTGGAGTAGAGATAATTTACACAGTGATGTTTGTTTTTGGTGTTAAGCAACCTGGTTCAGTTACAGAGATACGTACATGTATTCCTCTTCATATTCTTTTCCTATCTAGGTTATTACAGAGTGTTAAGTAGAGTTCCCTGTGTTATTTATTAGGTCCTTGTGAATTACCTATTTTACATATTGTTGTTCAGTTGCTAAATCATGTGTGACTCTTTGCCACCCCATGGACTGTACCACACCACATTTCCCTGTCCATCACCATCTCCTGGAGTTTGCTCAAACTCATGTCCATTGAGTTGGTGATTCCATCCAACCATCTCCTCCTTTGTCGCCCCCTTCTCCTGTCTTCAGTCTTTCCCAGTATCAGGGTCTTTTCCAGTGAGTCAGCTCTTCACATCAGGTGGCCAAAGTATTGGAGCTTCAACATTAGTCTTTCCAATGAATATTCATTGGAGTTGGTTTCCTTTAGGATTGACTGGTTTAATCTCCTTGCTGTCCAAAGGACTCTCAAGAGTCTTCTCCAGCACCACAGTTCTAAAGCATCAATTCTTTGGTGCTCAGCCTTCTTTATGGTTCCAACTTTCACATCCGTACATGAATACTGGAAAAAGCATATCTTTGATCATACACACCTTTGTTGGCAAAGTGATGTCTGTGATTTTTAATATAGGTTTGTCATAGCTTTCCTTCCAAGGAGCAAGCATCTTTTAATTTCATAGCTGCAGTCACCATCCACAGTGATTTTGGAGCCCAAGAAAATAAAGTCTGTCACTGTTTCCACTTTTCCCCCTTTTATTTGACATGAAGTGATGGCACCCAGTGCCATCATTGTAGTTTTTTTAAATGTTGAATTTTAAGCCATCTTTGTCACTCTGCTGTTTCACCCTTATCAGGAGGCTTTTTACTTCCTCTTTACTTTCTGCCATTAGAGTGGTACCATCTGCATATCTGAAGTCGTTTATATTTCTCCTGGATATCTTGGTCCTGCTGGTGGTTGATCCGGTGCGGCATTTCGCATGATGTACTCTGCATGTAAGTTAAATAAACAGGTGACAGTGTACAGCCTTGTCATACTCCTTTCCCAGTTTTGAACAAGTCAGTCATTCCATGTAAGGTTCTAACTGTTTGTTCTTGATTTGCATACAGGTTTCTCAGGAGACAGCTAAGGTGGTCTGGTATTCCCATCTCTTTAAGAATGTTCTGCAGTTTGTTGTGATCCACACAGTCAAAGACTTTAGCATAGTCAGTGAAGCAGAAGTAGATGTTTTTCTGGAATTCCCTTACTTTCTCTATGATCCAGCGAATGTTGGCAATTTGATCTCTGGTTCCTCTGCCTTTTCTAAACTCAGCTTGTGCATCTGAAAGTTCTCAGTTCACATACTGCTGAAACCTACTTTGAAGGATTTTGAGCATTACCTTGCTAGCGTGTGAGATGAGTACAACTGTGCGGTAGTTGGAGCATTCTTTGGCATTGCCTCTCTTTGGGATTGGAATGAAAACTGACCTTTTCCAGTCGTGTGGCCACTGTTAAGTTTTCCAAATTTGCTGGCGTATTCAGTGTAGCACTTTGACAGCATCATCTTGTAGGATTTGAAATAGCTCAGTTGGAATTCCATCACCTCCACTAGTCTGTTCATAGTGATGCTTCCTAAAGGCCCACTTGACTTCACACTCTAGGACGTCTGGTTCTAGGTGAGTGATCTCACTATCGTGGTTATCTGGGTCATTAAGATCTTTTTGTATAGTTCTTCTGTATATTCTTGCCGCCTCTTCTTAATGTCTTCTGCTTATGTTAGGTCCATACCGTTTCTGCCTTTGATTGTGCCGGTCTTTGCATGAAAGCGTCCCTTGGTATCTGTTAACCGGTTTTCAGGTTGTTGTTATAGGAAACGTCCACAAGGCGGCAGCGGTCCTCCATGCCCCCCTCCAGTTTCTTGGGCAATCGGAGCCCTAGAGAAAGTTGTGTTCCGGGGTTGTAGATTAGAGTGGAATGTGCCAGGGCTCGGGTCTTTTGACTTTTTCCCCCTTCTCCTGTACTCCCCAAAATCCCAAGACCTCCGTGAACTGTGCTCCTGAGGGTGCTGTAGTACTTGGGTAGGGCAACTCCAAGGAGGGAAGCTGCTGGTGGGAGCCTCACCACTGGGAGACTTGGAGACCAGGTGACAGGTCAAAGCTCTTCCTACCCGGCGGCTCGACCGTAATCTGGGTGTTCTAGGCTTGACTGAGCTCTCGGAGGGCCCCCCCTAGATCTGGAGATTGGGGTCCCATTCACAGGGGACCAGGCACTGAGGGTCCAGGGGAGGGGGACTCCATTGCAGGCACGTCTCCCCCATTCCCTCAGCTCCACCCCAGCGCTGCCTTGGCAACAGGCTGCTCAGGCTCCAGGAATGTGACCGCGTCCCGGGTCACCCAGGCCTGCAGGTAATACCATGGACATCTCTTTTCTTTTTAAATTTAAGTACTTTTTGTGTGCTGGAGTAGAGTTGATTTACCCAGTGGTGTTTTTGGTATGAAGCAAACTGATTCAGTTACATGATACATATGTGTATGCTTCTTCAGATTCTTCTCCTGTCTAGTTATTACAGTGTTGAGTTCTCTTATACAGTAGGTCCTTGTCAGTTATCTGTTTGTAAAATACATGTAATATATTACTGTGTGTGTGTAAACCCCAGCCTCCTAATGTATGCCTCCCCTCCCCCAACACACCTTTCCCCTTTGGTAACCAGAAGTTTGTCCTAGTTATCAAAGTGTGTGCGTCTTTGTGTTTTGTGAATGAGGTCCTCTGTATGGACTTTGATATTCTACCCATAAGTGATATCATAGGCTTTTTGTCCCTCTGACTTCCTTCACTTAGTGTGATCATCTCCAGGTCCATCCACGTTGCTGGTGAAGGCATGAGTTCATTCTTTTTTGTGGCTGAAGGAACATTCCATTATGTGTATGTACTCATATGTATCTGCTCCTCTGCTGACAGGTTGCTTCCCTGTCCTGCCTGTTGTAAAGTGCTGCTGTGAGCACTGGGGTGCATATATCTTTTCCGATTATGGCTTTCTCCACATATATATATGCCCACGAGGGGAACTGCTGGATTATGTGGTAGTTCTCTGTTTAGTTTTTCAGTGAAGCCCATATCCTGCTCCATAGTGGCTGTTGCTAGTTTACATTCCCACCAACAGTGTAAAAAGGTTCCCTTTCCTCCACACCCTCTTCAGCATTTATTGTAGACATTTTGATGATGGCCATTCAGATCATGGTGAGGTGATGCCTTATTGTAGTTCTGATTGCATTTCTCTGATAATTACTGATGTTTCTTGTGCCTCGTGGCCATCTGTATTTCTTCCCCTGAGAAATGTCTATTTAGATCTTCTGCCCCCATTTGTTCTTTTTTAGCTGCTAGGCATGTGGGATCTTCTCTGACCAGGGGTCAAAGGCTTGCCCCTACATTGAGAGCACAGAGTCTTAACCGTGGACCACCAGGGAAATCCTGCCTGTTTTGTGATTGGGTGGTTTGGTTTTTGACCGAGGGCTGCAAGAGCTGTTTGAGTGCTGTGGAGATTAACTCCTTGTAGGTTGCTTTGTTTGCAAATGTCTCCCATTCTATGGGTTGTCTCTTCATTCTGTGGTTTCTTGAGGTGAAGGAGCTTTTAATTAACTCCTGTTTATTTTTTACTCTAGGAGGTCATCAAAAAAGACATTGCTGTGATTTATGTCAGAGAGTGTTCTGTTTTCCTACATTTAGGTCTTTGATCCATTTTAAGTTTATTTTCGTGTGTGGTGTTAGGGAAGGTTCCAGTTTCATCCTGTCACACGGAGCTGTCCAGCAGCACTTATTGAAGAGACGGTCTTTTCTCCATTGTATGTTCTTGCCGCCTTTGTCATAGATTAACTGGGCATAGGTGTCTGTTTATTTCTGGACTTGCTTTCGTGGTCCGTTGACCTGTCAGCACCACGCTGCCGACTACTAGCCCCGTGGTGCGCCCAGTACGTTTCTTGCACTAAAGCCCATGTTACTGCCATTTCTTTGCAGTGGCTCATTGTGTTTTCCTGCCGAGTAGCGTTTCGATGCGTGTGTGTCACAGTCTGCTGCCTACTCAACCTGCAGGCGGGGTGCAGGCAGAGCGGCCCTTGGGCACCCCTGGGACGGCGGGGCCAGGCCTGGGACCGCCCTCCATTTCCCAGGCATTTTAAACGCAAAGGACAGACAGGTGAATCTTTTGACAAGTTACCATTTGTATCATTTACCGTCTGCTCCTGTGTAGTGAGATATGTAGCATTTATTTGGCTTTGTAATAAGCTTTTTTGCTTTGCTAAGTATTCATAGACTGTGTACTTTGAAATATTTTACTTGAAAGAGGAAGTAACATCCTTTTCTGGGTAAAACCTAGTTTTCAGAAGTTTACAAATAAACCGAGGTGAGAAAGTCTTAATGTCCAAATTCGTATTACAAATTACACAGAATTGTTCCAGAATCATTTTAAGATAGTTATATATCCTCCCAGAACTTCTGTTCATTACATACTTGGAAAATTGGAAAGTAGCAGTCACCCCAAAACCCTGAGGTTTTCTGTATATGTGGAAAATTTTCTAATGTATCACATAAAGAAGAAAGAGGCGCTCTATCCTTGGCTTGCCTGGGCTCTTTCTCTTGAGGCAACCGCTGAGCTCAGGTTCCAAGGGCATTTGTGTCCAGAGACACAGGCACGAAGCACCATTAAATATACGTAGGTGTATTTTACACACAGGTTTCTAAGTAGCTTTTTAGGATTTTTAAGTACCTTTTTCTCTAAAATATAACGAGTATTTCTTCATGTCTCCGTACATATAGCTGGGCATTGGGTCAGTAAGTATTTTTAAGTGTCTCTCATGCGTGGGAGAAGGAAATGGCAACCCACTCCAGTGTTCTTGCCTGGAGAATCCCAGGGCGGGGGAGCCTGGTGGGCTGCCGTCTGTGGGGTTGCACAGAGTTGGACACGACTGAAGCGACTTAGCAGCAGCATGCGTTGGACACTGTATACGTAGCGGCAGATCTAATAGGCGGACCTCCTTGGAACTGCCAGTTAACCTTTCTTCAGCACCTTAGTACGTCAGTGTATTGAATTCTGTATTTTCTCCGGCTGTGCCTCATCCTTTGTTAGGCCTTTCAGTGGCTAACTGGCCTGGGCGCTGTCATTGCCCTTCTCTCTACCTGTATTCTGTTATCAAGTACACATGCATGGCAGGGATTTCCAAACGTGAGTCTCCAGCCCCAAACCTGCCAGCGAGCACCAGACTCAGGCCTTGGGATCTTCAACCTGGATATTAGTAGGAGAGTCCATCTCCACCTCGCCAAAGTGTAACGTTTGAATCTCTCCCCACCCCACCCAAAAACTCAAAAAAGGAGAAATTCTCCAAGGATTTTTATCTATTCTAGCCAGAAATAAGTATACGCTAGACTCCTTGCTCACCTTCCCTGTCTGCATAGCTGTCCCCCTGCTACCCTCTGAACCCGCCCTCCTCTCTGTTCCAGGGCTGAGCCGGGCTCTGCCTGCTGCGTCTGTGTTGTCTTCGGTCACTATTCAAGTTTTATTTTCATGGAGCTTGTTGTTATTCTGGGAGGCTGCCTTGTTTGTTCATTTCTCTCTTCTTCCCCTTGGAAACTGAGTTGCTGTGGCAGCAGAGACCTTATCTTGTGGTTTCCCACCACATGCTCATTACTTAGAATGGTGATAGGTACTATTATTCAGGAAAATGATCGTACTTCTGTGGATTGCTCATTAATATTCTATGTACACTTTATAGATCAAGGCTAGTAATTTTTATCATGTTATAAATCCGCCTTCTAGTTTACCAGTTTATCCAAAGGGAGGTTGTTATACTTTGTCATCTTATTCATTGCAGCTATTGTGGAACAGGAAATGAAAAAGGACTGGCTTTTTGCGCCTCATTATCGATACTACGTAAGAGAAATGCGAATTCATGCGTACAGCCAGCTGCTGGAATCATACAGGTCATTAACCCTGGGCTATATGGCAGAAGCTTTTGGTGTTGGTGTGGAGTTCATTGATCAGTAAGTCTGAACAGCATCGTGTTAGTTTACTCTACAGTTATACCTTTGAATGTGTAAACTTGTACACTGTCTCCACTCGCACACTTTCTCCTTGTGTGTTTCTGCTTTGGTGCTGTGGTAGCAAAGTGGTCTCTGTTACGTCTTGGAGATCCACTCTGCTACGACAGTAGTGACTCTTAGCTCACTGTCTTACATTTCACGTTAGGTCCTAGCTCTTGTGAGAATGCCTTCAATTTTTTGGTTGCTAAAAATCGAAGACTTTGAGCCTTCGATTCAAAGGTTCATCAGATAAATAGGTACTAAGCCCTTACTGTATGGTTGGCATTATTCCAGGTCTGTCTTCATGGAGTTTCATTCTAGTTTTGGGGAGAGTTGGCAAGTATGCACAAAAACGTGTGTGTCATTTCAGATAGAAGTGAGTCTGCAGCGATAATCAGTTGGTGCAGAGAGATGCACAGCTGCAGCCTGGTGGGAGGCGGGCAGGTGGATAGGTGTGCGGGGCCTGGGGTGGGGAGCTGGGACTTTACGTCATCCCGGTGCCCTGGGAGCTGCTGGAGGACGTTCAGCCTGCGGGTAAGTAACAGGGTGTGTCTTCGCACACCAAGGGGACGGGGGCGGGGAACCAGGGCGAAGTAGATATTCAGAGGGGGAGCTGTCCACGTGGCATCTCGTGAGAAGTGGTCCTTCACTGTTAGCTTTGAGGATTAGTCTGCAGTGGCTCACGGTGGTTATATAGTAGTTTCTAATGAAGTTCTAAGGCATTTCATTTTTAAAAGACCATACTCTGTTTAGCCAGTTTGTTTTTTCTAATGTTTTATTACGAAAAATTTCAAACATGGAGAAATTGCTGTATAAATCTTTAACACTGTGTTTGCTTTACCTTATTTTTCACGACTTCAGAGACAGTTACAGACATCAGTACGTTTCATCCTCGGTCACCTTGGCATGCACATGAATATTTATTTATGGGTTAGTTTAGAGTAATATTTACAATCAAACACACAAAGTATAACCAAATTATGGAGCCAGAAATTTCCTCATTCTCTTCCTTTGAAAGAAAAAAGACAGGCTGGGCTCTCCAGGGAGCTTTGGTTTTCTTGGTGAAGTTAAAAGCCTGGTGGTGAGGGCCGATGAGTTGTTCCTCATGGGGTCATACTGGAGGAGCTCACTGGTGAGCAGCACATGGAGAGAGGGCGTTGGTCTGGCTTCTTTCTTTGCTGTTTCTTAACAGTGTGATGGTGGTGAGAAGGCCGTTCGTTGCTCCCTGGGAGCAGGGTGAGGCTCAGCTGTCTGTGGATAAGGTGCATAATGTAGGAAGTATTGTTAGACACGCTGCAGTATGTGGTATTTGAATTATTTCGTTTTTCCCTTCATGTTCTCAGCCCAGCTTTAGAGGCAGAGCTTTCAAGCACACACTGAGCTGTGGTGTTACCTAGAAACGCCTTGCTTTAAATTTGTTTCTTACCTTATAAAATGAGTTTAGGTGAAATCTTTCTGTAAGTTTAAAGAACACTTGTACTTCGTTTTTCCATTTCCTTAGACTCAGTAAGATACTGGTGGAGAAAAGGACCAAGCCATCTGTGAGTAGACACATCTGTTACTGACATATGTAAGGTTAGAAACCATACCCGTGGGCTGTATTGCATAATTTTGGTGGTAGGTGTTTTATCTGGAACTTAGGATGCAACTCTGGTTTTTAGGTTCTCTTCACACAGCAAATATTTGGCTCATTCTTTCTTACCGGACACCTGTATATGAGGCAGTATCTGGGTGGCTTGGAGAAGATGAGTCGTCTTGGGGTATGTTTGATTAGCACACAGGGAGACAACAAAAGCGTAGTTTGGATCTAGGGAATGGGACTTAGGCACCCATTTAGGGCAGGAAGGAGTTAATTTTGTCGTTTCAGAAAGGAGGCTGTGCTGAGATAGCTCTTGGGGGCCTTGAGAGTGGATGTCATTGCATGTCTAAGATTTTTACAGGAACTAGGGTGAATGAGGGCACGTAGGTGGAAGGAGTGGCCCAGACGACTGGAGGGAGCACCAGCCTGGCTTACTGGAGGGCGGCTGTGGCGGCGTGCGCCGGCAGAGCCGCAGCGATGAGCAGGGACAGATAACCGTGGTGCATCTGGAGTCTCCTTCAAGAGTCGAGGGCGTAAACGAAGGGCAGGGGAAGCAGCAGCTGCCCGCGGTCTTAGCTCAGCAGAGGGCACGCTGAGTCCCAGTCTGCTTTCAATGCCTGGGCAGTGCTGCTCGCTGCAGCTTGTCCTAGCTTTCTCTCGAGTTTGCCCAGCTCGCCTGTGGATCTCAGTAGGACTCACAAGGCTGGGGCTGTCCGCTTGCGTAGTTTGCCCTGTGGGCCTCAGACCCAGAACAGTAGTGCAGATGGGTTTCGCAGCTGTGTGAGTACCTGGAAAGTGACCGCAAGTGAGTTTAGAACCAGTGAGCTTTTAAAAAAATGTTCACAGTTTACCTAAAGCCACTCAGTAACATGATTCAAAAACTAACAGTTGAAAGAATGGCTGTTGTAGTGACTAAATCAAATGTATTTTTAATGAGGATAGGAATAGAGCACGCTCTGTAAACATAGAGTTCTTACTAATTTAAGATAAGCTGGTGGCGCTTTGAAGCTAGAAGTTATCTTTTTTTCCTTACCTGGTTTCTGGGATTTGTGAGAGTTAAGCTGCCTTCACATCATTCTCAGCCACGTTTCCCCACCAACTTGAAATGGCACTTTGGGTGTTTCTGTGCTAGGAGCAAGATGGTGTAGTATCGGGGAGAGTCATCTGTCACAATTTTTCTTAATTAGGAGGACTCTTATATGAATCTCTAAATTCAACCTAGTTCTATTACAAATAGGTATTTTAAAGGCGTCAACTTTCCACATATTCTCTCCGGTATTACTGAAAAGTTGTCTTCGTGCAGCTCTCGTAGCTATCTAAGGGTTTCATTTCCCCCACGTCACAGGGCGGTAGACAGACGGAGAGTCTCCACTTCGCTGCTGTTGAGGGGTGTGTTCAATAACTGTCCCCCTTAAGGGGGTCAGCTCAGCTGCTGTGTGTCCAAATATTACCTTGAGTAAAAGACAACTGAATCATGTATTTAGTGCAATTCATTTTTCTAACAGTTCTCTATAAGGCTAATGCTAAACGCTTTTTCCCTTCTCTCTCAATTAGGGAACTCTCCAGGTTTATTGCTGCTGGGAGGCTACACTGCAAAATAGATAAAGTGAATGAAGTAGTGGAAACCAACAGGTACGTAAGTTTCTGTATCATTTGTAATACTTGCAGCACAGGACATTCCTAAAACAGAGTGCCTTCTTTTTAAAGTAGGGCAGCTATCGTTACTGTGACTGCTAACTAACTCGTGTGTTCCCTGGATTTACTTATAGACCTGACAGCAAGAACTGGCAGTACCAAGAAACTATCAAGAAAGGAGACCTGCTATTAAACAGAGTTCAGAAACTTTCTAGAGTAATTAATATGTAAAACCAAATATACAAAGGGTTTTCTTTAGCGCTTATTGGGAATTTTTATAGCTTACTTGTGCCCAGTTGAACTGTGTAAAAAATAAATACTGCATTGTTTCTTTCAACTTACCTTTTTCTTATATACATGCACAGCGTTAAGGATGGGGTCCAGTAATATCACACTTATACCATAAACCAAAGATTCAGAGGATGTAATACTTACAGAGACTACCTGAGTTCAAATCCTGACCCTTCAATAAAACAAAAGTAAGAGATGGCATTAAAACATACAGCATAGGGAATCTTTTCCCACTTAGGGAATCAGAGGGGGTTAAGTGCCGTGGAAAAAGAAACCTAAAACCCGGTAAAGGTGGCAGTGAAATGAGTAGGGCGTGAAGAGCTCTCTGCTGTCGGGTGTCATGGAAGCCTCTCCAGGGAGGTGATTGTAAATAAAGAGGAAGGAGAGACCATCTACACCCCTACTGAGGGGAAGAGAGGCACTGGAGGCTTTCAGCAGAGGAGTGGCCAGGCCGCCTCACCGTGTGAGTGTCAGCACGGCCCGGAGCTGGCTGCTGTGGAACGCCTGTGGAGACAGCGGGAGTTGCTCACAGAGTGCGTCCAGGCTGGCTGAAGGCTCATCTTGATAAGAGCAGTTTTGCCAGAGCAAGAGAATCGCAACAGCATTTTACTGTAAAATCAAGGGGAGAGAAGCATGGGTGAGAGGCTACTAAAAACCTTACCAACTTGGATCACTAATTTCTTCAAGAAACTGGAAATGTAAGTACCCTTAACAAAATCCACAACCATAGGATCAGTGCTGTCCGTTAAGGCCAACACAGGCATCACTCATTGCGTTCCTTCTGGAGGATTCGTTTTCAGCCAGTTACCTCATTGCAGTTCATGCTAGAGGGGAAAAGTACCATTAAAATGTCAGTTTCTTAAAATAACTTTCCCTCAACTCCCCGCTATAAAACCACCTAGACTGACGTGATCACAGAGCAAAGCATTTCAACTGAAATGTAGGCTGGATGTTGGCTTTTTTTTTAAACCATTTTAGCCCTACCACCTAAAATTAGAGGAGGGTAATAGGTAAGAGACACTAAATAAAAAAGAAAGAAATGCTGTTCATTCCTAGCGCAAGATGGGGAAGCTGAAAACCAAGCCTGCAGATAAATGTCTAGGGAACTTGCCTTATGGTGCATAAGCAATATGATTCTGATGTGAGGGAGTCCAGGTTTTGGAGGCCGTACAGTATAGGACAGATAGCCCTGAACACTGCGGCTAGAAAACCAAACTCTGATCTCTGCTCTCTTCATGCTGGTATCTGATGCTGAAGGGAAAGATTTCCTTCAGCTTGTTTCCTCAGTTTTAGACTGCAGTAGAAAATCAAGCTTATGACGTTCATTTACATAAAAACATTACAAACTGTAAAACACTGTACTCAAACATGTATTTCTTAGGGCATCACCACACCTGTTAGCAGGAACCTGCCGTCACATAGTTGCCGAGGCCACTTAAGCTGCATTTTATATTCCAAACTGGTGATCTCACTGATGTTTTTCATCACTTATGTTTTTTATATACTAAGACTACATAGAATGATGATGGTTTTGAGCCTTGCTTCTCTGATTTTTGACCAGTGAGAGGCTTCCAGAAGCTACCAGCTTGCAGACTGGTCAACTACAGGCTACAACGGTCCCCAGCTCCCTCCCACCACCCGATAAATTTCTGGGAAAAAAATTCATGGCGGCTATCTAAAAATAAAAAGACAATTCAAAGTCACTTACCTAGCTTTGCTGTAATACAGATGAGGTTAATGCCAGGCTCCCGTTCCTGCCCTGTTAGCTTCTACTACCCACCTGGCCCCACGGCTGTTGGGAGTTTCCTGTCCAGGTCGCATGTCTCTCTGTACTGTATACCTGGGGCTGATGGTAAGCAGATGCTGTTCATCTAGGAGAAGCCATTCAAAGAACTAAAGTCCTAATTTTGAGGTTTTACTCATGAAGGGTACACATCCCAATACAAAAACAAGATTATCATCAAATGACAGTTTCCTGCTAAGGGACAGAGGGAACAGCTGTGTTTAGTCCATTTTAAATACTCGTAAGCTTTCTTCCTTTTGCTCAATGTTTTTAATCAAACCTGGACACTTCTCACTTTTATAAACCATAATCTCATTCATGATGCACTCCAAGTATAAAGTGCATCCACTGGGATGAACAATCTTATGAATATTTAACTTTGAAAATATTTATTGCAAAATGGAGTCTTAAAGCAAATAACACATCAAAATGACATGACACCAACCTGGACTTCTGAATACACTATAGACTTTGTGTTGGAGTATCAAATTCCAATGACAATCAGTCACTGAGTAGTCTTACCACACCACAGTAAAATTTAATCTTCCATACAATAGCACAGAAGATTTTGGCATCGGACTTTCTTAGGATAACACTGCGACAGAATAACTGAGAAAAATGTTTTGAGAAAGAAGAGCTGTAGATGATACTATAATTTACCAGTAGTCTTTTAGGAAAGGAAATACCGTCAAAAACTGTGTGTTACTAAGTTTCTGGTGGAACTATTTGCGTGGCGGGAACAGAGATGCAGAGGTGGAGCACACGCTTGTGGAAACGAGAGAGAGAACAGGCGGCTGAATGAACCGAGACAGCAGCACTGACACTAGCAGCTCCCGGGCGACACAGGCAGCGGGAAGCTGCAGCGTGACGGCCCAGCTCACCGCGGGGGGTTTCTCGGGAGGAAGTGGGGGTCGGAGGGAGGGGTGTATGTACACTTACAGTCCTTCCACTGTTGTACAGCAAAAACAACACAATTAAAAAATGAGGACAAACCTTAACCTTTCTCAAAAGGAAAAATGAATGGAAGACAAAAAAGACTATTAGACTAATACAGATGGAAATGCTGAGGTATCACCTCATGCCAGTCAGAAGGGGTATCATTAAAAAATCTAGTCAGTCAAGCCAAAGGGCGTGGAGAAAAAGAAACACTGCCATTGTGTTTTCAGCGAATGTAACCTGCTAACAGAAGGAAAAAAAAAAACAGCATGGAGATTCTTAAGCTAAAGATAGGTCTACCACATACTCTGGCCTTCTCACTCCTGCCTGGTTTCTCTTGAGTCTCTCCAAGTTAACAAATGTAATTCCAAATGACACCTGCATCCCAACATTCACTGCAGCGATATTTATCACCAGCCACCTCTGCAAGCCACCACAGAGTTCATGGTCAGGGATGTACGGATAAACGTGGTAAAGATGTGTGTGTATAGAACATATATATGTATACACACACACAAATATATACACACTGGAATACGACCTACCAATCAAAAAGCACGCAAAATGCCTTTTCCAGTGATGTGAATGATCTTAAGTGACCATCCTGTGATGATGCTCTTAGGTATAGGAAGTCAGAGAGGGACCGACACCTAACGCAAACTCCTACGTGCAGAATCTAAAGACGTACCAGTGAACACACTTAAAAACCGAGTTTTCTTAATTACAAGGTTGGCATTAACATAAGCACAGTCTTATACACAGAATATGTGGGGTTCCCATGGATAGTCTCCTAAGCATCTCCCCACCTAACTAACACAGCATCCCCAGCATCACACTTGAGGCAGCCTTCAAATCTGTGTATGGGGTGCAGGATAAGGGGAAAGATAATGAGACAGAAGCCCTGGCACACTGCACTCTTACAGGTGCAGAGCTTTTGTAGGGCTCCAGTTGCCAAAGACAAGAGCAGGGCCTGAGGGGATGCTGCCGCCTTGTGGACACTTCCTGTAACAACAAAACTGCAAGCACCTTACAGTGTCCATCTTCAGATGGGTGGATAAACACGGTAAACAAACATAATCACACATATAAATGCGTATACACACTCATGCATAAACAAATATTCCCTGGAATCACACACACAAATCAAAAAAGCATGAAAACTATCTTTTCCAGCAACAATGGATACACTGATGAATATCCTAACGGAAGGAAGGCAGAGAGGACCAACAGCCTAAGAAAACTCTATTTGGTACCTAAATGTTGACATCAATGAATACATTTCTCAACTGAGTTTTGTAAATTAGGAACTTGGGATTCACAGAGGGATGGTCATATATATGTACAACAAATAATGCACAAAGACCAAGCATATAGCACAGGCAGTTCTGCTCAGCAGCATCTAACTACCTTCAGGGCAAGACAGTTCCAAGGGGAAGACATATATGTGGAAGTGGATCACGTGGCTGTACACCCAGAACAACTGGACACTGGGACTGTATCCACCACACAAGAAACATTAACTTTCAAAAGAAACCAAATGTGAAGAGTCGTCTTCTCAGGCCTGGGGGCCTTCTACTGCTGTCACACCCCGGGAACCTGAGCAGCCGTTGGACTCAAGGCCAGACTGAGCGAGATGAAGAAACTTCGGGGGAGGTACCGAAAACACACCCTCCTTGGATCTAGAGTGCCTGGACCGCAGGGGATGGGACCCCACTCTCCAATGCAGGCAGGCTGTCCCACAGCTCAACCAAGCCTCGTAGGCCCCCCAAGAAGGTGGACCCTCTAGGCTGAGAGCTCTGAACAGACACCATTCAGTCTCCCCCATGTGGGTTCCCACCTCAGCATCTTACCTTGGCATCTCCACACCAGACTACCATGGCGTCCCCAGGATCACCTCTGTTGCTGGCTTGGGATTTGTCTGGGGTGGTGCAGATAAGAGGGAAGATGTAAGGAGAGCAAGTCCTGGCACATTCCACTGTCATCTACAACCCAGGAAAACGACCTTCCTCTAAGGCTCTGAATATGCTAGGAAATCCTCAAGTGGGGCTGAGAAAGTGCTGCCGCCTTGTGGACACTTCTGGTAATAACAGTTGAAAACCAGTGTTTCGGAGCACTTCAAATCACAAAGCCTGTGTGGGGATGTAGGGACATCTCTCCTCAAGCAATGTGCTGGGGAAGGTAATCAGACAGCATATCAAAACACGGGGAACATTCAAGAAGACAATCTCAAGAGGTCACTTTAAGGCACATTGGTTTAATTTTTATTTTATTTGCACCGCACAGGAAACAGGCCCCACACTGCTAATTAATAGAGAACTGCATATCAAAACCATAAATAGGTAAAACCTCCCACCACTCAGAACAATCATTCACAAAAACACTACCAACAATAAATGATGGAAAGGGCCTTCAGAAAACACAACCCTCCCACGTTTGCTTTGGGTAACGTCAACTGGGAACAGCCAGGACATACAACAGGAGGGAGCTTCCTTCAAAAACTAAATAGGAGCTACCACAGTATCTGGCCATCTCAGTGCTGGGCCTCTGCAGGTGGAGAACAGATCATCCAAAAGAGACCTCCACACCCCAGTGTCCACTGCACCAGTATCTATCACAGGCCAAGACGGCATGCACACCTAGAGGTCATTTTCAGAGATGGTGATAAATACGTGGGACACACACAGTCACATACATACATACACACACACACCCATATACACACATTCACTGGCATATGATGTAGCAATCAAAAAGCATGCAGTATGTCTTTGCGGCAAATGAATGGACACTGATGATCCTAAGTGAAGCATGTCGGAGAAGGAATAATTGCCTCAGAAAATTCCACTGGGTAAGAGCTGAAAACTGATAACCAATGCACACATTTATCAACTAAGTTTTGTACATTAGAAGCTTGGGATTAACATTCGGACTGTCATATACATACAATAAATAATCCAAAAGGACCTAGCGTGTAGCAGAAGGAATTCTACTCAGCAGTCTCTACCTACCTACAGGGCAAAACAATTCCAAGAGGAGGACATAAATGTACAAGTGAATTAGGTGGCTGTACACCCCAAACAAACATGACACTGGAAAAGACTTATATCCACCACGCAAGAACAATTAACTTTCAAATAAAACCAAATGTGAACAGTATTCCCCTCAGTCCTGGGGTCACTGGACTCTCACATCCCAGGAGCCTGAGAACCCTTGGGACCCAAGGTTGGACTGAACTGGAGCTGAGGCAGCTGGGGAGGGGGTACCAAAACGAAGTCCTGCTTGAACCTGGAGTGGCTGGTCCCTGGCGGATGGGACCCCATGCTCCAGATCCAGCTGGGCCACCCCACAGCTCACTAAAGCACAGTATGCTGGAAAAAGTGGACCCTCTAGGCTGAGAGGGCTTTGATTAGGCATCTGGTCTTCAGTCTCCTCAAGATGGGTTCCCACAACAGTTTCTTACCACAGCATTTTCTCCACCTGGCTTCCACGGCATCCCCAGCATAGCCTTCTGTGGAGGCTTGGCATTTGTCTGGGTGGTGCAGATAAGGGGGAAGATGTAATGAGACCCGAGCCCTGGCACATTCCACTCTCATCTACAACCAGGGAACACGACTTTTCTCTAGGGCTCTGGTTGCCAGGAACCCCCCGTATGAGCCTGAGAAAGTGGTGCCCGCTTGTGGACACTTCTAGTAACAACAGCTTAAAAATCTGCTTTAGAGCACTTCAAATTCACCAAGTCTGCGGGGCTGCTGGGACACTTCTTAAGCAATGTGCTGGGGTTGGTAATTGGAGAGCATATCAAAACACAGGGAAGTTTCAAGAAGACAATTTCAAGAGGTTACTTTAAGGCACATGAATGTGGTTTTTCTTTTCTTTTTTATCGAAAGGACAGGAAACAGGCTTCAAATTGCTAATGAATAGAGAACTGCAATCAAAACTATGAGGTACCATCTCCCACCACTCAGAACGGTCATTAACAAAAAGACTACTGACAATAAATGCTGCAGAGGGCCTCGAGAAACCAGAAGGGTCACACACTTGCTTTGGGAAGTGTCAACTGGGAACAGCCAGGACACAAAACAGCAGGGAGCGTCCTTCAAAAAGTAAACAGGAGCTACCACAGTATCTGGCCTTTGCAATGCTGGGACTCTGCAGGTGGAAAATGTATCATCCGAAAAGACACCTACACACCTGTATTCACTGCAATGCTATTTATCACGTGCCAAGACTGCATGCATACACAGAGCCCATTTTCAGAGATGGATGGATGAACACGTGGCACATGACACACATACAGACATCTGTATACACACATTCACTGGCATAGGACAGCACGATCAAAAAGTAGGCAAAATGCCTTTTCCAGCAACATGAACAGAGACGCTAACGACAGGCGAAGCAACTCAGAGAAGAAACAACTACCTCAGTAAACTCCACTGGTACAGTTTAGAGGGTACAGTCTAAAAACAGATATCAACACACAGTTTTCAACCGAGCTTTGTAATTAGAAGCTTGGGATTAATACAGGGACACTCATATATATACCAATAAATAATGTACAAGGACTTCAAGTATAGCAGAGAGAATTCTACTCAGCTGCCTCTACCTACCTATAGGGAAAAACAATTCCAAGAAGAAGACATACATGTATAAGGGAAGGTGTCTATATATCCTAACCAAAGGCAACACTGGACATGATTTGTATCCACCATGCTAGAAGACAACTTTCAAAGAAACCAAATACGAACATTATTCCCTTCAGTCCAGGGGCCCCTGGGCACTCTCTTAGCCCAGGAGCCTGAGCATCCTTGGGACACAAGGCCGGACTGAGCTGGAGTTGAGGCAGCTGGGAAGGGCGTACCAAAAGGAGCCCTCCTCAGACCTGCAGTGCCTGGTCCCCGGAGGACAGGACTCCACGCTCAAGATCCAGGCAGCCTGTCCCACAGCTCAGCCAAGCCTCATATGCCCAGAAAATGGTGGACCCTCAAGGTAGAGAGAGCTCTGAACAGGCACCTGGCCCTGTCTCCCAGATGTGGGATCCCACCACAGCCTCTTCCCTCCGCATCTCCCCACCTGACTACCACTCATCGCAGGCTCTGCTTCTGTGTAGGCTTGGGATTTCTCTGGGGTGTGCAGAAAAGGGGGAAGACATAAAGAGATTCGAGCCCTGGCAAGTTCCACTCTCATTTAAAACCAGGGAATACGACTTTTCTCTAGGACCCTGGGTTCCCAGGAAAACCTCAAATGGGCCTGAGAAAGTGCTGCCACCTTGTGGACACTTCTCATAACAACAGCTTAAAATTCATGCTTTCGAGCACTTCAAATATGCACTCATCTCACACGCTACTAAGTAATGCTCAAAATTCTCCAAGCCAGGCTTCAAAAGTATGTGAACCAAGCAATTCCAGATGTTCAGGCTGGATTTAGAAAAGGCAGAGGAACCAGAGATCAAATTGCCAACATCCGTTGGATCATAGAAAAAGCAAGAGAATTAAAGAAAAACATTTACTTCTGCATCATTGATTACGCCAATGCCTTTGGGTGGATCACAACAAACTGTGGACAATTCTTAAAGAAATGGGAATACCAGACCACCTTACCTGCTTCCTGAGAAATCTGTATGCAGGTCA
The DNA here is from genome assembly GCF_032452875.1 of Bos javanicus. Lineage (NCBI taxonomy): Eukaryota > Metazoa > Chordata > Mammalia > Artiodactyla > Bovidae > Bos > Bos javanicus. Next base: position 37,493,256 of record NC_083889.1, read on the forward strand.
AAAAGGAACAGTTAGAACCAGACATGGAACAATGGACTGGTTCCAAATTGGGAAAGGAGTACGTCAAGTCTATATATTGCCACCCTGCTTGTTTAACTTCTATGCAGAGTACATCATGTGAAATGCTGGGCTGGATGAAGTACAAGATGGAATCAAGATTGCCGGGAGAAATATCAATAACCTCAGATATGCGGATGATACCACCCTTAAGGCAGAAAGTGAAGAAGAACTAAAGAGCCTCTTGATGAAAGTGAAAGAGGAGAGTGAAAAAGCTGGCTTAAAACTCAACATTCAGAACATGAAGACCACGGCATCCGGTCCAATCACTTCACAGCAAATAGATTGGGAAACAATGGAAACCGTGACAGACTTTATTTTCTTGGGCTCTAAAGTCACTGCAGATGGTGACTGCAGCCATGAAATTAAAAGACGCTTGCTCCTTGGAAGAAAAGCTATGTCCAACCTAGACAGCATATTAAAAAGCAGAGACATTACTTTACCAACAAAGGTACATGTAGTCAAAGCTTTGGTTTTTCCAGTTGTCATGTATGGATGTGAAAGTTGGACCATGAAGAAGGCTGAGCGTCGAAGAAGTGATACTTTTGAACTGTGGTGTTGGAGAAGACTCTTGAGAGTCCCTTGGACTGCAAGGAGATCAAACCAGTCCATCCTAAAGGAAATCTGTCCTAAATATTCACTGGAAGGACTGATGTTGAAGCTGAAGCTCCAATACTTTGTCCACCTGATGCAAGGAACTGACTCATTAGAAATAAGACCCTGATGCTGGGAAAGATTGAAGGCAGGAGGAGAAGGGGATGGCAGAGGATGAGATGGTTGGATAGCATCAGTGACTCGATGGACATGAACTTGAGCAGGCTCTGGGAGTTGGTGATGGACAGGGAAGCCTCCTGTGCTGCAGTCCATGGGGTTGTAAAGAGTTGGACACGACTGAGTGAACTACACTGCGGGGATGTAGGGACACCTCTCCTGAAGCAGTGTGCTGGGTGGGTAATCAGAGAGCATATCAAAATAAAGGGAACCTTCAAGAAGACAATCTCAAGAGGTCACTTTAAGGCATATTAATGTTTCTTTTTTTCTTTTGCTTGGAAAGCACAGGATACAGGCTCAAGATTGCTAATTAACAGAGAACCACACATCAAAACTATTAATCAGGTACCACCTCCTACCACTCAGAATGCTCATTCACTAAAGACTACAGACACAGCTGGAGAGGACCTGGAGAAACGGCAATCCTCAACGTTTGCTTTGGGAACTGTCAACTGGAGAAAGCCAGGACCCAAAACAGGAGGGAGCTTCTGCCAAACACTTAACAGGACCTATCACATTATGTATTCTTCTCAATGCTGGGACTGCACAGGCGGAGAACGTGTCACCCACAAAGACACCTACACTCCAGAGTTCACCGCACCAATATTTATCTCAGGCCAGGACTGCATGCACACACAGTGTCCATTTTCAGAGACAGATGGATGAACACGTGGCACACGCACAGACACACACATCCTTATTCATATATTCTCTGGCATATGACACAGCAATCAAAAAGCACGCAAAATGCCTTTCCAGCAACATGAACAGACACTGATGATCTTAAGGGAAGCTAGTCAGAGTAAGAACAACTGCCTAACAAAACTCCATTGAGTGCAATCTAAAAGTTCATACCTATGACCACATTTATCACCTGAGTTTTATAAATTAGAAGCTTGATATTAACGGAGTCACAGTCATATACGTACAATAAAAATGTGCAAGGACCTAGCATACAGCAGAGGGAATTCTACTCAGCAGCCTCTACCTACAGGGCAGAACAGTTCCAAGAGGAAGACACTTATGCGTAAGTCAATCAGGTGGCTGGACACCCAAAACAAACACAACACCGGAAACGAGTTCTATCCACCACGCAAGAAACATCACCTTTCAGAAGAACCCAAACGTGAACGGTCTTCCACTCAGTCCTGGGGTCCCTGGGCACCCTCACAGCCCAGGAGCCTGAGTAGCCGTGGGACCAAGGCCGGACTGGGCGGGGGCTGAGGCAGCTGGGGAGGACGTGCCCAAAAGAAGTCCTCCTCGGACCTGGACACCCGGGTCCATGGGCACGGGACGCCACGCTCCAGATCAGGTGGGCCGTCCCACAGCTCAACCAAGTCTAGAACGCCCAAAAGGGTAGACCCTCTTGGCAGAGAGAGCTCCGAATAGGCACCTCGTCTCCAGTCTCCTCAAGGTGGATATCCACCACAGCCTCTTACACCATGGATCTCCCACCTGACTACCACAGCATGCCCAGCATCGCGTTCTGTGCAGGCTTGGAATTTGTCTGGGGTGGTGCAGATAAGGGAGAAGACGTAAAGAGACCCAGGCCCTGGCACATTCCACTCATCTACAACCCAGGAACATGACTTTTCTCTAGGGCTCTGGTTGCCAGGAAAACATCAAATGGCCCTGACAAAGTGCTGCCGCCTTGTGGACACTTCTAGTAACAACAGCTTAAAAATAAATGCTTCAGAGCACTTCAAATTCACAAATTTTGAAGTGTGGGGCTGTAGGGACACCTCTCCTGAAACAATGCTTTGGGGTGGATAATCGGAGAGCATATCGAAACAAAGGGAACCTTCAAGAAGACAATCTCAAGAGCTCACTTTAAGGCACAATAGTGTTTTTGTTTGCTTGCTTGTCTGGGGAGAACAAGAAACAGGCTCCAGATCGTTAATTAGTAGAAAATTGCACATCGAAATCATAATGAGTACCACCTCCCACCACTCACAACCGTCATTCACAAAAACACTACAGATAATAAGTGTTGAGGAGGGGCTGGAGAAACCAGAGCCCTCCCACATCTGCTTCGGGAAATATCAACTGGGGCCAGCGAGGACAATGAACAGGAGGGAGCGTCCTTCAGACAGTAAACAGGAGCTACAACAGTATCTATCCTTCTCAGCGCTGGGACTCTGCAGGTGGAGAACAGATCATCCGATAAGGTACCTACTCCCCAGCATCCACCGCACCAATATTTATCAGCCTAAGACTGCATGCACACAGAGAGCTCATTTTCAGAGATGGATGGATAAACACATGATACACACATATATATACACACACACATATTCATATACACATATTCACTGGCATATGACACAGCAATCAAAAAGTATGCAAAATACCTTCTCTAGCAAGATGAACAGACATTTTGATGATCCTAATGGTAGCTAGTCAGACAAGGAACAGTTGCCTAAGAAAACTCCATTGGGTACAATGAGAAAGTTGATACCAATGATCACATTTATTAACCAAGTTTTATAAATTACAAGCTTGGGACTGACAGAGGGACAGTCATATACATCCAATAAAAAATGCACAAGGACCTAGCATATTGTAGATGGGTTTCTACTCTGCAGCCTCTAACTCTCTACCCAGAAAAACAGTTCCAAGAGCAAGACATTTATGCATAAGTGAACCCAGCGGCTGTACGCCCAAAGGAAACAGGACACTGCAAATGAACTGCATCCACATGCAAGAAACAGGAACTTTCAAAAGAAACCAAATATGACGGTGTTCCACCCAGTCAAGGGGCCCCTCGGCTCTAACAGTCCAGGAGCCTGAGTGCCCCGGGACCCAAGGCTGGATTGGGCAGGAGCTGAGGCAGCTGGGGATGGTGTACCAGAAGGAAGCCCTCCTCAAACCTGGAGTGCCTGGACCATGGCGAAGGGATTTCACGCTAGAGATCCAGGCAGGCTGTCCCACAGCTCAGCCAAGCCTAGTACACCCCACAAACGGTGGACCCTCTAGGCAGAGAGTGCTCCAAATAGGCTGCTGGTTCCAGTCTCCCTGAGATGGGCTCCCAGCACAGCCTCTTACCTCGGCATGTCCCCAAGTGGCTACCACAGCATCCCCGAATCGCCTTCTTCATAGGCTTGGGATTTGTCTGGGTGGTACAGATAGAGGGGAAGATGTACGGAGACCCAGGCCCTGGCACATTCCATTCATCTACAACCCAGAAACACAACTTGTCTCTAGGGCTCTGGCTGCCAGTTAAAGTTGCTCAGTCGTGTCTCTTTGGGACCCCATGGGCTATACAGTCCATGGAATTCTTCAGGCCAGAATACTGGAGTGGGTAGCCTTTCCCTTCTCCAGGGGATCTTCCCAACCCAGGGATCAAACCCAGGTCTCCCACATTGCAGGCAGATTCTTTACCAGCTGAGCCATAAGGAATGTGTCCACAAGACGGCAGGCCTTCTAATGGGCCTGAGAAAGTGCTGCCGCCTTGTGGGCACTTCTGGTAACAACAGCTTAAAAATCAGTGTTTTAGAGCACTTCAAACTCACAAAGCTTGTGGGGCTGTAGAGACCCCTCTCCTCAAGCAATGTGCTGGGATGGGTAATCGGAGAGCATATCAAAACAAAGGGAACCTTCAAGAAGACAATCTCAAGAGGTCACCTTAGAGCACAGGAAACAGGCTCCAGATCACTCATTAATGGAGAACTGCACATCAAAACTCGGAGAAGGCGATGGCACCCCACTCCAGTACTCTTGCCTGGAAAATCCCGTGTACTGAGGAGCCCGGTAGGCTGCAGTCCATGGGGTCGCTGAGAGCCTGACACGACTGAGCGACTTCACTTTCATGCATTGGAGAAGGAAATGGCAACCCACTCCAGTGTTCTTGCCTGGAGAATCCCAGGGACGGGGGAGCCTGGTGGGCTGCCGTCTATGGGGTCACACAGAGTCGGACACGACTGAAGTGACTTAGCAGCAGCAGCAGCACATCAAAACTACAATGAGGTACCACCTCCCACCACTCACAACAGTCATTCACAAAAACACCACCAACAATAAATGCTGCAGAGGGCCTGGAGAAACCAGAACCCTTTCATATTTTCTTTGGGTAACAACAACTGCGAACAGCCAGGACACAGAACAGGAGGAAGGTCCCTCCAAAAACTAAATGGGAGCTACCACAATCTCTGGCCTTCTCAATGCTAGGCCTCTGCATGTGGATAACAGACCATCTGATAAGACACCTATGCTCCAGTGCTCACTGCACCGATATTTATCACACCCCAAGACCGCATCATTTTGCCAACAAAGGTCCATCTAGTCAAAGCTATGGTTTTTCCAGTAGTCAGGTATAGATGTGAGAGTTGGACTATAAAGAAAGCCGAGTGCCAAAGAATTGATGCTTTTGAACTGTGGTATTGCAGAAGACTCTTGAGAGTCCCTTGGACTGCAAGGAGATCCAACCGGTCCATCCTAAAGGAAATCAGTCCTGAATACTTATTGGAAGGACTGATGCTAAAGCTGAAACTCCAATACTTTGGCCATCTCATGCGAAGAACTGACTCATTTGAAAAGACCCTGATGCTGGGAATGACTGAAGGTGGGAGGAGAAGGGGACAACAGAGGATGAGATGGTTGGATGGCATCACCAACTCAATGGACGTGAGTTTGAGCAAACTCCAGGAGTTGGTGATGGACAGGGAAGCCTGGTGTGCTGCAGTCCATGGGGTCGCAAAGAGTCGGACACGAGCAAGCAACTGAACTGAACTGAACTGAAGACTGCATGCACACACAGTATCCACTTTCAGAGATGGATAAACACGTGGTACACACACACACACACACACACACACACACTCATATGCATATATTCACTGGCAAATGATGCAGCAATCAAAAAGTATGAAAAAGTCTTTTCCAGCAACATGAACAGACATGCTGATGATGATCCTAAGGGAGGTCAGTCAGAGAAGGACAGCTGTTTAACTCCATTGGGTACAATCTAAAAACTGATACCAATGAACATACTTATAAATTCAGTTTTGTAAATTAGGAAGTAGGGATTATCATATGGACAGTCATATACATACAATAAATAATCCAATAAATAATCCACAGGGACCTAGCCTTTAGCACCGGGAATTCTAAGCAGCCTGTAATTACAAACAGGTGTAACTGAATCAGGTGACTACACCTAAAACACACACGGCACTGGAAATGAACTGTATCACCATGCAAGAAAAATTAACTTTCAAAACAAACCAAACTGAACGGTCTTCCGCTCAGGCCTGGGGACCCTGGGCTGCTTTCAAACCACAGAAGCCTGAGCAGACTTGGGACCCAAGGCCAGACTGAGCTGGAGCTGAGGGAGCTGGGGATGATGTGCCAAAAAGATGCCCTCCTTGGACCTGGAGAGCCTGGTCCGTGGGGGATTGGACCCCACACTCCAGATCCAGGCAGACTGCTCCACAGCTCAACCACAGTGTGCATGGTGTGTTCAAAAGCCAGTGGACCCTCTAGGCTGAGAGAGCTCTGAAGAGGCACGTGCTGTCCAGTCTCCCCGAGGTGGGTCCCCACCTCAGCCTCCTACTTCAGCATCTCCCCACCTGACTACCAGGGCCTCCCCAGCACTGCCTTCTGTGCAGGCTTGGGCTTTGTCTGAGGCTGATTCGGAGAAAGATGTAAGGAGGCCTGAGCCCTGGCACATTCCACTCTCATCTACAACCCAGGAACATGACTTTTCTCTAGGGCTCCGGTTGCCAAGAAATTCGAAAGTGGCCTGAGAAAGTTACGCTGCCTTGCCGATTCTTCCCATAAGAACAACTTAAAAATGAATGTTTAGTAGCACTTCAAATTGCAAGGCCTTTGGTGGGTAAGGGTTTTCCTGGTGGCTCGGTGGATAAAGAATTCGCCTGCAGTTCCCGAGACGCATGAGATATGGCTCCATTCCTAGGTCAGGATGATCCCCTGGAGGAGAGGAGGAGATCCATTTTTGTCTGTAGAACCCCATGGACAGAGGAGTCTGCAGGGCTACAGTGCACTGGGTCACAGAGAGTTCACCATGACTGAAGTGACTGAGCACATGGGGTGTGATGGACATCCTTCCTTAAGCATGTCCTTAGGTAGATAACTCAACACCAGCGCAAAACATGGTGAACCTTTAAGAGTTCAATTTACTGCAGATTGTTTTTTGTTATTGTTGCTTTCCTTTTATTTGGAAGGCATATGAAAAGAGGCTCCAAGTCAGTTACCTTTGGAGAACTGCAAATTAAAACTGTAACGAAGTATCACCTCCCACCACTCAGATTGGCCATCGTCAAAAAGACTACCAATGTTAAATGTCAGAGATGGCCTGGAGAAAAGATAACCCTCTTATGCCATTTCAAAGAATGTCAATTGGTAACAGCCATGATGGATAACAGGCTTCCCTCGTGGCTCAGCTGGTAAAGAATCTGTCTGCAATGCAAGAGACCTGGGTTCAATCCCTGCGTTGGGAAGATCCCCTGGAGAAGGGAAGGCTACCCACCCCAGTATTCTGGCCTGGAGAATCCCATAGTCCATAGGTTGCAGAGTCGGACATCACCGAGCAACTTCCACTTACTTACGATGGTATAAGGCTTCCTTAAAGAACTAAAATGGAGAAGGCAATGGCACCCCACTCCGGTACTCTTGCCTGCAAAATCCCATGGACGGAGGAGCCTGGAAGGCTGCAGTCCATGGGGTCGCTAAGAGTCGGACACGGCTGAGCGACTTCAATTTCACACACTGGAGAAGGGAATGGCAACCCACTCCAGTGTTCTTGCCTGGAGAATCCCAGGGACAGGGGAGCCTGGTGGGCTGCCGTCTATGGGGTCACAGAGTCAGACACGACTGAAGCGACTTGGCAGCAGCAAAGAACTAAAAATGGAGCTACAACATAATCCAGTCATCTCACTCCTGGGCCTCTCAGTGGAGAGAGAACATAATTCGAAAAGACACAGGCGCCACAGTATTCACTGTAGCAGTATTTACACAGCCGAGACCTAGAAGCAACCAGCGCCCACCTTCAGACGGTGGTGTATATACAGTGGAGGATGACTAAGCCTGTAAAGGAACATAATAATGCCGCTGTAGCTCCATGAATGCGACTGGACATTACCATACTATGTGAAGTAATTCCCAATGGGAAAGACAAATAAAGGATTATATTATTCACACGTGGAATCCACAATACGGCACAAGTGAACCCATCAACAGAACAGAAACAGACTCACAGACAGAGAGACTAGGCTTCTGGTTGCCACGGTTGAGAGACGGGAGATGATGCAGTGAGGACTTGTGGTTAGGAGACGCAAAGTATTACATTCAGAATGAATAAACGCCAAGATCCGATTGTACAGCACGGGGAACTATATTCAGTCTGCTGGGATAAACCATAACAGAAAAGATTACCTAAAAGGAATGTGTATGTGTAAAACTGAGTCACTGCTACACAGGGAGACTGGCACAACATTGTAAATGTACTATACTTCAATTTAAAAAAGGAAAAAGGTGCAATTTAAAAAACTACTGAACAAAAAAAAAGGTGGGGAGGGGAACCTGTTTTTGAAGATGATTAGGAGTTGACACTTGACATCGGTCCTTGATTTCAGGATGAAAAGACAGGAGGCTGTTGTAATCCTGCACGTTCGTAATGCTCCAAAAACTCACAGTTGTTAATGACAAACCTCTTACCTTCAAAGCAGCTATGGGGAAATGAAGTTACATTCCTGTGTGAATACATGAAATGCTCCAATAATCACTGGTTTGGGCTTTGAAGGCAGAGAGTCGCAGGCGTACACTGTTCTTCCATTTTTGAAGACCTACAAACAATATGAGCGACGCGTGACACGCTGTTGGTGGGAATGTAAACGGATACAGCCACCATGGGGAACAACATGGACAGACCTTTAAAAACTGGGAATAAAACTACCATATGACCAGGAAATCTCACTACTGGGCACGTGCTCCGAGATCACAATGGCAAAAGGCACACGTACCCCAGTGTTCACTGCAGCACTGTTTACAATAGCCAGGACATGGACGCGACCTAGATGTCCGAATGGATAAAGAAAGTGTGGTACATACATACAATGGGATATTACTCAGTCATAAAAGGCAATGCATTTGAGTCAGTTCTAGTGACGTGGATGAACGGACAGCCTATTACATACAGTAGTAAGTCAGAGAAAAACAAATAGCATATATTAATGCATATATGAGAAATCTAGAAAGACAGTCCTGATGAACCTACTTGCAGGGCAACAATGGAGATGCAGACACAGAGAACAGACTTGCGGACACAGTGCGGGAAGGAGAGGGAGGGATGAACTGAGAGAGTAGCATGGAGACATACACGTGACCAGAAGCAAAAGAGACAGTCAGTGGGAATCTGCTGTATAATGCGGGGAGCTCAGCCTTGTGGGCTGTGACAACCTAGAGGGGTGGGATGGGGCGGGAGGCAGGTTCAGGAGGGAAGGGGCATATGTAGACCTTTGGCTGATTCATGTTGACATATGGCGGAAATCAACAGAACATTGTAAAGCAATTATCCTTCAATTAAACATTTTAAAAATGCTTTGAAAAAGAGTGATAAAAAAATTATAAAGAATGCATGTCAGTTCAGTCCAGGCCATTATAACCCTGAAGTACATGGTCAAGGGGGAAGGTGACGTCCTGTCGTTCAGAAATCTCTTGTAATGGCATAATCTACCCTGTGTACACTGGATGTGAGAAATAGAAGGCACAACTAGCGAGTGATGAGTCAGCCTTCATTCCAGCAATTATGTATCATACATCCTGACACCGCCTTGTGGGAGTGATCACCTAGTCTTACCACCAGGTGGCGCCCTGACAACTGTAGCAACCCTCTCTTTAGGAAGTTACCAGAGATCTGCTTTTCCAAAGAGCCTCTGCAATCACTGGGATTATTAGTACTGATAAAACTCTATACTAGGTTTTTGAGGACTCTCAGTTCAGTTCAATCACTCAGTCGTGTCTGACTCTTTGCAACCCCATGAACCACAGCACGCCAGGCCTCCCTGACCATCACCAACTCCCAGATTTCACCCAAACCCATGTCCATTGAGTCGGTGATGCCAATCATCTCATCTTGAGATTAGATCCAATCATCTCATCTTCTGTTGCCCCCTTCTCCTCCTGCCCTCCATCCTTCCCAGCATCAGGGTCTTTTCAAATGAGTCAGCTCTTCGCATCTGGTGGCCAAAGTACTGGAGTTTCAGCTTCAGCATCAGTCCTTCCAATGAATATTCAGGACTGATTTCCTTTGAGATGGACTGGTTGGATCTCCTTGCAGTCCAAGGGACTCTCAAGAGTCTTCTCCACCACCACAGTTCAAAAGCATTAATTCTTAGGCGCTCAGCTTTCTTTATAGTCCAACTCTCACATCCATACATGACCACTGGAAAAACCACAGCCTTGACTAGATGGACCTTTGTTGACAAAGTGATGTCTCTGCTTTTCAATATGCTGTCTAGGTTGGTCATAACTTTCCTTCCAAGGAGTAAAGGTCTTTTAATTTCATGGCTGCAAGCACCATCTGCAGTGATTTTGGAGCCCAGAAAAATAGTCAGCCACAGTTTCCACTGTTTCCCCATCTATTTGCCATGAAGTGATGGGACCGGATGCCATGATCTTCGTTTTCTGAATGTTGAGCTTTAAGCCAACTTTTTCACTCTCCTCTTTCACTTTCATCAAGAGGCCCTTTAGTCCTTCTTCACTTTCTGCCATAAGGGTGGTGTCATCTGCATATCTGAGGTTATTGATATTTCTTCCGGCAATCTTGATTCCAGCTTGTGCTTCCTCCAGCCCAGCGTTTCTCATGATGTACTCTGCATAGAAGTTAAATAAGCAGGGTGACAATATACAGCCTTGACGTACTCCTTTTCCTATTTGGAACCAGTCTGTCGTTCGATGTCCAGTTCTAACTGTTGCTTCCTGACCTGCAAACAGGTTTCTCAAGAGGCAGGTCAGGTGGGTACTGGTAAAACTCTATACTAGCTTTTTGAGGACTCTACTTTTCTTGAAACCCTCTGGCTTAGAGGATCTTCTTTCATCTACACCTCAGGAACTTGGGGCCAAGATGATGTCCATGGTTCCCTACTGCCTTGCTTCTCTGCTGGCCGTTAAGTTTCCACCCTCATTCAAAATGCCTTCTCGATGAAGCTGCTCACTACCCAGCACTCACTGTGCTCACCACCCTGAGAACTCCAAGCCACCATGTCCCGTTCACTCCAAACCTGAGCAGCTGGCTCTGACTCCCTCTCAACTCTAACGCCTCTGGAAAAGACAACCTGTACAGTGACAGCTCACTTCCCAAGCCTTCACTCCAGTGCTGTTTTCCTCCACGCCACTTCTATCCACCGTCAGGGTCTCACTCAGGACCGAGGAATCACAAACACCTCTGAACAGCCCTGCTTTTGAAAATGAAACCTGGACTGCCACTTGGACCCTACTGTCCTATGCCTTTGCTTCCTGACCTAGTCGTGTGTCACCGTGCTAATTCTGGATCTGTCTTGGACACAGAGAGCCCTTCTTCACTACTGGCCATATAAAACTGAACGTGGACCGTGCTCCGTAACTCTGAACGATCACTGAACTGATCTGATCATAGACAAGTTACCCAGGAGGATCATAAGACATAACAAGAGGGAAAGTGCAAATACAACATCTTTAGGGGCCTGTATGGACTTACATGGCAGCTCCCCATTCTTCCTTGAATACCCAGATGAGGCCGTCACTTGGCCACACTCATATTTTTAATTCTTCAGCAGTCTCCCTGCCCAGGCCAGGGTCTAACTTTTCATCTCAACACTGATTCCAGTTATCCTGGAGAAAGAAGCAGAAGAAAAAAAAGAAAAATCACCTAAGTGGGTGGATAGGGTTGATAAATAAGATAAAACAGTCTAAACTTCTAATTAAACCAACTCGATTGCATCCTTCTCTGCCTTCCCTGATGCCTCTGGTACTGCCTCTGTTTGTTTTCACCAAAACACTCTCTTTTCCAGGGTTTCATTTTGGGCGGTCTTCTCTCTCTGGCCATGGAGCATGGGCTTTAAGTTTGTGAAATCTTAAGAAATCTTATGGAAAAGGAACATAGAAGGTGGGGTGCTCATGCCTCTGTCAGACAGAAGCTATGATTTCTTTCATGTGATCCTGAGAATCTATAGAAAGAAAAAAAAAAGATTAAGAACTGCTGATCTGACAGACCTGAATTCAAAGGCTGGCCCTGTGGGGCAGAGACACGTAGCTTTTAGGAAGCTGCTCATCAGCAGGAGAAGGAGCACTCAAGTACGTACTCTGTTAGGGGATTTGAGAGAGAGAAGGGATGCGAAGTGCTCACCACCACATCTGGGGCATCGGCCTCCAACTTGATGAGCATTAAACTAATAACAAGTCAGATTGCTACCTATTTCTCCTAGATGAACTCATTCACTCCTAGTGAAAGGCAACCCTACAATTCTATTTTATGCTCAAATCCGTCTCTTAAGCTCCAGACTGTACATACATAGCCACTGGGTATTACACAGGCAACTCAAATTCATGGCAGTGTCTTCCTTCTCTGTCACCACAGCATGTATTTCATTTAAGGCTCAACCGACCTGGCCAAGCCAGAAATCTCTAAATTACCTTAGCCTCCCTCTTCCCCATATGAGACCTCAAAATCTGTTAGTTTTACTGTTAAAAGATCCTTGAATAAGTTTCCACTTTATTCACATGGTCACTGTCTTAGTTTAGAAACTTAATGGCTGCTATCTGGATCACTACGACAGCTTTATCAGTTATTTTTGTCCCTGGGTTCTCATCTGTCCATTCTGTCCTCACCTGCCCATTCTGACCTGGGAGGGTCCTATGTGGTAGAGATTAAAATATACATATTAGACTCATTTAATACATCCCACTTGCAATAGGAGCAAGTGTTTCTTACGAGAAAGAGAGGACTGTGAGAGCAGACAGTGGAGTCAGAAGGCGCAGAACCTGAGCTCTGATTTAGGGCAGAGTTTTATGAGGAGGACTTGAGGGGTGGAGAGTAAAGGCTAAGGACAGAGATTAGGCAAGAGTGAAAATGTGAGAAAAAGGGAAAGAGGTTTAAGTGCTTCTTTGATTTTCCACGGTCGCCAGTACAGACGTGAATGGCTTTCACCTTCGGCAGCTACAATGCTAGGACTAGGCTGTGAAAATCTCTGGGCTCTGACAGTGACATCTGGTTGAATCGCACGCTCCTAAGGATGCAGGCCCCCTGACATGAAAGGTCCTGAACGATCTGGTGCCACCTGCTCCTACCCTGTCGGCCCCCTCCCCGTTCAGCCAGAGCCTTCCTCCAGTCTGTGTGTCTTCCCACCTGTGCTGGCCCACTTTGCTCCCTCCGCCTGGGATGACCTCACCTGCCTTTCTGCCGGTTGATTCCTTCAGGTCAAGATCCAAAACTGCCAATCCCCTGCTCAGTGAACTGGGGTAATCTCCTGCTGTCCCGGGTCAGGTTACCTGCAAGAGAACAGAAGTGAGAAAAGCACGAGAGGACGAGTGAGTGAACCTTCTCCTGGGACGTTCAGGGGCACATCCAAAGTGAAAGGAGTTACCTATAGGGAATTTATTAAGAATGAGTCTGAACAGTCAGCTGATCTAAGGATGGAATGTAAGTCCATGGAGCAGGGCAGTGGGGACTGAAGCCAGCCTGACCCCTTCCTGTAATTACTCACCTTTATTCCAGTCCACAGATCCACTGCTTCCCTTAGTCTTTTAAGCAACAAAAATAATTTGGAATTTTTAAGAATGGTTTGCAAATGGTAAAAATGGCCAAATTTCTTGAGATGAAAGATTATGCTGTGCCTAATACTAATATACTTGTATTGCCAGAGAGGGAGGTATGTAAAAAAAAAAAAGAAAGAAAGAAAGAAAGAAACCAGACCCACTTGGGATAAAAACTTACCTCTCTCAATATTCTGTAACAACCTAAATGGGAAAAGAATTTGAAAAAGGATACCTGTATACATGTAACTGAACCTCTTTGCTGTACACCTGAAACAAACACAACATTGTTAATCAACTATACTCCAATGTAAAATGAAGATTAAATACCCCCCCCCACACACACAGACTTACCTGCAATCAAAACTGACCACATGCCATCAAATAATACAAACAGAATGCATTTCTCACCCTATCGATTTCCTTCTGCTGACAAACCTACAGGGCGCGAATACAGTGGTGCTCACTGTTTAGCCAGTTATTAATTTACCCACGGTGAAGTTCTGTGCCCAAGAAGGGAAACATCTTAAGCCCTTAAAGTTTGTAGCTTGCACAGAAGGGAAGCTGAAGGAAGGGGCTTTACAAGGGTGTCTGATGTTAAAAATGAAGAGTCAGACTAGATCGGGAGAGGTTCAGGATCACAACGAGGCAGAAACATGTAAAATATTTCATGCAGCCAACCTTATTTATTGAGAAATCCTAGTTTTATTGCCCGTTAACATGTTTGTTCCACAAACTAATTTCTCATAAAGCAAAGCACAACTTTTCTTATAAATAGTATAAATTATTTTATTTACAGAACTTGTTACAAAACAAATAGACTATATATTTCTTCTTCTCTTTTAAATATCCAAAGTAATCCTCTATCCCTTGCATTTGTTCATGTTCTATACAGCAGCCAACAAAAAGTCCAGCTGAGATGCTCTTGATTATGTGTACAAATGATCAAACTATTCACACATTTTAAACAGGAGATTGCTTTTATAACCAAGCTCAAAGGGAAGAAAAAAAAAAAGAAAGAAACCGGCAAAATGCTTTCAAGGCCCTACACTCACACTGACAGTATGTAGTGCTCATTTAAATGATCTGAAAATGTAAAAGGTTTTACACAAAATGTAAAAATGATTATTTTTCTGCTAAACATAATGAAACTTTTAACAATCATTTTTCCAAAGCCCAACTATCCCCCCCACCGCAGGACAGAATGAGAGACATTAAGAAATTCCTTGGCAACAGAACTCTTGCAGGAAGACAGCTGCCTTTATAAGTTACATTTTTTCAAATTATACATTTTTTTTCAATGTTCTCAGAGGTACTCTGTATTATATTTTTTGGAATACAAAATATTTTAAATATTCTATTTTAAACTCTGCATTTCACGAGTGAATAACAAAACGGACACGCTGTTAAGTTGCTGGCTGACAGAAGATTTGTAACCCTTGGTGCCACTGGGCAATTCATTGCCAGTTGAATTCCTGTGAACCAAAAGGTCTTGATTTTAAAATACCTTATAAAATTACCAGCATTTGGTGGTTTTCAACTCCTCCCCTAAAATTTAAGTAACAATATTTAGGTGGAAAAAGCAAACTCCAAAAAAGTTCAACTGAACATTCAAGTCTTTTTAAAGAATCTGTCAAAGCTTAAAACTAGGTTCAGGCACTTTCAGTTTTGTGTTTTTCCCATTTGTTTTAATCGCGTCACATACTAACACCCGTGTGCTCGGGGCGCACACACACACACACTCACTCTCACACATAACAAAAGAAAAGCAGTGTGTCACTTGTTACATGTAGTCTACAGGGAAATCAAGCAACTAGGGAGAAGCAATGCCCACTTCATCTGCACGAATCCACTCCCGAGACACTGAAAGGGACAGAAGACTTTCACAGAACAGAGGCGTCCCTTACATGGTAAAGGAGGCAGGTCCTAGAACTACTGGCTTGGCAGTGAGCCACTTCAAATTATAAAAAGGTATTTACTTTTATTAATTAATAAATAAATACTAGATGATCTCAACTGTACCAAAACAGGATATCAGAAAAAAAGACCTGTGCAAAAATACATATTTAAATATGTACAATTCATTTTTAACAAAATATGTCTTCTCAAATAGGGATACTTCCATATTTATAATAGAACAAGAAATTCCAAAATAAAGATACAAAAGTAGGTTTCGTATAATTCTTTGTTCATCATTGCAGCACTTTTTCTTTTTTTGTAAGTTAAGAAAACTGCAGGAGTTGTCACGGAATTCTATTGGAAAGAATATAAAAGTTATCTTGGTTTTAAATTGATACCAAAGTCTGTCTAGAAACAACCCAACCACTGCAAATTTGGTTTCTGCAAGTTAATTCAGTTCAAAAAAATACTTGTACTCCCGTGTTTTAAATGGTCTTACTTGTTCATTATAATAAAAAGTAGTTGTAGGAGAAAATAAAAATATTTGAACAACAGTCTAAAATTTAATAGCACTGTTTAGAATAGGTCTGTTTGTGGCAGGCAGAGTCCAAAATGGCTAATTTCCTAATCCCGATGCTCTGTGTACTACCGGGAGACAATAATGAAATTAAAACCTCAATCTAAGAAATCAAAGGATCAAGATTCGCTTATCTAAATATCTACATTATTCTGAGTCAACTTTCTATCATGGGTCCTATTCACATCTTCTGGAACAACATGATCTGTCTACAATTCCATCACTAAAAGCAACTTTATTTATAACCATCAAGTCCCCTTGGCTCTGAAAATAAATTCTACCCATCCCCCATTGCACTTGTCACTGAGGAATCAGCTAGGTACGTTCTGACTTCCTCTTACCTCCTTCTGTCCCTCTCCTGGGATGAAAAACCAGACCAACCTCTCCTAACCACACCAAATGGGCCCATCTGTGCACTCTTCTTACAAGCTCTCTTACAGTATCATTTTAAAAACATTTACTAATTGATTGCATAATAACTAAACAAGATACTGTTCTCCCCTTCCTTTAAAAAAAAGAATCAATATTTTACATCAATTTATAGCTAAAGTATCTCCATAAACTTTGTTATCTTACATAATAATTCTGTAGCGATTCACATTATTAGGCTGGTAACCAAGTATTTATTCATTCTACCTGTTGTTGACTGAAAATTCCCTGAATCTGAAGTTTGTAACCCAAGAATTGTAAGGAAAATAGATGCACTGACTGGCTCTGTCCTGGCTCTACCCGGGGCCATGATTGGAGCCTTGGGAAATTTACCCTGTGGTTGGCAACTTCCTGTGTTCCTCTAAGTGAAATGCCTGGTTCTCCTTTCAGGAGGTGCCGGTGGAATCAACTATTGAAAAGCTCCAGCTCATCCCCTCAAATTCAATGGCACCTTCTCAGGCAGAGATGCCTTAACCTATCAAACTCTTTCTCTGGGGCGTACTAGAAAAAACCTTCTGGGTGGGTGGGGGGTGGGTGGGTGGTCTCTGAAACCCTCAGGAACATCACAGGCATTAATCCCAAGAAAGGAGGTATGTCACAGAGCACCCCACCACCTCCACATGGGTGCCGTCACCTGCGCCCCGCGCTGGGTGCCTGCTGCCCACCTCAATGGCATCCCCAGAAACGTGTGCAGCGGCAGGATACGGGGTGTAGATACGCACAACACCGGGAGTGCTCCAAACAGAAATTGACACTTAGTCCCAGGACAGGATCCAAAGAGGTTGAGGGGAACACACAGAGTGCCTCGGAAACATCTAAGTATTCCAGTGACTTGGTGAGTGACAGATTCTGCTGCATCCCAGTTATTTCATGTTACAAAGGCAATTTTTAAAAACAGGAGCCTGGGCGGGACAACTGGCCTAATCATATTGTTTAACATGAAAACAAAGGTTAAAAAAAAAATCAATCTCTTTGGAAACTGTGGAAAATTTTCCCCCACAATGATTTTTATCTGCCCCCTCCCATCAAAATTTGGCTTTCCATATCAAAATTGTCTGCATTTTCTTTTCCTTTTTTAAATTCACACAGAATTGCTTTTGTACCATGAAAAGTAAGCCTCTACACTGGTGTATCCTTGCTCTCTGGCCATCAATGGCTTTTAAACCAGTTCACACATGAAAAACTTCTGACGGCTTCTGATCCCGAATTACTTGCAAAAGGCTGGGCGAAAACACAGGCTCTTTTATCACGGCGCCTCACACTAACGTCCACACTCCATTCCGGACTCCAGATGTAAACACCTAGCCACAGACTCCCTTCTCCAGAGGGCTGCTCGGGGTGCAGCTCTGCTTGCCCCCAGAGGTCTCTCCAGTTACGGTATCTGACTGCTGGAGAGGGACCTGGGGCCTACAGATGCCAGGGTGAGGGAAGACCTAGGCAGGGAGAGTGAGGGAGGGAGAGAGGGAGCAAAGACTACAGTCACACTCTTGCCGAGACACTGGCGCCAGCCAGCCTCCTCCAAGAGCGGCTCGGTGATACACTGCAGGTGCAACAACGAGACAGGAACTTCTCACAGGTGGCAGCAAGCTGTCCAGACCTCTAACACTGATAAAAGCAACCTGGTGGCTGGACTTGATCCAGTGTCCTGTAACGAGTACTCACTGCTACAGACAAAGCTTCAGGGGCATCCTCATTAAAACAACGGCCCGGCAGATTTCTACCCTCGAGGCCCACAGGAGGCTGGGAAAACAGACTCAAAGGTGTCGTGGAATCCAGAGTGCTGAGTGGAGGTGTAACTTGTCGTCCAAAGTGTCCACATTATTCCTCCCCATGCTATTTCCAGCTGTCAGGGATGGGCCTTTGGCTTTCAAAAAAGAGGGGGGTGGGGAGACATCGAAAGGTAAGTAAGCGGCTGTCCCCAGCCCTGCCCTGATTCTAAAAAGGTACTCCCAAGACCACGCACCGCTCATGTCTCCTCTGCCCGGGCCGTGCCAGGAGCAGGCAGCTAGAGAACTTGGTTTTAGCTTTCAACAGTCTCCAACGACCTTGGGCACAACCCTTCTAAGAGACTGGCTCTCAGAAAACAGTCCAGAAGAGATGCAGCCTGGGTTTCTAGCTTAGAGAAAAGGCTCACATGTTTGCCTTTTGGTTCTATTTACGGATGCTGCTTCCTTGAGGCTTTTCCAGGTTGTCAACTGAGAATTGAACAAGGTCAAATGGGCGAGCACACAGGTGTGAAAGCTCACACCCAAGGCGGAGGGGAGGCAGGGAGAGGGAACTCTGGCCTTCGCTGGCCTGCAGTGAGCTATTTTTAGGTCCTTGGTGGCAAAGCCCACAAGTTGACTCAGGGGCTGGGCGGGCACTCAGCAGTATCTCCCAGGCTCCCCAGCAGGTCCCCGATTCTGCTGTTGAAGGGACTCAAACCAGCCCAGTTATCTCGGCTCTAAAATCTGCTCCATGGAGAAGAGCGAGGTCAGGCCCCTAGTGGTCTAAGAGCAGACTTCTGTACAGCATTTTGGAGGCATGGGTCCCTTTGATAGTCTGAAGAAAGCTACTGGTTGCCTCTTGCAGCTAAATGATCAGGGATGTAAAAATATGCAATACTTTTTTGGGCAGTTCGTCCATCCTGTGGTCTGTAGCCATGCCCCACACCCCCCGCCCACCGAGTTTGTGTAGCGTAACAGAAAGTATTGCACTGCACAGAGAAAACCTTTCTCAAATACAAACATGATGTGAAACTGCTTTTAAGGAAAAGAACCTAAACATGGGCTGTTTGTCCAAGGGGGACGTAGTCCTCCTCAGATGGTGGAAATGAGAGGTGGCAAATGGGTAGCTCCTGAGCCAAACTTAGCTGAGAGATGTGTGGGCTTCACCAGATCAAGACAAAATGAAAAAAAAAACTACAGAGTTTTGGAAAATGGTTAAATTTCTCATGAAGGTTCAGATGCGCAGTTTCTCTCTGAAATTAGAGCAAGTTTCTGGGAGTCGCCGCTCTGTGCAGACGAGGCGCCCACTCGCCAGTACTCCACCTTGCCCTGACACCGGGGGCGGTCTGGTCTGCAGCGGCTTCCGTGTGAAGACGGCCCGCTCCGTGACAGGGGTGCGTGCAGTGGGACTTCCCTCCCGGGATTCACATGAATCGGGAAACTATGCTCAGAAGGGTATTACTAAGGGATGGATTCTTACAGGGTTTGCAGTGCATTTTTATGCTTATCATTAAACTATAAATCAAGAAGTTTTCACTTGTCCAGGAATCCTGTTCAAAGGCCCAAATGACACACAAATAGCCCGTATGTATTTGTGGCTCAAAGAGAAGAACTGAAGCAGCTGCTACTGAAATTTATGCGTCATTATTTTCCCCACACCTTTGGCGCCGAGTTTTCATTCACACATATACTGGAGGGAAACTTCTGTCTCATGAAGAAACTTCTTGGTATTTTCTGGACAAGTTCTAGTCTGACATTTATGTTCAGTTTTGAAGATGAGGAAGGGAAAACAAAACCAAACAAAACAAAAAGAGCCTCACATTTTAAAGCAGAGCTCTGAGGGTGACACTGCTGAAATTCCTGCTTGTAAGCAAAGACAGAAAGTGCTCTGCTGAATGAAATGACAAGATGAGAGAGGAGCTGGACAGAACAAAGAGGAAGGTGGAGGAACTGGCCACAGGAGCAAACAGCAGCCGGAGGAGGAGTGGGGAGGAGACAAGACACAGCCAGAGAAACCACGGTCAGTAACAAATCCGATGCCCGACAAGCCCTTTTCTAGAAACAGGTCACATTCAGGTTTCTTTTCAATCTGTTAACTTCAATGAGATATTAGTCTTCTGCTCTGCCATAGTTAAATTCTGCTTCCCTGCCTCCTTGGAAAACAGGAAGGAAAACACAGAGGGAGGGAATTAACATGAAAATCTGAAACTCTTTGATGGGAAAAATATTAACAGCCTTTTTCAAATTTAAATCACCCCTTTCTACATCAGCTTGATTTTCGCCCAGCTTTCTTCAGAAAAACGTACGAAAGGACTGCGCTCCAGGACACTGAGGGCCCCACCGTCATGCAGGACGGTGTCCACCGCCCCAGCTGCTGAAATGCGCTTGGTGTGGCCTCCTTAGCCAGGAGCATCTTCCGAGTCATCAGAGTCTGGCAGAGAGGCGCCCGTGTGACCTTCATCTGGCCTTCAACTCGGCCTTTTCTTAAAAGACACCGTGAAGCCGGACACTTGCTTTTAGGCAAACCCACCAAACCGACCGCACAGATCTCTGAGTTGATCAACCATGTCAAGGGAGAGGCCACGAGCCTCCCCACGGGGCCCCCAGGCCCTGTCCTACCTGATGGAGGAGGGAGCTGTTCGTCAGCCCCGGTGCCCCCGGGCTGGGGCCCACGTGTTTCGCGTGGACGTTGTTCACGGCCGGCAGTTTGGCCACCTTGGTGGGCTTGCTGCTGCCGCCGCTGCTGTTGACACCACTCGAGCCGGGTGAGCACTTTCTTTTCTTTCCTAGGAGTTTGTCCAGAGGAGTGTGTGAGTGCGGGTAGGCGCCGTGGGAGTTGACGGGTAACTCGCCGCCGGCCTGGTGCACGAAGGGGCCAAGGGAGAGTGTGGAATCGCCGCTGTTGACCATCACGCTCATCCTCTTGATGGACTCGCAGGGGTTCCCGCTGGAGGTGCCCCGGCACCCCGGCTGCTCGTGCCGGCCACCCACCGAGTTCGCTCGGCTGGCCACGCAATTGAGGCTGATGCCTGGGGCAGAAGCTACTGCTGAGGGGTGGGGAGGTCCAGAGTGAGCCACACAGTTTTTCCTAAAAGACTCCATGGAATGAGAAGAAGAGGACGAGGATGATGAGGAGGAGGACGAGGGAACTAACAGTGGGGAGCTGTTTTTGCGTTTCTTTCCTGAGCCGCCGCCGGCACTGCTACTGGCGTTGTGACAGTTCGTGCTGTTACCAGAAGAATCCTTGGGCCGCAAAGACTTGCTGGATTTCAGCTTCTGAGGTTTCCGGGCCATGGGGGAGGAGGGCACGGAGGACAGGCCGGAGGGCGTGGAGGGGGAGGAGGAGGAGGAAGACACTTGTCTGGACTGCATACTGCTCACAGGGTCCACAGCCCCGGAGGCGGCGGGCTGGGCGTTCAGTGTGGTTCCGTGAGCTGGGACCAACTTACTGCTGGGGGAGACGCAGGTGGACGAGAGCGGGACAGGGGAAGGTGACACGGTGGCTGCTGCCAGGTAGCTAACCCCACAGTGTGACGTCGGCACAGAGTTTGTCCGGTGAGGAACACGTGTGGACACAGGCGATGTGGTACTGGGAACGGGCGGGATCTTCCTGCAAAACAGAAGAGGGCATGAGCAGCGTCCACCAGGGCCCTTCGTGGAAACTTTCAGAAGGAGACCTCCTACACCTCTGGCACCGAATACATCCTTTGGTCAGAGGGATCGCGCCAAGATGCTGAGCCACAAGGAGTGTCACTTCAAACTCTTCACACTTTCCTGTGCTCTGAGAACACTGGCCTTAAGTCCATGCGCTGGGGCCACATGTTCATACCACATCCTTCCATCCAGCGCCACGAACGCCCTGATTCTGGCTACTGATCTTCCTTCTTCCTAAACCAGGTCATGGCGCTAGACCTCATGTATCTTCTGCCTAAGACACGGTCACCCCAACTTCTGCTCATCCTTCCGTTTTGGCCCATCATCACTTTCTTAGGAAATATGACTTTCCTAACTTGCTTACTTCCCGCTCTGCCCCATTCCTAGACTTGGGAAGGCTCTGGTAGTTTTAAAAAGTGTGACTGAGGATTACTGTCCAGCGTCTCTGCAGATGGAGCAATTCACAGCTGATTTACTACTGTCCATCCAGCACAAGGTCTAGGACACAAAGGCACTCAAACACTAAGAGAACTCATGAACAAACAGGGAAAAAGGAAGGACACAGCTAGTTAGTAACAACTGCCAGGTCCCAGATACTGCCTGCAGAGCTGGGAAGCCCCAAATCTCAGGGGATTTCTGGTCAGTGTTCTGACAATGGATTCTGACAATACTATCTGGGTATCTATTCAAACAGTCACATGAGGGACCCTCCCCACTTTTATTTTAGCTATGATTTATAAAATCTAACAGCACCAAAATATCAAAAAACCCTATAGCATAATTAACACTCAGGTAGCAAAACAGCAAATGGCCTGACTAGAAGTCAGCTGCCAAGACTGCCCTGCCCCACACTTCACGCGGCAGCTCTGGCTGATCCAACTACCAGCAGTGCTCCTCAGCCTTCAAGTCAGAGAGCTGGCCTAGATCGCTGCCAAATCTCTCTCGATGCTTTCTGAGACGAACTATGCTGCTAAGTCGCTTCAGTCGTGTCCAACTCTGTGCGACCCCATAGACGGCAGCCCACCAGGCTCCCCCGTCCCTGGGATTCTCCAGGCAAGAACACTGGAGTGGGCTGCCATTTCCTTCTCCAATGCATGAAAGTGAAAAGTGAAAGTGAAGTCGCTCAGTTGTGTCCAACTCTTAGCGACCCCATGGACTGCAGCCCACCAGGCTTCTCCGTCCATGGAATTTTCCAGGCAAGAGTGCTGGAGTAGGGTGCTGAGACGAACTATAGCTATTCATAAAAGGAATTAAATAACTGCAAGTGTTCACACCAGCCTTAAAACCTTCCCCCAGCAAGAGTGCGGCTCCTACTCTAAGTCTGTGCTTCCAAACGTGGCTGCACGTCACAATCATCCGTGGTGTTCAGGCCACACCAGGATCACGGGGGTGGGGGTCCAGGCACTAGTAACTTCTAGATTTCTCCAGATGCTGAGGTTGATTGAGAAGCTGGGCTTCTATCCCCATGTTACTCACGAAGGATAAGCACTGACATTACAGGAGAGGCTTATTGGAAATGCTGAGTCCCTGGGCCCCACCCTAGACCTCCTTCATCAGACAGTATATCTCAGCAAGACCCCTGGGGCACTGGCACCTGTGAGAAGCCCTGATTGAAACTCAATGCAGGGGCCCCTGCTCCCTGGGTGCAGTGGCGTCTCATGGCCACCAGGTGGCTTAGGAGGACGGAGCCTCAGGGCCAGGCTGCTGGAACCAAACCTGGGGAAAAGGAAAGGCTTCCATAGGGGCAGGGATGTGGACTCTGGATGACATTACTAGTTTCTCATTAAAAAGCTCTTTCAAGTCATTTCCTACCTTTTGCATAAAGAGACCAAAAAAAAAAAAAAAAGACTAGGCAGTCTTACTGACCTACGTTTGCATGAATAATCCCAAGACATACAAGCAACTAATAAAACTGTCTGTGAGGAGTGGGTGGAAAACAGGAGCATGGCGATCAGGGGAAGTAAAACTTTTTACTATGTGCCTCTTTGTATCCATTTTTCCTTTTTTAGCCAGTCTTAAAAATTAAAAAAAAAAGAAAACTCACATCAAAATCTGATGACCATCCCAGCCCGTCCTTGGTGGTAACGGCACACAGACAGCAGACGGAGCACGCAGGCTGAGTCAGAGCAAGAGCCAGCTGCCCTCACTGCCATCCAGAGCCTCCACACGCTGCGGACCACTGAACCACTGCCAGCTTACAGTCCCCCACGCACCCCCGGCTTAGCCACAGCAACCGAAGCACGAGGGCTCAGGACAGCGCTGGGGCTCCTCGCAGGAGAGAGGACATGCAGCTGCGTCAGGGCGTGGGACCCGGACTGCATCAGGAGGCTCCTTGAGTGCCTCAAAGACGCCACCTCAAGAGGAGTTCTCCTCTGCTGAGAAGTGCTGAGGGGCTCCTGGCAAATCCCAGGGGCTGCCTGTGCCAGCCCCCCTCAATCCCGTGTCGAGAGCACTCATTTCCTCAAGCATCTGGCCTGGCACCTCTCTCCAAGCTCCTACCCACCCCAGGCCTGTATGCCAGCTCAT
Source organism: Bos javanicus (assembly GCF_032452875.1). Classification (NCBI taxonomy): domain Eukaryota; kingdom Metazoa; phylum Chordata; class Mammalia; order Artiodactyla; family Bovidae; genus Bos; species Bos javanicus. The sequence goes on from NC_083889.1 coordinate 37,517,622, forward strand.
CACTGAGCAGCCTGTCTCTGCTGAACTGATTTTTTAAAATCAAAGGTCACGGTAATGGAAAGAAAGTTTCCTCCTCACTGGGAGCAAGTGACTGATAAGGCAGGCAGACTGCGACACATCAGAGAGACGGAACAGCAGTCAGCCAGGGGACCCTGCTGCTTCAGACACTACAGTGCAAAGATGTCTCTCCGCAGGAGCCACCAAGAAGCAACTCAGAGTCTCTCACCCAAACCCTGGCCGTAAACCACTCATCAACGTAACAGGGATAGAAATCCCCGGGACTCTTCTAAACCCTGACGAGTATGTTAAATCCACAGATCTGTAACCTCAGTGAGCTCTCCAGGTCCCACAGGGTAAGAAACTGAGATTTCACGCATCTTAAAGTTGTCTGATCTGAGGCTACCACCCCCCACCAAAAAATATTCCAAAACCACTGCCCAAGTCTGTCTCTGGGTCAAAACACCGTTACTTCATTAGAGCTCTTACCTAGTAAGAACTAGGAACAAACATGAAATAAAGCCGAGTAACACTGCCATGGGGCTGGTCTTCACTATGAACAAATGTAAGCCCTACTAATCACCATAGACATGGTCCTCTGGATCGTGGACTATCCAAGGTCTCTGACAAGTTCCTCTGACTATAATAGGAAACACAAGCAGAGAGGCAAATAGACGTACTTGTAGGGTCTACTCAGGGAGGCACTAGGGTAAATGATGCCCAAAGGGAGGACGTGGGATGACTAGGTACTACTAGACAGCCCGCTTTAACAAAGCTCAGTGCTTCCCAAAGTCGGTTCTATCCAACACTAGTCTCCCAGATGCTCCCCTAAAACAGGTTCCCAGGTCACAAGAGCCTGACAGTCCACATTATATATGATATCATCCTATGTTCATTTGAGAGTTACAACGAACAGCACTCATTAAAGGCTCTGAGAAGTCCTGCAATAACAAAAACTTTCCTTTCAGAAAAAAAAAAAAACTTTCCTTTCAGAAAGACTGGGTTATAAACTTTTTGGGCCACGGAACTCCTCTTCAACTTAAAATCACACTGGGGAAACAGGAGCATGTGTAAGGCCACACAACACGATCGCCTTACTTTCAACTGAAAGCCAGCGCAAACAGCTCCTTTGCCTGAAACCCTTCTCCCCAGGGCTCTAAATCGGTGTCATCCAACCTCTCGGATCTTCTCTTGTTCCAAGAGATTCCTCGCTGGTTCTCAAATAAGCCACGTTCTTTTCTGACTTAAGACCTTCATGTGCACTGTTCTCCTTGCATGGAACCCACTCCTCCTGGCCCGTCCCATGACTACTCTTTCTCACTCACTCATTTCAGCACAAGGGTCCCTTCACACAGGTTCTCCATGAAGCCCTCTGGCCTGGAGCTATGAAAACTGTATTTGCTACGGTGTCTGGCCTACAGTCATCTCAGTAAGAGATACAGATTATAAGCATTTCTGTTATTCTCCCTTATGACAAGCTACGATGTCTGTTCTCTGTTGCCTGGCTTTCACGTTTCTCCCTGCCCTAGAACCTGAGCTCCGTCCATCTGGAAGCCCCTCGGCCTGAAACCCCAGCACCGAGAACGAGACACATCTGCTGCAGGAGTGAATGCACGAATGATGAAGCCCTTCCTCCAGGGCTGCGCAAGCCCTTATGTTCATCAGAGAGATGATGACCTTCCTTAAATCAGCCCCTTAAGCAATGAAGAGGATGCAGCCCCAAGGCCCCACCCGCCCCGGAGGTGGCGGACAGGCACTCACTTCCACAGCTGCGCGTTCAGATGCTTCTCCACCATGAGGTTGAGGGCGCAGCGAAGCCGGTTCCACCTGGAGTCAAACACGTAATAGCCTCTTCCAATCTGCCGGCTCCCAAATGTGCAAAACTGCAAAGAAAGAAAGCAAACGCTTGGGCTCTCGGACTCTGAGGGTGCACGGCCCGGGAAGGAGCGGCCGGGACAGACAGCACTGACTGAGGACCGCGGGCTGTGAAGCATGAATGTGACAATGCCTAGCCCTGAGCGTCATGGAAGAGACTGCGAGCAGCAGCAGATGCGCCCGCCAGAGAGCATGCCGCCTCGGGGCGACCCGCATGGATGAGGGCATGCTGCGGTCCCCGGCACGCCCCCCGGCACTGCCCTGTCCCTGCTGCGTGGGGAGGGTCGGCACGGGGGCGGGTGTGGAACTTACAGATGCTGGCTGAGGATGATGACCTGAATAATGACAGTCCAGTTTTTCAACAGACTCTTCTTTGTCATCGCCTTCTCCCTCCTCACTGGATAACCGAGAAGCTGGCTCAGTGGCAGGCAGGGGAGGGTGTGGAGACTCATAGACTGGAGGAGGGTCAATGGGGGCACTCCCACCTTGCTGAGCAGGGCAGCCTGGAGGCCTTGGTGAGCAGAAAGTGCAGCACTGATCAGATCACACCACATGTCTGGGAATCAGCCGCCTCGACTCAGATACAACCATGTATCCAAAACCACCAGGGGAGCTCTGGGCGCCACCACTAGCCCTTGGGTACACAGATGCAGATCCAGGGTGCCTGGAGCGAAGGGGTCTCTCTCCTGAACCGCACGATGTCAAATGGAGCTTTCTGCCAGGTCTAATCAAAGTCACTTACAACCTTTCTCCTTCCCACCTGGTCCTCCTATTCTCCCCAAAAAAGGCAAGATGTATGTGGAACTTAAGCGAATTCTTTGATTCCTCTTCAAATGTCACTTGGAACTGGGTTACTAAGGCGATCAGTGAAATTACAGGTAACGTGCTCTACAACAACAGGGACAGGAGGTGATAAAAGAAGGTGGGCTCATGTGGGTGATCTGGAAGGTGGGACTCATGGACAGTAGTGTGCTTTTCCAACACAGAAAGGCCTCATGTTTCTAGAGTTAAGCCCACTTTGTTTAAGATGGTGGCACTTTAATGAAAAGGTGGCCAAAGAAAGGACTTGCTAAGGATCAGCGGCCTGGCCCTGGGCGCATTCTGGGGCACCTGCTCGGAACACTCCTCCACTGTGCTGAACCAAGGGGCTCACGTGGGGACAGGCTCAGGCACACACTCAGGTTTCCACAGGGAGGCACTTCCACCCCTCATGCGACCATTTCAAGAATCGGACATGTGAGGGGAAAAGGTTAATTAAGCAACAGCAGCCAAGGGTCGGCACTTTCCTAAGCAGAAGGCCCCAATACTGATGGTCGAGACACAAGACCCTCCGTTATCTGTGCCTTTTTCCCTTCTCTCTGGATACAAAGTCCTTTACTTGAACTTGGTTAAATATACAAGCACACACAGGCATTTACTCAGCCCACCATCACTGTGTCTGAGGGATGTGGCTAAGTTCTGACCTGCTGCTCACTGCACAGCTCCAAAGCCTAATGTGCACTCCGGCCAGAGTCCCAGATGAATGAATGAAGATACATGTAAAAGGATGCTATAAAAACTCAGGCTGAATGCCTAGCCCTAGCAAGAATCCCTTCTACTGTATTTTGCAAGAAGCAAGACACATGAATGGGAAATTGGTGCCAAAGCCATGTGAGGTGTCCCCCTTGCTATTACAGGCAGGACCCAGCTTCAGCCCTGCTCTGCAGGGTCAGGAGACACGCATGTGGAGCAGGCAGCTCTAGCTTTACTCTGCTGCTTGTGTTTGGCCACGAAGAGCCCTGGTTGAAACTTACTGATGAACAATTTTTTTTTCCTCTTAAAATAAAACCCAAGTAGGAAACACGCCCTCTTCTCACAACTAGCCTGATGCCTGTCCTCAACAGCATGACACACCAGGACTCTACAGGCTGCACACCTGTTCTCTGAAGGAGGGAGAGAGCTGCAGGATGCGGCTTACCTTGGAAGACTGGGGGTGTGAGGTTTAGGTTTACTAGCTATGAAAGGCTTTGATTCGGAGGGAATCACTCCGTGAGAGTTTTGGTGTGGCTCCTGTGACGTTCTAGGAGGGGTGGGATGTGGGTCCCTGAGAGGCTGCGCTGGTTGCTGAGAGTCCGGATGGCGAATCGATTCCTTTTCCCTGGTTTTGTTTTTGTGCTCGGCTAACAACACGTCGAATCGTTTTCTTCTACCCTGGACAGCCCTCCGCTGGGTTAAGGAATGTGTCTACACACCAGAAACAACAACAAAACAAACAGAAATGGAGGAATGTCATTAATAATTTTTTAATGTCATATATCAAAGAACACCGATGCCAATAAAAAAGCAATCTAGACCGTTAGCATAATCAAAGGCTGCTTAGCATTTGATAAGGGAAAAACCTTAAGAGTATGAATTTTATTTTTTTTTAAAGCTAGCAGCAGATATTCCAGGCTCCAAATGTATAAGACTCTGGTGATGTCACTTCCACCAGAAGAAAAAAAAGTCAACCATGCCACCTGGTGTGTAACTGAGGGGCAGACGATACAAACAGGTGACAGGTCCTTAAGTTCTGTGTCACTGGAGCAATTCATTGATCAGGACTGTCACCAACCCCACTAGAAAGTCTCTTCTTGGGCCACTTAGAGTTTTCAGTATTAAAAGGGAAGAAACACTTCCCTTTTATGGGATGATACATCCCATAAACATGTATCAGAAAGTCTTCTTTCAGTAACTGCCAGAGAGTAAAAATCAAATACAACTGCTTCTTTATTCCAGAGACAATGCCATAAGGACAGAGGAAGCGGCTAAAGACACCCTAGAAACAGGGGCTGATGCGGCAGAGGGAGATCTGGGAATTAAAGAGTGTGAATCCAAGAGAAGACAGACTGTGAACAGGAAAAGATGCACAGCAGCGTGAAACCCCATGAACATGCACTCACTATGGAAATCAAGAAAATGGGACAGACAGCATTTCTGAAACTGGAGACAATGTGTAATCTCAGAATCAAAAATGGTCACATCTTTAGAAATTTGGAATTACTCTTGAGAAGAAGAAAGGTCAAGTAAACCTGACCACTCCTTCCTGTCAGGACCCCTGTCGGTATTAAAAAAATAAATAAATAAGCAAGGCGCCACTAACCACAGAGGCCCAAATAACACCTCCCAAATATGAGTGAGTCGAGTCCTTCCCTCATGCATGCCACCGCAGCACTACAAATGATCATTCTCGTGTGCTCACTGTCCACACATTATACAAGTACACTGCCCTACAGGCTTACATGTCTGCTGCAGCGGGAAGGATTTAAGGACAGTCAGACTTCTCATTCCCTTGTGCAATTCAGTAACATAACCCAGTCCTTATCAGTCACACTGCAACTATGTCTGCCCAAATGTAACCTGGCACAGACAGTTAGAAACGTGAGTAGGGCTTTAAAAAACTTTTTACTTGTTTTTCTTTAATATGTAATATATCCCAAAGTAACCCAAATGAAGCCAAGAACCTGTGTCTTGTTCAGTGCTGTACAAACACCTAGGACAGCACCTGGCACACCATCAACGGCTCAAACGAAAAGCAGATACAAACAGTGGCCCTCCAATACGCGCTGAACGCACACATGAATGCACGATGTCACTGGTCCACCCGCCCGTCTCTCAGACAGATGATGGAGGAGCTACTCCTCATCTGAGCGTCCCCTGGTGCCCAGCATGGCAAGACCGAGTGAAGAAAGTAGGCAGAGACGATGGATATTTCCCAAGCTTGGTTTGAAGAGTAAATAGCATTTCCACTGGGTTCTGAAGAACAGTCTGACGTTGCCCATCAGAACTCTGGGAACTGTCTGAAGCCCACAGATAAAGACCCACTGTAAGGCGGCCCGGGGCCCGGCTTGCCCTAACACCCGTGCTCCCTGCTCCCCACGCCTCTGGCACCAGGTGCTGCTTGCTCGGTCTCCTGCCCACCCCCAGGCTGCCCTGTGGACCCTAAGCTGTTTGCTCTGCCCTCCTCCCACAGCCTTCACACCGACTGTCTCCGCTGTTTCTTCCACCCCTTTTCTGCCCAGACAAACCCCAAGAAGTTCAGCCTAGTAGGCCTAAGGTGAAGGAGCCTCCCCGACTCAGTTCCCCTAGTGAAGACTGCGACTACCCTGGCCTCTCTTTGTATTACTCATCAGAGGTAACTTTTACCATAAAGGGTAGGAGCCAGGCCTTGTTCAAGCCTGTATCCTGGGGCCTAGAGGAAGGTCTGTGCCCACATGTGTGTGCAGTAACTGTTTCTACACGGAGAGGAGCCCAAGTCTACCTGTATGAACATGCAAGGACACAGAACAGAACACTGGATAGACGAGGAAGTGAGGAGGGGATAGCGAGGCTGGCAGGCAGACGACAGAATGACAGGAGTGGGCAGCGGCAGGTGCCCTGACAGCCAAGAGAGCAGACAGTGTCCTCAGCCTAACAGAGACCTGGACAGCGGCCGGGGGACACTGAGCTGGGGCGCTCAAGCGTGTTCAGCCCCATGGCTTAAGAGAGGAAGGGAAAGGGAGACGCAATGACCAACAGACCACGAGAGCAAAGCACGGGCGTCTGTGCCAGGACAGGCCGGTCGCCATGCTGCGTGCTCCGCCAGTTCTATGGTGCACTTGTGCCCCGCCTGGGTAAGGATACATACTAATGCAAAGAGAGGCTAAGCACCCTACTAGACGCTCAAGACCCGTTAACTGAACACGTGAAGGGCAAGCACAACTCGAAGAGACGTGAGAAAAAGGCAGGATCCACATAAAGCCACTGAAGGTTCAGGAAGAAGACTGGGCAAATCCCTTGCAGAACTGGAGTTGATAAGGCTTTTGGTTCATCAGCATGCCTCACAGATAATTAAAGAAGAGCATCCTGGGTAAAGTAAGCAGCCTTCACTAACCACAGTTATCACAACACTGAGAAATCTATGTGGCTGAGAGTCAGGCAGGCAGGGAGAGAGTGGAGAGAGGCTGGCAAGTGTGATACAGTGTGGAGCAGGGCTGAGGGACACGCTCACGTTGAATGGGACACAAGTGTAACAGAGCTCAAATGGCTACCGTCGACAACACACCATTCGAAGTGTTCAATTAATACGACGGAAAGCAAAGCAATTTGTCCTGAGGAGTTCTTAACTGGGAGATTCAAAGGCGAATTTGAAGTGGAATGACCTCTGTGATAAAATGCAAAATTCAGAACATGCACGTGTATGTATGTTTTCCTCAGAGAAAAGGATCCATAATTCTTTAAAAATTAGATATTTAAAGGTGCTCTTGACCAATCAATTTCCTCAAAATATTCAGTACCTTGTTGCAAGATAAAACCCACACACTAAAATTAAATATTAATAAGATCTACAACTAACATTGCTCATTTCTGAAGATCTTAATATTCTTCCACTGTTTAGTGGATGAAGTGGAACCTGAATGTCTTTATTCAAACGTAATCCTTGGTAACATTTACTATAATACATCAAAAACTTTATTAATTTGTAGTGAACACCACTAACTTCTATAATTTTTAACCTTCGCCAAACAATGGCTTTAAAATTACTTCAAGGCAATGATTCTGAATACTTTTTGAACCCATCTGCAGGGTAGCTGGGGACATAAACATATATGCTCATTTACAGAGGGTCTACTGAAGCCACCCCTACATCCACACTAATTTTATAGTAAATACACCACCTTCTCATGAGCACACTGGCTGAGTTTTCTAAGGAAAACTCTAGGAAGAAAGGGAGAATCTTTACATTTTCATCCTGTGTGTGATTGATGCTTTTGAACTGTGGTGTTGGAGAAGACTCTTGAGAGTCCCTTGGACTGCAAGGAGATCCAACCAGTCCATCCTAAAGGAAGTCAGTCCTGAATATTCATTGGAAGGACTGATGCTGAAGCTGAAACTTCAATACTTTGGCCACCTGATACGAAGAACTGACTCATTGGAAAAGACCCTGATGCTGGGAAAGACTGAAGGCGGGAGGAGAAGGGGATGACAGAGGATGAGATGATTGGATGGCATCACTGACTCAACTGACGTGAGTTTGAGCAAGCTCCAGGAGGGATGTGGTGATGGACAGGGAAGCCCAGTGTGCTGCAGTCCACGGGGTCACAAAGAGTTGGACACGACTGAGCAACTGAACAAACTGATGCATATGTATACACACACTGATATACATACTTGTGTGTGTGTGCACACACAGATATAGGATTACACGTGACATAGGTTTTTTAAAACTAAAAAAATAACACTATCTCAAAGTCACAGATTTTTTAAATTGCTGTAAAATTAAGAACCAGAGATTACACAAACATTTTAAGAATCACACAAACATTTTAAGAATCTACCCATACATGCAAAGGAAATTTCTGGATGTATCCTATGTCAGTACACTTCAAAACACAGTAAAGGGGAGCCTCTCAAATTAAAGGCATTGAAGATAACAGATTGATTAGGGGAAAACACTGTCCTCCTGGAAACAACAATGCCCGCTGGGGGCAGTTCAGAACAGCAGTTTATAACAACAGCCCCACGTGTTCTGAATTGGAGGTGTTCTCCATCAAAACAGAGCCAACACCGCCCTTAAAAATCCAGGAAAGTCACCAGAACAGAGGCCCTGTGGGTGAGAGAGACCTGGGGGGGCAGCGCTGCGCAGCCCCGGCCCCCAGCTTCCCGGAGCACTGGGCTCTCCCCAGGGCCCCTCCCTACCTTGCATGTCAAAGACCGGGTGCAGGGCTTCTTGGTGTCGAGGTCGATGACCCCACAGTGGATGTCAGGATCAAACTCTCTTTCTGTCAAAAGCACACAGACATTACCATGGCTTCAACACTCCTTCATTTATTCTGAAAATAGTAATCTGAGATTCTCTTATTTCAGGCAAATTATAACTTGAAGCAACTCTATCACATTATCAATAAATGGAAAAAATAAAATGTTTTGAGCACTGAAAAAAAAAGTCGCGACATCACTGAGAGGATGGGCATTGTAGTCACCAGACGAAGAAGAGGGACCATGTGAGCCAGCGTTCCTCACTACTCATTCAAGAACACGCCACTAGAAAGCTACTTTTATGTCGCCTACACACACGTGCACTTTAAAACCAAGGAGGAGGAGGTCAAGGACACAACTTAGGGAACTCCATCTGAAAGCTGAAGTTGGCTAGTTCTAAAAGGAGGACTTCTAATAATAGTTGATTTGCTCCCCCAGGAGTGCCCAGTTAATACAAAAAGAAATACTGAGAGAAAAAATATGAAGTTACCTGATAATCTCTTATTTAAAAACTTCCTGTTATTGGAGTAATCTTCTGACTTCTTTTCCAGAACAGGCGGTGCAGGAAGCCCTTTGCCATTCAGAATGTGTCCAGGTGAAGGCAAGGTTGGCTTTGGTATTGAGGGGCAGTTAAGGCCAGGCTTGACTGAGGAGCTCACAGGAGCAGGACAGGTGGGCCCCACCGCGGATTTCAGTAGTGTGCCATCCATCTTCGGATGAATCTTTTCCACTTTGATAGAGGGCGTCATGCTGTTGTAGGGGAAGTGAGAACACCAGCACCTGAGTGCCCTGCAGCCCCAGGAGACTGGCAAGCCAGAGGGATGAGGCAGAACCTCGGTCTACCTATGTGCCATGCAGAGCTAGGTTCCCAAAGGCACCTTGGGACAATCTGTTAGGACTATGCAGAAAACTCAGCAAACCTTTATCCATAAGCCTTTCTGGAGAGGCAGAGAGCTCCAGAGGAACCATCACATTTACGTGGCCTTTCTTCATTCCAGAACAATCTTACACATGAGCCTGTTACCCAATGCAACTCCTGCAAGCAGCAAAATATGAAAGGGTCTCAAAGGACCAGAGACTACTCCAGGACCCTGTGAGGATATCTTTTGAGAACTGTCATTTTTAAGAACTGATCCATCAAAATGAAGTAAAATGAGTGAGTAGAGAAGAGCGCAACTGAAATTAGAGAACATTTCCAAGAAAGGTCACTATGGACTCGGAAGAACTGAATGATGCCTTATAGTTTATCTCCAAGAAGAGCCTCTCTGCCCCTGTCAACGAGGAAGATCCAGGTTTAATTAGGACATGACGTGTCACTGAAGCGGTAATTCTCCAGACCCTGAAGAAGGCTTCCCTGACAGGAGCCTGGAATCTAAGTGCCTGGCACCCAGCTCGTGAGCAATGAATACCTGGATCACTAACCAAGAACTGATTTTTCTTGGCGTCTTACCGATCCTGTCACTTGGGTGGCAAACACTGCTTCGAAGCTAACAGCTGGCCTGGTCCCCATCTAAAGCCCAGCTACAGACACAGAAAATCTGGACCAGTGAGGTTTTGTACATTTTGTCCAACGCAGTCAGTGCTCTAACAGCTGTTAAGCTGGCGAGTGACTTACACGCTGCACTGGCATTTTCTTTGGCGCTCTGACAGCTCCAGGAACGAAAGCCAAGCCCGCTGTACTTGCGCTTCTGACAGATGAGTGGAGGCTGGGGGCTTAGCAACCAGGACAAACAGCACCAAACAGCTGTACCTGGAGCAGCCCGACAGTGGCAGAGACACCACAAGATGCCATGGCCTCTCCAAGCTGGCAAGGTCTGTGCACAACAGCAGGTGTGGCCGCTGCCCGAAGATTAACCAGGTTATCAGACCTTGGGACTGAGACGTATGGCATACCCTCCACAGGGAGGCGGGCCAGGGAAAAGCCACCCGCCACCAAGGCCGAGGGATGCCGTGAGCCGGCAGGACGGGTTTCCATGAGTGGCTGCTCTTCACGTGACCACACAGAGCCTGCCAGCTATGGAGCCACCGCGGAAACTTGTCAAGGCCTGTCCTCGTAGTGGGAACCTCTTTCAGCTTCCCCTCATCAGTGCTCTGACGTGAACCCAAGTCAGGGGGTGGGAGGAAGCACTGCTTCCCTATTTGCTTTGCAAGGCCCAGAAAACCCTAGAACAGCTTCTGGGGGTCTCTGGTTTTTATTCTCACTGTTAGCATCAGTGGCGGCAGCACCAGCACCCCTTCCTGCACAGTCTCCTGCGGGGCTGACACTAGCAGCCTTGACTGGCTAACTGACTCTAACACATGAATCCTACCGTCCCAGCGACCCTGCACAGGGGCCATGGTCTTTAAACTCCGAGAAAAACAGGGCCTTGGCTAAGGCCCCTCAGCTAGCAAGTGACAGGGGCGGGATTTGAACCTCAGGCCTGTTCGACTGGAGAGTCCCATGGCTAAATCTTTTCATGCTTCCCTCTCATTGTGCACATAAAGGAGATAACCACAGTATCTATTACACAGGATTGCTGTGATAAGTAAATGACAATACACGCAACTAAATCTCAACAGCTGGCACAGAAGAAAGGATCAGTAGATAAGTATTATTAACCTGATCATTATTGCTATCATGACTCTGCAAAGTTGCCCAAGCTGTAATAGGGAAACAAAAAGAAACAACAACGTGTATCTGGATGTCCCCCAAAGTGGGCTTTCTTCTACATTATCCACAGACACTCTCACAGGCTACTTGTGTACACAGTTCCACTTGCGGCCGGTGAGCTTTAAGAACCCTCTGAGCCATACTCACATTCTACCATGGGGGACTCTATTTTGCTGAATGGGATGCATTGGCCTGTTCCCCCTGAGCTGCAGTTTCTCTTTGGGCGATTTCAACAACTTGGAACTTAACGAGGATGTGCTCAGGACACCTCCGCTGGAAGAACGGCTGCTTCCACTTCCACTGCCTCCTTTGCTTTTGGACAGAGAAGGGAAGAAGGAAAACACTGAAGTGGGAGGAACGGCCAAAGAAGGCTTGCTGGATGAGCTATGTCTTCTTTCTGAAAAGGAAAACAAAGTGGGGGGGGGTGGGGGTGGAGAAAAAACAGTTTCAGGCAAGTCTTCAATGGAACCCTGGAGGAGTCCCCTGAAATCAACACATTTAGGTTCAAAAAATGTGTCACTAAGTGAAAATATATTAAACTCACCAGCTTTCAGAAATGGCTTATCTAGGCCCTACAGACTTATTCTGGATTCTAGGAACTGGTCCTTCTGCTTAAGAAAACATTTCACCATAAAGAGGTTTATCATACATAGATAACCACTAGGAAATTAAATAGCCACTTTAAACCTGAGACTACTGGGTTTTGCATTTTAGAAATAAACCTCACTGACTCCAATTTGTAGTCAGAGAGGGCAAAATTATCCATTCATCTCCAGAACTCTGTTCATTGACACCACACAGAATTATTTCTTCCTTTCTAGTGCAGGATATCTCCAATTTTCAAAACAGCAAAGTGTTAAGAAACAAGTTGTACTTTCATTTTATTTTTTTGTCACTACCCACCAGCACATGACACCAAATAAGACTGTTTCTAGGGTTATCTTATCATTCCTTATGAATCTGTGCTGAAATTTTCCAGTGAATCACTTCACTCCCCTCCCCCAACCCCTCCCCCACTTTTAAAATAATCTTACTTGACTACAGATGGCACAGCTCTGGTTCACACCACTAAGATGCCAAAGGCGCAAGACAAAAATACCACAAATAGCTTTGCCTGTTTTATAAACCAGGAAGTAATTCATGGTTAAGCAAGAACTACACAGGTTTAACTGAAAATAAGTCTATCCACTAGAGAATCAGGTTCTCTCAGAGTAAGGCAATGCATACTAAATAAATCGAGAGCTGAAGAATGTTACCATCAGAAACAAGTACATTATTTAGTAACTTTATCTACTTAAGTACCTTATGCTGGTAGCTTAGTAATTACCTTCAGTTAAACTTGTACTTTAAAATGGCATGTTTGCTTAACTCTTAGGTTTAAAAATGTATGTGACTCAACATCTATTTCTCACAACATGGAAGCTATATGAATATTTTAAAAATCGCATATTAGAATCAATTTGACTACAGTTCAGTTCAGTCACTCAGTAGTGTCCAACTCTTTGCCACCCCATGGACTGCAGCACACCAGGCTTCCCTGTCCATCACCAACTCCCGGAGCTAGCTCCAACTTATGTGCATTGAGTCAGTGATGCTACCAACCGTCTCATCCTCTGTGGTCCCCTTCTCCTCCTGCCTTAAATATTTCCCAGCATCAGGTACTTTTCTACTGAGTCTGTTCTTTGCATCAGGTGGCCAAAGTATTGGAGCCTCAGCATCAGTGCCTCTAATGAATATTAAGGACTGATTTCCTTTAGGATTGACTGGTTTGATCTCCTTGCAGTTCCAGAGACTCTCAAGAGTCTTCTCCAACACCACAGTTCAAAAGCATCAATACTTTGGCGCTCAGCCTCCTTTATGGTCCAACTCTCACATCCATTCATGACTACTGGAAAAACCATAGCCTTGACTAAATGGACCTTTATAGGCAAAGTTATGTCTCTGCTTTTTAATATACTGTCTAGGTTAGTCATAGCTTTTCTTCCAAGGTACTAGCATCTTTTAATTTCATGGCTGCAGTCACCATCTGCAGTGATTTTGGAGCCCAAGAAAATAAAGTCTCTCACTGTTTCCATTGTTTTCCCATCATGTAAATGGTTTATTTCCAAATGTCTTTTTTAACCAGTGAAGCTGTGCTTAGTTATTCGCAGAAGGACATCTGGTCACTGATGCTTTATGAGGTACTAAGAGCCTGCTCTACACCAGGACAAAATTATTATGTTATCTATAAACAGAATTCAAATTCTCCAACTAGAACAAAGGCTACAACCAAGTTAGGAAGGCCTAACTGGTAGTCATTTATAAGTGCCTGCTGCTTTCTTCCTCAGATATGACAGTTGTGTGTAAGGGAGGGAAAGCCAAAATAAGTTAATTTGGCATCTGAGGATTTCTTTAAAAAAAAAAAAAAATTAAGTTTCCTTCTCTTCTGTGATCCCCAGATACTCTGAATGTACTTTCAAGCATCAGCCCTTGTCAGCCAGGACTGCGAAAATCTGTTTCCATTTCCCGACTCCCTTGGATGACGGAGCTTATTGCCTCAGTTGGCCGCCCCTGACAACCCGGCACAGAGTAGGCCTTCAGTTAACATTGGCCTGACTGGTGCAGCTCTTCTTGTGGAGAGAGTGATTCTCACATGGTCCCAGACCAGTACTTCTCAACCCTGGCTACTCATGGGCATAACCTAATGAGCTAAAAAAAATACTGATGCTTCTTCACTTCCACTCTCAGAGATTCTGATTCTGATTTTTCTGTGGCCTGGGCATTCAGATGCTTACAAGTTCTGTGTGATTCCACTGCTCAGCCAATGGTGAGAGACTGCCTAACACCAGGCTAATGTCTCCAGGACCATTAACCACAGCTGAGGAAGTCCACATCTGCCACATAAAATACTATTTTTCACTCAACATTTCTATGTAAATGATCAACTCCACTGTTCCTCCCTAATCCAATATTCACCAGTCTCTTATGGGGATATCACTGGTGTTTTGGACACAACAATTCTCGTACAGGACCTCAGGGTGGTTAAAATTCCTGTTCCCCGAGCCCCTCATCACCAGTAAATGGTACCACTCCACCAAGGGCAACCTGAATCTACCCCCAATCAAAACTGCCCTTCCCAATCTATTTTCAGATGGCCTAGCATGAAATAGGGTATCATTCAGTTGAGAGATATTTTCCCCAAACAATAGTATGTATAAAATAGGTTTTAAAAGTCTGTAATATACATTACACTTCTGATATAAATTAAATATAAAAATATTCATCCATATTCAGCCACAAAAATCATCCTGTGTATCCCCAGTGGAAGAGTACTAAGGAATACCACAATATCTGTAATACAAAGAGGGGAAAAAACTTCCAACCAGATCTTTGACTTCTAGGAAATACATTCCTTTTACAATTTGACGTGTTATCAGAATTCTCAAGTGTCTCTGAGTGAAAGTGATGTATTTTCTCTTATATCAAATGATGTAAATTATCAATCTAATTAATCTTCTGTAATGATCATCTTGAAGACAGAAAGTAATTCTGAAGCCACTGATCTACTAGGGAATGATTTCAGCATGAAGAATTTCTGCATTTGCTTTTGTGAGATTTCCTCTGTAAGAAGCACTAGGTGGACACAGAAAACGACACCTGGTTGAACTAAGCCAGTGAAAATAAAAGCACACACCCTCAGTCTGCTCACCCCCACCAAACATCCACCAGCCACCCCAGTTCACCACGGACGTGAGGAGCCACGCCACCCACAGCTGGTGCGACATTTCCCTCCATTTCGGATAGGCTTCCTTCCACCACTTCACAGCAGCTCACAACCTGAAACCCTGCTGACCTCGACCTTCAGAAGCGCGTGCCAGGCTGTCTTCAAGGAAAACTCATATTAGAGTATTTAGGCATTTTTCAAAGCATTTAATACACACGCAACTGTGCTACCATTCTTGTTAGGGTCCTACCTTTCTCAGTGTCACTCACTGATTAAGTTTTGACCGTTTGTGCCCATTATCCCATTTTTCTAATGAGTCTCTTGTGGGTTTTATTGCACAACTTTGCATAGTGCAGTAATTTTTTAGGAATGCATGTTTTGTTATAGCAGAACTGACTGCAATTTCAGTTTGTTCTTTCAATTTTCTTTTTTGGCCACACTGCATGGCATATGAGGTCTCAGTTCCCCAGCCAGGATTGAACCCGTGCCCCTGGCAGAGGGACACAGGGTTCTAACCACTGGACCCCAAGGAAGTTCCTGCCCTTTCAGTTTTCTATTCTCATTATAGTCCACTCTCCCTTTTTCTTCAGTTAATGCTTTTTTTTTTTCCTTGTCTATTAACTCTTGATATGGGATTTTGCATTAGAAAAATCCAGATTCAAAACACAAAAAGTCAGCTGATGTACCAATAACTTATCAAAAAAGTTATATTTCCTACTGCAACAATAAAAGCTGCTTAAAAATTTACAATGGCAATCTATCATGTGAATTTCTTTCATTCACTAAAACTTGAAACAGACTGTGTGTGTGTGTGTGTGTGTGTGTGTGTGTGTGTGTGTATAAATGTGATCCTGGCTGAAAAGTGCCAGCTCAAACCCTCGTCACGCTGCTGAATTAAGCTGTTCCTTCACATCATGGTCTGCTAACTTATTCACTGGAAAGGGCGGCATCTGGCTTTCCCTTCACAAGAAAATAAAGATGAAAAAACCAAATTAAATTATAGTTGTGTTGGACTCTCCCCAACCTTTCAAGCTGGGCCCTTAATTTTCTTAAGATTTTTAAACATGTTTTGTTTCTAGATCAAAAGGGAAATGGGCAACTTATGGGTAGGGTTAGGGACCTTATCCTAAGTGGACAAACTGGTGGCCAGATGCTAAGCGTGACTGCAGTGTGGTTTGGTGAAGAGTCCGAGTTGAATTTTCACAGCACTCCTCTCTCCAGAGCCTAGCACTGACCCAGAAAAAGCACAGTCTGTCCCAAAGTGAGGAGGGCCCTGTGACGGGCTCCAGCAAGCAGGAAAGACAGGCAGACAGACAGACACAGACACAGTGAAAAGACAGGGCACAGACAGAAAGACAGACACGAGTGGGTGAGGGCGCAGTGCCTGTGTAGCAGTGGCGGGTCGGGGGCGACCACACAGGCAAATAGATGTGCGGTCAGAGACAGAGGGAGCAAGAGAGAGACAGCAGGAGACGGGTGCATCGGCCTTTCTTTCTCTTGTGACGCCACTGCAGGCCAGGGTAGGATACTGGGATGGGTAGGGGACAGGACAATTGTAAGTCTTCCAAAACAGAAAGTAACCAAGAATACTGAGCTTATAATTAATTGTGGATTTATACTGAGGTTCAAAAACAAAATGCATATATAAGTGTTGACACCTAGGTACAAACCAAAAAGGAGTTCAAAGCAAATAATTAGATCTTTAAAAGCCATATATATTGCTTTGAGAAAAAAAAAAAAACAAACCTAAAAATAACTTATGATGTACAACTGTCAAAGTTAGGATACAAACCTAAAATGCAGTCAAAAAACACTGTTAACTTCAAATCATTCATGCTTGAAAAAAAGTCTACAAAAATATCTGTCATTTGTTAAGTGGTCATCCCTTGGCCTACAGGTCTATTTCTGAAAAACATTTGCATATTGTTTTTCTATAACAAACATGGTTTACTTGTTTATCAAACACATACTTTTAAAAAAGAGAGATCAGTTGGTCTTCTGGCCTCAGTTCCACACATGCCAAAATAAAGCAAGGCCTATTATCACTCCCAAGCATGGTATCAATTTGCCTCACTCTTCACAAGCATCATGAAAGAGCAGGCACAGCGGTGAACAGCTCAGAAAACCCCACAAAACTATTTTTACTCAAGGCCCTTTTCTGGTATTTTATTAAACCTTTTGCTCATCTTTTATGGTCTGAACAACTGATTAATGTTAAGTCTCACCTTCAACAATAGCAGCAACAGGAGTTGATCAGGCAGAGACCACACACAACAGGCACCACACAACAAAATTTTACAGGGGCTATGTCATTTAGCCCTAACCATCTTCCTACAGAGCAGACACTTCCATGACCCCCCCTTTCCAGAGGAGAAGCCAAGGCTTTAAAGGACTCAAGTTGGTTGCCCAACATCACCTAGCTAACCCAGAGGCAGGATCAGCATGCGAGCCCAGGGAGGCTGACTCTAGTGCCCAGGCTGGAGCCAGGACAGTCCACCTGCCCTTAAGTGGCGTTATGAGCAGACCACGATGCACAGTCCAAAGGCAGGCTGAAGGGAAGGGTGATGGCGGGTCATATATCCTCTTTCCAAGCGCTCAGCAAGTGCAGGCTATTGCTCGGGCTGCACAGAGGGCTGCACAGTCAGAGCATACAACACGTATAAGACAAAGCTTTGGTAAATTTGGGGTGGGGAGCCACAATCTGTTCAAGGGAAAACCAGGTTGTTGTGGATTTAGTGTCTATTTGGAAGTTGCTAACCTAAAGGTTGGCTGTGATCTCAGTCAGTGTTACGTTCATCCCACCCCCCCCACCCCGCCCCCTCAGGGAAACATTTAAGATGGTTTTAACAATGATTTTTTTTTCTAGAAAGTGCTTGTCAGGCTGCCTTTCTGGCTTGGCTAAAAAGAATCACTTACAAAGTTCCCAGACGCCTATGTGCTACAAAGAACCCATGAGGAGGAGCAGCAAACGCCTGTTTCACAGGGTGAGACTGGCCCCCTGCTGACCAGCGCCAAGGCACGCTTGCAGTCACGCTCTGCTCCCGGTCATCTTTCTGACAGAGTCTGTTGGACAAACTCTCGATTAATTAACCAGTTTGAATAGAATCCAAAGTAAACCCCCCCCCAAAAAAAAGTCGTCTTTTTTTTTAGTAGATCACTTGAAACAGCAAGAACTTTGGAGTCAGAGACACGTGGGTTCAAATCCTTGCTCCGTCACTAACTAGCTGGGTGACACCCTGGGCAAAGCCCTAACTCCACCTACTTTGGCGGACTCTTCATCTGTCAAGCCTACCTGCAGGGCTGCAGGGTTTAAGTAAGTTGTAAAGCCCACTGTGGACCAGGGACCGGGAACTCCATAGCCAGGAAGACAGAGGCTCCCTGTTAAGTTCAGGTGGTGACACTTACAGACACCAAGTGGGAAAGGCCTGCTCATTATTTAAGCAGGCAGAAATCACTAAAGAACAAAGCAAACCCACTGCACCTTCTCCAGTGTGGTAAACACTGAAGTTTATAGATTTAGTTTACATGTCAGTCCGGGAAGATACTAAGCTCATCTCAGTGGAGAGCTCAGAACTTTTACAATTCATTAAAAATGAATACATTCATAAAGCAACCCAAAAAAGACATTCATTCACGTTAAATTACTTTATAATTAAAAAGCTGGCCCATTTTCCTAAGAGAACTGAGTCACTTAGGAAGAACTGAAGGTGAAAAGAAAAGTGCTGGTCGTTTACGGATCCAAAGGTGGCATTTTATGTAGGTGATCTAAGCAATGGCTCCCCAAACTCCCAAATTTTTCTCTAAGTGAAACTCATGATTTTGGGTGGGTTAGGTCAGGTGAGGTTAAACAGAATGAATACTCTGTTACAGAAAGACCTTTTTCCCCTTCTTTTCTTGGCCAAGCCATACAGCTTGCAGGATCTTAAGTTTCCCAACCAGGGTCTGAACCCATGCCCCACGCAGTGGAGGTGTGGAGTCTTAATGACTGGACCGCTAGGGACATCCTAGAAAGGCCTTATGAGAACTACCAACCCACAGGTCAAGGAATGTAAGATTTCATGGTGTCTCTTACAGTCCCATTCCACTAATACTCTATAACTACTCCCATTGAAAGCAAGGATTTTTAATAATCAAGCTTACATATGGCTATAAAATGTAAAACACAGATCCTTTGGCCAGACATAGTAAGTAATAACTGAATACACCAAAAGCTCAGTTTAGAAACGCTGGGTCATTCATTAAGCAGCCCTTTCAAAAATTTAAATTGCTTATTTTACATTCAGGTTGGAAATAACTGCTATGTGGCACTCATAGGTCCTAATTAACCCAAAGTAACCATCATATTTCAGTTTTGGGGCCACCAAACACAACTTACAAGGTGTCAAACTGGCATCATCTGTGTTTCATAAGGAGTACGACCCCTATGAAACATCAAAGATCAGGACTCGAGGCAGACTATATCTAAGCCTGCATAATATATATTATATATATATATTACAGCAACTGACTAGGCATACCCAGTTAAGCAACGTCCTAAGCAGTATCTGTGAAACCATGACTTTGGGTTTGACATAACTATTTTTTTCCCTAGTAAGTATTAAAAAAAAATTAGCACACTTTTAAAGTCACATCACGGACTGGAAGTAGACATAACACATTTAACAATATCTCCTCACTGCTCTCACCTTCAACTTCTCCCTGTAAACATTCTTGTTCTTTTCTAAAAGCAGTATCACATGTCTGACCAACAAACACAATCCAATTCTACTCCTGTCCTTACATATTATCTTTTAACCATAAATCTGCTTTTTCTTTGATTCAGTTTCTGGAGGGTCCCAAGGACTTGATTGGAATACTCCAGAGCAACCAGTGCATAGTCTGATGCTAAAAAGGAAGCAAATCGGTGGGACTGTGCCTGGAATGTTCAAATCTCAAGCTGGGGGATCCAGTGCTGACCTCTGACGTGCAGTACCTCAAAGGGTAGTGAGCCAAAAGCCAAAACTGGAGCCAGGAGGCCCTCTCAGAGCATGCTTAGGTGGGTTACCAATGGCACTGGATAACAGCGAGGAAGGAAAAGTCTTTACCACAAAGCCCGCGGCATCATTTCCACTAGAGAGACTTAACTGAAAAGGATGATTTCAACACTGGCTGCCCTAACAAATTAGTCTCCAACTGCAACTTCTGCCAAATGCATTTTTCCTCCCCCTAACGCAGAGGTGTTTTAAAATTCAAACATAGGGGGAAAGTGCAGAAATGAGAGTCATTTATAACACTTGGGCCACTTGAAACAACTTTTAGCCAAGGTCTATAATCAAATTATCAAGCTCTTGAAGTCAGTGCTTTATGACGGAAATAAAAGGCCCACTAAAGTATTCCAGGTCCCTTGGCATTTCCACGTCTCTGGGCAGGGCAGCCCTGCAGCATCCCCATTCACACTGGCTGATGAAAGAGAACAGATCACAAAGGGCAGATTACAAGGGAGAACGACTCCCAACTCCCCAACTCCGGAGGGGGAATGGACAGGCGTGAATGGATTGTAAATAATGTTGCTAAGAAAGGACCACAAATATGGCAACCTAAGATAATCCTCTCGCCAGGAATTCTTCCCAGGGGGGCTGTTCTTTCTGAACTTTGCTTTCAAGTATGTGAGAAATATGAAGAACTTATTGAATATCTGGAGGTAGCCCTCCCCTGCCATCTTAACTTGAAGCTCTGTGCAAACATTAGGGGAAAAAAAAATGGCCTTCCAAAATTCCAAATACTTTATTAAAGGAGATGGAAGGATAAAGAAAAAGAGGGGAGACCAAACGGTATAACTACTGATCGTCTCAGCTGGGAGAATAGTATCAGTTCTTCATCATTGTTTTCTCAAGACATCTTGCTTAAGGAAAACTCAATGGTCTAAAAAACCAGTTCATTTCCTTCAGGGGGCCCTTCCTATGCTCCTGCTTAAGGTGCAGACTTTGAACTGAGAGTTATCATCATGATCTCAGACAAACACACACAGATGTTTCTCAGCATATGTAACTTTGGGGAAAAGGCTGTCACTGCTCTGAGCAGAATGCAGCCACCAAACGACGCCACCTCTGTGATGTTGCCATCACCGTTTCAGACTACAGCAGGGATATCATGCAGTGTGTGACATGCTGGCTGACACTTCTACTTTGCTAACAGTCATAAGCACCTCTCTCTGCTGTCCTCAGGACGCACGGTGTCAAGCAAATGATCCTGACAGAGTACAGCAAGCACTCACCCCACCTGAAACAAACCCGATTTCGAGGTCTGAACGATGCACAGCATTCCCTGAATGCACCCCTTGGTCTCCCTCCCATCCACTGAATTGA
Source organism: Bos javanicus (assembly GCF_032452875.1). Taxonomy (NCBI): domain Eukaryota; kingdom Metazoa; phylum Chordata; class Mammalia; order Artiodactyla; family Bovidae; genus Bos; species Bos javanicus. The sequence goes on from NC_083889.1 coordinate 37,538,944, forward strand.
TAGGTCTGCATGCTTCAGGTATCAATGTATGACAAGGAACAAAAAGCCAAGACAAGAAATCCACCAGTCTTCAGTTACTTTTGGTTTAATCCTTTATCTGTTGGGAGAAACGCATCCTATACGTTCAGTGAACAATCATTTTAAGTTTAGCCTTCTAACGTGCTAACACCATGTGCGGATCAAACGGCAACACCCTCAGTCCTTATACAAACACGTCTGTAGTCACGTCTGGTCTACAGTTGGGTCTGGGTTCCAGTTTTTCTCTAATGAGAGATTCAAGGCTATCACCAAAATGCACAAAGAATTAAGAAAAACAAACTATGTCTTTACTGCTCTGCTGCTGCTAAGTCGCTTCAGTCGTGTCCAACTCTGTGCAACCCCATAGACGGCTGCCCACCAGGCTCCACCATCCCTGGGATTCTTCAGGCAAGAACACTGGAGTGGGTTGCCATTTCCTTCTCCAATGCATACATGCATGCTAAGTCGTTTCAGTCATGTCCAACTCTATGCGACCCCACGGACAGCAGCCCACCAGGCACCTCCATCCACAGAACTCTCCAGGCAAGAACACTGGAGTGGGTTGCCATTTCCTGCTCCAACGTCTTTACTACTCCAATCCAATTTTTACACACTCACACAAAGGGTAGGGGAGAGAGAAAAAATTAAAGCAACCTGGCAGAACTTCAAGCAGAGGAGTCCTTCTTGTTTTTTTTTTTTTTAAAAACAAAACTTCCATGCAGGAATCCCCTTAGGGAACACTGTCCTCTGAGGCCAGAAAGGAGCATCAAGTCCAAGGTGCAAGAGAATGACGGCACCATCTGCTGCAGAGTGCCGCACCAAGTTGGGAAGCCACATCTTTACTGCTGTTTCCCACTAGTTTTGTGGCCTTTACATTCCACTTTATTGGGAGGAAGGAGAGTAAGGGGTGAGAAGACCATGAACCTGGGAACAACAACAACCTCAAAATCACAACACAGCCCTTAAAGCCTCCTCATTAAATGTGCTCTGTTAATAAGGAATGGGTGATTCACGACTGAACAATGCCAATGTTTTGATGAGTTTGCAGCACGTGTTTTTTTTTCCCCCCCACCGAAGACAGAAAACAGCATCTGCCCCACCTACAGGCCAGGGCTGTCCACTAATCAACACCAAAGCGATATTCAAAAACGAAACCAGAAAACAGCAACTGTAAAACTGCCTGACGAGAAGTAAAAGTTTTGTGTTTTGTTTTCTTTTAATGAACAGCAGTTTGAATAAAGGTTTACAATCCTGTTTGTATTTCAAGTCCCGAAAACCGGCAGCTAAAGTTCATCCTCAATTAAAACCATCCGGTGAAGCACATTATTGCAGGAGGCATGAAATGTGAATCCAGCGAAAACTAAAGATCTCAACTGTCACCTCGCTTCCTGCTTGCAGAGGAGGCATGAGAGAGTTAAGGTAACTTTGAGACAGCCGCCCAACCCACCAGAGCAGAATCAGCTTGGCTGTACTGGCTACCTTAATAACACAACTGAAGGGAAAAAAAAATAGTCTTTTCTGGCAGGCAGTCGGTAATTAAATTTTTATACACTCAATTTAAGTTACTGAATGACTTCCCAGGGTTACTGTTTGTATTTTGAAGTTGTTCTTCCTCTTGACACAATGTTCTGCTTGCAACTTTGCTGTGGAATTGAAGAATCCGACAAAACGGCTTTCAAACACATTCTACAGGAAACACTGTGAACTGCCTGTCATGAAACCTCACTCACCGCAAGTGAGATAAAAAACAAACAGTCAAAGCGTGTTACAACGTTCCTCCATTTTTAGAGAGCGACGTAACCACTGCTCTCCCTGTTTGGAGATATGGGAACCGTTGGGTGCAAACCTCAGCATTTTGTGGGAGTTAATAGCAAACTCAACTCCAGCCTGTGCCTGACCTTTGGCCAGATCACTCGAATGACATTTCAGCATGGCTCCTGTGGCTGGCCGGCCGGCGGGGCGGCAGCTAATCCCTCCTGTTTCGATCACCCCCCTGCTCAGCGGGACTGCAAGGCGCACTCACCACCGCTCAGCTCAAAGAGCTCCGGGCCTGCTGGCGGGGCGGGACAGCCGCCAGAGGACGGGGGCCTGTGCCAGCTCGCCCCGCTCTGCTTTGCGTGGGGCTCCGTTCTGCTCCCAAAGACCTAGCCCACCTTCCGCATGCTCGTCCAGGACCGGGCCCCCAGCCAAGCCCAGCCTCTGAGAACTGCCTCGGAAAACTTACCGGGTAGAGTTTCCAGCCCCCGTGCGGAGGAAGGGCTGCTCCGAGGAGGCTTCTTGTCACCTTCCATTCACATAATTTGGTTGTGCTTCATTGCACACTTGCTACTGCAGGCTTGCATCATGATTTGGGTCTGCCCACCAACTCCAAATATGCTCCATGTTTGGTCTTATGTAACATTTGCTACTACTGTAAAAAGCACTTGAATTACAAAGGTCCTGGCAGATCAACAGAAAACAAGGGGTGGAGTCTAATTTCATCTAATATGGTCATAGAAGGCGTCCTGGCTGGTGTAAATTAATCCTTCTCTTGGAAAGGCTGCTGGCCAAAACTGGAGGAAGTTGGAATTTATGAATTTAACCGACTAGAATGTGAATTACTCACACCTGATTTTCCTGCATAACTTTAAACTGACAACTACTATCAGGTAAATTAGGAAATTTAAATGATTCATTATATATCTATACCTTAAGGCTAGACAGACCTAAAAGTTTTTAATATTATACATTTTTACAAATATCAGCAGTCTTTTTCCACATTTTATTTCTCCAGTATCTATACTTTAAACAAACAAAAGTTTATTATATCTAAGAATAGCTTTCCTTAAATCTAGTAAGAAAAATCTTCACCCATTTTCTGTGCCTATTTGTAAAATACGTCTAATTTCAGAAAAATATACACGTTACTGTCCACAGTTGAATAGCTGGATAACTGATGAACGCTGGGGACCTTTTAGGCTTTTAATCCAAAAACTTCTCTAAGTGGATCCTTGAAAACCATGTCTTCCTGCTTAAACGGGTTGCCTGTCTCCGCCGTATTACACTTTCCGCATCACTACTCCTCGTCCTGTTAATCGCCAAATCTTACTATCAAACAGACATGGAAAAAAGCAGCCAACTGATATGAGTTTTATGATAATAAAGGCTGCACACATAAACAGACTCAGATGCCTGATAGTTCAGAATGAACACTTTTAAATGTCAAAAGGAGGGGGGAAATTCCTCTACAAAATACCATCACCCAACACAGACTATTTGGCAAAAAGTCATGAATTACATGTGTGGAAAAGATTTGGCCTGGAAGGGGTGGGAAAGAGTTGTGAGGCATAGGAAATGGCTTCTGTTAGAACAGACACAAATTCTAAATTTACTGTAAAACAAAAGAGTAGTAGCCACATTGCTTTGTTTTTACAGCAAGCATTCGTATCCAAACCATGGCAGCAATATTAGGATCTAGAGGGCTTCTGAAACTGTTCCCCATCCTCCCTAGATTTCTGATTCTAACAATGCAAA